>NW_027466474.1:19607500-20292500 GCF_050575085.1 Anarhichas minor
GCGGAGCTCTGTGTCCTCTTCCACTTCTTTTTTCTGCTGCCCACACTGAGGGAAGCACTGATCCACCTCTCCAGTCCGACACTGATACCTGGGATCAGTCTATCTGCTGGAGTCCGATACCAGCGACTTTAATAATAAGCTGTAAAGGCTTTTTGGGGATTAATCCAATCATCTTAAAACAAATGTATGAATTAGACATTTTTAATTTAAATTCTTGATCAATTCAGCAATTAATTTACCTGACATGAATATCAAAAACGTTTTGTAATTGATATTTCATTATTTTATTTCGTCATTGTCTCTTAAAAATAAAGAAATATATTAGATAGATAAATAGACCCTGTTTGTCAGATGCCTGATCAGCATACAGAAATGAATCTGTGACACAGATTCATTTCATATCCGTCTGTCATAGCAACACCTTCCCTGAACTGGAGAAGCAGTATTATTTTTTACCTCAAAAGATATACATGCCTAACTATAAATGTTATCATTATAATAATACAGCGTGCACAGCACCTTGGTAAAAGATCTTTAGAATTACAATTCCAGTGTAAACCTTCTCTAATGCAGCAACAAACAGGTCAAAACGTAGACACTTCCAGTTCATAATGTTCATAGTGTGTAAATATTGAATTGAACCGATATCGATCAGGCTGTCAGCGTCGGCCTGATATCGGCATCGGTGCTTCCGTACCCACAATGCAGCGCTCCCCTGCATGTCCAGGTGCTCTGACACAGTTCAGGTGCTCCCCTGCCATGTAAGCGGCCGTATTAAAACGTAATGTGCTGGTGTGTTATTTATGGCACGCCGGTTAATATTTAATAAGAAACCCTGTCGTTTGGAGACTGGGCACTTTTCCAAGCTGTTAGTGACGGCAGGCCAAATTAATCCGCTTACTAACAAAGCAAATTCCCCCTTTGCTGACCACTAGACACACACACACACACACACACACACACACACACACACACACTCACTCCCTCTGCTTAGTGGGACGGCAGCAGACCTCGGTCTAATCGGTCTGTATTCAGAGGGATTAGTAGCAGATCGTCCTAGCTGGACAGTTCAGATTGGAGCCCCAAACAGTGACTCAGACACACATACACACAACAAGCGGATTTAGGTTTCAAAATACATGCAAACACGGGATCTGAAGAAAAAACATATGGGGCAATGTAACACAATTTGGCTGAAGGTTTACACTCGGCCTGAATAGCTGTGCCGAGCAGCTCACGCGCACGTTACCCTTTTGCTCTCTGACAAAAGTGCCTGCCGCATGCTGCAGCCTGTTTGTCTGCTCGGCTGTCATGTCTTATCTTCATGTCTTTTGCTTGTATGTGTATTGGTTTAGTCTATACGTTACTGTCTGTTTATGAATTTTAATTCCATTTTAATTTACATTTTTGTAATTTTAGGCTGCCTTCAAACATCTGGCCGATGAAAACCAGCCTCTCTGGCTCACTTACAGTTGCACTGTTGATTGGTGTGCATTAATAAACAAATTCATAAATTAAATTAAATAAAAGTGATTTTCTCACGGAGAATTCCAGCTATTTAAAAGCAAACAATTCCTCCACATGAAAGCGAGCAGGCTGAAACTAGTTTGCAGCGGGATACCTGCAGCAATGCCTTTCATGCAGGACAATAGGGTTTGTGAAGAGGGCGAGGCTGAGGGCCCGGCCCAGGGCATGCTGGGTAATCCAACACTATTGAGTTTGTGGTTAATCTAATGGCCGGACTTTGAAGGCTGTATTAGTACTTTGTATTTTTCTTCTAGTCCACCACCTCTCAGAGGTATTTAGTACTTTTTACTTCAATTACTTCACAAACTAAGAACCTTGACGGGCTGAAGGACGAGTACATTAATCGACTGACAGAAAATGTGTTGGCAACAATTTACAAGTTTATTTTATTTATGTGTAATAGACATGAATTCCAATACTGATGCATTTTAGCGCTTAAAGCTATTTTTTTCTTCCCAATAATAGAAATCTCCATTCCATACAACAAGCATTATAAAATAGTGTTCACTACTCACACGCTCACAGGATGCACGGTGTTTCCACAACAGTTGTTGTTTAATTCGTTTATAACGGTTCATCAAATTAAAATGAATGACTGCATTCTTCATTCTTCTTTAACCACCTTTTTGGCATCATAGAAAAAGAAAAGAAAATCTGGTTTTGATATGGAATGGAAGGTTGTGTGGCTTTAAAGGAAAATGCTCTTGCTGCTCTGATAACCTCTCATTGTTTTCCAGCTCTGTGTTCAGTAGTGAGCCCAGAACGCAGCACACACACTCAAAGCAGGTTAAAAGGGCTTAATACCAACTCAACAGCACACAGGCGGCAGAGATTGATCTGAGCACAAGGAAGCAGAGTTTCAACTCAGGGACAAGAAATACAGGACCCCCCCCCCCCCCCCCCCCCACACACACACACACACACAATATAAAAAATCACTTCTACGGCCTGAGAGAACTCAGCTACTACAGTAGTAGACAGAACGATACGGCCTCGACTGGGAGGAAAGCCAGGGTTGATACTGCAGCAGTTGATTAGATGATGAGACCGCACGCACCCACACACACACACCCCCACACACACACACACACACACACACACTCACAGGAGACAGGAGGGCAGTATCCTTACGTACTTTTTACGCTTCTCGATACAGAATTCTGAGCTCTCAACATGGCGGCTAACGGCGCTTTAGGTGGGCGACTGTAACAGCAGTCTGTAACGTTAAAGCCATTTCCCCACTCACACGTGGTCGCTAAAGTAAACAGGGAACACGAAAAGGACCAAATATCAACGTCAGATGACGCAAGATGCAGTGTTACGTTACCATGACAGCAGCGGTGCAGACATGACTTTAATAGTGCAGCGGATCATAGAACTCACAGATCGGATCAGCACAAACGAAAGGGGAGCAAACTTAGAGATCCCTGGTCACGTTTTTTTTCCACCGATACTAAATGTCGATCGTTGATGATCCGTGTTGATACAGATCCCCTTGTTCTTACAGCTGCTCTACAAGGCTCTGCTTTTTTCTGCCACCATCCCAAAAATGATTTCAATGCTCTGAAGTCAGTAAACCATCAAATATTATAAATGTTATCCTTTTACTTTGTTATAGTCATTTACGTTGTATTCTTTCAAATGATTAGGAAATAAAAGATTGTATTTTCCTTGATTAAAACATATCATGTCATCAGTTAAATGATGTGTTATAATCTGCTTTAGTAATGTAAACACCTCGAAGGTCTTTTTTTAGTAACCGATGCCGATGACTGTGTTGACGACTCACCCCTCTCGTCATCAGGACTCTGACTGTGTGTTCCTGTTGTTTCTGTGTTGGATGTAAATCCTGGGAGAGGGATCGCTCTCTGTTGCTCTCCCCGAGGTTTCATCTGAGCCGAGGGTCTTTGATCCTAACGACGGTGAAAGTGAATATGACATGAGGAATATGCATAAATACATATTGCGAGAGAGTAGCAGAAATACGTCGGGTGGTGTTGCGTGCGTTTGTGTGCATGTGTGCGTGCACGGGCCTCATGGTTCCCGTTTGTGTTGCTTGTTCAAGAAACGCTCAAGACCTAAACCCCTCTACCCTCCGCCTACAGGCGCCGATCTCTTCTCTAACTGCACGGAGGAGTGCAAGGCCCTGGGCCACTCCGACCGCTGCTGGATGCCCAGCTTCGTGGCCTCCGATGGGCGCCAGGGCCCGGACTACCGCAGCAATCTCCACGTGCCCGGCATGGACTCGGTCCCGGACACAGAGGTATTTGAAACCCCCGAGCAAACGGCTGATAGGTCATTCTCCACCTTTGGCAAAGAGACGCCTGTCAGTCACCAACATCTCCACCTCCACCAAAACCACCAGCACCACCACCTCCTCAAAAACCATCACCTCAGCCACCAGCAGGGCTCCCTAGAGAGGGAAGAGTTGGATGCATTTCCACCCATTACCCGAGCACCTTATAACCCGGCTTATTTAAGTGAGTATTGTGTTTTGCTGCGGCCTAAGCGCCCGTCCCGCTTCTCTGAACCGCTGATCGAGTTAGGCGAAAAAAGAAAAGCGATTCCAAATTAAATCTCCCCCCCCCCCCCCTGGACTGGCTGGCGGAAGGAAGTGAGAAAATTCATTTCAGGTCTGACCCCTGTTCTCCGAGCCCTCCTGTCAGACTGTTTAACTAACTCTTCCCTCTATCGCAGGCATCTCCATTATCTCCCACTGTGATGATCTCATCTTCCCTCACCTACCGTTTCCATTCATTCTCACACACACACACACACACACACACATTTACAAACCTCCAGCACCGATTGGCCTGTGGGCCTTTCAAATGAAACATGCCAAAAGCAATTATGATCTATAAGGTGTCTTTGATGTGGGTGGAGATGTTAGCATTAAGGAAGCTCTGTCTCGTTTGGGAGAAAAAGAAGGTCTGCTGTATATAAGACTCCCACAATGAAACGTGGATGTTTTCAATCAGTGAAGAAGAGCAGCGGCAGTGAGTTTAACGTCTCCTCTCGTTCGGCAGACGTCTTTGTGTCGGAGCCGCGGATCAAAAGCCACTTTTAGATATTCAAGAAGAAAAAAAAAAACATTCTTTTCCCAAGGAATTACTGTTTCTAAACTCTCATTCAAAGGCCACAAAGAGATACATCCTCAATCACTGCAATTTAGAGATAATGCTTAATTATAATTTTGTCAAGCAGCGCCTGAAGAGGCCCCTCTCTCTCTCTCATCCTCCGACACAGCGAGCTGGAATTATCAACCTGTCAGAGCTCCGCTGCTTCCATAGCGCCATCATTTGAAACCACAGCGTGATGTTAGGAAACAGCAGGGAAAATACTTTTTTCCCCCGTTTAATTAATGTTTTATTCATTTGCTATGCTTATTAAAATTTTTTTTGAAAAAGACTGGAGTGACTACCATGAGGAATTACAGCTAGAATGTACTTCAGCAGTGTAGACCACGTGTAGAATAAAGACCGAGCAATTCAGAAATCATGTCGATATCCAAAGAATGTAAGAACACAGATCCAACTATCGGGATCCTCATCTGTCAACGAGTCCTTCACACACCAGGGACAATTCTTTACTGCTATTAATTCACAGGTCAATTTATTTGAACTGTTGAATATATACATGTATTACAGAACAGTTGTATATATATATTTATATATATATATACAACTGTCGTTTTTCACAAAGAACACAAATATCAACTGTGGAAAAAAATAATACTGTAAACAACTGTAAAAAAAAAAGAAAAAAAGAAATACAACAGAAGCGATAAAAAGCTTTATGCAGCAATGACAACAACTGGAATGTAAAAATAACAAGAACATGCATATTTGACAATAAAAGGCTCTTTTTTAATATAAAAGAACGATGTGAACACTGCCAACAGCTTCACACAGCGGAGAGCAGCAGCTAAAATACAGCATATAAGAAATACATGATGTAAACCAAACATCGAGCAACAACCAACAAGTTTGAAAAGGATGATGATGTCTGTGCTGGTCAGCCGGTGGTGCTCCTGGTGTTCTCTGTGGCCGCTCTGGTTCTAGTAGTTTCCATGGATGTGCTTGTTATGCGCTGATGATGCTGCACTCCAAGGTGAAGGGCTCCCGATACATCGCTGCTTTCCCACCAACGCCGCCGCGCACTCCTCTCTCAAAGTGGATCACTGTGGCCCTTATGCTAATGAGCACGGGGGTGGAGATGGTGGAGTGGGGGGAGTGGGGGGATAATAGCAAAGAGGGAACAACAGTCAGAGAGAAGGCTGGGAGGGGAAGAGGGGGAGGAAGGGATGGAATGATCATGCCAAGAGGCTAAAGCTCCCTAATCTGATCAAGTCAGCCAGTGATACACAGAGACTCTTTTGTCCTGGAGGTGCAGGCCTGGGTCGGGTCAGGGAGTGGGGGGGGGGGGGGTGATAGCCATCATGGAACTCAGACAACATGGAGGTGGGGCATGAATGAGAGGCTAGACTGAGCATCCCCCTTTCAATGTCACTATTTCCATAACACCCCCCCCCCCCCCCCATAGTCACACACACATTATCCATGAGCCATTTCACAGACAGAATGATGTGTGAATGAGGCCGTTTAAAGGCTGCTGCTGTCCTCTCAGACTAACATGAACCTCTGCTGATGCTCATTTCAACAAAACAACAACAAATTTACTTCCAGCATGTTTTCCAGAATGTTACTGCAAATGTTCTGTTTCATTGTTTTTAAAGAAGCCACACGCTCACACAGCTAACCACCCTCTGTGTCTCTCTCTGCTTCTTGCAGCGAGGAAAAGGGTTTGCTAGCTCCTTCCGCGTGGACGTACCGGAGACGGCGTGACTTTGCACAATCACTCCCCCGACGACCAAGGCTATATATATATATATATAAGTATATATAAAAAAGAGCATCATGTTTTTCAACCCATTTGCCCTCCCGCCCTCATCCCTCCTCACCCGGCAAGAATTTATAAAAACACACACACTACACTACACACAGAATGAGGAAGCAACCCCCTCAATGGAATTTCTTTGGAGCTTCGGAGGACACCCCACTCTCGGGATTAGGAGACAGTCCGACCAAGTGTGTGTTGTGGGAGGGGAGGGGGGTGATGGATGGGTGCAGGCAGGTAGACGGATAAGCCTTACCGGGAGGACCCCATTGTCTCAGCGGGACTGAGAAACTGACAGAGGAGGAGGAAGGACAGCGGTGACAGAAGGGATCAAAGCGGACACCGATCTCTCCGACCCTTTTCCAATCTGCGAGTGCCTGTTTACAGTACTGATGTATACATCTTTAGAGGAGGAACAAAAACCAGATGAAGACTACATAAGTGTACTGAGAGACAAATCAAAGCCAGAGCCACCCAGACACCCCCGCCACTGAGCCCTTTAGGCGTTTGTACTCGCAGAGAGACGCCAGAATTGTACAGGAGAATCTTTGTGCATTTCAAAATGCAATACCACTGTTTTAGACTTTTCTATTCTGTTCGTGCGGTCAGGTGTCTCTATTCCGATCTACTTGGAAATTTGTAAGAAAAGATTGTGGGCAGGATATGTTTTATTTGATGACTTCTTTTCACTTTCTTTCTTCTTTTTGCTTTGGGTTGGGTTTGTTCCTCACAACGTTTGACCTGCACTCTGATTCTGAGACGTGGAGTAGTTTTCTATCATGTGTGAGAAGTGTTTACTGTACTCTTTTAAAGTTTCGAGCTGAATATAAAACTCTATATATATAAATCTATCTATATCTACTTGTTCTGAAGGCGTGCTAATCGTTTGCTGGGTTCCACATTCTGATTCAGAGGTCTGACTTGTTGAAGTGCCTCTGAAGGAGGAGCCACACAAAGAGAGACAGAACAGCCTTAGCAGATGTTAAACTCAAGTTCTCATTGTTTGACATTATGTCACGATTTTTTTTCCACTTTTGGATATTGATAAAGACCATGTCTATAAATAAAAAAGGAAATAATAATTTAGATTGAAATCCATGGTAATTCTGTGTCATTGTAACCAACTTTAAGGGTCCATTTATAAAGAAACAACTCAAACATGACTAAATGCAAGCAGTGTTGTACACAATGCAGTGGAATGGAGTATACACACATTTCTTTCTCACACATTACGAACACAAACACACCAATATGCCAACAATAAACTGAAGAGAAGTGGTAAAACGGTGGGGTCTGGTGTGCTTTTATTGAGATGCATGTCCCGCTCGTTCCAGAGAGAGGACGGCTGCGGTCAAAAGGACGGTTCCTAACTGCGTGAAATGATCCGGAGGAATCTAAGTGTCAGACATGGTAAGAGCTGGTGGAATCCTCTAAAGGCTAAGGAAAGGTGCTTCCATGCTTCCTGCCTTGTCTCCTTTAGCAGAGGAGACACTGAACCGTCCTTTGTGAAAGGACAGGAGATAAGGACACTGGAGGTCTGACTCTGTTTTGGATGGAATGAGTCAGGAAGGAGTTTGTTGTTTTCTAAGTGTTATAAATAAAGTTGATAAAAAAAATCCACCTTTGCATAGTGTCAGTACAGTCAGATTCTTTGAGCTCTGCTGTCTTTTCCCGTGACCTCTCCTTTCCATCTTTTCTTTTTAGTCATTTGATTATTTGCAGATTTGTCGGGGAGGTTGAAGCATAATCACAAAGGCCGATCCGGCATCGTGACCTAATTGTGTGATCCTATTGAGGGAACCGGTTTAAGAAGCAAATAAAGCCGTGTTTCAACTGATTACCAATAGACTCACAGAGGCAGCCTTGGGCCCAGGCAGGACAATGACAAACAACACATGATGCACATAGTACAAAGTATCTTGTGTCGTCAACAGTTTTCATTTATTTCAATACAATATTCAGTGTTCAAAAACATGATTAAGACTCCATTGTGAGGACTCCATTGTGAACTATTTACGTAAGTTGTACTTTTTTTATTCCATCCTTTTTACATCTGCCAGCTGGAATACAAACTCTACATCCAAGCATTAAAGCCCGTAAAACATAATGTATTAATGCAGACGGGGGGTGGTGAAGGATGTATGCAGACATGGTGAAGTAAAAGTTCTCATTCCGATGTTTATAAAAAGCATTAACACGTAAGCAGCATTTTAATACTGTGGCAGCTCAAGGGCAGCACATTCATACGTGAAATGATTTTTTCCATTAATGTGATGAAGAGGAAGTTGTCAGGTATTGGAATTTGTTGGATCAGCCCAACACAGACATGTTTCCACTTCACCACCTCGTCTCTATAATTTACTGTCCATCCTGGTTACATCAGCCCGTGTGACCTTTAGACGTAGTGTTTAGTTTGAAAACTCTTCAGCATCTCAGCAGAAGCGCTTCGATGTATTTCCTTTAGCCGGTAAGTCGTGCTATTTTCTAATTTGATTTGTTTAGCCCAATATCACAATTAACACATTCTGCTCGGAGGGCTTTCCAATCTGCACAGCACTGACATCCTCTGTTAAACTCCCCATACAGTCATGTGGAGAAAGCTTTTATTCAGTGACTCTGGTGAACTCTTGATACCAGAGGAATGTGTGCAGTTTGGTCGCTGTGAGTCACTCTATGTGCATGACTACAGAGTGTTAGGGCCAGGCATAAGAGGCAAACATGTGGAGGAAGATTCCTTTTACTTTGAAAATGATTTCTTCTCTTTATCTACTTTATTCTTGACATTTTGACTTAAAAAAGTCCTTCCATTTCTTCCCCTATGCCCGGTCCTAATCCTCATCTACAGATGATATTGTGCTGTTCTGCGGCATTTACCACAGAGACAAACACATGGCAGACTTTTATTACAGGCCCAGACTTGTCGAGCGCTGGAAGCCTTTTTTAAAATTGATATTATATTTGTATCCTTCCTGTCAAGCAGCAGGTCAGCAGCCTTTCGGCTTCCCGTACGAGGTCTCCAATAATACACTCCATTCTCCCCATCAGCGCCACCAGAGTGTATTGATTGTGCTGAGTGATTAAAACCTCCCGGCGCGCTAATCTGCCCATGAAATGAACACTTGTGATTACTATCCCCTAAAAACATGTGATAATAGGCAAACGTGACCTCAATATGTTCAGTATGTGATTTACCAATAAAGAAAAAAATCATCTTTCTCCTCTGGCAGACCGACACACATTCTGTAATCTGTAATCATTCCTCTTTACAACAGCCATGTCGATTTAGAAACTCTTGTTGTGTGTTTTTATCCGTCTGACGGCCATGTTGCGGCTGTAATCCGAGGTAGATTATGGTATTTACACATGCTGATGAACCAATAATGCCGTAGAGTTCAGATACACATGCTAAACCATCTGTAGTCCTGCGTAATCTCACAGTACACGCTGGATATTCACTGATTTGTTCACCTGATGCCAACAAAAGCACACCATCTCACTATTGTTGGTGCACACTGTTACGAGCAAACAGGGAGGGTAGAAGACGTCTCAGTCTTTCTCTGTTTGTCTTCAGAATGTCATTGTGATGTAAAATTCAGGATGACAAACACGGAGGAGCGGCGGTGTGGTCCTTTTGTTGCTGCGTAATGAGGGCAGACCTATCGGAGCAGCGCCGCTTAGATTGAGGACAAAAAGTGGAGCGGAGAGCGAAGTGCAGAATAATCATATCTGGTTTCTTGTTAAATGGAAGCTATTACGTTTGACCTCCACTCGACGCTAATCTCTGTCACGAAACGAAAAGTTTTCATTTCCATGTGCGTGTATGCACACCAGGCTCCAAGTGAGAAAAAAACCAACAGAGTAGAATGAAAGACAATTTAAGAACAAAGAAAAGGGAGGATTTGAAGAGAGACGGACGGTCTTTTGTTCTACTGGCGGTGAGCCGGGGGAGGGGCTGACCGTGATAGTGAGTTTCAAAGTCACTCACTTCACAAAGGCAAAGTGGATTATAAGAGGCTGAACTCCTTCAAGTCAGAGTTCTCCTCTTTTACAGATGCTGCCAGATGCACACTAAAAGAGTCAGCTGCTGGTGTGGACTCTCTGCGTGGAGGTTGGTTATGGACTCCTCCGATGAAGAGTGACGGGATTCGAACAGATCTCAGAAAGACAGGACGGGAAACTGTTCTGCTGTCATTTGGGTTTCCTGAAGTTCTTGAAATCAAACGTTCTCAATCACCTTCTCACTCTGAGCGATGGGGTGGAAGTTGGAACACTTGATTCTGGTGATACATTTTCTGATCTAAATAGTTTTCTCTCCAGGAGGCATTATGTTTTCAGGTTGTCCGTCTGTCTGTACTAACTCTGTATGCCTTGGGCACATTTCTTCAGATTTTCACAGATGAAAACACACAAGCTTAGAAAGACTGTCTTGGCAAAACCGTCCCCTCTGTTCCAAACAGTTTAGACCAGACTTAAGCAGAATTTAGTTTTCTCTCACCTGCCTCTCAGGGCTTCCGTAGGTTGCTGCTTATTAAACATGGAGCAGTCCAACATTTTGATGACCAGCAGCCCTTTAATGGACCTTTTTGTTTTTGGTTCAATGTGATATTCTCCCAGACCACTCCTCACATGTCCCCCCCCCCCCCCTCCAGCCTCTAGTCCTGTCTCCTGGGCTCTTATCACTTCGGTCTGGGTTTACTTTGCTCATCAGTATGTGTGTGTGTGTTTGTGTCATTGGAAATTATAAACCGATGAGCCTAAAATAAAAGCAGGATGTTATCAGAGATGTTACATGGTGGCGCCAGAGTGAAAAATGGGTTCTAATTCCCTCATTTTTCTTTTTCATCGTCGTCAATGTCTTGCAGATTGGTAATGATCCTTTCACAGTCATGTCATTATCTAAAGAAAACATGTGTGCAGCTGGCAGTTAAATTCTGTTATTTCTGGCTTAGAACTAATAGCTTCTATAGAGTCCATCTCAGATATATAGACGGTGTGACATGGCTTCATTGTTGGCTTTCTGTCATTTGGACATGCAGTAGGTGGCCTTTACGGTAATATTCTCTTTGGACATGACAGGATATTTACAGAAAGAACCATGATGCTGGTGTGACATCGCTCACCTGGTGCAGCAAAGAGAGACGAAGGAATGTTCTGACAGAGAGGAGGAACACTTCTCTCTCTATAGGCTGTTGATGGATTTAAAACGTATTTGCTGTTGAAACCTTAATCAATGACCAACAATGATACATTTTCACTATAAATATATATATCATTCCAGAACTGCCATCTGAAAATCTAAGTTACAAAAGAGAGGCTGTGAAACTGCCATAGCTCTCTCTCTCACACACACACACACACACACACACACACACACACACACACACACACACACACACACACACACACACGCACACGCACACACGCACACACAGCAATCAGTACAGATGACCAGAGTAGTTGTAGCCCACGGCGCTGATAATATCTGTGGATCATTCCCACCCCTCCTCCCCACTCCCCAGCTTAAAAAGAAAACACACACACACACACACACACACACACACACACACACACTCTCCCCGCTGACCCCGAGTGTTCCCTGCTGCCCTGACATGCCCGGTCTGCACTGGCTCCAGCCAACATGCCCTCAGGGGGAGAGCGTGGGAGAGCGGTGGGTCTGGGGTGCAGAGCCACCCACATGGAGGCTGCTTAGTGTCACCGACTGCACACACACATCAGTGATAAGGACGACTTGATATTGTAGTTTGGTTTTAATTGAGTTTGTTGGCTCTGGGCTGCAGTGGGTTAGGGTTTGTTTCATTCACAGAAGTGTTTTAAGGGTGAATATTTACACATGATCATACTGAGCTTCTGCAAGACAAATCAATCACGATTAACCAAAAATAGTTTAGATTTTTCTGTCTTTAACTGTAAGTAAGTAAGAAGTAAAATGTATTTATAAAGCGCTTTTCACAGACATTAGTCAGAAAGTGTTTAACAGGAGCAGGATTAGAAACATAAAAAACACAACGTGACCATAAAAGGGCCAATAATTTACATTAGGAATGCAGAAAAACAGAAAGTACAATAGTCAAACATGGTTTGAAAGCAGGCCTAGGACATGAGTGGTGATCAGAAAGAGCCAGCTCAATGACAAAGATATACTAATGTTAAGACCATATGATATAATTAAATCCAGGGTGTGTCCATGTCTGTGAGTCGCTGTGTTAACATGCTGTTTAAAGGCATGGTTCATGAAGACGGTTCACCTCAGTTTAGAGTCTTCCTGTAAAATATGCAAGCCCCAAAGGTCCACAGACCCTCAAAGCCTCGTTCCATTTCCACAAAATTTTCTTTTTTGCATTTGTGTATGGCGTTAAACTTGTCCCGTGTGATTCCAGTGTTCCATTTCATACCTGCCTCTCAACAAGACATCGGATCAACCTATAAGCTTCCCTTCACACGCATGGCCAACATTTGGAGTTTGCGACCTGTGGCTCCCTAAATGACCCTCTTCTGCGTAGATCCACAGGGATCTTTGCTGAAGTACAATTTGAGCATCTCTCAAACTAAGAGAATCAATGTTGATGATCTTAAGCTCGATGACAATGCATTTCTGAGACGATCCAATTGGGATTTGAAAGGGGTTATTCAGCTTCAAAAGGATCATTTGAATTATAGCCATCTGAAATGCTGAAAATTTGTTTGAATATGCTACATATATCCAAACAGCATTATGTTTGTCTTTATTTTAATCGTTTCAAATAGATTCCGGATAACCGCCAAGAATTCTGCTTTTTGGTCTGTCTCATACCAAATTAAACCATCCCAGTTGTCAGGAAAGAAATGTTGTCAATGTACATTTCTGTAAATCACAGCTGCGGTCAGAGCAAATGATGTAGTATTGAGTGACCATTGTTGAAAGCTATGTGGTGTGTTAACGAGTAACAAGAAAGACAGTCCACAAAGGCGGGTGGAAATGGTGGGGATGCTTCAAACAAACACCGAGACACCGCTGTTCATGACCCGGACCACGGTCCTCCTATTTGTGACCCATTTCTTACATAAATGAGTCTGCTAAGGGCGGTTGTTGTTTATCTCATGGTAGTTACTTTGTTGTTTTCCATAACGTTGTTTTCCGTAACGTTGTTTTCCGTAACGTTGTTTTCCGTAACGTTGTTTATCCGTAACGTTGTTTGCCGTAACGTTGTTTTCCGTCATGCTGTTTTACATCATGTTATTTTCCAATGTGTTTTGCGTAAAGTTGTTTATGTTAAGTTGTTCTACGTAACGTTGTTCTACGTAACGTTGTTCTACGTAACGTTGCTTTACGTGACGTTATTCTATGTAACATTGTTCTACGTGACGTTATTCTACGTAACGTTCTACGTAACATTGTTTTACGTGACGTTATTTGACGTAACGTTCTGCGTGATGTTATTCTACGTAACATTGTTCTACGTGATATTATTCTACGTAACGTTATTCTACATAACGTTGTTCTACGTGACGTTGTTCTACGTGACGTTGTTCTACGTAACGTTGTTCTACGTAACGTTGTTCTACGTACGTGATGTCTTTCCACATAACATTGCCGGAGTTGAGCGAACTGTATTGTTTCACAAGCAGTCGGTTGACAAGCTAATATATAAACCTATAAAAAGTTAAATCATTGTCAAATGACAGATGGTGGGCTCCAAGATTGCATTTCAGCCAATGTGTTTATCCTCTTTTACTCTCCACACAGACTGTTTACCTTCATTCAACCAAAGCCTGATCGGACTTGATTGATCAATACTCCACTGCCTACAGATTCTGCATGTGAATGCATATCAATGCAGAAACTGGTCGAGATGAGGTTTTTCCAAACATTAACCAAGCAGTTCTGTTGCCTATCGCTCACCAATAGTTTCACAACGTTAAGTGGTATTTTGTATGACGTATACTGTGGTTTACAGATACGTACATAGCCAACAATTTCTTCTGCCGATTCGGTTGTTCGCACACAAGTCAATGCTTGGCACCACATAATAAACACAAATACCCAGTCTGACCCGACTGCTCAGGTTCCCTGCTCAGCAGTGTTTACACAGTGTGCAGCTGGACTGCAGAGAGTCCTGCGGGTCTGTGCCCCCTCCCTTATAAATCCCTTACACATATACAAAGAAGAAGAAAAAAACTACACAGAGCACATTTAAATTGTATTTGAACTCATGTAAAGGTTAAATGACAAGCCATACGGTTGTAGTTCTTATTTAACTGTGTGTCTAACATCCCTACTGCACAGTTGGCATGAAAGGATATTGACCACATGATTGCATTGTTTTTCTGTGGGGGTGTTCCTGCTTTACTCCACAGGGTGAGGGAGAAGAATGGATGAAAACACATTTCTTTACATATTGATCTGAAATCAATCTCCTCGACAAGGTCAAGTTGACTCAATGACAGTTTCTGAGAATTTATTCAACTAAATTCATCTTAAGTATGAAAAAAAAACTTAATTCAAGCTCTTTATTCCATTTCACATTGTTTTTTGCAAGCAAAATTGTAACAGTTTTTTGTCAAAATATACAATGCGTTGATACAGCACATTTCATACCCGAAGGCAACCTAATTCTTTATAGATTACACAAGAAACAAATGATGAAAACAATAAAAGCAAACAAACAAAATCACAAGGAATAAATACAATAAAAGCACACATATTAAAAAATAGCTAAAAAAAACAGAATAACAAAGAACATTATTTAAAAGCAATGGTGAACAGGGAGGTCTTAAGCTAAGTCTTAGTTCTTCTGGCAATTTCTTCCACATTTGAGAAGCATGAACGCATGTTTAGTTTTAACTCGGGGAGCAGCCACTGATCCAGAGCCAGCCCACCTGAGAGGTCTGCAAGGTTCATACTGGGACAGGAGTTCTGATACAGAATCACAATCAGAATCAGAACCGTTTATTGCCATGTATGTTGAACATACAAGGAATTTGGCGTGACGGGAGGTGCAAACATTTAACAATCAAGAACAATCAGTGCAAGTAGAAACATATTAAAATTTACAAGAGATATGAAATATGAAATACAGTAAGATATAAAATAAATGAAATATAAAATAAAGATGAAATATAAAATAAAGTGAAATATAAAATAAAGTGCACAAACGAACAGATAACAGGACTATAAACAACGAACAGACGACAGGACTATAAACAAGTGAGATGTAAGTGTAGTGTAAAGTGTCGAGTGTAATAGAAGGGATGCAGGGGAGTGACTGGTGGGAATTTGTCCTGGGGTGACAGAGTCAGTGGGGGACCCGGGCTCTGTTAATGAGCCCGACTGCGGACGGGAAGAAGCTGTTCGTGTGGCGTGAGGTCTTGGTCCTGATGGACCTCAGCCTCCTACCAGATGGAAGGGGCACAAACAGTTTTTGTCCAGGGTGAGAGGGGTCGGCTACAATCTTCCTTGCTCGCTTCAGGGACCTTGAAGCGAACAAGTCCTGGAGGGACGGCAGATTGCAGCCAATCACCCTCTCGGCAGAGCGAATGATGCGCTGCAGCCTACCCTTGTCCTAGCGTACCAGACTGTGATGGAGGAGCAGAGGATGGACTCAATGATGGCTGTGTAGAAATGCACCATCATTGTCTTTGGCAGGTTGAGTTTCTTCAGCTGCCTCAGGAAGTACATCCTCTGCTGAGCCTTTTTAGTGATGGAGCTGATGTTCAGCTCCCACTTGAGGTCCTGGGATATAATGGAGCCCAGGAAGCGGAAGGACTCCACCGCGTCGACAGGAGAGTCACACAGGGTGATAGGGACATGTGGGGCTGCAATCTTCCGGAAATCCACAACCATCTCCACTGTCTTTAGAGTGTTGAGCTCTAGGTTGCTCAGACCGCACCAGGTCACCAGATGGTCAGTCTCCCACCTGTAGGCGGACTCATCCCCACCAGAGATGAGTCCAATGAGGGTGGTGTCATCCGCGAACTTCAGGAGCTTGACGGACTGGTGACTGGAGGTGCAGCTGTTGGTGTACAGGGAGAAGAGCAGAGGGGAAAGAACGCAGCCTTGGGGGGAACCGGTGCTGATGGTCCGGGAGGCTGAGATGTGTTTTCCCAGCTTGACGTGCTGCTTCCTGTCAGACAGGACCAGGACCTCAACCTTTGAGTGATTTATGGACAAGCAGAAGGATTTTGAAGTTGATTCTATGAGGAAGTGGTCACCAATGTAGGGATCTGAGAACTGGAGATATATGCTGAGCCTTTTTGAACCCTGGCAGCAGTATTGTGGATCAGCTGAAGCTGTCTGATTGCTGTCTTAGACAGACCTGTGAACAGTTCAGCCTGCTGGAGATGAAAGCATGAACAAGTCTTTCTGGATCACGTTTTGACATCAAGTCTCTGATCCTTACAATATGTTGAGGTGGTACAACGCTGATTCTGTTATTGATTGAATGTTACCTGTGACATTTAGATCTAACTGTAATATAACACAGAGGTTTCAATCTTGATTTGTACTCTTCAAGGACAGACTCCCTCTTCTTTGGCCCCAAAAACATTAGGCCTCATTCACTAATATGTCTGTAGAATTGTTCTTCTTTTGTGCACAGACATAAAATTACCATCGGAATCATGACATGTGGCACCAGCCAATTTTGTTTTACCCACCGCTTGTATGTTAGTGAATGAGAATCCTTAATAAATGTACATACTGGATAAACTATGTGCAATCAAGCAAACTGCCAGGCCCCCATTTCTCTATGTCAGGAAATACGTTTGCAGAGAAGTTTATCATTGAGAAAGAGGTGTTTCCAAGAAAGAGACATAAAAAACAAACAAAAAAACACAACTAAAGAAATTGAGAAAATAGTGTCGGAGGTGAAAGGCATAAAAAGCGGACTTTTCTGAATTGTTTCCACGGAAGTAAAAATGATATGTCAGAAATGTCCTAGTGTCCCCTGACATATGGGCTGTGGTTCAGGAAAATAAGAAAGAAAAGTGGTTTGAAAAAAAGAATAAAAGACCATAAGAAGAATTAGGAAACAGGTGGGGAGGAACCACCTGATCTTTCAGGTCGAGATGAGTCGAGTCACAGTTATTGTTCAAACATCCATAAGAGTGAGATATGAGGGTGAAAGTGAGGACCTCCAGCATGGACTTTCACCCAGAGGTCATTTATTTCATTATTGTATTCGGGCTGTACCGAATAGTTAGAAGCTTCATTCATAACCTTGACATTTGAATTCTAAATCAACATTTTTTTGCATATCTATTCTTATTGTTAATTCTGTACTTTTTCACAATTACAGACTAAGATCAGAATACACGAATAATATTAGTAGTGGGAGAAATACGGGGGGGGGGGGGGGGGGGGGGTCTTTGGGGTCGAGATTCTTTCCTTTTTTTAGTGTGATAATAGTAAAATAAGACGAGAGACATTCAATGCTTCATTCGAACACATGGAAGCTTTGAAGTATATATTGTATTTTAATTATGACAATAATTGGTGGATGAATAGATATTTAATACATTTGGCCGATGCAAGTAAAGTAACGGTTTGAAATGTTGTCTATTGAAGCCTTTATTAATGAATCCGGCTTTAATATGAGAGGCATTTATTTAAAAGGTGCGTGTTTACAATACCATAGCCGACCGGGCCGTTATCATTTGTGTGTGTGCATGGTCTGAGGCAGTTGTTGGGATCTGACCATGTGCTTTGAAACAAAGGAATCTGGGCCTGCCGATTCTTCAGGCAAGGCAAGCCCCCCACCAGAAAGGATTTCACACTCACCTGTGAAATCGCCACTCAAACGCACCGCTGTTCTCATTGGACGAGCCCAGGGATGCCGAGGCGGGACTTCCGGTTTTACAACCGGATACCCCCAAAACTATAAAACCCCTGAGCCCCCTCAGCTCTTCGCCACTCGATGTCTGGAGGTTGGCAAGGATGCTGCTCAACCATATGTATTCATCATTGACCAGGGTTATTGACTTGGCTTTTTATCTATAGATCTATAAATGCTTTAAATTGTGAATTTGGCAGCTTCACTTTTTAAACAAACTTCCCTTCCTGGGTGTTGAGGAGTGATGACCCTGACTCCTGCAGTGGGTAAAGTTACAGAAGACCTACTCATGAAATGCACAACTTCACAGATACTAAAGGCGACCAAAGTAAAAAATTGCCAGCCCTGCTATACACACATGCACACATGCATGCAGGCACATGTTTGGGAAGAAACAGCCTCTAATTAATGTAACGTACGTCGCTGAGCCTGTGCAAACAAACAATTCTTACATGCACACACGCATATTCACAGTCATTCCTCAGGACTGACCGCCATGTGACTGGACAGCTGGAGAAGCAATTTGCCAGAGTTTAAGGTGGCTTGTATGCGTGTGTGTGTGTGTGTGTGTGTGTGTGTTGCTGCTACAGGAATAAATGGTGTGGAAATGACTAATAACTAAAACACTCAACGTGAGGCAACATCCACACTTCTATGTTTTCATTTTAAATGCATAACTTTTGCTACCGCTACGCCTAGCGTCTACACTACTCCAGCATTTGAGACCCCCCTAAAACGACGTTTAGACGTTTGAAGCCCACAGAGTTGCATTTTAATCTGGACGGAACGGAGACCTTTGAAAACAATGACACAGACACCCGCATTCGCTTCATTATTTGGGTCTAAGCAGTCACCACGTGCCCCTCCCTGATCCGTCACTCCCCGATCACGTGGTCATCAGCCTCGACTACCAGTGGTTGTTGGACATGGGAATTGTCCATCAGGCACATGGAGTACCATGCGCATGCCTAGTGTACATGAATGGTCATGTGATATGCGTTTTTCAGGTGTGGTAGGATGGGCAGAAATAATTTCTTAAACAAAAAACATAGTATTGTGGATGTAGCTGAACATTGTAGAGAGAAACCTGGTGATGAGTCTGGAGCCTGAACATTAAAGACACAATGAGTTGGATATTCCTAAAAATGCATAGTCGTAAAAAGATAATCCCTTTCAATCATCAGTTATGAGCCTCCAGAAGTGTGGCGGTTTCTGCAGAGCCCCCGCTGCCCTCGTCCTGGCTTTGCTTATCTTGCCGTGTTTCATGCCGTCAACCTCATGAAAAAAACGTAGCGACCAGATGTCAGATTGTAAGCATGCGTCCAAGATGAAAATAGCCATTTGCTTATTCAATGAAAAATATTCCATGAGGCTGCTTCCAGATCACAGGCAATTGCATATTCCTGGCAGCTACAGCGAAGTTCAAGCTGCACTCAAACTTGATTTATTTATTTACATTCAACAGCAGTGCTAAAAAGTTCTGACTACCTTCTCTGGCTTGTTGGCTCAACATTAGTAAGTGCTAATAAATTAGCATCGCTTGCTTATACCACTTCGGCTCAGCTCGCTCGGATCCTTGCCCGAGGTTGTAATTTAAAAGAAGGACCAGGTTCCAGGTACTATCCACAACCAAAAAAGAGTGGAAATGCGGCATACATGTCAGGATGCTGATCTCAGCCTCTGCTGCTGAGGTTTGTGGCCGTTCTTTCTTTTCAAATATGTCTCATGTGAGTCTCCAAACTTCATGGAAGTTGTTGAAGCTGTTGTCCTCTTTTTAACTTCCCAGTTCTTATGAAACCTATTGCCCAAGATGTTCACATGTAATTCAGTAAAAGCAATTTAGCGACATGTAATGGTCTGGAAACGTCCAGTGCCAGACGACTGACAGAAATAGATGACACCGACTGTCTTCATTACATATTAAGTGTAGTATCAGCCTGATACCGGGCCACTGCTTCTCCCTACTTAGACGTTATGTGTGCACGCTCTCATACTCAGGTCTCCTTGCCCAACTTAGATTGATTCACTTGAAGGAAACTATTATGGAAAGAACAATTGACATGTCAGTCCTTCGAAATGCTTCATCCATCACTGTCCAATGGCCTCATTAGTACTCCACTATAAAGGAAATCCTAATTCAGCCCCGGGGGTAAAGAGGCTGCAGCTAACTGCTTTGCTTCATATGGAAACTCCTATCGATACTTTCCTCATTCACTCTCTCACTCGAGCGAGACACAAACACAGGAAGTGCTCCTACACACACACACACACACACATGCAAACAGATGCCCACACACACACACCTGAGTGGAGACAACTACAAGCCATCTGCAATCGCTCGGCAAATTGGTGGAAAAAAGCTAATCAACAGCTTGTCCGACTGCTCATTACTTCTTCATTATGGAGCGGAAACAAACGCTCAACACCTGAGCTTAGAAGCAGGCTTCTCATCGAGGCACACACACACACACACACACACACACACACACACACACACACACACACACACACACACAGTCTGTTGTCTCTCTCTCTGTCATACAAAGAAAGAGGGGCTGATGGACAACTATGGCGGCTCAGTCCCTCTCTGAAAAAAAGGCAGCAAACAACCTGTTCCCGTTAAGTATGCTCACAGCGCCAAACTGGCACCAACAGCGTCGGCGCGGGGCTCCGCACCCACCTGCCCAGTCTTTGCCCACCTGGTGCCACAGGAAGTCAGCTCGGCACGCCGTAAAACAGAAGGAAAGCTTCTGCACTGGAGTCTTTCCTTTAGGAGTTTCTGTAATGTATGATTGGCAGAAATGGAATATAATATTCATAACTATGTCATTAGTGTATAATAACCTGAAAATAAGAATGGTTGTGTCTTCGTCATCTACAGAGGGAGCAGGTCCTCTTCACGGAGCAGTTCATTTGTATTATGCTTTTTTCCAGGTTACAGAAGTTCATCCAGTAGCTGTGGTGGATACGTGGTTGCCTTCAATAGTAGCATCTACACACTGTATTGATTTTTAAGCCATGACCACAATCTTTCTTTCACCTTACCCAAAGAGGTTTGAGTTGCCTCCACCGAGCTGTGTTTGCCCTGTGCCGATGCTGCAGGAACAACACACTGAAAGCTGTGGACGGCCAACATTGTGCAAGTGTGTGCAGTAGATATGAACAAGGTAAATCTAAATGCAAGTGATATGGTGTGTGTGTCCCCAAAACAACTTCACCACTGTGACATTATTTCATACATCTTTGCTGACAGGAAATAGGAGGTTTTTTATTACATCAGCTCTGTAATTTGATGTGACGTAAGTAAAGTAATTACATAACTTTAAAATAAGTCAACGTTGTCTTTAGATTTCACACAGGACATGAACAGCAATGTTTGATGGAACTGTCAATTGAATATCTTCATTTTCCTTTAGGCTCATTAAAACCTTTCAACAGACTTTGGATAACCTTTTCTTTCAGTGATGTGATTGTTATTAACATTCCTTAATCACAGAGCAGACAGCCTGCCTGTCATTTGCTGATGTTGTTCAGTTTGTATTTGGAACAACGATTTGACGTTTTCATGTAAATGAAAGCCACTTTTCTCTTCTCATTCTAGAATCACCTCCATTTGTTCTTCCAGTTCAAACACAGGAGATTATGTCTCAAAGATCCATGTAAACAGCACTGCATCTTAAACAACCGTAACCCCTCCATCCTCGAGATACACACATTGTATCATACATTGCACACGCAATATCATAATAGCCCACATTCTCTTTAGCAGTGTCAGTAACTGAGAACGCCATGCTCTCACCAGATCTGTGCACCACTTACTTTGCTCCCAATTGAGTAACAGCGTCTGAAAAGCAGAAGCCCTCCTACTCAAGCAGTGTTTTAGTGCTCTTTGCCGCCCTGCGTGAGGCGGACGCTCAAACCTCTTCCAGTGAGCACACGCTGTCTCGGCTGTACTTGGCAGCTGAGGAAATATGATTCAAAGGGTCGGATGTCTTCTCTGTTTAACCCGGGTTTACTTTGAACCACATTAGTGATCAATAGGAAGCATGAGCATAATCCACTGGCCTGTATTTATTTACCTCCTTCACATCAGCCTTTAGTAAATATGGGATCATTTCTGAGACGCTGCAGAGCACAAATCAAAATGCATCTCTTCCTTTCAGCGCTTTCCATGGAAAATCTATTCGTGTGTGTCTGAACAAAGTCTGAAGACATCCTCCTCCATGTTGTTGCAAATACCCCAGCAAGGCTGACTATTACTCCTTATGAAAGATTAATTGTGCTGATCATTAATTCAACCTCAAGGCTGACGCTCCTCTGCTGAGAGCCCCTTGATGTTACGTCTTCACTCCCACTCTCTCTTTGGTTCATGAAATAGACATAATCCACTGAGAGAGTGAGAGGGAGAGAGGGAGTGTGTGTGAGAGAGTGAGATAGTGGGTGAAGCAGTAAGGGAGTGAATGAGAGAGAGTTGAGGGAGAGAGTGAGAGTGTAAGTGAATGAGAGAGTGCAATAGAGTGAGATAGTGAATGAGAGAGTGAGAGAGTAAGGGACTGACTGAGTGAGAGAGTGTTTTACGGCCTGGCTCAAAGGCTGCAACATAAGGGAGACAAGACAAGTGATAAAAGTAATAAATAGACATTTATTTAACGAACAAATAACCAAACTAAACCAAAACAAACAAACAACCAAATAATTAATCAAATGAAGCAGCTGCCGTGAGAGTCAGATAGGAGAGGAGGTGAGGCCTCTCGCTATGTTCAGGTGGTACATCTTTATAGGTCCATTTCCAGCAGGCTCAGGTGGGGCTCATTAGCTGCCGATCAACATCCTGAAAGACAGAGTGGGCAGCAAACAGGACACAGACCCCTAGTGGATGGGAGGGGTTGTCACAGAGAGATAGTGGGTGAGTGAGAGAGAGTGGTTGAGAAAGTAATTGAGAGAGAGTGAGAATGAGAGAGTGAGTGTGAGAGTAAGTAAGACAGTGAGATAGTGGGTGAGGCAGTGAATGAGAGAGAGAGAGGGAGAAAAATGGCCGATCAGCTCTCCGTATCAGGACTTTATTGTCCTCATCAAAATCAGCAGTAAGACGTCTATGATAATATTTTCCACCAGCTTCCAGCAAATACAGAAAATAATCTACAAATTGGAAATAGGTCAAACAGTATCTAATTTCTTTCAGGTCGGCCCTGATAAAATACAAAGAGAAATTCAAAGTTGTTTTGATGGATGAGAACAGTCGGATCAAGCACCATCACAGGGTTAACATTTGGGATTCTGGGTAAAATGTCTCGAGAAACCAGCCGACAGTCACATTTTCTACGCACCTTTAAGCTCCCCACATTGATGGGGGAAGGACTTCCTTCATAAACAGCATTCCTCATTCACCTCTTTCACTTCCACACAGTCCCTTAAGGTGGATAAAGCCACATCCACATGTTCCATGAACACATTTCTGTGGATGTCTGGAAATAGAAGTCATCTTAAGTATTCCTCTCTTTCATCACGCAAACAGGAACACAATGGCGTTCTGTCCCTGCGTCTGTAAACGCCAACAAGTTAATGAATGTTTAATTAGAAAAGTTTCTCAGGCTCTGCGCTCGCGGTTTAATGTGGACGATTTTCTTTTTCATTCTGCAAAGTGCAATTATTCCCTCTGTTTTCCAAGAAAAAGGATCCATCTGTGAGGACTGATTCGAGGTCTGGGAGCTGGGTTTTTGTGCCGATCAGTGGCACTGGGAGTGAAATCATTTTAGGAGCTGGAAACCGATTTGTATTGTCTGAGTAAACCGGAGAGGACCCCTCCCACTATCAGCACACACCAACAAACACACACATCTAGTGCGGCTTCTCTCTGTGAGGACCTTCCATTGTCTGCTTTCCTTTCTGAAGCCAACAAACTAACAATCAGTCTCATAAACATATGTTGTTTTTCATTTGGAGCTCAGTTTACCAACTGATACAATGTTATTCAACCAACAGCCTGTTTCCCTCTATAGCTTCTGTATATCTGAAAATAATTGTGCACTGACAAACATGGAGGCAAAATAATTAATTTACTCATTGTTTGTCAAAACAGCTTCAATAACGAAATTGAATAAATGTGTGTCGTATAATCTCTGCTTGCATTCCTCTGATTTCGTGTTTTTATGTTCCATCTTTAATCCTTCATGTTTAAATGTAATTTGCCAGACTGAACACACCTGTGCCGTCCTCTGTTTACCTTTTTTTCTTACGTCTTCATGTTTACACTGGTTCCCCGTGTTGAATGTCACATTGCTATGAATTGTGGGTAATTCCCTCAGGCAAAGTCTGCAGAAATGCATACTTAAGGAAAGGGTTCATAAAGGGCTCAAAATGTCTGTGAGAGACTCAAACACTCGACAATTTGACAGTGGGACAGAACTAAACCCTCAGACATTCAAATATGTGAGTCCGTGAGAGTGGAGATCAGGATTGGGCCGCACACAGGCGGGAAACACACAGGGGCAGGAAGTGAAGTAGTCTCTCACAAAACAGAAGGTGAGTTTCACAATAAAACAGGAAACACTGAACGTGAATGAAAAAACATGAACACCAGACCCAAAACCCCAAAAAGATGCACCCCAGTCCAGTCAGAGGGCATAGAGCCAGACCATGACAGAGAAATGACATGTATTCATTGATAAAGCAGATTAATGAGAGGGGGCCCAGCTCTTCAGCTCTGGGAAGTACTCTTCCTCCATGCTGGCATTGTTTCATCATGTTATTATCACGTATCAATAAGATCCTAATTCATTCATTTTCTATTTACATATGAGCTGAGAGGCTTGATCAGTGACATGGTGCTCGCTGTTTTAGCCACATAGCTTGTTATCTGTGACAGAGTTTAACAGAGACAGCTAAGTCACCACACAGTTTATGTTTTCTATGTTTTTTATAATACATTTATGTTTACCTTTTAAATTAAGGTGTAATTTTGATACCAGCCAAACCTGAACCGAGAAAACCTGAAAAACAGTCGTGGAGAAAACACATGGAAAGTATAAGAGAAAAAGTAAAATGTCCTCAACTGTTGCCTCAGAGCACGTGGGGTCCGAGTTGGATTCCCGGGCTGGGCGGTCCATCTGTGTTGAGTGTCTGTTTCTATGGGTCAGTCCTGTGATAGTCCACTTACCCCCCTGGAATAGAAAGAAGGAGAAATTAAATAAAATCAATGGTAGGAAAAACAAAATATTTCACGCATCTAAATATATAATATATGTATAATATACGTAATAGTTGAGATGTATGTTGGAGACACATTGTTTATTCTTTAGAAGAACAAAAGAGATGGAGCAGCACCCCCCCCCCCCCCCCCGGTCTGGATGATAAAGTATCCAGGCAGGAGGTCTGTCAGTGTGTAAGTGGTCCATGCCCAAGCACCTCTCCTGGGGCACGGTGTGGGGGGGAGACCCGACTGGAGGTCTGATGACGGACGAGAAGTAAAGAAGCTGTTCCATCTATCCCCCCTACAGTCCACCTCCCTCTGAGCTCACCTCTCCTGCAACCTCCATCACTTGGTGACGTCTTCACTCTGCACTCGTTGTGTCTCCGCATCTTCTACTTCCTCCACATCTGTCTTCCTGTTTTGTGTTTCTCCACATTTTTCAATTTCTCCTTCATGTGGATGCCTGCATGTAGTCCTCTCCCTGTGTTAACACAAAAAACAGAAACACACACACACACACACACACTTAAGAGACTGAAAACACCACGGGTCATTAGCTTGCTGAAAAGGCGATGCCAGCCTGCCTCTCTGCCATCTATCTGTTCGCACTCTTCAGATGAATTAGACACATTATTCCTGTCCCCCCCCCCCTCCAAATCCTTCACCTCCTGTTGGCTGTCTGAGAGGTCGAGGGTCATCGCTCCAGGAGGGGGAGGTGTACTGACAGGGTGCTGATGGACCAAGCTAAAAAGGTCTCCTCCGCTGGTATCCCATCAACTGCTGCCTGAGGGCTGGACACATCTGGGGATGGGAGGGGGGTGGACGCTGTAGGAAAAGCGTTTTTTCTTCTTCTCACATTCAAAACAAATGGAGGCACTTCTCTCTCCTCATTCATAGCTGGCAAGGGGGATATAGCGTCGGTGTCGGGGAAAAACCTTGCATCTCCATATTTTGTCCTTTTTCTTTTCATAAGCCAGTGCTATTGGTCCTCCTTTACTGTCTGTAGGCTTTACACGTGTTGAACTAATGCAAATGTATTAAAAAAAGCTTGTTACTGTTATGGTTAGAACAAAGGATGAAGGAGCTTGCAGGCCGCAGGTACTCTTCTGCTGCGAGCTTCTTACTGCACACGCGCATCAGAAGAATGAGCTGGACCCGGTCCAAAATTAAAACAATATTTAATGTACTACACAAAGTTCACTTACAAACTGAATTAACTATCAATAGTAATGTTCTCGAGAGCAGAGACCACATACACGCATCTCCTCACAGTCCGGCGCGGCCAGTTAGCTGAAAATGAGAGCTGCAGTGATCTGAGGTAAACTCCCTAAAACATCGTCTTTTGTATCCCCTGAGAGTCGGAAAGTGTCCGATACTGTCATAAAACATGTGAATGACCCTCCGTGGCGATTAGTGATTGGCTTCATTTGAATTCTGTCCCCTCCCATTATCAATCCCTTAGCAAAACATCTTGGCTCCTCGCAAAACATCTTGAACTCCTCCTCTCTGTCCTGCTGGTCAGTTTGGCATTTGACCGTCCCACTGGCCCCATCCTCCATCGATGAGGTCGCCTCCATTTGCTGCTGCATGTCTGACACCTCACTCAGAATCCCTATCTGACCCTCAAGACTATTCTTAGTGTTTTAATACCTACAGTGACTATACTTCTATGATTTAATAGATTCAATGAGTTAATATACTGCAACATATAATATCCTCTATTAGTAAGAATATTGTAAACCTATAATACATTCCATATGGAAACATATTGTGACTAACATATTTATTATTGTAACACTTCTACTCACCACTAGGGGTGTTATTAAATCCTACTAATAATGCGTTTAATACTGAAATTCTCCACAAAACCCCCCTAACACACTATTCATAGTGTGTTCATAAATTTCCAGGAAAAACAATCCCTCTCTAATGGTCCTTTATGGGCCGAGGGTGAATTTCCTCAACTAAACAGTAGCTAACAGTTCAAGTTCATAAACATCATCTACACCTAACTGATTGCCCTATGCTTGTAGAAGTTCACTAATGCAAGGGATGCAGCAGCGAACGCAGAGGACCAGGTGGTGGAGGTCCTGCGTCAAGTTCTGGATCCATCCTACGAAATGAGGGATAGAGAAGAATTCTGAGAAGCCTTGTCTGCTCCTTTTACTCTTGACAAAAATTATATTTCCTAATACAATGCACCTCTAAATCCCAAATTGACCCCATAAAACAAAAAAAACAAACAAACAAAACAATCTCTCAGAGTCAATTTTCCAAATTGTCAGTATCTCACCAGATGTTTTCAGAAGTCCATCTGGACTCAATCAGGTCCTTCAGGATCCCAGCGAAGATGATCAGGAGCTGCTCGTGAAGTCCTGCTTTGGCATCACAAGTGAAGTTTACAAAACGCTGTTGGTTATAATATATGCAATTAATCCAATCGACATTTTATTGATTGACACCTACCAGAAAATTCTGATTTCTGGCACTAAATTAATTAAGTAAGCACCCCCCCCCCTTGGTACTCCTATGACATCTATGTAAACTTGGCCATCAAAATGAACCTCCCATGGTCCACCTTGTTGGTCAGCACCACTTACACCTTTGGACCTCATTCACAGTCAGCTACCTGGTGATACAATAGGAGACTGCTTTCTCCTGTCTGCGGATGCCTCTGTGTTCTCCACCTGTCTTTGTCCTTCCAACACCCATGCTGCCGAAGTTGATGTAAACATTATGCAGCCTAGGAGTGTTCAATGAACTCTCAACTCTGTCTATCCTACTGGGCTCTAATCTAACAGTAGCTCTGACTGTGTGAAAAATTAGTTTTTTATCACAATTAAAATTGCAAAATTAAAAATTATGGAAATGAATTTCTGAATTAAAATCAATATTTAATTAAAATTCTGAATTAAATTCAAAAAATTATAAATGTCAGATACAAAATCAAGTATGCAAGCTAAAATATTGAATCAAAATTAACAATTTTAGGATAAAAATTGAATTGAAACGGAGTTAGAATATTGGATTAAAACTAAATTCACCAACTGAAGTTGAAATGTTGAATTACAAACGAGTATCAAAATTAAAGAAACTATCAACAACTATCAATGCAAGTTAAAAACCCTATTAATATTAAACCAACACTGCCAATTGAAATGTTATATCACAATTAAAACCATCAATGAAAATTAAAATACTGAATCAAACTAAAATCACCAATGAAAGAAGTACAATTAATATAATCAACGGTAGTATAAAATGCTAAATTAAAACTAAGATAAACAATCAAAGTCAAAATACAAGTCAAAAGCTTAGAGTCAAAAACAAGGAATATTCCAAGTTTATCACCAGAACTCAAAGTATTGTAATGTATCTTCTAATCCACGGATGACTGAGTATCTTGTAATTCTAAGACAATTTCACCTCTAGGTTTTCTGGGTAATGGAGTTTTCTGTAATTATCAAGCAATTACTCCTCCAACCGATAGGTGGCGAAGTTGTCTCTTCTTCTTCTATGGTGGTTTTAAAAAAAAAAAAACGCGAAAACGGACAATGGGCTAATACTAATACTATTAACGGCTATCGCTACAAGCCAAACTAACCGGCGAAACCGTGTCTTAAGCACACAGACAAATCACCGTAGTTTTAACTCGTATACCATGCCGCATTCACACACACTTTATGCTAGACCGTGCTTGGCTTCTCCATATGCACCGGTTACTTTATAATCCTTTTATCTAGTTATCTAGGTGAGCACAAAGCAGGCTTCGGCTCCGCTAGCATCCACTCTTTACTACAACAAAACGATCTCTCACAACGCTTTTGTCATTATTACATTCATCATTCATACCAAAATACACCGTGATTACAATGTATGATTACCCACTCATTACCTATTACCCACCCCGGATTATATTCCCTTGAACTCAAGTTAAATCCTGCGCTTCGTAGCAGCCAGTCTCTGTGCCAGCAGAGAGCTCGACTCTCGATAGCGTAACTAGTTCTGTTGGCTTTCTAAGCTCTTATTAAATTTATTCCCTCCCGTTAAGAGTCATTGGTTCGCCAGATCCAAACCTGCCAAACAGGACCCGGGGGGGCCGTCGCCTTTACCCCACGCTACCCGGCCACCAGATTCAGTTAGCCTGGTTCCCCGGACTCTCGAAGCTGCTTAAGCTTTTGAGCGCTTAGCTCTGCATAGCTTGATCAGGGCCAACGTAGAAGACGTACCGTTCCTCAACGGACCTTACCGGTAGGATTTAGCAAAAAAGAACAGCGTGTAGGCAAAATACACGTGTTCCTAATCCAGCTTGCAAGTGTGCTCCATACAGTAATCCAGCTACTTTAAATTTCAAATCAATATACTTTACCGGCTTGCTGCGGCCTGCTCCTTTGTTCGGCTCTCGGAGGGGTTGACCAAGATACCGTCTCTAAGTTTTCCTATACTACCTATACAGATTTTATTAAAAAGGTTCTGTTTACCCGTTTGTCTTTGGCGCCAGAAGGTATCTTAGTCAGCTCCTCGTCCAGTCCGTTTTCCAGCAATTGTCCCTTCGTGGTCGCCAAATTTGTTATGGTTAGAACAAAGGATGAAGGAGCTTGCAGGCCGCAGGTACTCTTCTGCTGCGAGCTTCTTACTGCGCACGCGCATCAGAAGAATGAGCTGGACCCGGTCCAAAATTAAAACAATATTTAATGTACTACACAAAGTTCACTTACAAACTGAATTAACTATCAATAGTAATGTTCTCGAGAGCAGAGACCACATACACGCATCTCCTCACAGTCCGGCGCGGCCAGTTAGCTGAAAATGAGAGCTGCAGTGATCTGAGGTAAACTCCCTAAAACATTCTCTTTTGTATCCCCTGAGAGTCGGAAAGTGTCCGACACTGTCATAAAACGTGTGAATGACCCTCCGTGGCGATTAGTGATTGGCTTCATTTGAATTCTGTCCCCTCCCATTATCGATCCCTTAGCAAAACATCTTGGCTCCTCGCAAAACATCTTGAACTCCTCCTCTCTGTCCTGCTGGTCAGCTTGGCATTTGACCGTCCCACTGGCCCCATCCTCCATCGATGAGGTCGCCTCCATTTGCTGCTGCATGTCTGACACCTCACTCAGAATCCCTATCTGACCCTCAAGACTATTCTTAGTGTTTTAATACCTACAGTGACTATACTTCTATGATTTAATACATTCAATGAGTTAATATACTGCAACATATAATATCCTCTATAAGTAAGAATATTGTAAACCTATAATACATTCCATATGGAAACATATTGTGACTAACATATTTATTATTGTAACACTTCTACTCACCACTAGGGGTCTTATTAAATCCTACTAATAATGCGTTTAATACTGAAATTCTCCACATTACTAAGTCTCCTAACTCCATCGGATACTTAAAACTGTCTGCTAAACTTCATATCTCCACCTCGCCTCCTTCTTGAAGAGCGGATGGTAAACAGTGAGGATTTCATCTGACCTCATATGAGCCAGTCTTCTTTATACTTTCATAAAGAACATTTCTCAACAGCAGTTACCAATCAGAACGGTCTATGCTTACCCGTTGACAAACTGGGAGATGAATAAATTATGACAGACATTCAGTGCAACACAAAATGATATTTACCATGGAGAGATTTGGAGAGTCTATATTAGCAGAATCTCTAGTTCTAATCGTCCTCTAACAAACTAAGCTGTTTCTAACAGACGGTGATGTCTTTGTTTTGAAACTGTATGTGCTTGAGTTTGATAAAGGCACTGATTATTGTAACACTGAAAGTGTCATGAATAGTCATCTTTTTAAATTGTCTATATGTTCTGTATTTTATGACTGCTGCTCCTGTTGCTTAGCTGGCCTGTTTATTTAGTCCAACACATTCACCGTTGACCCTGTGTAACCTCCAAATGACTAACAACACTGATACAAATAAAAATGACCAATAAAACCAAATAAAAATGACTAATAAAACTGATACAAATAAAAATGACTAATAAAACTGATACAAATGACCAATACAACTGATACAAATAAAAATGACCAATACAACTGATACAAATACAAATGACTAATACAACTGATACAAATAAAAATGACGAATAAAACTGATACAAATAAAAATGACTAATAAAACTGAATTGAACCTGTTCTTCCTGAAGGCCAACACTTTGATGAACACTTCAATCTGTCATATGCTGTCAATAACCCTCTAACAACCACTGCTGCATTATAGATTATCATTTTAGTTTTTAATGCACATTTTAACATGCACACCTGTCACTGTCAATGTAAATCCTACATAAACATGTACATAATCATCCAGTCTATGTATAAACTTGATTTATTTATTTGCATTATTTGTATTGTTTGACACTTGACATTTTATTTCTTAATTTATTGTTGCTCATTGGTGCTTTTATATATATTTATTCATCATTATTTATTATTATGTATATATATACACATTTGGGTTATATACACATTGTACATAACATCCTGTATATTCCAGCTTTGTTGACCTTGTCATTTGCTGCTATTTCTATTTCTGTGTAAGTTTTTCTTTTCTGGCAAGAAATATCTGTGTATCCATCTATGAAGCAAAATATATTAAAGTAAAATGGCCTGCACATGATGAACATTGACCAACAAACCAAGTTAGCATTAAATAGGCCTACTTAAACACGTACATACCAGGAGCTACATGATGCAGTGGCTAACATTAGCTTGCTAGCAAATTTTCTGTTACCCTATGCTAATTAGTTCTCTGTCAGAATGCACCAGCAGCAGCGATGACGTTACTGCCGCCCAGGCTGGTTTGGGCCAAGCTTACTACAAAATACCACTCTGGGGGGCATGGTCAAAAAACACACGCACACACACCGAGCTGCAGCGGCTTGTCTCTGTCCTTGTCTCAGACCTAAGTCCTGACAACTGTGCTACAACAGTGCATGAAGTTGGTTGTTTGCAGGTCGAGTTCAGTTGGCTGATTAACGTATATTTTTGCGTGTCGGGTTCGGTTGGTTGATGAACGTATATTTTTGCGTGTCGGGTTCAGTTGGTTGATTAACGTATATTTTTGCGTGTCGGGTTCGGTTGGTTGATTAACGTATATTTTTGCGTGTCGGGTTCAGTTGGTTAATTAACGTATATTTTTGCGTGTCGGTTCGGTTGGTTGATTAACGTAGATTTTTGCGTGTCGGGTTCAGTTGGTTAATTAACGTATATTTTTGCGTGTCGGTACGGTTGGCTGCTTAACATATATTTTTGCGGGTCAGGGGTGTGGATTGGCTTTCTTAACTGTGGGTGTGGTCCATAAACGCTGACAGGTGCTTCACCATCGGGCACATTTCCTTTAGGAGGCAAAGCAACATCCAGTTCTAGGTCGGCTTGCAAAGGTCCATGGTGAAGCTAGCTCACAGCTCTGACCGTGAGCTTTACGGCAGCCATCGTTTGGACCTCACTGCTTCCTAGGGCCGCGGAGGCAGACAAGGGTAGCTCTAATAGTGACAGTTTGATTGTAAACAGAAGTGTTGGCTAAATTCGCTGGTCAAAAGCCTTGTATCTTGATTTGAGGTTGATTTTGGTAAAATAATAATAATATTGCAACACATACAAGTATCTGACCATATATAAAGATACAGTACCAACTGTAACAACGCAGTGTTCATTAAAAAACAGGGTTTTTCTTCATTTCCTGAAAAGTAACGTTTTTTGACATACAAGGTGTCCGCCTGACATCGTCTATATTTAGAATTCGGTGGTTTAGATTCCATTTGTTATGTTCCTCCTGCTGCAAAAGCCGGTTTTGATGGCCCTCCTGCTGCACAGTCGCCTCAGGCCGGAGCACCAGCGAGATCCCCACGACACTTCTACTTCTGTGACTGCGCTGGTTCAGTGGTAAAAGCCTGTAGGGTGCCAATTTACAAGACCTGTCCGTCTCTGAAGTACGGTTTCTGAAGTCGAGAACTGGATGGCCCTGTCTTCTTTATCTTGAAAGCAAAGCACTGCACTCCAGTTAAGATCTGAGAACTACAAATGCCATATATGGGTCTCTTAAATTCAAAGGGCATAGATCATCACAGTGTGCTTTAGAAAATGAGCAAAGCCTGCTGCATATTAAATAAAAATGTTGGGCGAGAAGGCTCCTGTCATTAAAGGTGTTACCAACTTTATGTTTTTATGCTTTTTAATGAAAATGTTCCAAAAAGTCATCCTGATTTAGCTTGCTGGTCAGGAAATATTGGCAAGGGGCCTTGTCTACACCATACAAAAGGTGGGATTGATCATCTGACTGATGCTGAAGCTAAAAGTATTTCATTAGTCCTGATTTAAACAGAGAAATAAGCCTTGTTTCAACCGAGAAGTTCCAGGAAATTGTAGTTCGGGGACTACTTTTCAGGAACTAACAGGTTCCTAGCACATTATTGTCTGTTTTTCCATAGCTGCCTAAAGACCTGGGAAGATTTGGCAAATAAGTCCGCTGCCATATGAAAAAGCAACATGACATGGGCTGCTTTTGAAAATGTGTATTGAATATGTCATGAGCCAGTAAAACTAGGAAGAAAAACCAGCTGAGAGTTCAATGGGTTATGGTAGGGATCGACAACCTTTCTGATGTGAAGTGCCATTTTAAAATGTTCTTGTTAGTGATTGTGCCATATCAACATTAGGTTATCAACAAGTTTAACTATGACACAACATCAAAATGTCAAAATAGGCAACGTGCATAGCAGCTTTTTAAGAAACATTTACATTGTAGTTAATAGGCCGCACGACTGCCATTGTCTGTGAAAGAGCAGCTTTTCTAAACAAACTCTCTTGCACACTGACGGCTAGTGTGGTCAAGCTACCGCATGCAGACAACAATAGCGGTTAAAGCAGAACCGATATCTTGCATCTAAAGCCATCCTCCCACACTCCCAGGGTTCCTTTCAACTTAGGCCTTTTTTTCTGCACTGTGCAAACACAAGACAAATCCCAAATCCTCCCAGATTCTCCAGCTGTGATTGGTTCGGTTTTTCTGATGAGCACCGCGCCTGCATCACCGTCTGCATCTACCTATCCATCCATCCCCAGGCAGAAACAGAGGCGGCAGCAGAAGTGGCCCCCACCTCGCCTGTCACATTCATCATGATGGAAGCGGCGCACCGCTGCTGAAATGCCAGCGAAACCCAATCATGCAGAAAAACACTGAAACACAAAGTAATTATGTTCCACAGCTTCGGCTGGAGGTAATTAAACAGCAGACCTCTCTGCAATAGACACACATCAGTGAGTCACACACACACACACACACACACACACACACACACACACACACACACACACACACACACACACACACACACACACACACACATACATACATACATGCTTTTGTTTGTTCATTACCTGATTACATTCAATCACCATGATGACATTTTTTAACAATGCTGTTACAGTGCAAGCAGCAATAAGCATAAACATAATTAATAATCATATCTGGCTGTATATATATTTAATTTCTAACTTATTGGTAACACTTTCTATGACTCCCTTGTCTATAATACATTATAAAGATGCATTTAATATGGTATATTCTGCTAATAGCAGTGTATAATGAGTTATGCACTCATGAATATAATAATAAAATGATCTCAATATATTGCATAAAAATCTTGCCATTGGTAGTTTCAATGATGTATTATAATCTGCTTACAGCTAGTGTTAGGAAGTTAAACAGCTCATAATTAATCTGTAATATCTATTTATATTAATGTTAAAACAACTCCTTCAAACTATTTTGAGGTTGTATCTATATCTATATTTTCAGTTTTTTGGTGAAATGTAATTAACATTCAGTTCATCATCATTCTGTTGTGTCCAATAGGAGTACTCAGCTTCTGTCATTACCTGTTAAACTAATACATTAGTTTTACAGTGTGTTGCGTGTTATTCTTGCATAGATTTCATGATTTCTTTCACTTTATTTAAACCACTTATGGTGAGCTATAATCGCTGTTGTAATGCATGATATAAAGTATAATGTATTACAACAATGGCAATTATAATACACTATGATCATGTGAGCGACCAGCAATTATGAAGTATTATGACACTTGACCTTATAAGTCATAATTAAATGCTCAAAAATTAGTAATGATTATTGTTATGAAACATTCTGAATATGTATGAGTGCTTATGACTATAATTGTACAGTGTTATAAGCAGATTATAACACATAAGTATGTTAATCATTATAGATATGGACCTCCTGGTAAGTGTTACCAGATTAATTATGTAAATAATCGAATATATTGTAATTTGGGTGAAAAACACTTTTGCATTAGTCAATTTTCAGGTTAAATAGCAATTCGCTAGTCAGCTGTAGCACATTGAACAGCTTAAACGCTTACCAGCTAATGTCAACATTTGTAAGTTTAGATGTAAAAGTCCTCATGTGCACTGGTTGGGACCATTGGGCTCATAAAGCCTTTGGCATCCCGCCACAACACAGCTGTGTTTTTAGCTGACGACAGCAACATCATTATGAAATGATACTCTTGGAATCATTTTGGAGAAATTGATCAAATATATACAGTACCTGGAAATGCAAAAAAAACCAACTTGAACTATATCATGCAAATAAACACATGTACATGCAGCACAGGATCAAAACTACTGAATGTGATTCCTGATCATTTCTACATATTTCTGTTCTCTTCACAAAAGAGCATCTTTTCACTGCTTGTTTGCATTAATTATGCCGGTAGCCAGACGGCAGCGGAAATCACGATTTCTCCTCATAGATGCTTGTTCGTGTGTTCGTGTGTTCATGCATGCAGTGATGGCTCACAGGCTCACACGCTCCAGTCTACATCTGACATACGGATACACCAGAAACGTGTTGTGAGCGTCTCTCTCACACTGATCGCACCTTTCAACTCTCCCCCTTCCCTTTATGATAGAAAGACAGATTTACTACACAAGGGGAGACACTGTCACGTATGCACAAGCACACACAAAGTCTCTCCCGCACTCCTCGCCATCATCAAGACCATGATGTAAGCTTTGGCAAGGCAGCTCGCAGGCCCGATAACACCAGACATAATCACTTCTGATCCCTGAGCTTCCCTTCCTCCCCCTAAGACACATCAGCCGCCTCCCTTCCCTTACACAACCACCTTTCTAAAAAATCCCTGAAGATGTGCTTCAAAAGGACAAGGAGTCCCTTTCTTGGCATCCAAGCGCAAGCTGGCATCAGCATTTGCAGTGTGTTGCATCAGGGCTCACGTAAACACACACGGGGAGGGGGGGGTGGGAGGGGGTCACGTGGTTCAGGGATCCCATCATCCCTTGGGGTTAAGTTACCTGTAACTGAATGCCACACCTGGTACTCCTAGCTGATGGCACTCCCTCAGTGCCAAAGATTTTCCTTCTGACTTCAGTGCAGTGTTTGAGCCAAGACTGTCAGGGAGGGGGTCAAATAAGGCCATGCTTATATGGAGTCTGCTCTACCTCTGTGTGGGAGGTCACAATACTGAGAAAAACTACATTACACCCTGTGAGTGCTACTGAATAATGTGTTAATGATATGATAATTAATTGTTGACATATAATATTAGACATATAACTTCCTCATGTTGTTGTTTCCTAAATACAGGCACAACTCAACCTGTTCCACTGGTTAGGGGTTGATGCCTTTATTTGTGGTGCAAAAGCTCAGAAAAATCAGCCTTGTTTCAATTTGTTTTTAAGTCTAGCATTCTCTTGCTAGTTTCTCAAGACTACCAACCCTGCCTTTAAAATAAGATAAGATAATCCTTTATCAGTCCCACAGCAGGGAAATTAGCAGTGATGCAGCAGCAAGTCTGCTCCGTCCTTTTTGTAAAAATGCATTTGTTTTGCACCCAGGTACTGGTAAGATTTCACCATCTCAAAGTCCCTGGATATCCACTGGTACAGGAGGATGTTCCAGTTGTTAGTCAACCACACTGGAAAAATGCCCCCCCACTGAAACACGACCATGGAGACGGGACCCCACTGAAACAAAGGCCATGGAGATGGGATCCGACTGTAACACGATCACGGAGATGGGACCCAAATGGAATAAAGCCATGGAGACAGGACCCCACTGGAACACGGAGATGGGACCCCACTGTAAAACCACCACGGATATGTGACCCAACTGGAACAAGACCATGGAGACGGGACCCCAGTGGAACAAGGCCACGGATGCGAGACCCCACTGGAAAAAGGCCACAGCGATGGGACACAACTGGAACAAGACCATGGAGACGGGACCCCACTGGAACAAGGCCACAGAGATAGAACCCCACTGGAACACGGAGACGGGACGGGACTGGAACAAAGCCACAGAGACTTGAGGCCAGGGAGGTCAGCCAGCCTGTAAGTAGGCTCAGTGGAGCGCTGAACAGGAACAGGAAGTAGCTGTGCCAGAACAGGAACCGGAGGTTGTTGTGGCCCAAACAGGAGGATCACCGACAGGACACGAGGAGCAGGAGTCCAACTCAGGATCTGGCTCGATGGCGGCTCAGACCCCCGACATAGGAACAAGCTTGAGGTCTGCTGTGGACCTGGAAAGCAGAGACTCAGAGTCACTGAGCAGTTTGGAGGATTGACGTCCCCGAACTACTGAGGCCAGGCGGTTTCTCAGAAAGGGATTAGGGACCGGGACAGGCTGAGATGCAGGCTGGAGGTTAGCAGGAGGCTAGCACTGCGTAGCAGACTGGAGGCTAGCAGGCAGGAGGCTGGAAGGGGGCTAGCTGACTGGAGGCTAGCTAACTAAGGAGCATGGCATCAGCCATGTTTTATGTTCACATCTGTGGGGCTTACGCAGAGCAGCATGTCCTTAATAATACATTTAGAACCTTCACACACACACATACAGTATGTATATATACGTATGTCTATATATTTATCATCATGAGCTGCATAAAGCCAGAGATTGTCAGTCTGGACTTGTAATTTTACCATAATACATGAACGAATTCCTCTGGGTTCCACAGAAGGACCTTTCACATGAAGAGGCATCCTTGAAACTAACTCATATATTCCTCTACGGAACCCTACAAACGATAAAGTGCTGCACACTCTAACACCGGGAATTCCCAAAAGTACCTTCTTTGATCGTCTGTTCTCTCAAGAAAGCTACAGAAGTTAATATTTACAGCCATTGAGAAGCAGCAGTTTACGCACAGCCTCTGGAAATCTGATTACACTGTGCCCCTTGAACACAAAACAGAGGGGAATCAGTTTGACCATTTTCCCACAGATCTGGGAATTTATTGCTTCTTATTGTTGAATAAAGTGCTGTGGACTTTAGGAGGACCTTGTATGGAGATATAAGGTTGTCTGGGTCAGGCACACCAGAGGAGGATGGCAACAGAGATTATTGAAAAGGGAATGAGTTGAGCACAGTGGTACTCCTGCTGCTTTATATTTGACCTGAGACATGGGGTTATCCAAAATAAAAGCTTTCCTACATGACAGAGACCATGTTTACGAGATCAGTACACCTAATTATCATCACATGTTTGTTGAGCCCAATCAAGGAGTAGGGGTTAGGGTTGGTCGCTTTATTAGAGTTAGTTGATTGTGTTTAAAACTGGGTTGAGACTTCGCAATATCACTCAGTATTCTCTGGACTGGACTGTAGATGAGCATCAGGTATGAACATTGTTTCCTGTGCAGTGTGTTGCAGTGGAGGGCCCCCACTTCTTATGTAAAGACTAGCATGCCAGGATGTTTTTTTGCCTTTCACCTGTGTTGATAAGGTCAAAGTTTCGTATACGTGAAGTATTGCAGCTTGTTCTATGTGGGATGTAGTAAATGACTATATTGTGAACATTGGGTACAAATAGCCACGACATATGTTTAGCCTTTCCCTTTTCTTGCTCTCTCCGGTGGCTCTCCACCAATCCACACAGCCGTTCTCGGCGAGTGTGTGTGTGTGTATGTGGGACTTACAAGGTGTGTGTTTTTTTATCTGGAAGGAAGGGGGGGGACAGGGACAGATCCTGGAGAGAGCAAAAGAAGTGAAGAGCCAAAGCAAGTTTATAGGTGTTGAGTTCATAAACGGTGATGGGAGATGCCAGGCTCCATTTTTAAAAAGACGGTCAAACTAGCCCTCACGTTGTTCTCTGTTACGTGTATATACTAGGCGTTATGGTGAGAGTGTGTCAGAACATATTTCAAAATAAAAGCGACATGGTTTTACATAAATTTAATAAGTCAGTCCGTCGGTCTGTAATACATAAGTGAAGAGAAATACATAAATAAACAAGTAAATATGTATTAAATAGTGAATGATAATTCACATTGAACATTTTTGAACATTTTTTCAGACTTAATAGTAAAGAATACAATTCTAAATCCCAATCTGACTTCAAATGACAGTACACCACCTCAGAGTGTCATTGAGAAGCAGAAGAAGTGCAACAAGAAGACAAACTTGTTGCATGACTACAATAGTATCAAGTAAGATCTCTGCACTGTCGACAGGCTGTCTGGGACATTGCTGTCCGAACACTGAACTTACTAGGAGGGTAGTTTTTGATTTCCCTGATCTAAAGTGCATTTTACGATGTTTGGAAAGCAAAGACAATAGCCTACTCAATGATGTGTTGAGCAGTAATACATGAGATTCAGTTGAAATGTTGCAATGAATGATAAATATTAAAAAAATGTTCCTTTTTTATGTTTCTTTTGCACTTTGTCTTGATGCTGTTAATGTTTCATGTCAAACACTTTGATTTGTCTTGTTGCTGAAATGTGCTCTATAAATAAACCTACCTTGCCTTGCCTTTGACAATTCAAAAATGAAAATGCAAAAGCCATTTGACATTTCATTTTCAAAGACTAACCCTGCTTTATATTTCAAAATAATACAAAATTAATATAAATGAGAAAATGGAATACCATTGTGCCCAATTTGGATGAAATGGCAAACTGCAAAGGGAATTCACATTTTCAAGTTTTAGGAACCTGTCAATCATTCCTGGAAGGCAGGACTACGTTGGCTCCTAGTGCAGCATGCATGATTGTTTGACTTTGCACTCACTAAAATGCTAAATGGACTGTACTTGTATAGCTTTTCTAGTCTTCTGACCACTCAAAGTGCTTTAACACTACATGTCATCATTCACCCATTCATAGATCAAATGTCTTGCCCAAGGACACATTGACATGGACTAGCTGAGCTGGGGAATGAACCACTGATCCTCTGTTTGAAGGGCGACGCTGCTCTACCACTGAGCCACAGTCGCTCAGTGAGGGGAAGGGGGAGAGAGAGAGGCAGGGAAGTATCAAAAATGTCACTCACTTTAAATCACAGATAAGAAAAGAGCTTTCTCTCTAATGTCCATCAGGGGGCGACTCCTTGAGTCTGATTGTATAGAAGTCTAGAAGAAAATGACCCTACGTCTCAGAGAATGTATTGGTGTTGTCTGCGTTTTACAACTTTAACCCTTTCACAGTGTGTTTTCACTTCATGAAAGTTAATTCTAACCTTTGAGTCGCCTAAAAATGTCTGGATCAGCTTTCAGTTGTACATAGCTCCACCCTCTCATGTCACTTCTGGTTCCAAAAAGCCACGATGGTGCTGCCCAAAAGCTGACATCGAGGCATTGAAACAGTAGTCCACAAACCAATGGTGACTACGTACACCTGTCAAACATAATCTCCGGTCTCATCTCTCATGCGCCGTCTCACTCCGTTTTACTCTCCTGGCAGTCCTCGTGATCATAGATAGAATTGATTGAGTTTTCTTTTGCAGCCACCTACAGCTACTGTAGCAAAAATAAATACACACACACACACACACACACACACACACACACACACACACACACACACACACACACAGAGCGAGAGAGCAACAATGGAGCTCTATAGAACAGAGGAATGAGATATATCAGAAGTAATATTTATGTATAGATACAGACTAAAATAAATTCTAGTGAGTGGTCTTCATGCAAACTGCTATCCCACATACAAGTTACTCACAGGAAAAGGGTGAAAATACAAAAAAAAACAGACACACACCTTCCGTCAACAACTTTAACTTGAAAGACTTTCATAAGCAGCTATCACCTTCTATTAATGTTATGCGCATTTGTCACCATATTAATCTTTTATTAGTTGAAAGGCCTTCACACACCGGGGGCATGTTTTTGTGCAATTATTTCGTCCGTCAATATATTCTTTGAACTGTTGTTTTAGTAATGAATACATTCATGCAGAATGCGCATATCACACAGGGAAAAAGCGACTTCTTTTCTTTCAGTGTATAAGGGCATCAACCGATCACGTTGTGTGGAATGGGGTGAGTTGCACTTATATTTATGAAACATCCGAACCATGATGGCAAACTCTATTACTCCTTTCACCCTGGACCAGGTCCTCCCCTTCCGGTCTTACCTTTCACAATAAAAGCCCTAGGCATATAATATTTGCGAGTATTTTGCAGAGGAAGAAGCCAAATATGAAATATTTCGGTGGGATTCTCTCTTCTCCTTTTTCATTTATTTTGACCCTTCAGTCATCCTGAGTCCTGCTCAAACTGTCAAGCGAGCACATCACATGGCAGGTCATGGCGAGCACATCACAAACTATGGTAACACAGAAGGGTCCTGGGGGACACAGCCTTTGTTTGCTTTGAAAACCTATTCAGTGTAGCCTCAGCCTGCATTGATTTGCACGGCAAGGAGTGGGATGTTATGGGAGCAGATTACACATCAGCTGCCATCACAAATCAACAATCGGAAGGAGGTAATTGCTTTTAATTACTGGTACAGATTTAAGAAACTACTCCACATACATTATGGATGCATGAAGACATACATGGAGACATACATATAACTATAGCCGGCATTCCTCTGACAACCTCAGTCAAAACAATTACCTCAACGCTGGAGAAGACAGTGTGGGCTGTGAGAGCGCTGCTGCACGGTTCGCTTTAAAGCGACGCATTAAACAAAGTCAGCGCAGCCAGGTCGTTTAGCTGCACTTTGACTTGAGTTGGGGAGACGCATGCACATCCACGCACACATGCACAGCAGGTGTATGTCTAAATGCTGGAAGGTGATGTGAATATGTTTGTACTCTGAAGGATACACCACTAAACCCGATTGATTATGTGCAGCTCAGTGGGAGCTTTGCTCGACACACCTGGCAGCTAGTGGGACATCTGTTGCACTCACTTACATCACTGAGTGTGCAGTGCAAGAGAGACAGAGAGAAGGAGATGTACACTTCTGGATTTTACACCTTTTGGGACTAGCCGAACTGAAGGTTACGATATCGTAACCCTAGTTCTATGAGCACAGCTGGAGCCCTCTACTAGGCTCTATGAGTAATACTCTCCTCCAACCACAAGCACGCATTTGCCCACTTAACATTTGCATAATCATCGCTAGCCAATCAGAGTATGCCTACCCAAAGTTTTACGAATCCCGAATCCCATTCTGCTAATCTATGGGAAGAATTATGGAATTATGTAATGGGGCACATCCCACTATAATAATCAGTATATCAAGACAGTAGGAAACTAAAGACCATCTTATGATGGGATCAGACTAGCCCTGACGCCAAATCAGGCCAGCTGTCTTAAGTCGGGGGGGGGGGGGGGGGGGGGGGCAATGGCCCCGTCTCCACTTCCTACTTCCCTTGCTCTTCAAATACGCCGTTCATTTGGATCTCAACTACACACCTGTAAAGTATCTTGACTGTATCTTGTACAGTTGTGTTTTGTCCACAGACAAAGTACTCTAAACCTCCTCAGAGGTAGTTCCTGCTACAGTCGCTGTGTCCAGGAACACATTATACCGCGAGGACACACTCCACAGACCAGACACACTCAGTCACAGCTGGTAACAATAATCTCTTGAACTCAAGATTCACTTATTGATTGCCTCATTATTTCACACACCTTATATTACCGCATATTTATGTTTTATTGCATTCATTTGACAATGTTTTTCTATTTAGTCTGTTTTAATTGAAATGGTAAAGGAGCTGTATTTAATATTCAAGCATTAATATCTCATCTAACAACTATCATCTGTGTAAAGATATAGAGGAGTAAAATCGATCTGAGCAGAGAGTGAAGTCTCTCTCTCTCTCTCTCTCCTTAGTGTGTGTTGTTGTCAGAGCTTCTCCTCGCTTTGTTCACATAGCCGGCTGGCTGCATACCATTTAGTGCATGTTAGTGCATGTGAGCGTGCCCCGCTTAACGCCACTGCTCTGCACTGCTCTAAGTTAAAGTTAAAAAAGTTAAGTTAAGTTTTAGATTAGCAAGGAATGTTGTCACAAGGTGGTGTGTGTGTGCGTGCGTGTGTCACACACCAGCGCAAGGTGTGGGTACAGATTGCCCAGGACACGACACATAACACCCAATCTGTGCTGTGATGTCCGTGTACCAGAGAAAGCTCTCATGAACTTACTCACTGCCTTCTCACCAACATCGGCTCCGGCTCTGCCTGCCACAGCAAAGCTCTTATTGATTTCATGTGTCGCAATATTGATTAAAATCACTTCCACACAGAAAAAAACACACTGTAATACCAGACTAATTGATAACAGGGAAATTAGCCCAGTTGCTAAAAAAGCTGCCCGTGACTTTATTGCTTATAAATGATTACTATGTAGCTGACAAGCAATTCCATTATGATGATGAATCACGTTAATGGATGTTTAAGATGCTTAAGGGGGAGGCTTGGCCCGGTATTAGGCTGTAATGAACCTGTGCAGTCAGCCAGGACCTGAGCGGCAGGATGGGGACGGATGGAAGCAGGACCTTGGACCCAGAGCTGGAGCTCAGTGGTTGCAGGGGAAGGATGGAGGGGGTGTGTCAGGGCAGAGGAGGTCAGAGGAGGCTCAGGGAGCAGTCAGGCCCCCGAAACGCCAGCCATATGGAGAGAGTCCCATCAGCAGCCCAAGGCCACTTAAAAGAGCCAGAGGCAGCTCTGAAGCAGTTGAAAGATTCCCTGAAGTCCGAGTAAAATGAGCCCCGACACAGACCTTCAGCCAAGGACACGAGAACCCCAGACCTGCAGACACCGCCCCCACACGCTCCTCAGGGGTTAGAGTGGGAGGACGGCCGAGAGACAGAGTGACAGAGACACAGAGAGAGAGAGAGAGAGGGAGGGGGAGGGGTGGGGAATATAACACTTTGTTTCCCCGCACCAATGCGCAGCAGTGCAGCCGGCTGCCCTTCCCCCTCCCCTTAACTTACACACCAAGAGGCAAAGTCAAAGAGAAGAACTCCACAGCAAAGTCACAGCGGTCTTACAAGTCAAGTGGTCTGTGAAGGGCTGCAGGAGACTGAAATAAACCAGGTCGACACATCTGACCTCCAGAATATTCACACTTGAAAAAAGCAGGAGAAGAAGAAAGAACAGCGGTCGTGTGGTAGAACCAGCTGACGTAGAGTGAGTGACGTTGCGCGGCGGCCAATCTTCAGGACTACCAAATGTGTCTTTTTTATTTCTCCCTTAACATTTAAATAATCTCAATACCCCCTCAAATTGATCTTACCACTGGCATGGTAGTTTACTATAGTAAATAGTATTTGGCTGTGGCACAAACTTCCATTTTAGCTCAAATAAGCAGAGGTGGATTTAGTGACCTGGGGTGCCGTGAGAAAGCCCAGGCCTGAGGTGCTGTTTGTGTCTTGTTGCCTACTTTCCTTCAAATAATTACAATTTCCATTTGATGATGCTTCATACTCCATTACACTATGTGACCACAACAGTTTGTCAGATGAGTCAGTTTTCACTCTGCTATTGGGGGCCCTCTTTGTTGGGCGGGGGCCACAGGCAGTTGTCCATCTTGCACAAAGACATGCAAACTAGGTTCCGTTGTGTTTATTACAGCCTCAGAGAGCTATAGAGGTGCACTCGAGGCAAAATACTTTTTGAGATTTGGTCTTCAAAATTCAGACGAGGAGACGATGCGTGCTGCATTACTGATTCTAATATCTTTATTATTGTTCACTAGATTTTTATCTTCCATCTTGGCTTCCTTGTTTTATTGCATTTCTTGTATTAAAAGTGTTATAAAAATTCAAGTTTATTATTATTATAATCCATCACAGAAAATTAAGTATGTTTCAGTGAGCTGTGGACAACTTTTCATAAACTCATGACAAGCTAGAATGACATTTCTCTTCTTGGCTGACGAGCTTGTTGATCATTCCACACGTTTAATGCACATCCAGATCATGTTGGTCAGTGTTCTATGATTCTTGTGCGCTCTATAACAAACCTGTTTAATGTCGGCAATCTGTCATTTGGACTTTTGTTTGTGGGCGCCACCGTTTTACTTATTACCGTTTTACTTATTTTCTTATTTTTTCTCAGTCCAGCACTCATCACAAGGAAACACCAGAGCAGTGTCTGAGTCATATGCACGGTCAACGCATGACCCCTCTCCTGGTTAAGGTTTCTGTTGTTTACCGGTGGGCTAGCCAGCCACTCTATCACACGCTGACCCTAGGGCCTGGCTAACGAGCTCTGGCCTGCGCCGCTCTCCAGCCTCATTAAAGAAACACTAACCACAGCGAGACGGCGCCTGAGACTGATAATAAACTCAGCCTACCTAATGCCATGCATGCAGCCAGCCAGTTGACACACACACACACACACACACACACACACACACACACACACACACACACACACACACCTTCCCTGCTCATTCAATTAAGAATGTGCAGAGGTTAAGACAAGTGTCTGGGGAGGAGGTCAAAAGGAGATAAATAAGACAATTTGCCAATCCCGGGTTCAATACCCAGCGGAGGAAATAGTGTGCAGTGAGGCGGAGGTTTTACAAGTGCCCGATGCAGCTCGGATCACATTGGCCCCTATCTGCATTGATAATACTCGCTCCTCATGTTAGGATGTGCGCACACTGTTATGCTCTTAATTGAGTCCCCATCTTAAAGCTAACGGCCTTCTCTTTCCTGCAAAACAAGCAGCTCTGATGTATTTTGTGTGCCCTCTTCTACTTGCATCCATAGTCTTTATTTACACAGCCATCACCATCTATTACAGCTTCTGTGGCTGCCCTGGCTGTGAAAAAAAAGGAGCTCAGTGCCGCCAACAGCTGCGGGGCTACTAGCAAACTCCACTCCTGAGATAAGCTAAGCTATATCGATGGCAGGAGACTGACTATTCACCGGGCGCACTACGTTAATCTTTGTGGACTTTTTCAGCAGAGGGGATCAAGCTAAGCGGCCTCGGAGATGTTAAAAATGAGCCTGGCATTCTAAATGGCATATACTTCAGAGGTAATGTGTTTGGTAGTTAAGGCGGCGACAGTGACTTATTCCCCCTCTGTCTTCAGCGAGCCAAGGCGTCTTCCTACACTGCAAATGGGCCATCTGGATCGCCTGTTTTTAGCTCTCGAGCAATACGACTTGACCATCATTTTTTAAAGGGCTTCTGTAATGCTGTGTGGAGAAAAAAAAGAAGCAATCTGCTCGTTAAGGAGATGAAAAAGTATGAGGATATAAACAGAGCTAATGGGCAAGATTTAATGAACTTTTGGAATGTGAAAAGACAAAATAAAATCCTCAAAGCCGGGGCGCGGGCAGCTCCGAGACGAGCAGCGAGGAAGCCGTGCTGACAGCTGTATCTTCCTGTGCGGAAAAATTGCGGTGATTTTAGAAGTCATTTAAAATTCTGACAGCCCGGTTGTGAAATATAGATCTGTGCAGGTATTTTGGAGCAGATTCTTTTTTTTTCTACCCCCTCTGCTTCCCTAAAAAAGTCCTTGGGCATGTGGGAAAAGTATTTGGTTTCACTCTGCCTGGCTCCAATTGTGTGCCATCTAATATTAGTATTAGTATTAATTATCTTAAATGAACTGTCAAGAGTGCTTAATTAGCATTATTAATGTTGTGTGGCATTAGCACTGAGTGGTGCCTGAAAAATGGTACGAAATACCTCAGACCTAACTTCATAGTAAGCCGTCAAAAAGACTTAATTACACTAATTAATAAAACTTGGGGGAGAGACTCATTTAGCAAAGACAGAGCTGGGGCACGAGGCCGAGACGCATGCAGAAATATCTTCCTGGTCTGGGCTGAGAGGGCGCCTCCTCAGCAGTGGCCCTCAGAGCCTGATAGCGACGCAGCTTTTAGACGTGCAGAGCTTTCAGCTAACTCCACAGTAAAGACATCAACGTCACTGTCAGACGCTGACAGCCACTGATGTGGAACAAAGAGAGGGTCAGCGTACAGGTTTGACAGGTCAAACACTGGACTCTCACCCAGGACACCGCTGTTCGTCTCCTTTTATTTAACCTTATTAATGTCATGTAACTTAGGTACTTAGCTAACGGCAGTTACGTAACAAACATTTGAAAGAATAAACATACTTATTTTAACCGGGAACCAATTATTTTGTTACCTGAGCCGAACCAAGTAAACCGAAAGTTTATTTTGAAAAGAGACTGTGAGCGGAATCTTTACTTACGTGTGAACACAGATGTTTTATTTTGAAAAAGGACACTGTATGTAATGAGTGGAATCTGACACTCCGTCCCAGAGTCCAAAACTGACACTAGAGGGGAACCTAGAGCGTCATAGTGTGAAGCTTAGGGCCACCGACCAAGTGAGGCAAGTATTCATTTAACCAGTCACACATCTCCACACACCGGATGGACTGGCACCAGCAGCAGGTTGACATTTGTTTTTTAATGACATGTCCCTGCAATGAGGGATTGCCATGAAATTGACTTCAGGCACTAATTTAAGTAAGTTTTTATCGAGCTCCATCCTCAGGTCAAAATATTTGCTTGTCTGATATTTATGATCAAATAGCTTTAAAACTAATTCCCATCAGCCTCCGCTGTACTGTGGGTTCAGTGCTCATTTAAAAATAGTTAGTAAGTAAGTATAGTCGTGGCAACCAGCGTCCTCATTAAAGAGCTTGAGAGTTTCTTAGGAGAGAAAAGCCCACCACATATGTTCATATCATGTGTAATAGAATATTTGATCTACTTTACGTTGCAACAGTCAACAGTCCTCCTTAGTCAAGTTACGTCTCATTTAAAGTTGAGATGAAATCAATTTGATTACATTCACTGACTTCATTGTAAAAAATAAAACCTGATTAAAGTGTTTTACAGTGTGACTCATATGATGTATGACTCCCCCCCAATGAGCACTTGTTTTAAAACTACAGTGCACCAACGTGCTGTTTAAATCATGACTCCACCACCAACAACATGAAAAAGGTAAAGAAAACGTAAGCATGTTTAAAATGAGCTGTCAGATGCAGTGACCAGCATGTGGAACTGACATGTCATGGGAAAGAGAACAAAAAGCAAGAACGGAGGAGGTAAAAGCTGAGCAACACGCTGAATGTCAGCTTTGCTTTTCTTAATTGCAGATCGCTTGTGTACTCCGTCTGCTGCTCGAGCCGTACAGATGCTGCTAGCTCAGCCTCGGATAGATGACAGCTCATCAAGATGAGTGTCAGGTGTTGGAATGGAAGCGTGGCCAAATGAGGGGGAGGAGGTCGGGACTGACAATACGCTTCCTTCTTCACGGAGGAACGATGCATATTGTCGCTTTAATCACCGCCCGTATTGCCGTGTTTATTCCATAAATGATTTGCCTCTATTGATCTCTGGGAGACCGCAGCAGCTCGCTCGCAGACTGCGGGCGAGTAGAAATCAGTGCTGACACGGCTGTGGCCTCTGCGTGACATCCTTACATTTGTCCTGGGAGTCCAAGCATCCCGACTCCTCTGTGTTTGTGGAGAGCCACCGATTAAATATTCATGTTGAGTTGCGTAACGGCCGGATCCCACAGTGGCAGAGCAGGGGCCATTTATCTGGCTGAGGCTGAGACGAGAGCCGGGATGACATCCTCCTCCTGACGGGGACCCCCATGGGGTCTGAGCTAAGGGGGAGGGGTTCACATGCAGTGTTGTGCAACCAGAGCCTTTATGAGGGGTCCTTTAGAACCGTCTGGAAATCTGACTTTGAAGTCGTCTGCAAGCTGAAGAACACAAGACGCTGACAAAGCCTAAAACCCCCATTTTGGTTTGAAAAAAGCAGCAGTATTCCCAGAGGAAGATTTAAACAGTCCACAGCCTATATTAATTGCGTACTCATTACTGTTGATGTAAACACAAAGCATAAAAGCGAGAGCGACGTGAACCGTATATCCGTAGCCGCTGACGTTACGCTGATGTTAGCCACGCCGTGCAGGCGTGTGACAGATTCATGTCTACAATACACCACGGACAGATGCAGCATCATATGTTCCTCAGTTTAATCTGACACTTCCGTGAAAAAAACAATGATACAGCAGGATAAACAAGAGGATCCTTCAACGAGCTCAGCTGCTGCAGACTCGGTGAAAACTGCCAGAAGAGAGAAAAAGAGACGGATCATGAAAACACAGGGTTTTATCTTCCCGCCTCCACACGTCAGCTTGCTGCTCTTCTTCTGGCCACTTCTGTTCAGCGGCTCTTCTGAACTTCGCTGAGGTGAAGGCAGTCACCTCAGGAATGTTTTTTTGCGAATTATCGCGATATCACGAGATCGGTCGAGAATCGTGGGAACACATGTCACATGGAAATCCAGATCGTCAGGCTTTAACTGTAACTCAGTAACTGGTCATTCCCAGCCTCATAGGAGGATCATCTTCTGAGCTTGATGTCTTCCATTTTACAGCACAATCCTAACCTCAAGTGTTTCAATCACCCTCGATTTCAAGTCCTTTCTCAGCTGAGTCTCCAAGAGTCTTCCTATTCACTTCCGTGAATCTGGAGTCTGAAGCCAGGCAAGCTCAACTGCAGTGTGGACCTCAGTGTGTCAGTCAGTGGGATGTGAGGAGACAACAACACAGCTTCTCCAGCTTCATGGCATGTGTGCTATCTCACACAGGTGTGTTTTTATTATTTTTTATCTTCATTCCAATAAAAGATGAAGAATGAGGAAAGAAAGAAGAGCAATGCTGAGCCATCACTGTTCCACCGAAAGAGACAATCACAGTGGAACACACTCTTTCACCGGCGGCTGACTCTGCTCTGAGTGTGTGTGTGTGTGTGTGTGTGTGTGTGTGTGTGTGTGTGAAAACACAATGCAAAGCTCTGACATATCTATACACACTCCTGCCTATTAAGTCCTGTTTTTATTTATGTGACCGTGTGTGAATGCAATCAATTTAAGCATTGCACACACAATGTGGTGTTTTTGAATCAGATGGGAGTAATAGGCTTACAAGCTCTAAGCCCATGTCCAAATGGATTTAGGTCTATGCCCCGGAGGACACGGAGATCATTTAACAAACAGCCCTCCCTCACTAATTCCAGACTACTTAAGCTCTTCATGAGACAAATATCCAAATGAATGAAAACAATTTCAAAAAAAAAAGCACCAGCTAACAAATCAAAAATGTAGAACAATAACACAGGGGGAGGATGAATAATAGAGGAGCACCCAGCTCTCTGTGATTTGTCTGTTTGGCAGGAGTCTGAGTCTGCACCCCTCCCACAAGGCCCCGTCTCCAGAGACTCTGCTGGTTCAAAGACTTGGAAAATATGTAATTAATATCCAGACAGCGCTCTCCGCACCCCAAAACATCTCATCGCTGGCTCACCTATTACGAGAGCAGCTTGTTTTTTTCTGGCTAAACATGGAAGAGAGAAAAGCTCGTATTCAACCCTGCACCCTGATGTCGATTCAATCAAATCACTCTCGGAGTTTATGCTACACGCTACTGCTATTCACAGTGACGACACAGCGAACAGCATGCAGCCAGTGAGTCATTTACATTAAGTGTTAGTCTCAGTCAGGCTAGCACGGGGCAGCTTGAACAAAGATACAGTGTGTTCCACTGGGATACTGAGTGTAGCCAAATACTGCTGCACAAAGATAAGGCAGACAGCGTTACGGGATGTTTGCTGCTTTTCTGCTGCATTGTGGGAGTGCCCTATATAGACCATACATCTCACAGTCAGAATTTGGACAATCAAGTAAAATGGTGGAGAATAAATATCGAGCAGTAATTAGCAAATATGCATCTACCAGGTGTGGGTATCAGTTTCCAGCCCGATCACAACCTAAAACCCGCCCAATTCAATAAATAACTGCTCAAATCCTAACCTTGCCAGAAAGCGGTTTAAAACCGTAAAACCATTACCTGCACAATAGAAAACACATCATCAGCATACAAAGCTTCATAACTGCATCAAGTAACCAAAGCTTAGATCGACCAGATAACCAAATGCACAAATGGCCACGTCACCTTCACATTAAGGTACGGTCATGTCCTCCGTCAGCCCCAACCACGTTTAAATACATTCAAGATTTCTCAAATTAATTGACTCAATAAAATGAAGTTTGCTGAATTTTGCATGTTTTTGAGCATTTCTGAATATATTGTTTTCTCAATATTACTATAACTCCCATGCTATTGATACCTGCCCAACTTGATCAACAAAATGCCCGGCCCCATCCTGCTGGCCAATGTATGGCCGTTGGATGATGGGCTGGCGCTGGAGGACATTCGTGCCCCCATCAGTAACCGCAATGTCCCCTCAAAAAGAATCTTACCGATCTGACAATCACAGGACTAAAAGAGTAGGCATGTGCATCATGGTGACAAACATTCATGTTAATTCACAAATTGTTAGCAAACGGCAACGGGAGACGACGAGACCACAGAGTAGCATGTAGCTTAGCTTCCTAGTCTGCTGTTTGTTCCAGCAGAGCATTGGTACCACTGTAGTGTTGAGACGGCCTGCAGGGTTGTTGTGCTATTGTCTGTCATTAGGCTAAATTCATTGTTTTGCCAAGCATTTTTAAATGAATCAACCATTTTTTAATAATCAATCAACTCTTAAAGTGTGTCAGATGTAGTGACGTCTAGTGGTGAGTTGTAGACTGAGACTCCTCCCTCCATTTCCAAGCTGTTGGAGAGCTATGGTGGCCTTCAGGCAGAGAGAGGTATCTTTAGTATTGTAGTACTAGAGCTCCTCTTATCCATACTCTGTTCATCTTCATGACTCAATAATTACTTTTAAAAACATATATAGAATCTGAAAAATTAATTAATTTAGAACTGGCTTAGAATTTACATTTTAATTAAATATTGTTTCTATAGCAACAGCAGTAATGTTTACAACAGCAAAGTCACTTTATCAAGTTATTAATATCTCACTGGAAACAAAACTGAAATATTAATAAAATAAATAACATTTAATTTCAGAGTGAAGTTTATAAAGAATAAAGAACACAGACATCAGTCAGTATCAGTCCTTCCTCCTGTCCTCTATCCTCCTGTCCTCTATCCTCCTGTCCTCTATCCTTCTGTCCTCCTGTCCTCTATCCTCCTGTCCTCCTGTCCTCTATCCTCCTGTCCTCTATCCTCCTGTCCTCTATCCTCCTGTCCTCTATCCTTCTGTCCTCCTGTCCTCTATCCTCCTGTCCTCCTGTCCTCTATCCTCCTGTCCTCTATCCTCCTGTCCTCTGTCCTCCTGTCCTCTATCCTCCTGTCCTCTATCCTCCTGTCCTCTATCCTCCTGTCCTCTATCCTTCTGTCCTCCTGTCCTCTGTCCTCCTGTCCTCTATCTTCCTGTCCTCTGTCCTCTATCCTTCTGTCCTCTGTCCTCCTGTCCTCTATCTTCCTGTCCTCTATCCTCCTGTCGTCCTGTCCTGTGTCCACCTGTCCTCTGTCCTCCTGTCCTCTATCCTTCTGTCCTCCTGTCCTCTATCCTCCTGTCCTCTGTCCTCTATCCTCCTGTCTTCTGTCCTCTATCCTCCTGTCCTCTATCCTCCTGTCTTCTGGCCTCTGTCCTCTCTCCTCTGTCCTCCTGTCTTCTGTCCTCTATCCACCTGTCCTCTGTCCTATATCCTCTGTCCTTCTGTCCTCCTGTCCTCTGTCCTCCTGGCTCCTTTGTCTCAGCCAGCAGAGATGTTACTAGAACAACCTAAGGTAAGAGTCAGACGACAGACTCAGCTGGTGTATGCTGTACTTGTGAAACACAGCGGAGATGGATGAGAGACTGCTGACAGAGACCATTGAAGTAGGTTTCACTGTCATTTACACGATCATGTTAGTTAAACAGATGTTTTGATAAAGTACTGGCTTTTTAGTTGTGAATGTTTTATTGCATGTACAGTGAAAAGTGTAGTTGTCATCAACTCGAGTATTCTTAACTTCACCTGGTTCACTTGACTCCAGAGCACCTGCTCCTATAGATATGAATGTCCTGCATGAACACTACCATTCTTAGTTTCAGGTGATTATACAGTGATGAAAACATAGTCATTAATATTATGTTCCATTTCTGCCAGTGAATCCCCCTAAATATTACACACTGTTGCTTTAAAGTCATTCATCTAGCAAGCTGCTCAGCATCTCTATCTTCAGCTTCTCCAATGTGAACACACATTTTAAAGAAGTTCTCAAAAAAGAATCAACTGGCTGACCGATGAACAGAAGCATCGTTCCAAGCCGCCCTGAACATATCTGATGTGTGGTGTATTCACTACTCAAGCTGCATCCAAAACAGCTCACACTCCCAGAGACTGGAGCAGCTCAGGCCACAGTTGGTTATAGATGAAGCATCAGACCTCATCTGTCTGAGCAGCTCAGAAACATCTTGAACTGTGCCGACGTTACACCTGACAAATGAGCACGCTTCAGAGCGTGGTTTGTTCAGGTGCAGCTGGATGATTCATGCGACCGCAGCTCTCTCTATCATCAGGTGTATTCCCCGCATAGCAGTGAGGAAACCGCCCCTCAGACATGATTACTCTGTTAGATCTCATCACTCCATGATGTCGACATTTACTTTTTGTAGTTCTCCTCCTCTTCCTTTAGCAAACCTTGCGTAACTTATCAAGCAGCTCCTTGCATTTCCCAGAATGCCCTTTGACAATCCCCAGAGAATGGGCTTGTTGCATGTACAGTATCTTTCCCACCAAACCAACAATGTGTTGGTCCGTACTGTCTGACTTCCCGACCCTGTCTCTCTCTCAGCTCCAAGCTCATTGACTCCTCCTGAAGACACACACCCACAAACCTCTCACATATATATTATTTCATATTCAAAAAAGGGCCTAATGATTCCTCCTGAAAATACAAATCTACAAACTTCTTACAAATATATCGTTTCGTATTTAGCAAAAAGGCTTAAAGCCCGTGAGTGTGTGTGGCAGCAGGACGGTGTGTGTTCAAGGGGCTGAAGGTCAGCCAGGGCGACAGTGAGGCTCACTGATGTATGGAACAGAGGAAGAAGACACATCAGGCCTTATACACAAAAAACACATTAACTGTACTAACACAAGAATATATTCAGGTATAATAATAGAGACAAACAGCTTATCTGATTAATCAGCAGGATAGCTGGTATGCCAGTTATAATAAATATGATACAAACAAAATACAGATAAACTAAAAATGGGTTTTAATGAAATGAAGAAAGTGAATATCCAACACACTCAATGTCTGTTAAGCCAGAGTTAACATCATTCAGCTGCTAGACTCTCAGTCATATCTCCCTATGATATGTCTGTTATGACATTTTGTTGTTATTGTGGGTGTTAAAAACAGTTTAATTTGAAACTTGAACTGTTAATGACTCAATCTGCATTATGAATCTGTCACATTGAGCGCTAATGCGATCAGCGGTCTTCCAGTTTATCACTGAAGTTAACTGGGGGTCTCGTAATGACCCACCTCTGCTGTGTGACTCACGATGGTGTTTAATTACCACTCGGGCTGAATCACTCCGCTTCCACTGACTCATTCATTGAAGCGCCATTGTTACCTTTACAAGTCTGCAGCAGAACACAGAGATGTCTCCGTCTGAGGAGGGTCTGCTCTCTCTCCCAATCAGGATGTCAGCTGGTTGAAAGGCTGAACACCAACAGATATGGATTCAAGCTGAATATCTTGTTCAATAAACATGTTTAGATTAGATAGATATTCATGGACATTTTGACTTCTGCACTGAGACAATTAGAGAAACGACTGAGCGCTCGCTGTGTGTGAGAGAGAGAGAAGGGGACTTTGCACTCACTGCTTCTGTACGTTATTAATAATAATGATCGTTTTTTAAAATGTCAACATTATGAACAAGGCTTCAAACTATTGGGTACAGCCCTACAAATGTCCCGTTTGTCCTGCATTATAATTGCCGGGCTCATTTCCTCTGAAGAGTCTTTGAATATCAAAGCTTCCTGCTTTGTGGTGACTTGCACTGTACTGTGTTGTAATGTGTCACATCTGCATGCTATATATCCTTCTTCATCTTAGATGTATTTTAAAATTGTTCTCCTGCTAGTAATCCCATTATTACCAAATGTCAATGTAACTGTAACAGAATACAGTTACCTGTTTCCTGTATTATAATTCCATAACACCATTTTATACAACGTGTTACTCCTAAAGCCTGGCTACACTACACTGTGTTGTTTATTACAATGTCTGTATCCTCCCTGCGCTGCATATACTGTATGAACTATGTTTTTGTCTGGTGACTGAGCTGCTAAAACTATAATGTTCCTTCATTGTAGAGACATTAATGATCATTATAGATCTGAAATGAAACCTTTCACTTTTGATTATTTATAGCTTTTGTTACTTGCGAAATGTTAAAAGTGAAACCCAATTAGGGAATTTTGATTGTTTAAGTGGATTTCTAGTATTCTAGTCTTGGAGTGCTAAGACACTTGATAAAGCCAGGCCCCAGCCTTTGTGTACTGTATTAGATGTCTTCTTGTCAATGGTACATTATATAACTGTTAGATAGTTGTTGCCAGTCTGCTGTTGGGGCCAGTATCTGCCTTCACCCACTGCTGAGCACTAGTGATGTAGCGTGTGCTGGGCGTTCCAGTCATGCCATCTTCCAGCTCACAGATGACCAATAATAATCCACTGATTTACACATGGTACAAACAATCTGCTCAGCTCATCTGTCACCCCTCTCCTCCCATGCACTGACTGGTAATCTGACCACTCAAAGTGCTTTAACACTACATGTCATCATTCACCCATTCACACCCATTCATACACTGATGACAGCGGCTACCATGCAAGGTGCCATGCCCATCAGAACCCTAACTAACAGTCATACCCATTCATACATCCTTCATTCATCGACATGGACGAGCGGAGCCGGGGATTGAATCTCCGATATTCTGATTGAGGGGAGACCCTGCTCTACCACTGATCCACAGTCAGCCTGTTTGCAGATAAATGAGGTAATATGAAGACACTTGGCGCAAAACCTTTCTCCTTTCAGTAAACTCAAAACGTGTGAAATGACTCATAAACTCTGTATTATAGGAAATAAGACGCATTCGTGTGTTCGAGGTGTAAAATGACACACGTTACACATGTAATATCATTAGAGCTATGTCTCTGTGAGTCAGACCTTGAGGCGGGGCAGAGAGCAGTTGCAAATGATGCACAAGTCATGGAGCTGTCAGTGGCTCAATCCATTCCTCCAGAATGTGAAACATGTGCTGTGTTTCCTCTGACTAGTGTAACTCTTGTGATGTTTCCTGTTGTCACAATACCATTCACCGAAACACTACGGGCCTCTGAATAAACAAAGGCAGCCACTGTTTTGAGTTGCTTTTGCTCTCTTCAGATGTGATTCCCGCACAATACAGCATCTTTGTTTGAGCTGATCAGCCTTCAGGTGCTTTTAGACATTTCAGAGAGTTCACGTCTTTCCTTAAAAGAGCACCAGTCAGTCCCGCTGTAATCAAGTCCAACTACTATGGCTGCTTTCCTCACTGTTTCACCATGTCCTTCTCTGTCCCTCCCTCACGTCTCATGGAGAAGAGTCTTATCTTATATACCCGCTTTACAAACAAATCCACATGAATTACTTTGGTAAGTCCCACATACCCCTTCATCCTTTATTTACAACGGGGTTGTGACTCCATGTCTGAGCCATGTCATGTAGTGGTATTCAGATCTGAGCAGCATCCCCATACAATCTGCTGAATCGTCACTTTCTAACTTCTCCTTATGATGGTATTTTGGCTATGTTGGCTTGTCGACTCAGTTTGTATTTGATACTAGGACAGGGTATGTCAAAAATATATATTTTTTAATATTTTAGTTGAACTCATTTTAAATGGTAAATGGACAACTCAAAGTGCTTTTACGACATGTCATTCATCCATTCATACACTGCTGCATGGGGAAGCAATTTGGGGTTAAGTGTCTTGCCCAAGGACACATCGACATAGCAGAGTCGGGGATCAAACCGCCGACGACCTGCCCCATGACACCCCTCGTATATAATATCTCACTGGAAACAGATCTAAAATGTGAATAACTTAAGAAACATTCCTGCTTGAAGTTCATAAAGAATGTAGGTAGACGTCTCCTCCTGTCCTCTGAAGTGGACTGGCAGAGGGAGGAGGAGCTGCTTAGTCTCAGCCAGCAGAGAAGTTATTAAACTCAGATAAACAGTGAGACAGTGAGACGACAGACAGACAGCTTCTGTTTCAGCTGGTTTGTAACAATGTGCTATTAGCCGAGCTAGCGTGCTGTGCTCGTGTAAACATAGCGGCGGTGGATGACAGACTGCAGACGGAGCAGATTGAGTTATTGATTTTTCATCATGTTCACATGTTTATGCTTGTTGAACAGATGTATTGATACAGTTTTGGATTTTTACTCACGATGGTTTTGCGCTCACAGTACCAAGCTCGAGTAATCCTGCAGTTATCTTCTTGTCAACTGGTTCACTTCACTGCCTCTCTGCTCTGCTCTTCTGTTCGGTGACTTCACTTTGTGTGTGTGTGTGTGTGTGTGTGTGTGTGTGTGTGTGTGTTTCTATCAAAGGCCGTCGATGTCCATTGAGATGAGCAGTAGGTGGCTCCAATTCTCCAGTCAGACATCCATTATACCACTGCAGAGGACAAGGGGACAGCAAGATGATATTAAAAGAGCGTCCGTCCAACCTCAAACGGTGAAGACAGATGTAGAAAGCTGGATTTAAAAAGGACATTTGTTTTATGTTTCATGTATTAATGTGAGGAAGGTTACATCAGATGTGTGTGGAGTGATGAGACGGAGCGGACGCTACAGTGGATGCTGAAGTCACATGCTTTGTGTTAGTCATCACTTATTTGCTAAATCTGTTTCTATTGTCACCACATATCTTGCATTACATTTGTATCCATACACAAACTTTTTTCCTCAGTCAAGCACAACATTTTTTTTTGCAAACTTAAAATTTTTGGGGGATTTTTCCGCTCTGAATTTTTCTATGCGTGAATTGAAAATGCCCATCAGAACAGGCGGATGGAAACGCCTCTATTCATTCATGTCTTTAGGTTTGAATGGCGCCTCACAAGTGGAAGCTTGTTACAGCAGGTTCTGCTCATCGTTGAGCTTTTCCCTTCAGTTTCTTCATATATAGTTTTCTTCATTTAATTGCTTTTTTAAAAACTTTTCAGTGCACTATGGACTCTAGACTCGCTCTGGTCTCTATACTGGTTCTTGCACTATTTACAACCACATCCATGCGGTTATAAATAGTGCAAGAACCAGTTCTCATTTACAATGACGACCTGGCTAAAAAAGCAGCAGCAGGAGGCAAGTCAATACAAGACAACATGTAACATAGAGAACTCTCAAACACAAGATGTACAGTATAAAAAACAACAGTGTTCCTGGTGAAGCAGGTGCAGTGATCAGAAACTATTGTGTGTAATAAGTTCGATTTTTGGAGTAAATTACATCGCCATAGTCTAAGATGGGAGGGACTGTCATTTTAACCAGGGCAATGATTTGAAGAGTATGGAGGCTTTGTTATGGTACAGAAAACAAATTCTTGATCTGACTTTGGAAAGCAGTGAGTTTATGTGGGTGTTAAAGGTGAGCAAACTGTCTAGCAGAGACAGAGGGCATGCAGTTTATGGTAAGTGTTGATTGAAAACAAGTTGAAGGTTGGAAAAGACATGTTGGATACTGTTGGATAAAGTTGTGCTGCAGTGAAGTCAGGGCGGTGTTCAGGGAGGAGCTAGATTTGTACTAAATGGTGTCGTCGGCATACAAATGGATGTGAGAGCCAGCTGCAGCGTGAGCAACGCTGTTTATGTAGATTTTGAATAAGGTTGGACCTAGAATGGACCCCTAAGGAACAGCCTTGGACAAGGACAGTGTGTCAGGTAGGTAACCCTCAGCTCTCACAGATTGTACACGCCCAGACAAATAGCTGAAAGACCTTAAGCCTGTCAAGTAGAATGCTATGGTCTACAGAATCAAAGGCCTTTGCCAAATCAGCAAACACAGCCACACAGTATTCTTTCCTATTAATGGCACATATGATGTCATTTAACACTTAAAGTGTAGCAGAGATACACCCATGGTTCTAAAGCCAGACTGCATGGAGGTGAGAACACTGTGGGACTCCAGGTGGTAGGTGAGCTGTTTGTTGACCAGTTTCTCAAAAACTTTGGACGGGCCAGACAGGTCTGTAACAGTTTAGGTCTAATATATCACCCCCCTTGACGAGAGGGGTGACAGCAGCCGATTTCCATTCTTGAGGGAATACACTGGTCTGCATGGAGAGGTTAAACAGATAAGTGATGGGGGCTGCGATAATATGAGCTGCTAACTTCAAGGAGAAAGGGTCTGGAGTATCCAATCCAGCTGAAATGTGAGGATCCACTTTGAGCAGCTCCCTGAGCCCCTAGGGCAGCAGCATCTTGGCTGCCGACAGGAAAAAAACTCACCAGACTGGTTAAGAAGGCCAGCTGTGTCCTGGGATGCCCCCTAGATCCAGTGGAAGTGGTGGGACAAAGGAGGATGATGGCTAGGCTATCATCTCTGATGGAGAACATGTCCTCCCCCCCCATGCAGGACACTCTGACAGCAGTGGGTAGCTCCTTCAGTGACGGACTGCTCCACCCACGGAGAGATACCGCAGGTCCTTCCTTCCTGCCGCTGTCAGACTTCACAACCAACGCTGCTCCCAATAGAACGCACCTACACTACTCCAGTCTGCCACTGTCTTCAGGGTGTATCAGCAGAGACCTTAAGGTGTGGAATGAGTTACGCTAAGCTTGGCCACAAAGTCACTTTAAACCTAATATTGTTCACGTTGTTGGCGAATCAACACTATTAAAAGTCATACTACATTAGCTAATGCCCAGATTAAGTATTTTGTGCCACTTTTACTACTGGCTACAGACACAGTTCAGCCAAGACATTTGAGAGGTAAAGGAGGAAGAATCCAGGCCGAGCATTTAGTATCATCGAAATATGAAACACATTCTCCTCTTGTCCCCATTTAGACTCCGTACAAACGTACTGTCAGGGTGATCGATAACCGCCGCAACAGAGCAGGCCCCCTTTGTTTCCACATGGAGAATTGCCCTAACTACCAATTTTAATATGTAAACGTCAGCAAGGATGGATTTTAAATCCAGAGTCGGCGGGGTGGTGGATCAGAGCGGAGGGAGGTCCCGGCATCAATCATGTCAGAGAGTTGGAACAGAGCCGGCGTGACAAATGACCAGGCCCGCCATCAGCTTTTGGGCTCTGAATCTCCCATTACAGAATGAGAGGAGCATTTATATACTGCGGCCCAGCGTGGATGGGACAGGCCTTGCGCATGCCTTCCTCTTATTATGAATGTTGCTGCAGTTGGGGATTCTTCTCTCTGTGCTGGTGAATTATTCTCACTGAGCCGTATCGAGGCTCCAGGATCGTGACACGCACAGCTCAGTACGTAACTTACATCAGCGTGCTGCGCTGGCTTGTTTGCTGAGGCCGCCAATAAATGCATCAACGCTGCGTCTATTTTAAGCTGCTGTCCCTGATTGTTACTGCAAAGCAATATCTTCTCTCTTTCAAAGGGAGGGAAGAACACAAGTCTGAAAAAAAGCTCTTTCAGAAACAGGTGATATACAGGTTGGAATATTTTTTTGTCAAACTCTTATTAGTGTCACAAAGGAATTACACAAAGGAGGGTTGACTAAATGCAGGTCGTGCTCAGATAATCAACAGCATGGTGGTGATGACTTTGCATTGTCTGTTGGGTGAATGAGCATATATTACAGGCAGCAACCTCCGGTTGTGAGAGGTGAAGGGTATAATGAAGTGCCTTAAACCTGTATTCATTCTAATGGCCTTCAGGGGGCGACTCCTCTGGTTGTTAAAATAAATCTGAGATGATGATGCTACTTCTCACTTAATTGATTAACTCAGTTAGCTTGACGGCTGTGGTGGAGAGGTAGAGCGGGTTGTCCTCTAATAGAAAGACAGGCGGTTGGATACCTGGCTCCTCCAGCATGAATGTCGAAGTGTCCTTAGGCAAGATGCTGAAACCCAAATTGCTCCTGAAGGCTGTTGTTAGTTTAGATCCGGAGGAGCAGGTGACACCTTCTATGGCAGCCTCTGCTATCAGTGTATAACTATCTGTGTGAACGGGTGAATGATGACTTGTAGTGTACAGCTCTTTGAATAGTCAGAAGACTAGGAATTTGGTTTATAAATGCAAGTACATTTACCATTTACACATTGCTAGCATGAGTTTATGGTCTCAACCGTTAGTTTCCAGTCTACTTCAGTAGAGCATTATGTTCACTTAGTACTATAACTGATCCAAGCTCCAAGAGCTTCTAAGAGCTGTTGATATTATGTTCATCCTTGTACGCATCCACAGACATGAAGACATTTTTTATTGTGGCCTTTGTGCCCTGCATGGGCCTCTCCAACGTCCGTACGCCTGCGATACATTACAGTCCGCGACCATAACTCTGCTCCAATTGCTGTCTTCAGCGTAAAGCAGTCATCAAGTGAAGAAGTCCAGAAGATGATGCAATCAGCGGTGTCTCTGCCAGATTGGCTATTTCCTCCCGGGTTGACCTTCCATCTGCAAAGCTTTCCCGGCGCTGTCCATGACAGTTTAGCTAGCGGCTACCCTGCAAGCCGCTTGCCAATCTGCACTGGCTTGCCTTCGGAGGAGCTGTCCACTGTTTGCGTCTGGACATCATCAGTTCTCAATTTGACTTTCATTGCGTGATAAAGTAAAAGGTCCATTATTCCCATTATTTGTTTTCTTTTTCAGGTTTTAATTTTCATTTATTTGTAAACAGAACTAAACTCATTAAAACCATCTGAGGTTAATCTTTATTGTATTGTTTTTGTAAATTAAACTATTTGTTTTTCTACACTTTTATTCCTCGGCCCTGGAAATGTTTAGACGCCTGGATTGTGATCCTAATTTGCTTTGAGGCTGAGGTATTGTATTGTTTTTATTGATGGTGATTATGATTGCTGCTATATCACCTGGAGGAGGTTGTTTGTTTTGTCTTTTATAAAAAATGGACAGCTAAGGCATTTGAAAGTAAGAGGAAATAAATGGTGCTTTTGTCTAAGACTATAACACATTTATTCAGCATGAAAAATATGAAATACATAACTGCAGTACATAACTGCCAGTCTAAAGTCACAATCAAACATTCACTCAGCACACAGCAGCTACACAATCGCTATCGACTATCATTTATTTAATACTACAGCCAACTGAGGGCATTGTCACCATATTGTAGAGTAGATATCACAACCATTCCCAACTGCTATTCATGTCATCATGCTGTACGTATGTATGTCTGAATCGAGTCGTGTTTTTCATTTTGAACCACTTATCATTTGTTGTTTGTCATATGTTATACACAGTGTATACACATATACAGTGTGCTGCCTTTATGTGTCTACTGTGTGTATTACTGAATGTCCCCACTCTCTTGTAGTCCTGTTGACTGTACCCTAGTACTTAAAGACATACTCTTTAACCTCAAAACCAAATTGAATGTATTTGTTTTTCTGTCCAATCATGTTGTGTGTATACAAACAATTGTTTTTATCCTTTCACTTTGTCCAAATGCATCCAATTTCATGCAAATGTAGCTAAACCCTGGCCATAGAGATTACTGCATTCTAATTAATGTATCAGTTAGTGCTTAGTAATGTTATTACGTAGCTACCTCATCAGTGTTCTAGCTAAAGCTTCTCGTACTTGACAAGTAAAGCCACAACATTGTGATATACCCCGTAGGTATGGTAAATAAGTCAGCCTCAATTAGCCGGACCATGAGTTGAGATTCTTCCAAGCAAGCATGAAGCATGAAATGTCACGGCCAACCAACACACAGTTCAAGCTGTTGTTCACAATGTAATGCAGTCCCACGCTTTTGGTTATTGAAAAACAATGCACTTTGCCAAAGGTAATCAACCATGATGCTATGCATCGTTTCCGATAACTACACAGCTCATCAGAAAAAAGTATTCAAACCGTAATGTAGTCTTGAAATACCAGTTCTCACTCCCGACTTGTATAATACCACTGCTTTGTTAGTGCCCCTCGGCGTCTGATACCGACGCAGCGTGGCACCATTTAGCATCTGTATGGCACGTGGCGCACCCCAACTAACTCCGACGTGAACCCATCATCATTATAAGACGTCAGATCAGCTGGCGTAGTATAAAGAGTTAAGGGTGGGTGGGACAAACAAACAGGACTTCTATCCAGGAGACCGCTGTTGTGTCCCTTGTGAAACTAAAAGTCAATGTTGACTCATGAAGTCATTATTCACGAGATTGGTTAGTCATCCGACTCGTTGGTCCGTCAAGTTAAAGTCAACCACGTTCTTTTCCCTACCCTCACTAAGTAGTTTTGTTTCCTTAATGTTAAAAAGGAAGTTTACTTTGGAAAGACACTATGCATGTGGTGTAAAAACAAGTGTAAACTGACACGCCTTCCCTAACATGTCCTAAACTGACATATGGGGGGGGGCTGGCTCAGGTGTATAGTTAGGGCTGGTTCAGGTTTATAGTTAGGGCTGGCTCAGGTTTATAGTTAGGGCTGGCTCAGGTATATAGTTAGGGCTGGCTCAGGTTTATAGTTAGGGCTGGCTCAGGTCTATAGTTAGGGCTGGCTCAGGTTTATAGTTAGGGCTGGTTCAGGTTTATAGTTAGGGCTGGTTCAGGTTTATAGTTAGGGCTGGCTCAGGTTTATAGTTAGGGCTGGCTCAGGTATATAGTTAGGGCTGGCTCAGGTTTATAGTTAGGGCTGGCTCAGGTTTATAGTTAGGGCTGGCTCAGGTCTATAGTTAGGGCTGGTTCAGGTTTATAGTTAGGGCTGGTTCAGGTATATAGTTAGGGCTGGCTCAGGTTTATAGTTAGGGCTGGTTCAGGTTTATAGTTAGGGCTGGCTCAGGTTTATAGTTAGGGCTGGCTCAGGTATATAGTTAGGGCTGGCTCAGGTATATAGTTAGGGCTGGCTCAGGTTTATAGTTAGGGCTGGTTCAGGTTTATAGTTAGGGCTGGCTCAGGTATATAGTTAGGGCTGGCTCAGGTTTATAGTTAGGGCTGGTTCAGGTTTATAGTTAGGGCTGGTTCAGGTATATAGTTAGGGCTGGCTCAGGTTTATAGTTAGGGCTGGCTCAGGTATATAGTTAGGGCTGGCTCAGGTTTATAGTTAGGGCTGGCTCAGGTTTATAGTTAGGGCTGGCTCAGGTCTATAGTTAGGGCTGGCTCAGGTTTATAGTTAGGGCTGGTTCAGGTTTATAGTTAGGGCTGGTTCAGGTTTATAGTTAGGGCTGGCTCAGGTTTATAGTTAGGGCTGGCTCAGGTATATAGTTAGGGCTGGCTCAGGTTTATAGTTAGGGCTGGCTCAGGTCTATAGTTAGGGCTGGTTCAGGTTTATAGTTAGGGCTGGTTCAGGTCTATAGTTAGGGCTGGTTCAGGTTTATAGTTAGGGCTGGTTCAGGTTTATAGTTAGGGCTGGCTCAGGTTTATAGTTAGGGCTGGCTCAGGTTTATAGTTAGGGCTGGCTCAGGTTTATAGTTAGGGCTGGCTCAGGTTTATAGTTAGGACTGGCTCAGGTTTATAGTTAGGGCTGGCTCAGGTTTATAGTTAGGGCTGGCTCAGGTCTATAGTTAGGGCTGTACAGAAATGACGGGAGCCATTTGTGGACTGTCCATCACGAATATAAGATTCAATCCAAGAGTATGAATCTAAAATGCAGAAAAGAGAGAAGCGATATATCAATCAAAGCTCAACGATACTACCGGTAACATCGGCGTGTGTAGTTATATATTGCGACGTCTTCGGGCAGTAGAAGCCACACTGTCAAAATTTCTTTAGGAATTTTCTAGTTAGTGTTACTACTGCTATTACTACTCATTATATAATTTCTGTCATATGCATTGAATGTGTTGTAACTCTGTTATGTTGTTCATTCTGTACACATGACATCTATCACACTGTCCATCCTGATAGAGGGATCCCTCCTCTGTTGCTCTCTCTGAGGTTTTCTTCCTTTTGTCCCATTAAAGGATTTTTTTGGGGAGTTTTTCCTTTTCTGTTGTGACCTTGACCAGCCTGGTTTTCCTCAACATTTATCTTGAGGGTCATTATCAAAGATATGTATGACACCGTGATCGGAGAGGACATTGACAAAGAAGCTTAACTTCACATGGTTAGTGTCTACCCTTCAGTGTACGTCAACAAGCACTCCTCTGTTCTCAAGAGCCAGACTGGCCTCTTTGTGTGCTCACTCTCTGGGAGAGTATCCGTTGGACAGTCACTTTGAATACGGTCTTTTAGACATATAGTTTTTGAGAAAAGTGGAAACAAGTAATTTCTCAGCCCGTGTACAGAATACCATAATGTTCAACGGTTTTCTGTACAAGGCACATAACATAACATTTCAAATGTTAGAATATGAATTTGATGTAATAAACATTAAATTGATCGAGCCTTTACTAAATAACAGTGCTGTAATATCATTATTGTGTGCAGCATTACCTGTGAGCAGTGTCTTTGTTGACCGGGGCTGAGCGGTCAATGTACGCAGTTGATGTCATAAATGCCCATTCCAAAGCATTTATTCAACAGAAGGTAACATATTTAACACTGGTGATAACATAATGAGCATTCCATACAGATCACAGTACTGTGAGAGGCATACATTACCGCTAATCTTCCCTCTCGAGCTACAGTCGGGACGCGTGTGGGCGTACTATTGAAAGCTCACAGGGACTAACGGTGTGGACGTGTCTTACTTGGTCTGGAATGAAGATGACCCACGTATACGTTGTATTCATGACCTGTTATTTAGGGATCTGTGAAAGACAGGTCCTCTCTATGGAACATCTTTAGTGTACGGAATATAGTTAGTGCACGTTAACCACCGAGGTACATTTTATGGATAATATTGCTTGTTTGATATCATTTCACCTCAGAACAGTGTACTTGTTTACTATTTTGAAAGTATTTGTATCGCCATCCCTATATACTCTGCTTTAATTTGTGCCATGTGGGAATATGTTTGAGATGTTTTGGACAGCCAGGGAGCGATGCATCATCCATCATCTGTGTAAATACTATCGACATCTTAGATACAGTAATTGTGTTTGCTATTAGTAAAATCAAAAGGCATTGTTACAAACACAATGTGATCACTTATGTTTCACCTCAATCATAGAAAGCAAATTGCCAAAGATTATTATGACACGGCGTAATCTGGGAGTGTGGAGCATGTGGAGCACTTTTTATTGGGACAAGACGTGTGTACCCTCCACAACAATGCAGCTAATTATTTTCTGGGGACTAAGCTTCTGGTTAGCGATACCAACAAACACTTCCACATTCATCTAGCTGATATGATAATCATACTCCGCAGAATACATTTATGTGCGATACTTAAATATGCCTCGGTTTAGACTGTCAAGACTCGAATGTGGAGATGTTTGACATCTGTTAAGTCACGTACACATGTTGAATTGGTCCAGGACCTCGATAATATCTATAACAAGTCTCATCATGGATTAAGATGTCGCTGTCAACAAAGATAGTGAAAAGAAGTCTTGAACAGATAGTACAAGCTGAAACCAGAAGGGTGTCCTTTATTTAGTTTGGGGGATACAGTGAGAACATTGGTGAGTGTAGAAAACGTTGTGTTTACCAACTATATACTACTGTAACCTAAGTTATGTACGTAACGTGTAACACAACGTTACAACGAGTTAACGGTACATGAAGTTTGACCCACCTATCCCCCCCGACCTCCTCACGCTGACTTCATTAGACTTTGATTGGAAATGTAAATGTGATACAGCAAACACAAACACCACCCTGGAGGAAATACGTTTGGGAGATCAGGCTACTTGATCACATTACATGATGTGAATTCAGTTCCGAATGACGCATGTGCAATGACACTATGAAGTCCATACAAACACAAATAAGGACTTGAAATAGCAAGAACAGAGAGAAGTAAAGAAAAATAATAAAAGTTAGAGATGAAGTATGGAAAGCAACTCAAGACGTGTAAACAGTGCGCTTGTCTGATCATCAGCCCGTTTGTCCTGCTGAGGCTCTTTTGTGAACCACAACATATCACACACCGGTGGAGCCTCTCGGGGCCCACAAACAAGCCTCATTACTTCATATCCATACTGTGCTGTATACATAGACACACACGCTGATATTTCTGAACACAATAATGTGAAGCCTACTATATGCCCCCCTCCTGTTCCCTTTATCTCAGTGTGAAACTAAGCGGCGGGCATCTATCTCCCTGTCAGATGCGAGCTTTATTTCTGCACGATGCAGGCAAAGTGACTGGCGCGGGTTGTAGCTGGGTCAAATTACTGTCATTGAAAGGGAAATTAATGTACAAACAGCGGAGCAATTACCCAATTTCTCACCGTTTTTAAAATTCTTTTTATTCTTTTCCCTACGAGCCGATGCCTTTTTCTCCCCGCATCCGCAAGACCAATCAACATATGGTGGCTGGCTTTGAGAATGAGGCCAAGTGTTCTGGCAGCTAGAAAAGAGGCTCTGCACACACACACACACACACACACACACACACACACACACACACACACACACATGCACCCACTAACACAGATAGAATACATGCACCCAGGGGCACACACACACACACACACACACACACACATGCGTGTGTTTGGTGTCTTGAAAGCAGAAGACCTAAAGGACAAGTGAACTGCCGTAACCTATTTGCAAGGTAGATGCAGCCTCGTTACACGGGGAAGCATGAAAAGCACGAACAAAAAAGCCTCCATTGTTCTGCCGCTACATGAAGACACTCTGTCTCTCCATTGTGGAAATAATAAAGTAGAGAATCCTTGTTCTGTGAGCCTTTTCATTTCAACAAAAGACAAACAGTGTCTTATTCATGCGAGCTCGTCGCCCCGTTCCACAGAAAGAGAAGCAGGAGAGAAACCCATCACCCTCTGAAATATGTGATGCAGCTTTGAACTAATCAGGGAGCGGAAATCTTTTGAATTTGCCGTTATTATCAGGCGATGTGCTTTTTTTTTCCAGGTGCGCCGTGTCAGACAAATTCATACAGCAGATAGCGCCAGCGCTGCTTTGAAGAGGGAAGAGAGATAAAGCACTCCTTTATTATTTCAACATTATGTTGGGCTCGTACAGGTAATTATCTACATTATAGGCCCGTGTTTCCTGTCTGCCAGAGTGTGCCACGGTATAACAGAGGACTCTGTGCAGCAAACTGAGAAAGAAAGGAATGCTTTCTCTTGTTCTTTTGTTTACGTGGGAAACTGTGTAAACAGCAAGTTAAGTTTGACAACGTTACCATTTAAAAGTGAGAATACATGAACCGAATAGTGATCTTCCAAGAAGGTTCACTCTGGTTTTCTTCGCTTGCACTTTCTTTGAGGAATTGTAAGCCCATCGTATTATTTTGAGAGATGGAAAAATCCAAAAATCTAAAGCTGAATGGAGAAATGTCTTGAGTGATACGTGTGGCATATGTTGAGGAGGAATGTAAAATTGATGATCTGAATAAAGTTGACTTGTTTGAGCATTGGGACATTGAGACGTTGCATAATCTAGCCACATGTCTGTAGAAGTGCTCACACAGCCCGCTGCCTCTAGGGTGAAGTATGCAGAACTGCAGGCCCTTGTTTGAATAATCTTTACTCACTAATGGCGCTTTTTAACCACATTTCATTATCGTCATCAGTGAATGGAGATGGCTCCATTGTCATCACATGAGGGAGAGGTCACATGGGGAGGTGGTAACACCTACCTATAAAGTCCCGCCCACATACAACCAAAGTGAACTCTCACTTTGGTTTTGGAGGATCGATGTTTGGATCCTCGTCTCCACTAGTCCATGTTCCAAATTGCTCCTGTTGGCTGTTCCATCGGTGTGTGAATCGGTATGAATGTTAGATGACATGTGGTGTTAAAGCGCTTTGAGTGGTCGGAAGTGTAGAAAAGAGATATACAAGTACAAGTTTAAACGAAGAACGCAACAAAATGACTAGGTATGTTTAAAACAGGTCAACATTTGGTCTCACACAGGACATGAACAGCGGAGTCCTGGGTTAAAGTCCTGCCTTTGTTCCACCCAGAACTCCTCCTTGCACGCAGACTTCCACAGACTATGATTAGAAATGTATTTGTGAAAAGTGAAACTCGAGGGGGAACATGAGATGAGGTAGCAAGGAAAAAAAATGGACCCTGACTTCAGATTATATAAAAAAACAACAGCATATGTGAAACATTCAGCACTTAAAACTACCTCTTCTTGTTGTCTGTTCTGATTTTGCATGAGACCACACGCTAAGTTGAAGAGCTAAGAGCTGAGTTTCTCCTGACCTTTCCTTTGATCAAGCTATGAATGATCCATCAAACCTCGAACAGAAGAAGTGTTTGTCCTGTTATGACCACAGCACCAATCACACTGCCATGCAGCAAGAGGCCAGCAGGCTGCTAGTACACTATTATAGACACACACTGTGCATATGTCATCAAACTTTTTTCTATTAATAAGAAGCGGAACAGGATCTGATGGATTCACAGAGCTGATGATACCTAACGCATTAATCATAATTCCATATATGGTATACTACTTAAAACCGGGGGATGCACTAAGAACCTGTGTCCAAGAGAGGAGCTTTATGTTTTTTTAAATGTTTTTTTAAATCCAAAAACAGAGGCTCCCTCTGTTTTTGCAAGTAGTGCTAACACTAGCAACTTACTCCGTCACCTCAGCAACGAAACATGCCGGAATATCGAGCGGCTACAGCTGCTGGGTTGGAGGCCGGCAGCAGTGGCGGTGAAACAGTGACGCCAAAGAGTCAGAAAGCAAAGAATGGGCATTTGCTGGCTGTAGGCGCTTCATTTGAGAGAGAACAATCCAGATGATCCACTACAGAGAGTTTCAAAAGACGGTTTTCAGATCGATGATTAAAACACTGGACTAGAGATTTGTTTTACCGGGGGCCAGAATATTTGAGCTATGCCAACTGGCTACACAACATTCTACCAACAACACCGAAGCAGGCTGGAAACAGCGCTACGTACACTCTCCTACTGTTACATCAACACACTGTGGGCAGTTTATAGGGTCAAATATTGAGTTCTGACTAAAGTTGCTGGCATATTTATTCATTTTTAATTCTTTTTTTTTCTTCTTTGAGGTTTGCATAATAAAAACATTCTGCAAGCGTTTCATGCAGATTTGGTCATATTGATCATATTGTTCATGTTCAGTTTGTGGGGCACAGCAGCCAGTGGTTTGTTCTTCCTCCCTCCTATTGGTCAGTTCTCTTCCTGCCACCACTCCCACCCTCACTCTCACTCACACAGATGGACAGATAGTGTTCTCTAACCTGACCTTTGGTTCAGCTTCTCATCCCGGCCAACCGTGCTGGGGATCACTTCGGTGTGTGTGTATGTGTGTGTGTGACTTGTGCATTGGTGTGTATGCGACAGCTGCTGTATGCGCTTCATGTTGTGTGTGTGTGTGTGTGTGTGTGTGCGTCCTTCTGAGGTCAGTCTTGGTGTATCAGCCTTACAGCAAATATTAGAACTATTTCACACGTTGGAACAAACACAAAGCTGTGAGGAGTGCCTAACACCTTCAGTGGCTCATGTATGATTATGATATACTGCTGCTGAAGGTATTGAACAAAAGTTGAAAATCTGAGCCTTCTGTTCATCTCTGATTCAAAGATGCTAACCTGAGAGAGGCTGCGGTGGGACCTGTGGTAGAGAGAGCTTGAAAACGACCAGGTGGGAGAGAAAGAGAGAGAGTGCTGGGTCTTTGACTCAACTCAAGTGGTTGAGCATGCTCAGAAAAAAAAGCAGTTAATCAGAAAGAAGACATGGATCAGAGGTTTTAATTAAGCAGCCCTTTCTAACGGAGTGACATGTCTGTGATAAGGGTTCCATTCATTATCAGGGTGGAGGTATTAATGAGGCGTTTTCGTTCTGATTCAGGTCTTAATCAGATTATTGGTAGATTTAAAGCCTCCACGTAAACACTGGTGTTTGACACACACACACACACACACCACACACACACACACACCACACACACACACACACCACACACACACACACACCACACACACACACACACACACACACACACACACACACACGCGGCTCCATTAGTAAGCTCGATTCAAGCCCTACAGGGAAAAAAAGAAAAACACTGCTGGACGCTGTTTTGCAGATGGAATAGTCTGTCACTAGTGGAGCAGTGAGGTTTGGCCTTTTTGCCCCAAACATAAGCGCACGCTTGTGTGCACGCACGCATCCACATGCACACACACACACACAACCACTCCAGCCAAGCAGACAATTACTATGTCACTATGGAGAGACTCCCCTCTCTCTTCTGCCCTGTTTGTCTCTCCCGCTACAAATACAGCATGCCCGAAATGAATCCTGAGAAAGGGGTCGTCCTACGGGTAAGTAAGTGACAACACTCAAGAACCTTTTTCTCTAACGATGCCTAGCTCGAGCGATGTAGCGCGAAAGTTGGGCTTTTTTCTTGTTTCTATGTATTCCTGTCGCTCGCCTTGAAAGCACCGCAGTGGTTAAGGAACATCTGATTGGTGGAGTTTAAATGAGGAGTCATCTATATGATACCTCCTCATATCACTACAACAACCTGATTAAGTGTCAGGATCCCTGTCAGACCCGTGGTGTGTTAACCTCTGGCAATCCCCTGTTTTGTCATTGTGTGCCATGTGTTCGGTGTTCTTCCTCTGCCTGCCTCCAGACGCCTCCCATGGTCACGCCCCTGATAGGTGCACAGCTGCGGACACACCAGCTGATTGCCTCCTGCAGGCTGACACATCTGATCCTGATCCCACTAATGAACCTCCTGGCAGTATATCAACCCTGGTCCTGCAGTCTACCACCGGCTCCCGACCCTGTGCCGGCTCCACACAGGTGAGCCTGCCTGCCTGCCTGCCTGCCTGCCTGCCTGCCTGCCTGCCTGCCTGCCTGCCTGCCGGTGTCGGTCCACAGGAAACCACAACGTTGATCCTGCCTTCTGTCCAATGTAAATGAAAGTCTAATCTGTACCTAAATCCTGTCTTGTGGTCTAGCTATTAGCTATTGTCCTGAACTCCCTTGACATTAAGATGGCAGCCGGCTGGAGAAGGTGTATGTGTGTGTCATTTCCAGAAAATATGACGATGAGGAGGAGGGGCCAACTTTGAATGTTGTGTTACAAACTTTTAAGTATTAAGATCAACTGTTTTCGACATTTCAATCCTTCTTTGAACACAGACACTTTATCCAGTACGAATCCCTGCTGACTCTTGAATGAATCTTCTGATGGTGTTTAATCTAAGACCCAGCGGTCCAATGGACGATCCTTGCAGAAGGACCAATCAGCATGGGCTGGTTCAGTTATAATGCATCTTAGCCTAATTACAACGCACTACTTGCCATCTGCTGTACGTCTCAAATTCTTAAATGAAGCAGAGAGTTTACATTTCCAAACATGAAATCAGTGTAAATGTTCATTTCTGAGGACGCACACAACAAACGGTCCAAGTGGACGCAGGATACGCTGGCAGCATCACGTGCACGTGAAAGCGTAGTTCAAATATATTCATAATATATTATCTCCTGCTTAACATGACACCAACAGCAGGCTATTTATAGTGTTGTATAATTGCACACTTTACATTTCTGGGGGGGAAAAAGCATACATTATTCCATCATAAGGTATAAAACAAAGATCCACCTGTTTATGTTATTACAATTTATTACATTATTCATCAAGCTAGACACTATTATGAGGTTTTATCACAATGCAAATTTGATTATCAGGAGATTATGACATCATTGGGTGCTACAGCTCTCACAGGGTGGTGACACATATTTTGTGTGTGTAGGAGCATGACACACATATAAGGGTTGGAGTGGCGTGCCAAGTCTCCAGGTCAGGAGGTCAGTTGCCTTAAGTGGCAGCAGATGGCCGGTGGTTTACTTTTAATTAATGTCGAGAGAGAGAGAGAGAGAGAGAGAGAGGGTGAAGCGAGGTGGACAGCGAGTTGGTGTGGTATCTTGCTGATCGATCTGCAGCTGGCACAACGTTTATGAAGAACACTATCATCCCCCAGTCCGCCCTGACATGCATATTAAGTCTGCACAAGTTCACCCACATTCTCCACACAATGCACTCACACAGGAACACATTTATATGCTAATAGCCTACCTCAGCTAATGCTCCGCCGCTGTCTGCAGCTGTGTGTGTGTGTGTGTGTGTGTGAGAGAGAAAGAGATAGTAGTATGAGTGTGTGCGCTGCCACCATAGAGCGTGCCAATAAACAGTGGGAGGCCGCCATTACAATCAGGGTCTTGCATTTTTACGCAGAGGACAATGATTTAGGTGCAATGAAAAGCAGCGGTGTAGCAGATAACTCAGCAGGAATATTACAATACAATCATCCTCCCACACTGAAGGGAGAGGGAGGGCAGCTCCGCCTGCTATCACCCGGCTACGCGTCGCCACACAGTGTGATTGCAAATGTGGTCTTTCACAGATCACTAACTGATGCTTATATATACACTCCAACCAGACAGAGCTTACATACACCAACTGTCCTCACGGCTCACTGGTGCTTTCTTGTCTTTAAAGGGTCGGTACCTCTAAACAAGTCTAGTTCTATTTCTAGCCAGGGCAATTAGAGGTTGCATGCTGTAACTATTTATTGGTGGACAACATCCAGGTGTAGTGACTGCATGCAGCTGCCTGAAGTCTGTCTTCACAGTGACGTTGCCAGGTTTGCTACCATCGTGCCTGTGCAGAGACCAAAAAACAAAACTCTGTACTGTATCTGATGCTCTAAAGCCGGAAGCACTTCACAGAAGTACTGGGCCAATGAGTACGCTGTTATTCATCAAGGAATAACAAGCAAGCGACTCCCCTGAAAACTACAAATTGTCTGTTCCACATTGCTATTCGTGAATATATTAAACATGTTATTAATAACTTGTTTTAAGCCTTTTGTGTCTCTAGAAGGAGCCGATAAATGTCCTCTAGTGATGTCACTTGGCTGAAGACAAAAACATCTGCGGGTGTGGAATTAGAGAGAAGTGAGCTAATAACTTTGTTGTCCCTCAATACCGGACAATTTCTGATCATTGTTGTTGCCATTAGTCACACAAAAACATATCTAAGTGACCCTTTAGGTCAAGTAGATTTATTATCTTTTTTCAGGTTTAATAAGAAGATCACTTTATTTGAGTGATAAAATGAAAAAAGATTAGTAACTCCTGCAACACTAATGTAAAGAAGAACTTTACAGTGAGATCAATGTGTTTCCACGTGTGGCTTTCATCAGCGTCATACAACACACTGCATTAATAAAGAGTAAAGAGCATCAACACACTGCATTAATAAAGAGCATTTCAATATGATGAAAGAAACACATTTTAGAGAAATTGAAGGGAAAAAAAGATTAAAAGATAATCATTCATCGGTAGGTTTAGAACTTAAATTAACATGTTGAAAACTAGACTTTGGGCTTGAATGTTCATTCTTAAAAAGAGATAAATAAATAGATGTTCCTCTATCCAGATCTCTGTCGGGACATTCAGCTGTATCACATGCATTTTGTCTCTCTGGAGAGTGAAGACAAAGTTTTGCCATAAATAAATACATTTATTTATGTGAATTATAAAATATGACACCTACAATTTAAATATGTAGTCATATATTATATACATTTTATGTAAAATACATATAGAAATATCTGATATCATTACATTTGATGTAGTCCTGCGCTGACTGGTTCATTACATCATGAACCATCCAGACCTCTCGGGTCACCTGGTTCACGTCTGCTTTCTGTCCCCAGAGTCAAAACTAAACATGGAAAGCAGCGCTCAGTGTTTAAGCTCCATATATCTGGAACAAGCTGCAGGTCAGCTGCAACCCTCTCTCCTCTTTTAAATCAAGGCGGAAGACTTTAGTTTTCCGCTGACCTTTATGAAATCAAATGATTATTTATTTATCATTATGTATTTCTTACACTGCACTGGAGCTTTTATTCTATTTTAGCATTTCTTTTAATTTTCTATTCTTTTGTATTCAAATGTAATTTCATGCTTTTGATGTTTTATGTAATGTGTAAGTTCTTTGAATTTTGTCCCCTTTTCCAAACAGACAAGGGCTCTAATAGAGACCCAAACATATAAAGGACCACAAAGACAAGTTACTTTGAAGGAACACAAAAAGAAAACATACTCTCAGATCAAACAAAACAAGGAAGGTTGGAGATACCCGGCTGAAATGAACAAAGGTTGGAGAAGTTGCTGGGCCAGCCACACCCAGCTCATCGCCCATCAACTAAAAAGTAGTTCAAACCTAAACAAAATCATGTCAAACCAAAAAAAACGAACTAAATTAGGAACAACCCAACAGCCTCATCAATGATGGAAAGAGGAAAACTTGGTTTCATAAGGTATATCACTACATTGCATTAACTGTATAGAGAAATCACAGCAGATGGTTTGCTAAAGTGTCTTTCTTACACATCCGTTGGCAGTTATTTGCCCACACTCAATCCGTTTGATGTTTGTGTGTCTGTGTTTGAGTGAAGTCAGGGATGGGAGGGGGAGACTAATGGAGGGATGTGATATAAATAGATAGATAGACAGATGGAGAGATGGACAGATAGAGATTGATGAAGACAGAGAGACGGAATCAGAGAGATTCTCTCAGCCTCTCAGTTTGTCTATCTGTCTTTTTTTCCCATTTGTCCCTCTCTCAGCCCACCTCTGGCTGCCTCTCCATATTTCACTCTGCTCCTTTCTCCCTCACTCAGACATAACTCAGCATCAAATGGTCCCAGTGTGGAGCACAGTCGCCCATACGGCCCATACACATTCATTAAGGACCGCAGGGGCCTCCGAGCATCTTTATTCGCCAACTCTGCCTTCATTCTTCATCTCCCTTCATTCCACCTCTGCCTTTTGGGGAAACGACCTGTGAGGGAGGAGAGTGATGAATTATGTGTGTCTGGGTTACAGTAATTTGATGGAAGAAAAAAGTGGTAATACATTACAGGAAGTTAAAGAACAGGCTGTACAAAAATATGGAAATAACCTGATGAGATGATTTCCACATTTAACTTCAGTTTAAGTCTGGTGTAATCTTCTCGGGATATTGTGTAATGCTTGGAGCTTAATAAATCCATCATTCTGCTTAATAACAGAGAAGAACACTCTGGGACTGTCTGTGTCAGTGAGAGTTCAGACAGACATCAATCACATACTTTACTTACTTATGCCTGACACCCCTCCTGGAGTTTAGGCTGTCAACAAGGGAGCTCCAGAATTCTCAGTCATTTGCTTTCTCTTCTGTCTGATACCAGGTGTGTCCCAGTCACTAGACTCTACTAGACTCTACATTGGAGTTTCAGATTGTTTATCTCGTTGATGTATCTCTCTAGAGCGCCAGATGTTCTTGGGCTGTAAAAGGTGGTCCTTGCCTTGGTTTTTCATCAGTCATACTGCACTATTACCTCCATTTGCACTATCACCTCAATTCCATCGACACTGTTGTTGTATAGGTTTAGTTTCATATACAGTATATATATATATTTTGGATATATATATAGATTGTACATAGTCGTTAAATGTTTACACTTACATCTGTTCTACTTTTTACTTTGCTGTCCTTGTTTTAAAAAAAATATGTATTGTATTTTTCCTGTTTATTTGTAAATCCCCGGGTAAAGAAAGACGTCAGAAGAATCACACTACCCACTACAAGCATCTCAAGTCTTGTGTCTGGGCAGAGATAGGTCATAGTGTATTAATGTAACCTTGTTTGTTTTGTGTTATTGTGTATTGTTAGGGGCCGCTGAGTTCCGTTATTGCTGTGTGCTGTTCCATGCTGCTATACTGGTGTTGTGTTTAGATCAGTAAGGTTAAAAACTGTCACTTCATTAGTTAAAGGTCCAGTGCCGCGGCTGCTGAATGTCAGTTTGCCAGTTTCTGTGTGATAAAGTAACAGTTTCTGTATTTCACTGCGGCGGTGAGGATCTGCCTTATTTTGAGGGGTTTTCCTTTTCCTTATTGTTTAACACACAAACACACACACACACACACACACACACACACACACACACACACACACACAGGCTGTGCTGTTCATCTCAGACCTATGTGGCGTGTAAACACAGCCTCACGTGTGCCTCATTACTCCGTTAAATAATCGTGGCCTCACCGCCATTGTGTTGTATTGCGCGACGTAATCACATACGAGATTACGCCCACCATCTTGATCCTCTTCTCTCTCCTCCGCCATTGTAAGTCTCGCGTGGTGTGATCACTTACGAGTCTACGCCCACCATCTTTCTTTTTCTCTCGCTCCGCCCCTCACACACACACACCACGTGATTGTTTGTTGATTTTAGGTAGTATGCTGTCATTTGTATAGTAGTTGTTTGTTGGTCTATATTATTGACATGGATCAGTATTGTTATATTTTAAACTACTTTGTGCATGTATGCTGTGATGATAGCTGGATATCATCTGTGCTTGAATTCAAACCTTCACTGTTTACTCTGAATATGGAATAGTACTTTTTAAGTGAACACCAATCTTGAGACTTAATTTATAGTTTGGTTGTTGGTCCCTAATCCCGGGGTGGTCTTGAACTGCTTGGTATCGTGTGCAGCTTGGTGGGCACAATGACGTATCTGTGTGTTAAGTACAGAGTGGGAGTCAGGCTGTGGTTAGCCTAGCTTAGCATACAGACAGGAAGAAGGAGGAAAAACCTAGCCTGGATATTTCCAAAGTCCAAAAATACACCTACCAAAATGTTTAAAGCTAACTGATGAACTATGTCGCGTTTGTTTAAGCAACATGTTTAAATGTCACTCTGTGGTTTGACGGGGAGTTACCTACTTAAGCAGGTTTTTACATACAAGGAATTTGTTGATAAACATAGTAGAAAATAAAAGATAAAAGCAAATACTGCAACTGCCAAGAAACATAATTAATATAGAAAACAATGTATAAAAACATACAATATATTTCTGTTCAAATGAAGACTTGTACAGTTTTATACTGGCATGTGCAAAGTATTGTACAGGGAATGTGCAATATATAGAAATGTGCGTCAATGTATCGCATTGTGCCAGATGTTGAGACCTTCATTAATGTAACGTGTGATGTCAGTATGGGTCCCTGTCTTTTTGAGGAGGACAGCTGCAGTTGGGAAGAAACTGTTTTTGTGGAGTGAGGTTTTGGTGCTGATGGGCTGCAGCCTTCTGCAGGAGGGGCGTGGTCAACAAGTTTGTGTCTGGGGTGGGAGGGGTCGGCCGAAACATTTCCTGCCCGGTCCTGGAGGCGTACAGGTCCTGGAGGAATGGCAGATTGCAGCCAATCACCCTCTCAGCAGAGCGAATAATACGTGCAGTGGCTGCAGCGTACCAGATGGTGATGAAGGAGGGGAGGATGGACTCAGTCCACCATTATTGTCTTTGGCAAATTGAACTCCTTCAACTGCCCCAGGAAGCACCTCCTCTGCTGTGCCTTATGGAGCTGTTGTTCCGCTCTCACTCTAGGTCCTGCGTGATAATGGAGCACAGGAAGCAGAAAGACTCCACAGTGTCGACTGGAGAGTCACAGAGGGTCTGGGCTCTTTCTGAAATCCACAATCTGGATAGGTAGAGCATTGAGCTCCACCTTGTTCATGTCACCTGATAGTCAATCTCCCACCTGTAGTCAAACTCATCCCCGCTACAGATGAGTCTAGTGAAGGTGGTGTTATCCGTGACATGATACAATAGCAGCACACTTATTCAAGATACAGTAACTAGTAACTGGCAGCAATATGGAGTATGAGTATGAGTGGGTCCCCTTCTTCCCCAAAGGATGCACATGTACAGGCACAAAGGTGTTGCTGTACACAGTCCTGGCAACAATTTGACACTATTCCACTGATCGGCAGGTGGCAGTTATGTACCAAGAAAGGCAGTTGTGTCAGCACTGAACTGCGGTTGTATTTCATCAATTAACTTTAAAGAATAGCAAAATGGACAGTTTTTAATATAAAAGTGTCGTTGGTTGTTATTCTAAAATTCAGTTGGCAGTTGATGAAAACAGCTCCTGACAGACTGCAACATGCACAAACAGGCTGACAGACAGACGGGCCCATGGATAGATTGACAAACAGAAGTGCAGTGAAACAGATGCTGCCTGATCTTTTCTTGTCCCGAGGGCAATGGACAGATTGGTCTCCATGGATACAGGATTAAAGCAGCATAAGACCATCCTGCTGTTAGGGCATGCATATGTGTATGTGTGTGTGTGTGTGTGTGTGTGCATCCAAGAGGATTTGTGTATTCACCCAGCAAGTATCTCATAGACTGTGATCAGGATGTCATCAAGTTCATCAAAGCAGACAAGAGCATACTTTTCAAAAGATGATTTTAAAAGCTTTTGAAAACAGTCATTAAAGACACATCAGGCACTGGTTACTGATCAGCAGGTAACAGCTCAGGACTACTACGCACATCAAACAGCGTGTGCCTGCAGGGTATTGGACTTTTTAGCCATGCTCGTTGATCAAATATCCTTATCAACATTGGATACATCGCTACGAAAGTGTCAGTCATGGTCCCCAGAAGATGAATCCAAAGGATGTTTGTGATGTAGGCCTCTCTCTTTGTTTGCCCCAAACGGTGAAGTCCCAACATTATTTTAACAATGATGATGCTGAGGGAACATGGAGCAAAGGGAACATATGTTAGCATGCTCACATGCAAAACTAATACAATGAGTATGGCTATACACTATACCTGCTAAACAGCATGTTAATATCGTCACTGTGAGCAAGTTAGCATTTAGCTCAAAGTCTTGCTGTTTCTAAGTACAGCCTTGGATGGTTGTAGGTTGTTTCTCCCAAAATGTGTATTTTACAGTAAGACAGTTCACACTGCTACTATATGTTTCTGGCTGACTAAAAGAGGTGCATAAAGTGTGATGCAAACACAATGTATTTACTTAGCTGACTAGAGTCATTAATATCATCCAAGCTATTAATATGGTCGGTGGACCATACAGTCTGTACATTACATCACATTTTACAGGAAGTAAAAGAGTGTTGTTCTACCCCGTCCACCATAGCTAACTGTAACCTGGGGGCTTTGATCCAGCATTATTCATTCCAAATGTTATCAATTGAATGGGCCTTTTAAACTGTAACAGTTTTATCGTCACCCCATCTGAAGCGTTAGAGTGGTGATAACAACTGATACGCCTCTTATGTGATATTTGAAATGGGGAGAACCTGGACATTTAGACAGAAGGAGATTTGTGTGATTTGATTGCCTTTAATTAACATGGAGGGTTGTGGCGACTGTGGCTCAGTGGTAGAGCAGGGTCATCCTTCAATCACAGGATTGGCTGTTCGATCCCCGGCTCCGCTACTCCATGTTGATGTGTCCTATAGACACTTAACCCAAATATACAAGTACAGTCCATTTACCATTTTGTATATTGACATGCATGTAGATTGTCAATTATTAAAGTGGAATGTGTGCCATAAGGTGACAGATACGTAAAATACTTCCACAATGCTTAGATGACACTGCTGGTGTGGATTGACATGCTGCGAGCACTTTGTTCGATAATGCTGTAAAACCTTGTGTGAGAATGAGTGTGTATGAGTTGGTGGAGGTGGCAGCATGCCCACTAACCTCCCCACTGCAGCCACCATCAAACACACCCCTCTGCCACTTTCCCACTCCAAACCACCTTAGTGGGGTTAGCATTGAGCCCTGTCCACTCCCAGTACTCCGCCTCTGCATCTGTGTAAGCAGTTCAAATTATTCACGCAATCATTACCGAGAGCTGCCCCTCACTCGTGTGTGTGTGTGGATAAAGCATCACCAAACGGGACTAGATTGTAATGACGCTTTCAAATTGTTTCCAAGTCGGCAATGTGCACGTATTCATATACACACACACACACACACATATGCATGTTGATGTGCACAGGCAGCAGCGCTCCTGCAGTGCATGGATCAATACTGTTTAAAGTGGTGCCGTGCACAGGCAGGAGGGCGAGGTGAGTGCAGCGAGAGTGCTCTAAAATGCCACAGGCCTAATTAAGGATTACTCTGGATGAAGTCCTTTTGTTTAAAAAGGCAGAGAATAGGTCCCATGAGCTTTCCACAGCAAAATGGCTCCCCAGTGGATCTTTAGCTGGCTCTGATTTAGGGGGACAGGAGCGTAACTAAACCCACACCGTCTTAACACAGCAGTCTACGATAGAGGCCGGCAAATAGTGCCCATGGGCCAAATCTTGCATTGATTCAGAAATGTAGTTAGGCTATAAAAGCATGAATATAAAGCTCATTTAAATACCAATTAAAGAGATTTGAATGCTAGTTCCTGGTAATGATCAGTCCCCTATGGGCAAGCCCACGCTGGTAGTGAAAAATGAAACCCCTTCATTTCAATGAAAGAAAATCTGTGTTTCTAACACAACTTCATCATCATTCATACTTACTGCATCTCATAAACACAAATGATCATTTAAATCTATATTCCTGTCACAGGAGTGTCGTTGGAAAGAAGCAACCCGTTCACCAGACGGAACGCTGTTAATGGACGATTGAATCAACCAACTCACGATTAATGTAATATATGTGAATGGACACAGAGACATACAGGCTATGAGTAGCATTAACACTTAGCAGCTAGGCTAGATAGATGGATGGATGAACTGATCTTCTATCTTTAGAGGTAATGAGCTGCACTTTTGGGGGACAAGCAATCAGCCCAATTAGAGCTGATTTGTGTGGTTGACACAAATCTATATTCTGAAGTTTTCAATATCACAGATGTCCCTTAGGACCGCCCAGTCCAGCCAGCATGCCTGCCTTACTAAACCAACAGCTGCAGCCTTCAATGGTTTCCATGCAGGTACATAGCTGCAGTAAAACACATGTGGTGAAGCTAAATTACTGGCTACATTTAAAATCCCACTGACAGGAATGTGACTTCCCCCAGAGATGTCAAATCAACCTGAAACAGATGTGACGTTGCCATGGCTACACATGTCGGCGACTCCTTCTTCAATCTGTGTAAAACTCTGAGCCTTCCAGACAAAAACGTCAATTTTGTGAAACTGTGCTTTGAGTACATCTCGTTACAAGATGAGATGTCAGTGCACCCCGCATGGCAGCGCTCAGCGCTCTGCATCTTCATTTATGACAACGGGGCCTTCCAAGGAACACTTTAAAGTTTGGCAGATTCGTTTCCATTTTCTCATCTTACTCTCAGACGTAAAAGAAACACATTTCCCGATATGCTCAGTGGGAAAAGCAGGTTGTCCTTTAATCACAAGGTTGGTGGTTCCATTCCCGGCTCCTAGTGGCTACGTGTCAGTGTCCTTGAGTGAGACACTGAACCCCAAGTTGCTCCGGAGCGCTTCACAGAGGCCCACTGCTGAGGATGCTGAGGATGGCTAGTGTAGAGGTCTAATGTCATGGATGTATCTGTATGTGACAATTAGAATTAAAAGTTTCACTTCTTATATATTTTTCCAGATCCACACATGTCCTCAAGCGCAGTGATGATGGATGGAAACTCAGATCCTGTGTTGAATTCTCAAACATGTGTGGATATGAGTGGTGGGGGATTTAGAGGCTCTATTGGGCACCATAAGAAAAGCCCTGAATCTTTTGAAATTACTTTTTTACTTTGGTAGCCATTTCTACATATTATAATATCGTTTTGCCACCTCATATCTGTATGTAGGAGGGTAAAATGTGAGGAACGAAGCCAAATAAGTACACAATGAAGTAGACATTGATGTATTTATTCTGGCAGCCTAGGCGTTGTGGGTGTTTAGGCAAAGCAAATAGCTTCCTCGGGGGTGAGAGCACTCACTTTCAGTGGCATGATTTATACATTTTGGGAAACACACAGGTGGCTTTAATAATTTGAAGTGTCATTGTAGGGATCGATACAAGAATAATGATGTTTCTGTACTTCCAACTGCATCAGAGTGCCATTCCCCTGCTGAGAGGTCTGCTGCTGGGTGGAAAGCAGCATGAATAGACACAAAGAACTAATTGTTGTGCATCCGCTGTACACTAAAACGATTCAGTCAGAAATACACTGCCGCATCTATTTTCATGATTCTGATAACCTATTTTTCTTCTTCTTCTTAGAAACCCTTATTCATTCTGATTGTGCAGTTTTTGGCAATTTACCGTACCAGTGCAATGCTCCTTGTGCCGATTGCTCGGCCTCAGTACTGATGCTTGAAGCTTTCTTGAGAACCACTCATCGAAACAACTTCACACTCCACCCTGTATTTCCTTCTGTCATGAGCAATACGCCGGCCAAGTGTGAAGTTGATCGGAAGAACAGTTGTCAACAAACTGTCAGGACAGACGTACAGACAGAGTCTCCTTCCATTTCATAGACAGCAGATGAAGTGAGATTGCGGTGTCCCTTCAGGATGTGATACTACTGCTAGCTCGGCCGTGGATGTGCCACCTTCAAGCGGGCTGATTGCTTGTCCCCCAAAAGTGCAGCTTGTCGTCAGAAACCGCTCATCGCCAGTTGACTCCAGGGAAGTGAAGAAGAAGAGTATGATTGTTCCGTTAGTATATCCAGCATCCAGCAGCAGAAGTCAATGAGCCGTAGCCTGTAAAGGCCTGCTGCAGACAACATGCTGGACTATGTCTGCAGAGTGCTCAAGCCCCGCCCCCACTGCTGCACAGAGCAATACAGTGAGGTCAATGACTTCTCTGTGGTTATGAAGTCCATCCAAACATTTTGCCACCAAGCATGAGAGTCCACAACAGTCACATGCAACTTCCTCAGAGAATGTTTTGAATTAAGAGACATTGCTAGACATAAAAAAAGAACTTTTGTCTTGACCATTATGAATGGTACGCTGTTGCACGATACCAGTTAGTTCATATGGTGTTGCATGGCTATGAATTAGGCTGCATGTTCCCGTGTTACTGCCTTCCTGATACATGTAGGATTCATTTCTTTCATTCTCTTGTCAACATTTCTGTGTTGTTTTTCCTCCTTCATCAAGACATAAACTAGCCCTCTGATCCTTTCACCTTGCACTTACATGCTAATCTTAATCGTCGTTGGCGAAATGCTACATTTGCTTTTCTGGCATGTAGCCCGAAACAAATTGGAGAACTGTAATAACTAACAACAAACCGGATCAAGGAAATTATAGAGTAGCTCATGAACTGTAACAATTTCAAACTGTTCTACACAACACTATGGAAATCAGAAGTCAAAATGTATAAACAGTCCAATACAGCAGCCTGTATGTGTGTGTGTGTGTTCAGGGGTTACCATGATAGAAGGAAGGTAGTGCTGATAGGAACGCTCAGATTTCCCCTGAGACAACACAGGACTCAGCCACTGCTGCACTCTCGCTCGCTCGCTCTCACACACACACACACACACACACACACACACACACACACACACACACACACACACACACACACACACACACACACACACACACACACACACACACACACACACACACACACACACACACACACACACACACACACACACACACACACAAAGGGAGCCTTACAGTCTGGAGTCTTCAATGATTAATGTCCCAAGCCAAGCCACATCACAAAGCCAGCCCAGCCGAATGACAAGCCACAACAGCTTGGAGAAGCCCTGTGTGTGTGTGTGTGTGTGTGTGTGTGTGTGGAAAGCTCCTGTATAAAAGTCATCAATTATACATTTTACCTTTGAATCAGAGCATTTCTGATGACAGGACAATGTTACACTCTGTTGTTCTTGTTAGGACTCCGACGGTTTACATATTAATCATCTATCAGTTGTTGAAACATTAGATCAAAGTGATGCTGTTTTTCCCTCCATGATGGATCAGTTAAGCTGAATGTCTTCAAAGCGGTTGCTGTTGATTAGTAGAAACGTGTTGCAGAGTAAACAAACAACAATTTTCAAATTGGATGAAATGTTTCGGTATTGAGAACCTGTAGTCAAGAGAAACAACCTAATGACCACATTCATCACTCGAGTGAGATGTTCAATCCATGTCAGCAATACACGTCAAATCTTCAGAGCGTATTCTATTTCTCTCCTTAACGAACAAAAGACCTTCACTTATTTGAACTGTCCAGTTATATTTTTGAATAGAAATAACACAAATATCTGTACTTATTATCTCTATCAACTTCAAAGGGAACCAGAATCTACAGCTGTCACTCTGACAGTCTTTACTAATACACCCGTAGTTCAAGTGTCAGACACAGTCCTCCTGCTGTTGTCCAATGGAAACTTTAGTAAGAGGCAACAGGCATTACAGCTCAAAAGTATCTCTTATGTGATAAAACTGAAAACACTATATAACAAAATAATAAAAACTTTTGCATTAGGAGTGTTTCAATTAGTTCCACCCTGTAGCTGTTAAGCTGCATGCACACACTGCCAGGAGATCTTAGATGTGAACCAAATGTAGCAATTTTTAAATCCTTCTTAAATACATTGTATTTTTCTTTCTTTGTACTATATGTTAATCATATTGTAGATATGGATGCTCCTTATTATATCTATTTAAAGCACACTGAATTGCCCCTGTGTACAACATGGCCTGTAGGAAGAAACTTGCTATTGCTGAGATGTAAATGCTAATGACTTCATGTGATACTGCGTTTGCGTCTAAAGGCTGCTTGAGAGCAGCGGGGATAAGGAGTTGTGTAGTTTTTTCCCTCGTCCCGGGGATCAGCACATCTGGGTGATGAGGTCAAATGTTGGATGTGTCTCCATTCACATATCCTACAGTGGTGGAGCAACACAGACACACCGTCCGTCAACTCTCTCTCCGTTGCTCTTGTAGCTGACCGGGAACCTGCAGAAGGTCTTCCAGCTCCACTGTCATATCGGTGCTCGCCATGGTGGGGCCGACTCGCATGCCAGTCAGCACCTGTTGATAACGGCGTGGCTAGAGGTGTCTGGGCAGAACTTGCACCTGTTAACTTTGGTTAATCATTATGTGTCAAATCTTTTTTTGCTATGAAGGAACAAAGAAAGAAACACTTTTGTCGGAAATCTGTCTGTAGGAGGAGTTACAAGACATGAATAAAAAAAAACATGAATAGCAATGTTGTCTAAATGGAATGTAGCCGTTTTTACCTTTTCCTCTTTTATTAATCGACTCTCAAAGGAAAACAATATATAAAAAGGTATTTAATATTTAATCTCCATGCCCACACTGAGATTATTGGGACATCACTATGGCATCACAAGGCTTTATTTATTTGTTTATCAGACCTGACAAAGCTCCTCCACAGCTGTAAAAGACAGTATATAACTGTTTCCATGGACTGAGTAGTACTCAGCCCAGTATACTGCATGTGACAAGTAATCTTGATGTGTACAATCTGTTTCCCCCTCAGTCCAAACTTGATTTTCCTCGCTACTATTCTGTGAGATGCTGAGAAGCAGTCATATACTATTGCACAAACATTATCTGACATGTTGCTTTCAGTATTTTGTATTCCTAGCTTTCCTGTGTAAATGGTAAATGGACTGTACTTGTATTTCTCTTTTCTAGTCTTCTGACCACTCAAAGCGCATAAACACTACATGTCATCATTCACCCATACACACCCATTCATACACTGTACAACATTCATTCACAGCCTACGGGCGCGACTTGGGGTTAAGTGTGTTGCCCAAGGACACATCGACATGGACTAACGAAGCCCGGGATCGAACTGCCGATTCCTGAAGGACGACTTGCTCTATAAGTGAGCCACAATCTCCCTGTCGGGGCAAACTCCCAGTGAGCCATTTTCTCATCAACTCTAACAAGAACATTGCATATGTGAAAAAAACATGACCCCAGTGAATGTTATAGTAAAGAAATGAGACATGACAGGGGAAGTAACTTTTTCTTGACAGGCTAATGCTTAACTAGAAGGCTTTGTTCCATGCTGCCATTGTACTTGCAGGCAGGGAGACGTCAGGCCCGGCTGTGAAATGACAGATGTATTGAGATGTAATGGGCCTATCAGTGGCAAGAAAACGGTTGTGTTATGAGGCCCTGTCGTGGAGTGATGGCTAATGTCCATTACCGGGCTGATTGTGGGGCTGAGGAGATTTTACAGCACTGTGTCTCCAGCAATATCAGCTTTGTGACTCTGACAAATGTGCAGGGTGTGTCACAACAGCCAGTACGCTCTCAGAGAGATACAAGCAGAGAGTCACAATTAAAGAAGAGACAGAGGGAGAGATAGATGGTGGTGTTAGGCAAACCAATTCCAGAGGCTGAGATTGGCCTTTTATGAATAAGCTTTTCCGGTTAGTCGTTTCCACCTCTAAAATAATGTTGTCTATTCATATTTTCAGTTAAATTTCAGATTTGGTTATTGTCTCAATGTTTTAGAACATTGAGACGAAGAAGACCAAATAGGCGTTCAGACTGAAAACTGGGGCTGGTTGTATATACAACCATGACGCAGGAACTTCATCATGGCTGCACTCAATGTATCCTCCGTCATAACAGTCATGAGTAAAATTACACCATTCACCTTACAGTACAAAGCTCACTTTGTCTACAGCTATGCCAGCTGCTCTGTGAGGCTGCAAATGGGGACAGCAGTGCTATGAGCAACACATTGTCATTCCTAACTTGTCAAACACCAACGCTTAGTCAGTGGCCCTACGCTTCAAACTATGACGCTCTAAGTATCCCTCTAGCATCTGGTTTGGACGTGTCAGGGACGGCATGTCAGTTTGCTCTGTTTCTGCTTGTTACATGCATACAGTCTCTTTTTCAAAATAAACTTCCAACATAGGTTTAATTAGTTTTTGGGTTTACTTACACAACAAAACTACTCGGTTAGTTTTAGGCAACACAAGTTGGTTGGGCTTAAGAACATATTGTGGTCTGCGTTAAAATAAGTACGTTTGTTACATAAAATAACAATGTTTGTTACGAAATTACGGCATTTTAGTACCAAAGTACCGAAGTTGCATAACAAAGCTAAAATATGTCAACGTATTATACATCGGACACGAACAGCGGTCTCCTGGGTGAAAGTCTTGTTCGATTGACGTGTCCAACCTCCCTTCCCACCTGCCTTGTGTGGACCTTCCCACTCTATGTAAATTGCTCTGAGCGTCTAATACCGACCAAATGGGTTACATTGAAGTCAGTTGAAAGCCCGTTGCGTCCCATGCAGACCCTAAAGGGTGCCTCGGTGCATTGGTATTGGACACAGAGGGGCTCTAACTAAGCGTTGGCATGTGAGACCGGGTGCTTTGAGCTGAAAGCTTACGTCAGCACGCTCACAATGACAATGTAAACATGCTGATGTTTAGCAGTGTTCACAAAATGTGCACTAAATACAAGGTGCAGCTGAGGCTGATGGGAATGTTATTCATTTTGCAGGTATTTGGTCGTAAAATTAAAGTCAGAGGATCAACAAAGTTATTGACGTTTGAACCATTTTTCATGACAAGCCATCCAATAGCTGATACATGTCTCTCAACAATAAATGTAGACCTCACGATGGCGCTAGACAAGTTAGGAGGTCTATGTACAGTATATGTGTTTGTCCCTACCAAATAAACAGCCATATTGTTTCCACTTCATTCCAAAGACAGCTTCCTCGTCTGTGGGTGGAGAACAATTTGTTTCAAGTCTGGTCTTTTTTCCTTTGCTATCACTGCCAGCACCTGCCACACCCACTAAATATGTATTACTAACAATTTTGTTTTCCACAGTGCCTCAGTTGTGCAGCAGACGTCTGTTTTATGTTACCACTGTGTGCACTCCCACTGTGCTCCAGCGAGTTGCACTTTGCAATGTGCAGCATAAGTGACAGAGATGAAACAAGTGCACTGAACGCACATTTACAAAGTTCTCTTTGGAGCCGCTCAAGAATTCTCTGCGTCACTGAGTCCTGGGAGACTCGACAATACACCGCTTGCCCAGCCAAGCTATCTTGATTGCCACTGCAACAGCTTCTCTCCCTGAGGACCAATCAGCCAGACTATTTGTCAATAAAGCAGACTGTTTTCTCCTGCCTGGCTGAACTGACCCTTCACAATTGCTGCTTGACCTGAGTCAGAGTAAAGACAAGAAAATACACACCAGCAGCAGAGAAGACCCACTGTCAGCTGACACAACTACCATCCAGACAACACAGCAGCCAGGTGAAGGGAGGGAGAGAGATGGAGAAAAACTAAAACATTTATCTGTGTTTTTTTAAATTTAAAACCCAGCCCAGAGTTGGCAACTCTTTTCCAATGAAAGTAGCTAGCGACACTAACACCGGAAGTCCCTAAATCTAGAAGGTCTCCAAGTCTGCATCACTGACAGCCCGTCCATTCAGGACTCCCTCCAAAGCCACCCCCTCAAAATGATCATTATGAACATAAACAACCAACATGGCTGCTGTTAGAACTCACAGCTGTTAAGACAGCAGCTGGTGGAGGACTCTGGGAGACAGGCAGGTAGACAGGCAGACGGGCAGGTAGACGGCATGTAGACAGACAGGTAGAGAGCAGTGGCGGGCCGTGCATTTTATACCTGGGCCTTCACTGCTGTCCTGCAGCTGAAACACACGTATTCGCATTAAACCGTTCGGTACGAGGCTTACGAACCGAACAATACGTTTGAATAATACTAGTGCATTTGGAAAATGCAGAAGCTTAAATTGTGGGAAATATAATGTTTTCTGCGCTCACGTAGGACACAACGGGCTGTGACCTCTGAACCTGAAACAAAAAAAACAACAAAAAAAAAAACAGCTGAGGCACCGCATGTGTTCTGGGAGGCTACGCTAAACTAGCAACGGGCATTCAGATATTAGATGTAAAAAAACAAATGCAGTTGACTTACCAAATGCTGTTCACTTAAAGACAAACTCCATCCTCCTTTCTTTGTTGACAAAGAGTTTAATCCAACAGTTAAATCCCAACTCAAGAATCCGTTTCTCCTCCTTCAGCCATTGAGTGTTAAAAAAACAAAGCTAGGTAAAAAAAAAATAGTAATCTACACCAAGCAAAATGCAAAAAAAGTCATAATTTCTTCCATATCTTTCAATTTTAACTCTCACTACTCCAACTAAGCTTTGCCAGCTTCCTTAATTTTCGTTTCACGATAGTCACGTGCTCGCTCACTGACCAATCACAGCGCACGCTGCACCTCACTGCAAAGCTGCACCTGGAAACTGAGCTGCACGTAATGCTGATGTACTTGTAGGCCAGCTAGCAGGCTCTGACACGTCAAAGAATACGCCCAACATGTCAAACTAAAGATCTGATTGGTTGAAGACTATGACAATCAACAATATCGTCCCCATTCACTTAAACTGCAAAGGCATTCACTTGTGAGTCTGCAGGCCTCGGGCCTCTCTTCTTACCTAGAGACACAGAGGTGAGATCTGATTGGATAAAAGCTCTACTTAAAACAAGCTACACTGGAAGCAGAGCAACTGAGGAAGACAGTAGCTGTGCAATGAGAAAATAAGATAATGGGAAAAATATTTTTATAAATTATAATACATGTAGTGTATTTAAGAAAAATTATTAAATTATATATATATTTTTTAAATATATATAGCTTTGTGATTCTGTTTAGGCCAGCAGAGAAGGCCTTGAAGGTAGACAGGGATGTCGACAGGTACGTAGACAGGCAGGTAGGTATGTAGTTAGGTAGGTAGACAGGAAAGCTGGTAGACAGGCAGGAGGTGATTCTGTTCAGGTTTGGGACTCCAGGATTTTATATCTGCTCTTCCTCCAAGATGCAGTTCTGGTGGCCTTGCCAGTCAGTGACCTCCAGCAAACCCTGGACCAGTCTGCATCTGAGCCCCAGGTTTGAGGTCATGGTACTCTGCTGGAATAATGGGTGCAGAGTGAGCCATGGGTTTTGTTTATGAAATGCCAGATTGACAGGTGCCCATCCTCAAGGTGAACCTCTGAGAGCACCAGTCCATTTACCATCCATAACACAAGTAAGGTGAGTTTTCAGTAGTGGCTGAAAGGATGAGATCACAAATACAAAAGGTTAAGCTAGCAGTAACTCTACATGAAATGAAGCTCCACTATGCTAAATATATCCTCCAGAGAAATGTCAGCTACAGCATTGTGGACAAAGTAGTTCAATTACATCAAGGCTTTATTTTACTACATTGAACCAACTTTATTCCAAGTCTATGCTGTTAATATCAGAATCATTTAGTGATATAATTAATAACACAATATAATTTAGTTGAATATAAAATGTTTATTTTATCAATGGTAAATGGTAAATAGACTGTACATAGACTATCTAATCATTCATACAACATTCGTAGGCGCAGCTACGGGAGCAAGTTGGAGTTAAGTGTTTTGCCCAAGGATATATTAACATGGACTAGTGGAGCCGGGGATCGAACTGCCGATCCTCTGATTTAAGGACGACCCTGCTCTACCATTCTAACATCCATGGACAAATTATGCACCCACCATAGAAATTTCCACCTGTCTTGTATTAATGTAGAGCAGGCCTATACTACACAGTAGCACATTGACATGATTAAACAGTGTGTGTTCATGGTCGTATGTGCAGGACCTCGGCCAGCATTGATTCCTCTCCGCACTCACCCTCTGCCACCTTTCCATTGAGTCAACACAAGCTTGCGTTTTTTTACTTCCTGCAGCAGAGACGTCGTAGGCATCAGTCCAAGGATTGTACGTGATGTCTCCGTCAGATGGACATGCTTCTGTAGGCTACGTGCATGCGTCTGTGTATGGCTGGCATCACTTACTGTCTGATCCGTAGCAGTTTTACAGACAGCAAAAAGTTCCGCTGCGCTTTGGCTTCAGAAATGCTTGTAAAAAATTTGATTGAAAAATTTGATTGAAAAAATGATTGAATTATCATGATTATAATGACGGAAAAAATACAGAAATAAGACCCAAGTCGTGAAGTAACAACGCACCAATGACGCACCTGCATCAACACATGGACAAGCCTTCAAAGTCTTCATCAATGACATCATGACAAGGAGAAGACAGAGGAGATGAATAATGCAAACTACCACACACACACAGAAAGAGAAGGGCTGTGAGTCAAATTACAGATACAAACCCTGAGGGAATAGCAACCATATTACAAGTCCAACGAGAGAGAAAGACAGCTACATTAATGCATCTTTCATGAGCTTGGCCCCTTGGCCCCGGAGTCCCTCAGCAGCCCGGCAAGCCGGCGGCCTCCCTGTGGACCCCGGATTTCCCCCACTGTTAGCCCTGTGCAGCAGATCGGGGGACTGGGAGAGCTCTGGCTCTCTAATGCTATCAGATTACACTTCACAACCCCGGGCTGAACAACAAAGACAGGTAAGTGTGTGTGGAGAGTGCATATGTATACATCTGCATGCATTTGAGTGTGTGTAGAGGGAAGGGTTCAGCGTGTCACAACTTGACTCCTTCTATTCCTTCTAATGACAGGAGAATGACTGGTTACAAATCCAGCCTTGTTATAGGCTAGTTATTATTACTTTAAATGTATTGATAGTGTAAAACATGACCCCAATTGTTAGGATGAGTAGGTTTTGAGTTTTACCACCAGGGTTCCGAGCATACTTCAGGAGTTGGAAACAGGAACAGTTAGCCGTCCTCCATCCAAAATCGGCACTGAAAATAAACTTAAATATGGTTAAATTTGGAGAGTTGGTAAATCAGTCTACATTGATTTATGAATATGTCCACAGCTGCTTTATATAGTTATACATTATTGTATAAAAGCTTCACCTGCGGTTCATGAAACGCCTGGCCGTTCACCGTGTTTTCCTTTATTACATTACCTGAAAACTATCACAGTTCAGCTCCACACCCTCCTCACTCTACTTGTCAGCCACTCCCTCCCTTCACCTGTTCACTCACTAATCACTAATCAAGCCACTATATAGACTCCTGGCTCTCATTCTCATTCTCATTGCCAGATTGTTCTTTGCTATTGAATGCCAGACTTTCCAGCGCTTTATGCCGGCCTGATTTCCTGTTGTCGACCCTTCCTGCCCCTGATCTACCCGTCACGCCTGACTCCCGGTAAACTCACCAGCCTTCTGTTCCTGACCTGGATTCATTCTGCCTGCTGTTTCTGCTGCTCTGCCAGATACTTTGTTGTATCAGTCTGTATCTGTTTATAATGTATCAGTTTATAATGAAAGCCAACGGTTCCTGAAATCTTGTGTGCTGCAATTGGGTCCATATACAATTTGTTACAGAAAACGACACCAAGCTGCTACGGTACAAGGAGCCGGACCTCTACACACGTCAAACTGGTCGGTTATTACTCCATATTCTGATTGTTTATGAAAGAGACGTCGTGGCTCATCAAAGCCTCTTTTTCTAACTCTGAGACCAGTGTTAGGACTGGCTGAGAGTATTTATTAATAACCACACTTGCTGATCAATATTCACTTCCACCCAGCTGTTTTGCACGTTGCGCTGATGCTTGAACAAGAACTAAAGTAGAAGATGCACATGTAGACGCCTAGCACGATGCGCTTGGCATTTATTTTTCAAAATTTCAACTGAGAACCCTCTTCCTCTCTTTGAGGGCATGTTCATCAATTGAATTTTGAGTTTTGCTTGAGTTGAAACATTTCTTTGGCTTGAAGGTTTTTGCATCATCTGGGCAAATTTGCCTCTGCTCGCATTTAGTTTACATCATCTACTTTAGATGCAATTGTGTCTATAAGACGACACAAAATCAGTCTATAAGTCGCAGCTGGTAATTAGTGACGTGACTGACCGCTCAGTGTAGTCATGAGAAGCGACGGTCAGACTCTGTGTCTGGTGGAGTTTAGACATTGATGAGAAGCACATTCATGGCCCTTTGAGAGATTTACAAAGAAATGATCCAGGTCCTCTGGAAATGTTGGGACTTTTGGAGGCACAGAGTCAAAGAGCTCTAACAGAGTCAAAGAAGCTTGTTGCAGAAGGGATAAGTCATCATCATTTGATTGATTTGCCATTACATTTTTTACAAACGGTATAGTAAAATTACTTCCATTCATGTTTTCTTTTGGCTGGATGACTATTGAGGAAAGGAGCCTGTTTTGTAGCATATTTTATTTGCCAGGCCTGGGGGAGAAGGCAGAATGTTTTTGTTTAAGATCGAGCGGTGACATAATCTGTAATTTTGTAATTAAATGAAATTTAATACAACGTGTGTCCACTGCAGCTATAATTTTGGTGTCTTATAAACCCATGAGCGTAGGTCACATTATGTACATGACATGAAAATAAAGAGATCAATCAATCATTACTCATTTAACTTTATTTGACAAAAAAGTGCACTCACGGCGCTCTGGAGCCTTGTTGAGAAAAAACTTTGCTAATCCACCATGAGATGTGACAATGTGACACTCGCTCTCACTGGCTATCAGCCGAGCATGTTGGTGGTTTTCCACTTCTTCAAACTTGAATGGAGTTTCCAGGTACAACCAAAAGTAAAAGTTTTGTCTCATTTTATTCAGGCAAATGTTTTTTGCCTGAATAAAACATGACTTTTTGCAGTCTGTGTTGATATGCCACAAACAGCCAATGACGGTTTGTACCTGATTGACAGCACTGATGCTGTAACAACATGCTCTGTGTGTGTGGGAGTGAAGTGTGCCTGTAAATGTGCGTGACAGCTCATACTCGATGATCATGAAACACTTTGAAATATACCAGGAACTGTTTTTCCAGCTACCCCCCCCCCCCCCCCCCCCAATCACTCTCTTTAAGATTAGTGAAGATCACCAGCTTTTGCTGCAGCTGCTAAGATTCCCCCAATGTTTGCTTTTCCATCGACTGAATTTCACGCTCAAGTTTAAACCTAGAAAAACTTTTTTTTTCCCTGAAATTGCCAATCACCACTCAATTCAGCTTCACATTGTATCAGAACCCATCGTATGAATAATAAGAGTCCCATTCCAGTCAACATACTAATTTCTGTCATGTATATGGATACACACCCCCGACAATTTCAGGTTAACAAATTCTAGAAACACACTTTTAATGGTCAGGATTTACACTTCAAAAGTGCAGCCCTTGAAACTTGACTGAATCCTTAAATACCGGACAGCGCCATTCAACGATGACTCTGTTTCTATAGAATCTTACCGTTCTGACAGACAAAATGAGGAGGCCTGCGCTTCATGGTGAATAACGTTAATACACAAATGGATGGAGCTGACAGGATTGTATTTCACTTACAATATAACATTACCTTGTATGATTTCATGTGACAAATAAATTGAGTTCAATTAAAAAAAAAAAAAAATTGAATTCTTTGCTCCAGTTTTTTGGATGAATGACATTTGTGAATTACATTTTATGTATATATTTTAGCACCGGGACCAACCAGCAACCAGACCACAGGGTTAAAGTGAGCTGCTAGTGACACAGCCTATTGCCTAGCTTCTTAGTGCAGCTTGTTAGCGTGGTTAGCCTTAGCTAGCTTGGTAGCTAAGTGGTGGCTGATTAAGGAACTATGCTTTATTCGGCCTCAGCTCCATATATGCTCCATCTCTTTGCTCATTTCCAGTCCATTCGGCTGTGTCTGGTGCTGCGCTCTTTGAACTTCACTTCGGCTCTTCAGAAACTATGGGTGAGTCCATGTTTTATACAGCGTATGGTTTCAGCAGCCTTAAATGAATAGTTTAGCATTTTGGGAAGTAACCTTGGCTTTCTTTCCTCAAGTGACATGAGTGGATGTCATGGTTGTCAGGAGGAAACAGCCAGCTTGGCTTTATCCAAAATACACCTATCAACATGTTTGACCCTGCTTGGGCACCTGCAGTCTGAACCTTTTATCAAAGCTTGTGTTCTGTAAAGCATTCAGCATGCCATCCAACTTCTCATTGAACTCCGAGAAAGAATGGAAATGAAGATATTTCACAAATTGTTTTAACGAGCCATAAATGACAAGCGAAAGAAAGGGTCACTGAATTTGGGTGAGCTGCTTGGGGGGGTGAGGGGTGAGTTACTTGTCGTGGTAAATGGACTTGCATTTATATAGTGGCTTTCTAGTCTTCCGACCACTTGATGCGCTGTACACATTTACCCATTTACTCACACACATTCAGACACCGATGGCACAGCCTTCAGGAACTACTTGGGGTTCATATCTCAAGGACACACAATGGCCGTGCTCTTATTCTTTGTGATAGAGGTGTAGAGTCCATCAACATGTCCTGGTTAAATCAGTTCACTCAATCTTTAGTATTTCTTTCTTTGTTCCAACTTTTAAGGCTTTCTGCATGTTAAAGGTTGGTGGCATGGTGGTGGGTTGTGGGGATTGGTGGGGTTCCTTTCAGAACTGTAATAATTTGATTAGTACAGATGTACCATACTTGTATACACTTGATGTCCTGGTTTATGCCATGTACGGGGATTGTCAGGGGAGAAGGATGCCTGAGTAACTGTGATCAAGCCTTATGTTTAATGAGTTGACTGTTCCTAAGCCAGGTAAGCTTAGTTGTTTTTGTACTGGCACCTCTCCAGCTCCACTCAGTAAAGACTGGTCCTAGCTAGACTGAAACCCAAGCCAAGTCCCAGTTACTAAGCCACTGCCGCAGACTACCGATATGTTATTTGTTGAGATGAATTCATATTTGAGGGGAACCTTGATCACAGCTCCAGTAATATCGGAATAGAGACATATTGTAGTGCTGCAAAACCTCTAAAGTAACAGCTTTGGATGGGTCAAGAAAACAGATGATGGCGACATGGGAGCAACAATCCTTCGCTGACCTTCACCAAGTAGCTTTTGTGTCTAATCCAAAGCGGTGGTAGATACGAAAAGGTTTAATGTGAATATTGTTGAATCAGTGATTTGGCACAAATTTGGAAGGCACCAACAGATGATGTCTTATCAACAGGGGCATGGTCTGGAAAATGATCATATGAATCATTTGGGAAGGTAAAATGACAAAAGGCAAACACAACCTCAATCTGCATTATTCGTCTCCTCTGTCACAGATGAAACTTGCAAAGCACAAATTGTGTGTATGGATATGAACAAATATGCATATGGTATTCATCTACTCATTTATAAGCAAGAGATATCTGTGAGGTCTCATCTCTCTTGATTGCCCAAGGTTGTATAGCACATTGCCTGCTGTTTCTTTGTTGTTCCCCAAACGGTGGTCTCTTGACTGCAATGTTATCTGTTTCTGCATGTCTTCTTTAGTGTTTTTTGAAACTTGGATTTTGAAAGTTTATATTTTTGTATTCCTTGCCTCACAATTTGGGAGTCAACTGCATTTTTGGTTTCTTCCCATTCTGAGTGTTTGAAACACCTGAGACCTTTTTTTTTTTTCAACATAGGAACAAAAGCATAGATACACTCCCCGACACAGATATATAAGCAGAAACTGTACCAGTATATGTATGTAGGTCATGTGTAGAGCACCCTGGGGCCTTTGTAGCACAAAGCATTGTGAAGTCAGATAAAGGATTATTTCAACTGCCTTTGGCGCCCTGTTGAGAGATGAGCCGCAGGTAAAAGGTGGGTGCTCAAGCTGTGTGCAGCATTGTCTAAGGCCTTCTCTCCACCGTGGGCCCTCCAGGGTTTTCAGATGAACAACTTGGCACAAAGCAGGTCTTTCTCAGACAGTACGCCTGCCTTGTGCAAAAACAAGCTACAATGGGCCATCAAAGAGTTGTCGCACACAGAGATTGACTTGACCTTGTCAAAAAGGCCAGTCCGGTCATTGTCGGGAGCATTCATAGGCTTGGTGTGTGGATTGCTGGTAGTTCAGAGGTCTGAGGATCAGAGTACCTTTCAACAGCTTTACTTTGTCAGAGGTCAGGGTCACTCTCTTATTTGTATTCAGGCCACTGTTTTTCTGGACATTTAAATGGGTTTTTATTTATGCCATGAAAACTTTAAAAAAGTAGGTCTTACAAAGTATCATACAACCCAAATGAAGGCAAAAGTATTTCAAACTTAAAGCCCAAGACTTGATGATAACAGTGCACACTTTGCGAGTCTCTCCCCTTTAAGGTACAGTTAAGGTACTTTACATTTCCCCATTGTTTAAATCTACCAAGAGGAACTTTCATTGTGTGTTGATTATGGCGGTCCTTGTGGACAAAAGCAGTCGAAAACCTCTCATTTTGTACAAAATAAATTGAATTGAATGGAACTTCCAAGTCAGACCTTCAGTTCAGGGCAGGGAGAGTAGAGAGTTGAAATAAGAGCCAAAGTAATGTGGTGGAAGGGGGCGAGTCAGTGGACGAGTTATTGGAGATGAGGACTTGTGAATCAGTCAGTAAAAAAAGAGTTGTTCGTTTCAAATGATTCACTCATGACTCATCACTAATGGCAGCAGACAACTAGAGAACTAGTGATCGGGCACTGTGATGCAGCTTCTTTCTATAAACCAGAGAGAGATTTAAAGATGAACACACTTTTAATTGGATATAAATAAATATTTGCAATGTAGTATTTTTTAGGTGAAATACGACGTTGCTTCTCCTGCAGCAGATATGATCCATTGGTTCCCTCTTGACTGTGATGGATGGATCGCTCCTCTCTGAGCGTGGGCACTCTTCAGAGCAGCTGGTTGCATGTTTCAGACTAACAGAACTGTAAAAGAAGCTGACGGACTTCATTTATTACATTCACAGTGGGGCTTGTTTGACATTTTTTTAAATCAGACTCGGTGGTACATCATAGCCAACAGTGATTAAATTCATGGAGTCTGAGAATACGTTATCAGAATCAGATCCCGTGTGGTAAACAAGTCTCCATGAGAGTGAAGGCATGTGCTGAAAGGGCAGGGACAAAGGGATATGCAAATCAGCCTGCATGGCTATGCTGGAGAGACCTTGAGGTCTGTGTGCTACACATGTATTCACTGGGCACTGACAGAAATGTGACCCTTACAACCAGTTCCACACTTTAACTTGTCATGGCTGCTGCATTCAGTGCATGAGGGCCATTATCTCCTGCAGTGCTCTGACCATCAGGGCTCTACAGCGTGACAGTGACAGAGGGGGAAGTGCGGGCTGCACATGAACCACCTCTGCCTTGTATCGCTGTGCCTCTGGACGAGGAAACTCAGAGAGAACATTATCTGACTTTAACGTAAGGCATTGATTTTCTTTAGCATTTGGTCCTTTTGTTCAGTTTAAAAGCAGCTTTAGCTCATGTGACATTTAGATTGAATCCGTTTCTTACCAGCTGACAGACTACTTGTGAAACTCTCGTATCTGCTTTCTTTCTGAGAATGAGGAATGTTAACTATCTGAACCTCAAGCAGTTTCGATATGTTTTTCGCTCTTGTCACATTTTTCTCTCTGTGGCCTTGATTTTAACTTGCATAATATAATTCCTGCACCTCTATGGTAACAGCACAACCATGACTAGAAGTAGAGGGAACTTAAACATGTCTTTTTAGCAGTATAACACAGTTATGGGGCGACTGTGGCGAAGTGGATAGCAGGGCCGTCGATCCCCGGCTTCAGGCTTCAATAGTTACTTGTCGATGTGTCCTTGAGCAAGAAACTTAACCCCAAAATTGCTCCTGTAGCTGTGCCTATGGTGTAGAATTGTGATAGAATCTGAATTGTAATTCGCTTTGGATAAAAGCGTCTGCTAAATGCAGTCAAGGTTTCACAGAATTTTAGTTTTTACAGCTTCTGGCTATGTTAAACGCTGTAGTTTTGGAGATTGTTTCCCTGTTCTGTTTTGGGGTTCAGAGGTTCAAGGCTCTACTTATGGGACAGCTTTGCTTTTAGCTCAATAATAATAATAATAATAATACATTTTATTTGTACAGCGCTTTCAAAGGTACTCAAAGACGCTTTACTTAGTGAAAACATAAACAATAGAAGTAATTATAATATAAACAAAATAGATGACATAACAGTAAGGAACAGCAACAAAAAAAAGTGTTGAGTGACTGAGAATGTCTGAGGTGTTGGGGGAGGGAGTTCCAGAGGGAGGGGGCAGCAATGGAGAAGGCCCGGTCCCCTCAGGTTTGATGCTTGGACAGATGTTAATGGCAGCATGCTAACATGCTCAAAATTACACTTTTAACATATTTAGCACATAATGTTTACAGTGTTCACCATCCTAGTCAAGTGCATTAACTTGCTAACACTTGCAGGAGCACTGAACACAAAGTACAGCTGAGGCTTATGGGAATCTAATTAGATTTTCAGTTTTAGACCAATTAGGATTTTGACCTCATAATGGTGCTGGGTGAAAAGTCAGATGATTACAAAAGTTAGCGCAAGCCATCAAATAGTTGTCAAGACATTTCACTTAGACCCACAATGAGCCGTGTGTTGTCATTGGAGAGGGGGTCACTAAAGTCAGCAGATGGGGAGGATGAATGTCTATATAAAATGTCGTGGCTCCCCATCCATTATTTCTCAAGATCCATGCAGCTAGTTTGGCTAAAAAGCTGCCTACCAAGACCACTAGCTCATTAATTTACACAATGTATCACCAATACACATTCAGAAACGATTTCATGTACAATCACATGCATTTGTTGAAGGAAATGAAAGACCTGAGAGACCAGAGCTCAGATGTTAGCCTCTCATGTGCATCACCTCCATGTGAAAGGATGGAACGTGCTGATGTTTCCCAGTGCATACCTTGAGCTTTCAATGCAGATTGAGGCCACTGCAAACGGAGTGAACAAAGCTGAAAGTTGAGCTGTGGTCTCTGTACAGGGACACCAGTCCGCCCACAAACACAACACCGTCTCTGCCGAGGTCGATAAACAGTGACACTGTTTAGAGCCATCTCTGTCACCCCACCACTCAGTCTGAGAGGATTACTCTGAGGATGAAAACCTTCACATGCAACAGGACGGAATAACACAGCCTCGGATTCTTCTGACAAATCTGAAAAGTAACACATTTAAATTCACAGTTGTAAACTAGCTGTTCTTCATGGTCAAGTATCTACAGCTTCTACCTGCGTCCCTTTTTTTTATTTATTAAAAATGGATGATTTCATATTATCACATTTAAAAAAATAGCAAATATGGACGGATAAGAGGAAGCGACGACCAAAAAAAAAAAAGGTTATTATTGTGTTACTTCACTATTAGTTAATGTGTATTACTATATTAACTAATGTTAATAATGAGCGGCTCGTTCCTCAATCAGAAGATTGGAGGTTCAATCCCCTGCTCTTCCTGTCCATGTCGATGTGTGCTTTGACTAGACACTTAACCCTAGATTGCCCCCATAGCCCCTCCTATCAGTGAATGAATGGGTGTGAATGGGTGAATGATGACATGTAGTGTGAAAGCACTTTGAGTGGTCAGAAGACTGGTTAAACGCTATACAAGTACAGTCCATTCACCACTTTAGTTACTGTTAATTAATCGTTTAAGTGTTATTAATGCATTAAACAATGTTAATTGATGTATCCTTAGTGTAAGGTGTTATTATGGCTATTATTGTTTTTTTTCTAGCTGAGCAAGTGAAGTGTGCTTTCCTGTCATTTGGAAAAGGTCTGGTTGTTAATAGACAGCATTGTGTCACTGGTTCACTCACAAAGTTGGACTTAGTTGGACTACTTATCTAATGTGCATTCCTAGCTGTGTGTAGTATCTTGGATACTTCCGGTTCAGGTAACCGTCATGTTGTGATGACGTCGGCGCTGTGCGCCAGTGAGTGGAAGATACGTAAAGAATAAAGATGGACGCACACCGCGCCCTATGAGACAAACTGGTATCATTCGTTTTACTTAGACACTTACATGTCAGTAGAAACAGAATATTACAGTTCACAAGGTGACACAGAGTGACTCACTTCATATCGCTGTGTGAAACCACTCAGTGGTTGAGCTCCTAGTTCTCTGCTTTCACACTGTGCCCATTCCTTTACTCACCGTCATTCCACAACGTTACTATTGTTCTGATGTGACGAATCATTTCAAAAGCTGTAAATTTTTTCATCTGCCCATCACTGCATGGGTTTACGTAGACATATGTGCTGGCATCTGCATGCAACCAAACAGAAGAGACCACGCAGATCATATGCATGAAGCGTACCGAAGCCATCCGCACCAAAACAAAATGGCCGCATAGGTCAGAGCAGGAGCCAGCTGTTCATTTGTGAAAACAAAAGTCAACACATTGAGTTAGTAATTTACTAAACATTAGTAAATGGTGGATAGTAAATGGTCTTGTACTGGTATAGTGCTTTTTTAGTCCTACCACTCAAAGCTCTTTGTCAGTATAACACATCACATGCTACGTAATAAATGTACTTATTCAAACCCAAACCGTGATCTTTTCCTAAACATAACCAAGTAGTTCCGTTTCAACGTTGAATAGAATAGTCATATTATGTTGTTTTGGGGGTCAGACGAACCCATTCTGTAGTTAAGGTACGAAGACGTGTTGTAGTATAAACCAAACCATGTCTGCTGCCTCTCTGTGTCTGATGTGTCAGGCCCTGATCGAACCATTGTTGTAGTACCACTAATGACCACTAGCTACATTTAGAAATTAAAATACAATCTCGGTACTTAATTTAACTTTGTCGGTGTCTGATCATTTTTGTACGAAATGCTTTATGAGCGGAACTTTTTCAAACAGACAAACAGGCCAATAAGGCAACTTCACACAGCAGTTGGCTATAAAGTGCTTTAGGTAGAATAGCACAGTCCATTTTACATATTGTCGTCGCCAGGCAGAAACCTTGTACCTCCATATTTTGTCTTTTTTTCTCTCATAAGTCAGTGCTATTGGTCACCCTTTACTGCTGTCCGTAAGCTTCACAAATATTGAACCAATGAAAAGTATTAAAAAGAGCTTGTTACTAAATCTCATAACTCCATCGGATCAACAAACTGTCTGCCAAACCTCATATCTCCAGGTGACACTACTACTCGACTATAAATGGTGCAAATGATCTATTTGATATGATAGAAATTATCTAATTATATAATATCTTGGAAGGATATAATATGCCTCCCACGCTTTTCACGTTCCTTCCCTCTCTCCCTGCTGCTCTCTAGACGTTTCAATTCCCATCCCACATGATCAAATTTCAAAACCCATCCACCATATTAATTAGAAATAGCCTCGTGTCACTGCTGTTTGTGATTGTGGTTTTTAAATTGAATACTTCTTCCACATATTTGTCAGTTGTGTCTAAACAGACCGCAAGTGCAAAAAACAGAGAGAGACAGACAGACAGACAGAGATTAGCTGTATACAGCAGAGGAGCAAAATAACTTGTTGACCGGCACAGAAAAACACACTGCTGGTAAGAACAGCCAGGCTACTGTTGACTTAGTGCAACGCGTGAAATTAGGTTTTGTTGCCTAAACCTAACTTTCTGTAGAGACAGAAGTTTATTTTTAAAAAGACACTATGCATGCAATAAGAAGTATATTGACACGCCATCCATTGACATGTCCAAAAACGAAGCTACAGAGGAACCTAGAGCACCATAGTTTGAAGCTTAGTGCCACTGACTGAGACATGAACACTCGCCGTAGCCGGGGAAATGGCAAACTTAGAATGCCTCTCAGGGGGAGAAGTCGGAACATCAACGCACAAGTGCGCAAAAGTGGCAGGGATGTCGCATGTCGCTGCCGGACCGAGTTTACATTGTAAGGTGTAGAAGAATCTCATGCAGATGTCATTAAGCTCAAACCTGCGTGCAGTCTAATTAGCTGCCGCTGTGTGTGTGTGTGTGTGTGTGTGTGCATCAGGGAGCAGCAGTCTGTCAGGTTGACTAGAGCGTGTTGTAGTGATTTGTAACTCGTAAGTCTCGTCGGCTGCTTCGCCACTTTCAATTTACACCCGCTTCTTAACGAGCTAACCCCGGAGCTCCCGTGACACCCCCCCCCCCCCCCACACACACACACACACACACACACCCTCCACTCTGTACTCATTCTAATGATTACCCTACCATACCAGCCCCAGCCTTCACAACTTTGCTTTCTGACAACCTTTTTCCCAGAAGTGTGTATGTGTGTGTGTGTGTGTGTGGGGGGGGGGGGGGGCTCCTTTTGTCAGCAGGCGCACACTACGAGCAGAGATGTGAAAACTGAATGCTCCGCTGCCTCCCTCGCCTCCCCCTCTCTGTCTACACCTACGGTATGTCGCTCTGCCTGCAGGGCATATAGACATACAGCAAAACATGACTTCTGTGATTTCTGACATGCGTTTACTGGAAAGTTTCCTACCAATTAATTAAAGGGAAGGAGGCTCGAAGGAAGCGCGTCGTGTCGCAGATGAAATCCAGCAGATAATGAGTGAAGGCCGAGTGACACTGACGCTCTGTTCTTTCATGGAATGCATTTGATTCTATTTACTCCCCCCGAGTCTCCGTTCTTTTCTCGTTTGAACTCATCAGAAGACATCCTTGTCGGTGGTTCTCAGACATCAAGGCGCCTCAGAGGAAGGGCTGAAGGAGGCACCGGAAGGAAGACGGGAGTACAAAGGTCAGTGTAGACTCCAAAAATCATCCACTGCTAGAAACAGACAGGATTCGGCATACCCCTGAAGACATGATTGTCTGGGTTCATCATTAACCACCAAACATCATCCCTTCACAAACTATTATTCAAAGGTCAGGGTGGGACTTCTCCCATTGATATCACCACTGCAAAACTAAATGGATGCATCCTACGTGATCAGGCTGGGTCTATGTTTTACATATATATCCCCCCACCGCAACGGTGCTCACATTCTTTCATTTACTTTTGAGACAAGCAGCTACTGGTGTTACATTCAGGTTATTTCTATTTCTTCTTCTCCCGTTATTACTGATTATACTGAGACTACTGCTGTGCAGCCGCTGTCGTTACGCTCTTTCATTCACTGTGATGGAAGGCGTTGTCGTGGTGCGCAGGAGGTTAGAAGTGGAGGTGACTTTGTTCCATGTGTGTTGCTGAAAAGGAAAAGACTACTCAGTCTTTCTCCTACTTTCTCTTTGTTGTCCTCACTACCAACGATCTCCACTGGGCACACACCAGCAGCCCAATCGTAGTTCTTACCGTCTCCATGTGCTGACAGACATAGTGTTGCACACCAGCGGCAGCAGAACTACGGTGGCCCTTAATATAGAATGATTCTCCCTTTACATAGCCACTAAGGTTGATCAGGAAGTAGATCTGTTGGCAGTGAGCTACAATATCTAACTGGCAGAGCTACAGCTTGTGTCTACTTTTAGTAGAACTCAGACAAGCCTTATGAATATACTGAGTGTACTTTTGTTGTCTAGGCTCATCCCTCCCCACAATAATACACCAAGCAATGCTCTGTAGTAGAGGTGGGGACTGAGCAGAGGCCTACAAAGGGTTTGTTGGATGCAATGAGAAGAGTATGCCATGTAAGTGGAGCAGACTTTCATTTATGTCTTCCCCAGATGTATATAATTTTGCCCATGTTCATAGTCACAACTATGGACACAACTATGAGAACAATAACCAGGTCCTACACTCAAAGAGACAGAGATCAGCATTGGGAGAGAAACATTTGATTGTAACATTATTGACACAGATTTAGGTTTGAGGGGTGAAATGTGAAACCGTGCTCTCCTCCTCCTCCGCCTCGTCAAAACACAAGATGAGGGAACATATTTTGGAAGATTTAAATATTGACACATATTTCAGTCATAATGTTAGATCTCACAGTAGGCAGTTGTGCTTTCAAAGACACACGTTTTGCTGCGTAGTCTTGAGCATGTCCATGAAGACAGAGCTTGTTGTGCTTCATCTCCCAGTGACTGACATTCATGTAATCTGTGTGAAGGAACAATGTGTCCTCTGTGCCGCTCTCTGCTTCAGTCTCATTACCAGCCATATTAACTTAAATGTCACCCTTGACCCCGGATCCTGAGAGGAAGTGGAAATAAATTAAAGCACTGTGCTTTCAATCAGGACAGGAAGCCCCTCCCCCTCCAGCTCCATAATCACGTTTATTTAATTTCCTTTAATTAATCTTCCTCTATAAATCCTAAGCACCAAGTCACATGACAGGCCAGCAGGGAGTAGATTCAATATCTGGGTGGTATTGATATTCCTACCGCTTTCATTTTAACTTCCAACATATAACATTGCTTTTATTTATTAATAATCAATAAGGCTTTGGCAGCAGTGGATGTGGAGTGATTGTCCCTGAACCCGGTTTCCTCTCAGTCTTCTTTCCTCTGTAGTCAAACATTCTGTTTGTCTTTAAATTGACTCTTGCATTATCATATACAAAAGAATGTCCCTGAACTGAATTCATAATGGCTGTCTGTTGCTATGAATGGCTTTAAAAGCGCTGAGTCAGCAGCTTAATGAACAAACACATTCTCACTCCCAGCTCGTCAAATACCGACACTATGTCAGTGCTCCTGCTCTTTAATCTATGACGCTTAAGGTACCCCTCTAGCGTCAGTGTTGGACTTGTCGGGGGCAGCATGTTAGTTTTTTTTTCTCCAGGACGAATGTCCCGTGTTGGTTTGATCTTCCCACCTTCCCTGTGGGGACTATCTTGCTTTGTATACTATGTCAGGACCATACATAGGACCCTGGAAACATGCCTGAGTAGCCATGGAGGCAAATGAACAGTTCAGGAGTCCAGAGAGGTTTCAGAAGACGCTTCATTTATTTTAAAATACGACCATCGCACCAACGTTCACACCAGTGTCTAGGCCTCCACTAATCCTCCCGCACAAACAAAATGAGGCCCTTTTATACACCTGGTCCATCTAATTGGACCAGCCCTGCCATCTACAGGTAAGTATATTGCTAACCATTTATGTATAATACATATTTACATGATTTTACCAACACCACAAGTATCCATATTAATTAACACCTATTTATAATTCCTATAAATAAAGTAAATTATAAACACCATCATTTATCTAAATAAACACAGCAACAGATATCTTCACTTCCCCCTACCCGCTTCCTGTAGTTGGTATTTCCCAGAACTATAAATGGGTGCTCGAGCCCCCGGGAAAGTATTTTGCCCGAACACCCTGGGAAGAGGAAACAGGCAGAGGTAAGTTGTTGCAATATATATATATATATATATATATATATATATATATATATATATATATATATATATATATATATATATATATATATATATATATATATATATATATATATACACACACAATAATGTTCTACCACATAGACATTTACCACAGTCAAGTCTGTTCACTCAGTCACTGACTGAAGTTGTCCATTTGTTAGTTGGCAGGGAGAACAAAAGGACCAACTCTGTGTCCGAGCTGTGCACATGGCTCCCAGCATCCACAGTCCAACAATAAATACATACAATAAACTTGTGTTCTCCTTGACTCCTTCACACCCCATCTCGCACACTATCTGTGGTGTAAGTAACGGCGGTGCGTCATTACAAGGACCCTATAAACATAGGACCCTGGAAACATAGGACCTTGGAAACATAGGGCAATATAGAACACTGGTAAAATAGAACCATGGGAACATCAGACCTTGGAACATAGGACCCTGGTAAAATAGGACCTTGGCAACTACAACCCTGGAAAATGGGACCTTGGGGACATAAGATGGGACCATAAGATGGTCCTGAAGCACATGGGAAAAGAACAGTTTTGTCAGGTTTTAAAAACACCATGAGGATCAGTTCTCAAAAAAAGCACATTACCTCAAAAAAAAGCAGACAGTCCACAGATTCCGCACATATCAAACAAATCCAGCTACAACAAAGCATCAGCAAGATATGAGCCAAAGAACACCAACAACATAAATCACTTTATCGTTTATGATCCGCAAAATGCTTTGAATTTTTCACGGAGAAAAATATTTTTCCCGGCGAATTCCCACTGGTATATGTCTCCGGTATATCCTGTGTCTCACTCAAATCATTCCGAAACATTAGGGGGCCGTTCAAACCAGGGGTAGGGATTTAACTTTTAGCGTATCGGATTTCACGCTTCACGTTAGACGCCGCCTTGTTGATTCTGACTGGCTAACAGTGCTGTCAATCTTTACCACGTGGGTGTAGCTCAATTCTCTAGGCTCTGACGCATCGAAAGGGGTGTGAATCACTGAAATCGACGAATGAATGGCTAAGAAACAACCCTGCGTAGTGGGGGAGGGTCTGAAATTGAAAAAAAACTCCTGTATGGAGAGAGACTCAGAGGATTCTGGCCTTCAAAACAAAGCCAAACTGCTGTATTTGGATGTATTGAACACCATTAGTGATATACAAGTGAAATAAATATTTAGTACAAAATTCAAATGGCACACATTGAGCCAAAATTACCATTTTGGAGACCTCGCCTGAACTCTCTGTACTAAAACCTCTCTAATTTTGTTCTGCTTCACTTTATCAAAGTCAAACTTTGCAGAGAGACTGTTCACATATTGTGCTATGATTTGGGAGAGGTTTTAGACTTGCAGCTGCATCATTCAAAAGAGATAATCATCCTGAAAGTGCTATTTTTTTCAGGCGAACCTGAAACTTTTCAATTTGTGCTGTGTGCCATCTTCATTTACTCTTAACCAGTAACATATATATACACTGATATTTACACATCTGAACAAATCTCAAGTGTTTATTTATTATAACACCAAAAGTATTCAAATACACTTTGTGGTTGCAGAGATATACTCTTTTTAGTATGGGTATGCAATTTTCGAGCAGAGGCCTAAAAAACAGGGTTAGGGTTCAAGAGGTTTTAATCAAAGAGTTACACCCAGCATCTCATCGTTGATGCAAATCTTTACCACTGGACAGTTTTTGCTGTCCTTGTTGATTCACGTATCGACTGTACAAACGTTGTGTAAGCTAGCTAGAACAAACACACTGACTGTGTGTGTGTGTTTGTCTGGCTGCTCAGCCTCTGACTGATCTCAAAGCTCACCAGGACCTCCATGTCTTTCTGCCATTCCTCCCAGTCCCTCCTTTTTCTATGTCACTGGATTCCTCCAGACTGCAAGCGGATCAGATGCATTTTTCACTTGCAGGTCTGACGCATGTTAATCTACAGTTGTCTCAGACTGAACCGGTACAGTCCCTGCAGCGTCATGTAAACACTGTCGTCACACGAGCACGGCGGTGACGTCTGAGGTCTGGACTAGGAGTCAATCTGCACCGCCTGGGTGAATTAGTGTCTAGTCGCTGCCTTTAATATTTGCTAAGATTAGCATGCTAATCAGACAACAGAGAAGTTTAACATTAGCCTGTCATCACGTAAATTATGGGTTTAACATGAATTAGCTGATATGACCTGCAGCTGCAAAGTTTGTCATTTTACCCGGCGAATGCGATGATCAGGATGAAAATGATTAGCGGCGAGCTAAATATTGTTGTACCCTGCTGCTCCTCGTCAAGAGCAAAACAGGAGATAACACACGTCTGATGTTAGCCAAGCTGGGTATATCTCTCAACCTCTGCCTGAACTTTATGTTCATAGACTTCTATTTTCAAAATGGCTGACATGAAGGAGAGCAGAACTGTTAACAATAGTCCGAGGTGGACAGTAAGAACGGGATCAAATTCTGAACTGCTCTATTTCAGCTGATTCCGATCCATTCAAATCTACCTGGATCGGCCCCGACACTGATCCTTCTCTAGTTACAACCTTTTCCTCTGTCTGACAACTTTCATCTCTTTTCACTCAACTTCCCTCTTCCTGTAGCTACTGCTCTCAGTAATTCATGACAATTCTCTGCTGTTGAGGAAAGGCATTTTTGGAAATGTGTGTACATTCAATCTATCAATGAAACAGGAAAACTTAGAAGGAAAGCCAAAAATAAATTACAAAATTAACCAAAATGTATTTTGAATGTTAAAAAAATGAATATTTAACATGACCACGAAAGAAAAACAACATGAATGTTTCCTTCCTCTTGCTGTTGGTAATATATTCACACTGCTTAACAATAAAGGTACATTTGAAATTTTTGGCTTATTGGTGGCTTGAGTCATTAAAAGCGCTCCGTTGTAAACAGGTTAATGTGTTTGGAGCAAATTGCACTGTAATGGTGTGAGAACAAATGGACACAACTGACTTACAGGAAGAGAAACTGCTCCTAAACATCCTTGTTGACATGTTTGAAGCTGCCCTGGGCAACACAAGCTGCTGCGATGTGCATTTCATTACCAAGGGAAACCCCATTTTTAAATCCTGTTAGGTCTGTCAGTGGGATGCAGAGGGTTTGTTAACATGAGAGAGAGATTTCATTTTGTGTGTCTGTGTGTTTCTCACTATGTTTGTGTGTGTGTGGATAATGTCCAGCTAAACCAGGGGGGGTTCTCATAAGTCGTCATTACACCCGGCTCACACCGAGTGAGCAGTGAGTAGCCAGAATGTTTCGTTCATTATAAATATCATTTATATGTATTTTTAGACAGAAAAAGGTTAAGAAGCTTCTGCTCATTTGTAAATGATGATACACTGAAAAAAGTGTGTTGGATTTACTTAATTTCTAGTAATTTTTTAGTGTTAGCTAAAGTAGCAAACACACAATTGATAGTGTCAGCTAAATGCTTTTTTCCTATCAAACACTGTTTAAGTGTAAAGAAAACTCTGTTTTGGAACAAATATAACACACGTGGTTATAAATTGCTTACTTACCGAAAACAGACCTGTGGACAGACGGCAGTGCAGAGCTTCTAACGGAAATCCCCCAGAGCGAAAAAAATCCCGCCTTCAGAATTTGAATTTCTAGCAGTCTGCCCATGCGCAGACAGGAACACGTGTGGAAATTAAACTGTACATATTTTTTTCTCATTACTTTTAACTGAATGGAATTAACTCATTTTAAACAAGCGCAGTACATTTTGAGATTAATTAAAAAAGATACGTAGGATTCAATTACACATTAAAATCTATGAAATAAACTAGATTAAGACATGTAACATTTACAGGGGGGCCAAATGATCCACATTTAAAAGTTTGTGAAAGTAAGAGTGCACAAAACACGAGTTAATCATTGTTTTCATCCTGATGTGTTCTCTCAGCTCATCTGGAGCCGGTATTTTAAAATGATCCCATAGGTTGGATTGGATTAAACTCTGATCTGATCTGAAAATTGGGTATTTCAAAGCAGAGCCAAAGAATCCTGATCCTGAAGATTTGGATTCAGATTTGGTAATCAAATCCTACCTTTAATCCGGACCAAATGCTGCATTTGGGTATTTCAAGCTCAGTGGCGGGCCGTGCATTTTATACCTGGGCCTTCACTGCTGTCCTGCAGCTGAAACACAGCTACGGTTATTATTTGTTTCGTGCAAAAATGAAGCCAACACCTATAGATAGAGTGCGTCTCCTCTCTGCTCTGACTGGAGCTGGGACTGCTGCACCAGGCTTCTGTGAGAGTACCCGCCTGTGTGTGCTTTGGGGGGGCGGAGGGGCTCACGTCAGCTCCCGCTGCTCGTTCACGAGAGTGCAGAATGTACGTGCTTTAAGGTCAGAAAAGTCTACAACAACACCAGAACAAGTCGCTAGATTTGTCACTAGTAGCTTTTGACAAAAAAAGTCGCCAGATTTAGCAACAAAGTCGCCAAGTTGGCAACACTGGCACCGGTTAATATGTCCCCAGAGCAACATTGGACATAACAATGGTTCCTATCACATATAAAACCAAACAAAAATCCATCTTCATAAAAGTTGTACAAATAATAATATATAAACAAGCATATTAAAGGTACTGCAGATGTAAAAACAAACGCATTTAATTTACCAGAGCTGCTGTTCACTATTTAGCTGCTGTTCCTCCTTTCTTTGTTAATAAAGAGTTTAATCTCACGGTTGTTCAGTACATCCGTGCGTTTTAGTTCCAGTAAGAAGTCCTTCTCGATTCATGGACGCCAGTGAAGACAGTCGAGCCTCCCCAGTTGTATTTCTTGAATAGATTTTAATGTGTTTGAGGGCTGAAAATGTCCGCTCGACAGGCAGCAGATTTTGGGTTTGTCACAGCCCAACATGTCATGCTAGCCCACTGACCAATCACGTACTTGTAGGCCAGCTAGCAAGCTCTGGCACGTCAAAGAATACGCCCAACATGTCAAACTAAAGATCTGATTGGTTGAAGACTATGACAATCAACAATATCGTCCCCATTCACTTAAACTGCAAAGGGATTCACTTGTGAGTCTGCAGGCCTCGGGCTCTGTTCTTACCTAGAGACACAGAGGTGAAATCTGAGAAGCTCTACTTACAACAAGCTGCACTGGAAGCAGAGCAACTGAGGAAGACAGTAGCTGTGCAATGAGAAAATAAGATAATGGGAAAAATATTTTTATAAATTAGAATACATATACCGTATTTTCCGCACTATAAAGCGCACCGGATTATAAGGCGCACCTTCAATGAATGGCCTATTTTAGAACTGTTTTTATATATAGGGCGCACCGGATTATAAGGCGCATAGAATAGAAGCTACTACAGTCAAACGTTTGACTGGGGTTGCGTTATGCATCCACTAGATGGAGCTGTGCTAAAGGGAATGTCAACAAAATAGTCAGATAAATCATTCAGTCAAACTTTATTGATTTTTGATCAATAGAGGCTGCGTAGCTGACAGCCTTGAGTTTGAACTCAGCGTCGTAAGCGTGTCTCTTGAAAGGTGCCATTTTGGGGTCTTTATACACACAAGTGGTGTTGGACTAGGAGTAAGCACAGTACCGGTGTTTACCGCGGTGCGGCTTTGTAGTTTACCAGTCGTACTGAAACATTTTGACAGAGCGCCGTGTACAACCAGTATGGATCAACCAATTAACCAATTGATCCATATATAAGGCGCTCCGGATTACAAGGCGCACTGTCGTTTTTTGAGAAAATTAAAGGCTTTTAAGTGCGCCTTATAGTGCGGAAAATACGGTAGTGTATTTAAGAAAAAATTATTAAATTATAAAATAGCTATAACTTTGTGATTATGTTTAGACCAGCAGAGAAGGCCTTGCAGGCCCTGACGGCCCACTAATGGTCAAACTTTAAGTTCTGAAATAATTTGATGCCAAAATTGAGGATCGTGTTGATCGCACCTCAGAGGTGGATTTGATGTAGATTGACAAATAGCCTCAGCCTCTCTTCTCCCAAATATTGTTACCCAATATGTTCATTACATTTAAAATAAGTTAGTAATCAGTTCAATGTGCCTTTCAAATGTGAAAGTGTTTTAGTTCTACTTTAGTGAGTTTTAGTGTAATGAGTTGTTAATTACTGCAAAAATATGGTTAGGCAACACTGAAAACTGCTGTAAATACAAGTGTAACAAATACAGACATCACATTTCCAAAGTCCGGTTTCAATTAAATATTGTAACTACATTATTTTTACCAAGGAAAATACACGTTGTACCCCAACATTGTCAACGGCGGTACATACCGCTTTACTCCTTTCCGTTCTTACCTTTCACAATAAAAGTCCCAGACATATACATCGAATCACTGCTTACCAGGGATAAATTAAAGTCCCTCAACAAAATAGGTTACGATATGTATTTATCACAAAAATGAACATAGATATTAATTATGGATGGTCCACCAGTCGACGCAGATCTGACACAGTTTAATTGCATCACAGCAACGTCATTAACGGCGTAGATTAAATGGCACAAGTAGGTTTCTTTTCATTCGTCCTGGGTGTTTAGTAGGGAGTGGTGAATGAGTGATTTCGGAGACAATCAGTTAGCTTTCTCTCTCATTCCCTCAAAAGGTCAACACTGTCAAAGCAGTTTAGTCAACAGTGGAACTTCAAGCGTCAAGGTACCACAAAATGAATACGACCCAAAAGCACTATTGGCTTAATGCAGATTTTTTCAAACTGTAAAGCACAGGAGAGTTGAAGGGGGAGAGATGTGAGGTTACGATGCTGCGTGACGTGAAGGTGCATGCTGGAAGTCAGTTATTGTGTTCTTTATCAACACGGTCTGACACTACAGCAGCACCAGCAGCTGTGACACACGGCTCAAGGAGGAAATTAAGGTTTAAGGTCAACAATCAATTGTTTTGTCCAAAAAGCCACGTGAAAATCATAGAAACTAGAGAACTTGTCACAGAGGACCAAAGAGGACAGAAGCCTTCAGGCTGTGTTGTGTTTTCATCCTCTGTGAAATCATTTCAATTCAATCATGTACTTCAGGGTCAAAGCAATCCAGTGATTCCACTGCTAACAGAAAGTGCTAATAGCTCATTTTGCATATTTTGAATGGTGTCAATTTACCAGAATGTGGAACAGCTACAGGCTTAGTAAGGGGCTCAAGTTATTGCCCACAGCTGATGGAATCCATTAGTTTTTCTTCATGGTCGGGTTTAAAATAATTTCATCGTCAACATTCAAATCATCCTCTCCCCCCCATTCATTAATACATTTCGAGAAAGCCATTCACTTTACTGCTACTTATGGTTATTATTTCATTGGTATCATCTAGCCAAGACCTTCATTATCCTGGGGCCTACGCGGCTGAAGCCTCTGAGGATGGTCTTCAACCGCACAATTATTCTGGGCCCAGAATATGGGGATGGCCTGCTGCCCCACACCTGCACTATGAGGATCTCTTCCTGACCGTGGTGTGGGCACACTCTCTCCTGTGGCTCTGGAAGTTGCCTTGTTCTGGACCTCCAGCTGCTCCAGCTGCTCCTCCTCCCTGCTACCTCCCAGGGAGCCCTCCTCTCCGAGGGGTTGCGGCCCACTGACTTTTGGCTGCCAATGCCTCAGGAACCTTCCTGCAGCCTTTCACCTCCTGCTCATTCCTCATCATCCCTGACTTTTTCTTGTTTCTTGTTGCTGAAAACACTCACAGAGAACTCATAGACTACCACCCAAAGTGTGAAACACCTTCTCAGGAGTTACCAAGTCTGCGGAAGGAAAATCAACCAGGCTGTATTGACAGCTTTAAATGAATGTCGAGGCTTGAATTCCCCCTAGCCATTGCTTTTAACAAGTTCTATTGACGACCCTTTTCTCACATGATGTAAATGCAGCAACACTTCAGAGTCTGATATTTAGATCATCACCTGAATTAGAAACCATCAGGTAGAGTCAGCACTGATCCCGTTTACTGTGGAACTGAACGCTGATGATGATTCCAATATAGCAGCTGCTGTGGTGCACAACTCATCTCTTGTGCTGAGATTAGGAGCTGTTTCACCACTCTCCTCAAAATGAATCTCATTAAAAGCAGGATTTCTATCTCATTTTCATGAAAGCCATTCGGCTGTCTTTGCATTAACAGGGAGGTCCCGTGCAACAAATCAAACGCTTCTAACGCGACAAATGACAAGCTGGTGTTACATTACATGACAAGCTTTACACACGGTGAACAAAAACAGAGTCAGAATCAAGGAGATCCTACCAGGGACGAGGAAGACCAAATCAACCCACACAAACCGTTCACATGCTGTCCTTGTCTGGCCCATTGGTGCACCACAGAGTAACACTGGTCACTGCCCCACCTGCCATCATCAGAGAGAACTGTGAATACAAATGATGTTGTTATTGATCCTCAAAGCTTACCATCTGCTATAATGTATTATCTATGAATAGAGCATCTTCATAAATTTCTTATAATTTGCGTTAGGGTTTAATGTGCCATCATGTTCAGTAACAAGTGTCTTTCCGCTTCAGACTCGTTCTCCAGACTGGTGGTGTCTGCAGTACGCTGGCCTCTAAATATACTTATCAAACGTTAATATCAAACGTTAAAGTACTCATGCAGAATGGCCCATTTCAAAATAATATGTGTATTATATGAATTGATTATGATTATTGATGCATTACTGTATACCACGACACTGGTTACAGCGTGGCAAACTTTAAATACTTTTAATATAAGATAAAATATCATCATTTATTAGCTAATTCAGTAAAATTGCCTTAATTTCCATTGTGTGTTTGTACTACCACATGAACACATATACAACCATTACTGTCAATACACACAGCGCAGAGTCAGATTTACAGTAGCCTATAACTACAAACATAAGCAACAAACAAATAAATACATAAACAAAATGAAACGGTGAGAGACCAATAACACCAATAACACCAGTCATCAGCTCCAGTTGTTACACTGGACCCACCTTGAGAGGCCACATCCTCTATTACTACAACATGAAAACACATACTCTTAATGTCTATGGCGTCACACTAGTTCATAACTCTTGATATGTAGCTTCATCTATGGTAAACAATATATTAGTGAACTTGTGTTATGAAGGACATGAGTATAGCACAGTGAGATCTGAAAAAAAGATCAAATGTTAATGATTTAAAAAAACAAGGAACACAGAATGAGTGTAAAAGAAGTGACAAGAACAACAGTGAGCGACATGTAACGTTAGCACTATGGCTAGTTCACAAACATGCTAAGGGATAACATTACATGTCCAGATCAAACCTTCTGGATGTAGCTTGAAACTCATAGTTTGAAGCCCTTCTCCTTTTAACTTATGACACAATGCTTGAATAATGCAACGTACAGTGTTGATGGACGAGTGAAAACACATCGCAGTCTGCTGTAGTCATGCATTGAAGTGACAGATGGCTGACTCAAAATGTGGAAGTGACAGTTCATATAGCCTATTGCGTTCCATTGGTGCTGCTGTCAACAGGCTGTGGTCATGTCATGCATTTCTGTCAGGCTGTAAGTTGGACTATAATGTGGCTGGCTTTGTACGTGGTTATAAGTTACATGTTTTTGGGGGATGGAGGGTGGCTAGAAAGCCAAAGTACAAGGTTTACAGCTCAAAAAGCCCCAAACTTATTCCTACTATAAATCCACCGTATTGTTGACGGCTGCGCAGGTCAGGATATGAAAACACTGACAACCCAAACCTCTGCTGCCCCTCGACAGCAGAGCGAGCTGCTGGAAGCAGGAAACGCTGGCTACCCATATATGGTGAGCCCCCACCTTTTCTGCTCTCATACTCAGCAGAGTACTTCCGCGGCCACGGACTAGAGGCAGTCGCCTCCTACTTCCGCTTTCAGCGGAGGACAGGATATAAGCAGTGACATTTCGCTCTGTCTTCGGTTCAACTTTTGCTCTCTTGCATAAGCTTTGGTCTCCACACTGCAATAGGTTTTCCTATTGCAGTGTGTTTCACCCCTCTATACACTTCTCTAGAGGTTTACCTCCGGTAGGAAGTATCTTAATTTCAACATAATACTGTGAAGGAATTCCTTTGCTAGGTATTCTAACACGACTCTCTAAAGGTATTTTTCCTTTGGTAGGAGTCTATGTGTAAACTATAATAATCTAATCTCTGTTTTCACACAAAACGATTCTCTAGAGGTTTACCTCCGGTAGGAGTCTAAACTATCCATTTATTTCACACAACATTGTATCGCCGGTTTCACCGATTGTAATGTGATTTATTAATCTTTGTATCATAACCTGTATCTTACTTTCATAAAATAAAACCAACAACCTCTGTAATACGAGGTTGGAAATCCACATAAGAGGGAAGTCCTGTTTTAAAAGTACTTTTAAGTGCTTGGTCCACGGCATAACAAGGCGCAGAACGCTCCGGGTGGCCCTACTCACTGACGTCCCTGCAGAGAGTGACTCGGAGACTTCAGACTAAAAGACATAACAAGTAAGTGATCACAACCTGGTTGCTATTTGCGTATGGTAGATCCACCGGTCTTGTATACAATAACTATGATAACGAGATAGGCCCCATTAAATGATTCGGCACATCTTATCCCATAGTGAAAGGACTTCATAAAGCTTAACCTGTCATCCCACTGCTTCACATAACGGAGATACATAGGATTCTAACGCGGGTTATTCAGGGTTACGTTTTATGCAGAAATCTATCTGTATAAAAAAGTAATCTTGAAGCTGGAGCTTCACCAGGCAGTATAGAATGTAAGTAAAAAATATACTTTCAAACACTAGACTGTACGACCATTAAGCCGACCCAGGGAGCTAGTGGCTGGTAAAACAGCATAGACAGGTCGCATCCTGCTACAGTATGATAATGTGATGATGCAGATGTTATCACAGGGCAGTCTGTCAATCGTAATACAATTTTTAACAGTGAGTTAACAAACTCATACAAGTTAAATAAAGACACATTCAGGCACATTCTAAACAAATATATATATATATATATATATATATATATATATATATACACACACACATATATATATATATATACACATACAGTATATATGCTATCATATTCGATGGCAGGGTTTTAAAACAAAGTTAAAGAATAATAATGAACCAGGCCATCTATCAGTGAATTTGGAATCAGAAAGAATAGGAACAAGCTTCAGGCTTCATTATGGTGCAAATGGTCTGGATTTCTTACCACAGGCCTTATATATACAGTATCACTGGATCAAAGTTTCATTAGGATTTCTGTTTTATTTATCTATGCAGGCAGAAAGTAGAACAGACTCTTTGATAAACCATGGCGCTGCCAGAGGATATCTTCAAAATGTGAACCTCTCGAACAGATAATGAAAGTTGCCTTGACAGTGGAGCCGATCCCGACTGAAATGGAAAGCGTCCCCTCAGCACTCGTGCTTCTGTAGAGACAGTAGATTCTGCAGCAGATAATTCAAGGAGTCATTCTTGGATTACCACAAAGTGGTGCAAAACCAAAGAGTAAGAGTCAACTAATATCAGCAGAAAGCTTAAGAACATTCACCAGGAGGAACTTAGATTTTGCCAGGCTCGATAATTTAACTAATTGGCTACTCAATGCCAATGGACCCCCCCCCTCACCCTCGGCTTTCCAATTACTGAGCTGAAGTAGCTCATCAAATAATAGCTCAAATCTTCAAAATGAATTATAAAATTACAAAGCTATTACAGTGTGGTTGCTGGTGGTGGGTACGTATAAGACATTTTACATGCTGGTAATTGGCAAATAATGGCAGGAGAGGGAAGAGCGAGATGATAAGACGTGTCCCCTCCCTCGATGGACCAGCAACTCATTATTCTTGCTCATTGAGGTGGAGAAACACTCCTTCTTGGGAATACCCTGCCACACACACACACACACACACACACACACACACACACACACACACACACACACACACACACACATGCAGTGTTCCGGTGAGGCATTCAAAGTTGATTGTTGTGTGAGAGGTAGTTTTAAAAAAAGAAATAAGGCAGCTAATGCGGTAATGAAATAGCTCTCTTGGGGAAGATAACGCGTGCCACACAAATAGATGGTACACTCATTGCCGAGGTCTAACCAAGGTCTCTGCTGAAAGCTTGTTGAAAAGTCAACTGAGGTTTCGTCTGTCAAAACTTGGCTGAATGGGAAACACTCCATCATTACCTCATTATTTTCAGTTAATGGTGTGGATTTCTGACGATACAAAGATGGTTCAGTTGGTTTTGGTGATGTCACTGTGGTCCCAAATTTAATTCAGAATTAAAAAAATACTATCCTATTAAAGCTGAGTTGAAATGAAAAATGACTTTTTAACCCTTTTAGATCACTTCCCTGGTCATATTGTGGACCTACATAACATTATATGCAGAGCTCTTGTTATGTGAATTCATCCTTTCTATCAGTTTCATCAGAATCCAATCATCTGTTCCTCCTGTAAAACAAAATATGACCTGTGCTTACATAAGTTAGTACCAACCAATAATATCATGACATCCGTCATTCAATCAATCTGCAACTTTGAGCGAGAAGCGTGTGTGGGTTTGGAGCCAACACTCTTCTGTAGCTATGTATTGCTACATTCAATGCACACACACCTTTTAGTGGTCCAATCAAATGCACAAAAAAAGGGTTTATTTATGGGTATGGGCTGAGGCTAATAAGTATACAATACATAATAGCACAAGATAAGGAAGAGGAGGAAGAAAAACATACTGCACTTTGCAGTTCTTTAGGGTCGTTGCCAGTAGTGCAGCTACAATGTGAAGTTTGTGCTGAGGGTGGCACAAGATAAATGTCATGGGGTAATTAAAATCTAAAGGTTTTCATCACCTTGGTGCATGAATGTGCTCGGAAATTCCACGACAATCTACTAGTTAGATTATGATATATGATTTGTGCTAAGCTGGCATTTTGTCCTGTGGGTGGCACTGGAAAAAGGCTCATGGAGTGAACACAATGCAAAGGGTCCATCCTCTGTAGGGCAGGAGAGTAAAATCCATTGTTATTACCGTAGCTCAACAGAGTTCCTTATTTTTTCTTCTAAATAGAGAAGAATTATTCTTGATGAAGGAAAAGGTCAGAGGGTCATCAAAAACATCACCTTGTGGGGACATTACATCTCATGGAAATCTGTTCAGGTTGAGATGTCTCGCTCTGGAACATTGGGCCTCAAAATATAAAGCATTGTTGTATGTTAGACCCAGCAGTATATACAACTAGAGCTAAGACAAGTCCACTGAGAGAAGTTAACAGTCCTGCTGTCAAATGTGCGAATGTGCCGATTGCTTGGCTCCCGCTATTGCTCCTTGCAGCGTTGCAGAAAGCACGGTTGTTGAGAGAACATGGCTATAAGGAGCGGGCTGATTGCTTATCCCCCAGAAGTGCTGCTTGCAGCATCGTCAAGAACCGCATCAGTTGACTCCAGGGAAGTGAAGAAGAAGTAGCGGCTGTAACGTCAGTTCATCCACCATCAGGCAGCAAAAGTGAACTGCGGCCTGTTGAGCCCTGCTGCAGATGACATGCGGCGTCTGTTACTGAATGTGCTGCGTGCCCAAATTGCACCAAATTCAACACGGCACGCCCTTGGGTCCCAATACCACAGCCAAGTTTGGATGAGATTAGCTGTGCGGTCCATGAGATATGCAAAGGACAAAAACACATACAGACAGAGAGATGTTTTGCTTTATATTTAGATCATCATCAGTTCAATCCAAAATCATTATAATCCTTAGTTGCATTTAGGTGTCGAGAGTAGCACAGCTGTCACTGTTGCATTACCAAAATGACTTTGGTAGCCTTTGGAAGACTTTGGAAGCCTGGCGGTTCACACCAGAAGTGCATTTCTCTGCGCTGGTCGACAAGAGATCCGTCCGTCAGCTTGCGTTTGTGTGTGTTTTTATTCTAAAGGCTTCCGTTTCGATGCTCTGTGCGCCTCGCGTTGTTTATGGAGCTATTTCACTTCCCCAACCGTGATGGAGGAGAATTAGTGCAGTACGTGAGATTTTGGGTAAGTCGTCTTCCTTCATTTAAACTGTACTTTCAAACTATTAGGTGGCGTCAGCAGTTATTCAGGGGTTGCCGAGCAATGATAAAAAGAAAAAAGGGATGCAACAAACGCTCTGTCCGATCGGCCGTCTTTAACATAAAAAGCAGTGCAGTGTGCCACGTGTCCTTTCATCTGGAAACCACTGTCTGTCAGCTCAGGGCCTGAGAGGGAACCATCTCGACACCGACGCGTCACACACTCCTCATAGATGTTCAGCGCCTCGTGAACTGGTGGGCTGACCCATGGGGCCTCTCGCCCTCCCCATCTCACTCTGCTTTGAATTACTCAACTGTTAATGATGCATGTGTTTCATCTTTCTGTCATGTCTCCCATGTTGTTTTTACTCCACTGTACGCTTAATGGCGAAATCAAATTGTTATTTTTCTTTTGATGTCATGTCAAGACAGATCTTGAACCCCGACCGAAGCCTGCCCCGAGGGTCTCTCCCCCTCTTCCTCTTATCTCTGTGAGTCTGTCTGTCTCTATCTTTCTGCCGGTCTCTGATCTGCTCTCTATTATCTCCACAACACTGAAGAACAATTGTGTGGAGACAGTGTAGAGAAGGCTATTCAAATGCAATCTGCCACAGGTTAAAGATTACCTCCTTAAAACTGCCAGCGGCAATAAAAATCTGCCAGAAAGCATCAGGGTTACTTTACCTCAAAAACCAATCAAATATACACTGACATGCTGTAGTTCCAGCACTGCTATCATCTACTCACACTTATATGATCACCCATTACTTTTAAGTCCTGTCCAGCTTTCTACAACTCTCCTGTCTAAATGCCTTTTCCTTGACAATAACTCATTTGACTTTAAACAAAAACTGAACCTAATATATTGACGGGGTGATGTTATTTATTGTAATTCAGTGACATGCAGAAGCTAAACTCACAGTACAGGAAGAGGATAGAAATAAATCCTGTGACACTGAGACCTCTACTTGTGATCCCCTGCAGATCATGTGCCGTGATGTTGCACGAGAAAAGTGACAAACATGGAGCCAGTTATGATTGAAGCCATCTATACCTACCTACCTACCTATCTATGCTCTCTTCAAAGCCACAGGACTCCTTTGACAAAAAAGCTTGCAGGAGCTGCTGCTGCTGGTCTACCGCTGCCTCGATCAGAGGAGAACCTGCACTACACTTGCAGCATAAACGTTGCAGCAATGCAACCATATAGACCTGAGTCATTCTCCATCTGTTATTTAGTTTTCAGAGCTTCTCTTTGCTTTGCTATCCTAGCCGGTCGGACACTTGTGCTTTTACCCCACAGTCTTTAAGTAGCTGCTGCAACACTGCCAGACCACAGTTTTAGAATTCGCTTTAGGAATTTTTGGGTCACATACTGCAGTTGGCCACTGGGACAACATAGCAGCAACTTGACTTGTATACAACTTAATTAAAACAGCAGAGTAAGAAAACAACCAGGTGATTCCTGGATCATCGGCAGCTTTGTAAGCTAGGCAGAGAACTAGCTGCCTCTCTCACACGGAATGTCAAGTTATTTAAGAAAGCACTTGAGCAGTATCTGTTTAACGACAACTTCAGGACCGAAGTGCCACTGAGACTGTGTTAGCTCCGACTCAGGCTTTGCGCTAGCATGCAATTAAAGATGTATTATTGAGATGCACGCGCACACACATTTATTCCTATCGTTTATCTCACTGCCTTCCAAGCCAATACGTCCTGGTGTGTTTAATCAAATTGAAATGAACTGAACTCTGGCGAGAGTTGGCCATTTAATAATAAGAGGAAATGAGAAGAATAAGCAAGAGGTTGAGAGTGTGAGGGAGATTAGAGAGTGGCTACAATATTGCTGAATTGCCGACAGCACTGATATTGTTACTGATAGGCAGAATTAATAGTTATCTGCAAAAGTCTACAATTAATATAATGAGAGTTACAATTGCTACTACTTTGCATTGGTAACATAAGCGTTTGACATATAATTTTAATAAAAATGATTTGATTAGAGAGATGAACAGGAGAGAAAGAAGGTCCTGAGTGTGTGTGTGTGTGTGTGTGTGTGTGTGTGTGTGTGTGTGTGTGTGTGTGTAAAGTAAAACACATCTTCTCCAACATCTCTATCCCCCAGAAAGTGAAATAAATGTCCCACAGTGAGCTGGTTTGGGCTTAACACTATTTTTCTTCCCCAGTGGGAGGGAGGTTTTGGGGTACAAAGTGGCATGAATTATACCAGCATGCGGATTACCCACCTTCTGAATATGCTGAAAGATGATAAGGATGTTAGGGGGCTGGCTCGGTCCTCCCTTTTCCTGGATCTAAGGAGACTCAAAGTCCCACTGGTCAGGGAGGCGGAGCTCCACCTGCTTGGATTCAGAGGAAACCCAGCGGGAAACTCGACACCCACTCGGCTGGTTTGGGTCCGTTTGGATTGGCTCAATCTGAATAAGCTCTGTGTCCAAAGTGGAGAGTCCCTGGACTGACTCTGGGCCTGTAAAGCTTGATTTATACTCGTGCTTGCTGCCGTTGCGCGAGCCTCCGCAGAGGGTGCGCAAGCGCCAAACATAAACACAGACATTTATACTCTATGCACTGCACACACATGAACTGTGAAGAATCATTCTTCAATGAACTGTGAAGAATCAAAAAGGACAGCGAGTGTATCTCATAGATACAGTCTGTCAGTGGTTCTCAACTGGTCTGGCTGCGGGACCCACCATCACCCCTTAATGCAGTGGTTCTCAAACTTTTTCTGTCACGCCCCACTTTGGAGGAAGAAAAATGTTCATGCCCCACCGCCCCAACACAATTGTAACAAAATGGTCCATGTTGAACTTTTATTGAAATAACAACATTTTGTGACTCCTCCATCTGTGCTTTTTCAAATAATAGAATAAAGAAAATTGTAATCACTTTCAAATAAACCAGATTGCTCCATCAGACAAAGACAAATACAATATGCAATCACTTTGTTAGAACAATGCAAATAAAGTTCAATCTGTGCAAAAAATAACTAATAGTTGGCAAAAAATAGCTTATTGTGGCTGCAATTCACCTGTTTTGCACTGAATATCTTTACAAGATAATAACAATAAAGTGCAACCTGTGAAAAACTAAACAAAACAAGTTCAAATATTTGGCAATAAAGAGTTTTACCGAGTTTTACACTGCATAACTTTTCAAAACAACAATAACGTGCAAAACAAAACAAAACGAGTGCAGATATGTGTGAGCCATATGCTCACACATATCAGGAACATTTTATTTTAAATATGAGCTTTAAAATGTAGCATTCTGGTGTACTCTGAGAAGAAAATTAAGTGATAAGACATTTACTTTAAGCAAAAAACTAATTTATTATTCAGTTATTAATCAGTATTTCAGCTCTATTATTATTAACCTTTAAAAGTTTTAGTCATATAAAAACAAAGATAGCAAGAGTAGCGAGAACCATCGCCTGTACAAATAAAGTGAATAGTTTTCATTGAACCCTGTTATTGTATGGCTTCATATTAACTTCCACTGTTACTGTAAAGCTGTTAGAATTGTGGCCAATCTTCTATTTGCAATTAATATGCATTCAATCCAGTTTAATTATTTAAATGAAAATGATAATCTACTCTGGCTAAAGTAGTTTATCAAGAGTAAAATAATAGCTGTGATCTATACACACCTCTGCATTAGCAACCTGCTGAAATGAAGGTACAGGCACCTTAACCTTCTCATTACTTCAGGGTTCTTGAGAGCAACGTGGGACTGTTGGGACTGTTAGTGCACTGGCTGTGGTCATTACAGTAAACAGTGTGATGAGAGGGCACGTGAGCCCTTGTTGCTGTACTTTATCTCCTTGGAGCAGAGGCTGCATTTAGCATACCCTGCCTTATCAATGCATTTAAAACACTGTGACAGCGGGAAGCTGTACTCACGTCTGTTTAGACCTCCACCTTTATCCAGGCCCAGCTCCACTCACAGCTCAGCCCTGCATCAAGCTGCGCTACACAACCAGCCTCCTCTCCCTGAAGCTCTTTGACCTCATCATCTCATCAGTATCTGGGCCTCATGTTTCGTGGTCATGAAAGTTATTCTTACCACGAAATCATCCTCATTCTACTTTGAGTTAAAACAAACAACCTGCAACCAGATGCGCCGGTGTTCCGGTTTAACGTTAATGAGTTAATGAGTTAACTGAACCGGAACACGGGGGGCTGCATGTTTCATCACGTTACATTTTTTCCTCCTAAATCGCGATAATGATGAACGTTAACAGTCGACAAAGTTCCGCATGCAGTGGACGTTAACTTAACCCAGCAAGTCCGAACGGTAACGGAACATAACGTAACTTAAACTTTAACGGAGGGAAAGACTGTGTAGACATCTGAACGCTGATTGACCAAGACTCGTCACGTCACACCAAAGATGTTTTATTGTGAAGATCACGACATCACCTTTTCTCCTCGTCTCACTCCAATCTGAGAAACGCTGGCTGGCCAGTTGACCAATTATTTATATCCATTGTATTTTGCTAATAACTACTTATGTGCATCCTGCAATTTCATTTATCATGTTTTATTAATTACCCATATTTATTGTCTTCTGTGGTGTCATATGAATCATATCGGGTGAGTGGTGTTGTATTGTCATATCTGGTAAGTAGCGTCCCATCCGTTCTATTTTATTACAAGTGATTTATATTGTGGTATTCTCATAATTTTGTCTTCGGCTATCTGCTATATTTTCATTGCTTCTGTAATTGCTCACAATTACTATTCTAATAAGTGACATCATGTACATCGTATATCAAAGTGATGTCGGATTCATCATAATTACTCATTCTCAGGTCACTGCTGACCTCTTTTGGTTAAATCCATTCAATATTTTTTAAGTGATGCGATTCATTAAATGTGGCAGGTAAGGTAAACTTACCAAGTCTATGTTATTTCATGCCTGTCATTCCAGTACATTAGCCACACTGTCTAAGTTCAAACTGTTGCTATTCAGGTCACTGCTGATTATTAGCCATTGCTGGCTAACTATACATTGCAAGCAGGGCATTGATGGCCTCAAGCTATTGCTGGCTAAGCTCAACGAATCGTATGCTCTGGTCAGTGCTGACCTAGTCATTGCAGCGCTAGAGCGGGCGCCCCATGCACCAAGGCTGAGTTCTTACTGCAGCGGCTCAGGTTCAACTCTCCCCTCTCTTTCACATTTCCAGTCTATCTGTCCTGTCTTTCCAATAAAAGCAAAATGGCCAAAAAGGAATTTCCCCACAGCTTAACGCCGATAAAACAGAAGATTTTATTTCTGCCCCAGCCAGCACTGTCCCTGAGGTGATGGAGCGTCTTGGTTCTCTTTTCTCTTGCCCCCTAAAATGTTGTTGTCAGCATGGATAAGGCAACGACTCCTGCTAAACTCAGGGCCATTGTGTTTCATCATTCACCTTTCTATTTCACTCTAGACTATGTGCCTTCAGATCAATTTGGAGTTAGCACCTCCAAATCTGAGGCCATGGTGCTCTGCCGGAAACCGGTGGATTGCTCCCTCCAGGTGGGGACGGAGTGCCTACCTCAAGCGAAGGAGTTCAAGTATCTCGGGGTCTTGTTAACGAGTGAGGGTAAGATGGAGCGGGAGATCGACAGACGGATCAGTGCGGCTGCAGCAGTAAAGCAGGCGCTGCACCGGACCGTCTTGGTGAAGAGGGAGCTGAGCCGGAAGGCAAAGCTCTCAATTTACCACTCGGTCTACGTTCCTACCCTCACCTATGGTCACGAACTCTGGGTCGTGACCGAAAGGACGAGGTCGCGGCTACAAGCGGCCGAAATGAGCTTCCTCCGTAGGGTGGCCGGGCTCAGCCTTAGAGATAGGGTAAGGAGCTCGGTCATCAGGAGGGAGCTTGGAGTCGAGCCGCTACTCCTTCGCGTCGAAAGGAGTCAGCTGAGGTGGTTCGGGCATCTAATTAGGATGCCTCCTGGACGCCTCCCACTGGAGGTTTTCCAGGCACGTCCAACTGGGAAGAGACCCCGGGGAAGACCCAGAACACGCTGGAGGGATTACATCTCCCAGCTGGCCTGGGAACGCCTCGGGATCCCCCAGAATGAGCTGGAACATGTTGCCGGTGAGAGGGAGGTCTGGGTCAGCCTGCTTGGCCTGTTGCCACCGCGACCCGATCCTGGATAAGCGGAGGAAAATGGATGGATGGATGGACTATGTGCCTTCCTCGTTACATGCATAGGCAAAACATCCCTGTAGTTTTTACAAATGCTCCAGAATGCCACTGTAAAGCATGTCTTTTGATACAAACCTTTACGTCTTTGCACTGTCTTTTCATTACATTCAGAATCCCCTTCAACATGCTTGCAATGCTGACTTGCCAGCTAAACCTCTAAGCTGAGAAACTGCAATATGAATAAAGGATATGGAATTGTGCCGACACCAATAATGCTGTCTTGTAATGATGCTGCTGAATTAAGGAACAAGGGGCCTTGAGAATACTTCCATTTGTTTTCTCCTCAGTTGAATGAGCACATTTCTGGCTAGTAGTCAGTCAACACTGTGCCAAGGTAGGTAGATAACAAGTGTCTGTTCCTCACTGCTAGTTTTATGATTGCGAGCATGTGGCCTGAGATGAAGAACCGTTAAAAGCGGCAGAAAAGCAGTTCAAATTTGCATACTGACTCCATCACTTTTACATACTATTCAATTGAACTGAAAAATGAAATTATACAGTGGAGGGCAAGAGCATACTAAATCAAATGAGAAGAGTCAGAGTTTGGAGAGAGAGCAAGTGAAGTTTGGAGCAGCTGAGACAGAGAGGAAGGAAGGAGTTGAGGGAGAGAGAGCCAGTGTTTGGCAGAGTTGGAGAGAGGGAGAGGTAGTCAGACCCCAGTGATTTATCCCAGAGTCCTGCATTAGTTAGATGGATGTTGCCGTGTGCAGATTAAGATTAGGATACATTCATCAATGCAACAGCAGACACAAATGCATTACAGCCGGGAAGTAAACAAGGCAGTGGCCGCCGGGGGAATCAATGTGCATAATTAAAAGGATAATATGGAACAGCCATCCGTCACTCGGCCATAGAGGTGTCCACTATGACCTGCAAATCACTGGGCTGGATGGTCCTAAGTATCTCTCTCTCTCTCTAGATAGAAAGACAGCTGCATATAGATTTAAATAGATATGGATTTGTATGTATATAAACTCTAAATGCCAAAACTGTGAGCTGAACCGAATTAGGTTTATTACACATTTTGTTCTTTTCTATTTTGGCAGTCCAGATCCTGCTATTCTGGAAGCAGCAAGCAAATGCCCTTACCCCAGTAGTAGAACGGACATTCCCACTCAAATTAACGTAGCAGGATGGTCAGACTGATGGACATTCTGCGGACTGTTGCCATTGTGACAAAGCAAACGAGCAGTGCAGTAGTGCGAAGCATGGAGAGGCTTTTGACGCTAAGCCAAAATGGAGTTCTCAAACTAGTGAGTGTGACGTGTGTTGTCCCCATAACGACTAACGCAAATCACCATTTTCTTTTGACCCAGTCAAATGACCACAGCGAACAAGTCCGGTCTCTTCCTATTCTATTTCTGTGGCCCAACCTTGTTTTCACTGAGCTTTTTTATCCAGTGTTGCTGATAAGTGTGATGGACCGATATTGCAACATGACAGATGAACAAAGCAGCAGTTTTATGGTGCTGGAGATGAGTGTTTGAAGATGATGCTTATGTTAGCTAGGTCAACATGAGCCGAGTGTCAAGCTTCTACTGTCACACCTGCTTCAGATGCACATTGGCACCAGAGGCCATCGTCACCAACGAGCTACTTCCAGACATTAATAGCTAGCTTTATGCTGCATGGCTGTGTTTGAACAAGAAATAACACATGTTGGCAGTGAACATTGTGACTTCAAACAGAACTGCTTGTGGTTCGAGTTTAAACTTGTTACTTACATTAAGTTGCATATGTTGGTTAAGTAGTCAATGTAAACTTTCACACACAAACACAGTTACCGTTATAAATGGATGGTTTACATTGTTACCTGGTTAGATGTAGGGAAAAGTCATGGTTTGGGTTAAAATAAGTATGTATTGTGTATGTGCATGTGCTAAGAAGTCAACGTTAGCGTCACATACAGATGCATGGTTGCAGTTTTAAACATGTGGCTAACGTTGTGATTTCAAGCCAAACGAATTGGCTTGGCTTAGGAAAAGATTGTGCATTGGATTGAAATGTGTAACTTAAATTAAGTTATAGTACATGTAAGTTAACGTATACCGTTGACTACAGACGAACAGCTGCAGTTTTAAACTTGTGGTTAATGTTGTGAATTATAACAAAACTACTTGGTTAAGATAAAAATTCTAGTTTTGGGTTAAAATAGTTATTGCTGTCACATTATGAACGTAATTTAAGTAGTCAACATAAATAACTCAACAGTTGACTTTTGGTTTTACACGGGACATGAACAGCGGCCTCCTGGGTGAAAGTTCTGCATATGTTTGACCCTGATATTTATTGACTTTGGTGAGTGTAACAGTATGAATTACAATCAACAGAAACTACAGTATATTGCCTTGTATCTCTCCTGTAGCCTTGTATCTCTCCTGCCATCCGAGGGTAGAATATTTGAGATTCATTGTTAATTGAGAATGTAAGTTCGTGGTGATGCACGTAGTATGTTGTAATGTATTCTTCCACTGTAATCAGATCATAGAACAAGCGTACCGCCAAACAAAGAGAAAAGAGGAAGTGAAATAGAGAAAGAGACGGGGAGAGAGGGTGAGATTGAACACTCTCCAACCCGAATGTCAACCTTCTGCCCACTCGGCTGAACTCTGCGGTCACACAAAGTGAGCGCTACCCACTAGGCGAAGTGTAATTTAAAAGGATGGTGGTGACCTTTCCTCTCTTTTCTCCTTGGCTTGGAACAGCTTCATGCATCCATTTTAAAACCACTCTCTCTATCTGACTCTCTCCCTCACAGTTTTTTCTATCTTCCAATCCCGTTTTCTCTCCTCTCACATATGGCCCCATGTAACCTCATCCATCCTGCCTGCTGGATGGCTAGCTCATGAATATATCCAACATGGGAGTGGATTCAAAATAATGACTGTGTATGGGTACCAGAGGAGAGGAGTATACGAGGGGAAAATAACATGGTTCAGTATGTTGCTCTGACATACACTGAAATCATGTTATGAACATTTCTGTCAGCAAAAAAAACAACTGCAAAAAACAAGTAGTGAACTGAATTTATCATGGATATGATTTCCTTCCCTTCCTCTCCATTCCTGAATACAGCTCAGAAGAGCCACACACACACACACACACACACACACACACACACACACACACACACACACACACACACACACACACACACACACACACACACACACACACACACACACACACACACACACACACACACACACACACACACACACACACACACACACACACACACGGCACCTCAGGATGAGCCTGCAGGCTTTGGTAGGAAACTACCAACACTTCTTTGCAAATTCTTAGTCATAAGACGAATGGCCCAAAGATTGTGGCTAGTTGTGCCATCAATCAGTTCACATGTCCAGTGCTCTGTTTCCAACAAACCCTCCTAACTAGTAAGAAATGTGTGTGTGTGTGTGTGTGTGTGTGTGTGTGTGTGTGTGTGTGTGTTGTCTGATCTTGTGCCAATATCAGCTAGATGACAACATTTGCATCCACCTGTTTTAGGTGCATTTTCAATTTAAGTATGAAAGAAATGACAAAAAAAATGTAATAATCTTGAAATATCGCAAAAACAATGTACACTTGGTTGAGGTGTAAAAGTTAGTGCATGGATTAAAGCAAAGTGTGACGGAGTACAATGGTGTAGCGAACGTCGACGGAAACATGATAAAACTGAAAGGTGATAATAACAACAATGACACAATCTGAGACTGCTCTCAGGAACCTAAAAGGCACTGGATGTTTGAACCCTCTAATGACTAAGTGCCTGGACAGACTTAGACTGGACAGACTTAGACTGGACAGACTCTTAAGACCTTGGTAAAGGCAGAGTCTACAATGTTTAATGACACCCCCGTTGTGGTTTTACGAGCCTCACGACATTCCTGAGTGGAAACAGAGACACAATCAACTGTGAATAAATAACTCAAAGAAACTTGATTAAGCATGTACCTTTATTGATATGCTTGTCCTAGTCTTAGTAAGTCCTTTTGCTTTTAAATCACGACCATTCTAAAGTCCACATCTTTGTCCGATCTTTAAGCTCACTTTAATTTTGGTCCAAACTGAAATGTCTCAACGACATTTTAGTTCAGACATTCAAATTTCCACATATCCAACTCCATTTATGACGGGATGAAGCTCATGCAGTCAGCCTGCAACTTTCATCTCAACCAGAGCACAGACCACCAGAGGAGGGAGGAGCGTTCGCCCCCTCACTCAGGATACTTGTTTGTGCTAAAATGTTGAGTTTAATCCTTTCCATTCATTTGTTATGGATATAGGTACACATGTATGTCTACAGTTTGAGTCTTCTACTCTGGATTTTAAAGCTGAAGGGTGATCTCCACCAAATATGAATGAAACAGATCAATAAGCTTTAGACCTAACGTACGATCTCCCTTAAATTAGAACTAGTATAACATTGCCTCACAATCTTCCCTGGTGCTTCTCAAACTCTCAGATGCTGAACATGTTTTTAACTAAATGTAAGGTATAAATGTCAAACTTTGAATTTAATTGATAGACATTAATCAACAACTTGAGTCACTAATTCTATCTATTTGTGGTTCATCGTTAGTCTTTGTACTGTTCATCATATTCTTTATTCATTCCATTCATTTTGTGTTTAGTAGTTGTTATGCAGTTAGTCCAATACATATTTCATTCATAAAGAACTTGATTATTTGATTTCTGTGTATATGAAATACTAGGTCTGTACACCTTGACAAGAACTTTGTAGCAACCATGAGATTAAGATTTAATACATTAGTAGCACATTTTGAAGTTTTCCTAAGTTTTCCAACATTGGGTGGCGTCCTAAATGTATGTTCAATTCTGTTAGTTAATAGTTAAACTAATGGTGTCCTTATGGCGTAAGATGAGTAAAATCATCCTTTAATACAAATGTATGAGTTCATAAATCATAATTGAAATATTAATAATCATTGCATATTTTGATATTCATTATTATTTATTAAATCTGCGTGATAAGTAATGACAAACATGAAGCATGTGACTTCCACTGTAGCTTCTACACACAGATCTGAAGAAAGCTTCTTCACATTCATTTACATCCAGTTTTCTACATTTGCACTGGTGGAGGTTCTGTTAAATACATCCTCTGGCTGTGTTCTTCTGCACACACACACATGACTTACATGACACTCTTCTTTCATCACATACGTAACGTAACATTAACAACATGTTGATGTCGAACGGACTTCCCTGTACTTTGTAAAATGAGGCTAAAGGGGTAGCCAGTGCGTTACAAAGTGATGCCAACGAGTCTCCACCAAGCTTCCATATTTGACGTTGTGGCTTGAGTCACTTGATGGCACCCGAGTGGGATCCATATGCTAGGGAGGGCCGTGGGATGTAGTCGAGGGCTCTGGCTAAAGCTGGTAAGTGAACCTTTTTATCACAAGTGATTTAGGAATAATCCTGATTCACTTCACACATCAAATGTAAATGTTTCAGGAATCCAATGCAGGGTTTTCCTATTTATCGAACTCAGTTTTTCCAAACACATTTCATTCATTCCACACAAAACACAAGATGTGACACAAGATTGCATGATTGGAAAAGGAAAGAAATAATCTCATATTGCCGGCCCCCTGTTTAAAAAGAAGTAACGCAGGTGATTTGCCAATACTTTCATCAATCTCACACATCAGTGAGGAGAGGAAAAACACAAGAGCACATTCCTGAATCAAGCCCATGTGCGAACCCTCCATTACAAGAAGAGGATGTACTAAACACAGGATATCTGAATTCCAGTGACGCCATAATAGACCATACATACATCAGCAGCCTAGTTTTGTGTTTGCACTTGAGAAATATCTGACTCATAACTCGAACATTGGGGAAAATGATTCTTTTCCGCAGCGGTTAATGATGGCAGTGATGATTACGGTGGGTGAAATGAAGTTCATTATGGTGTATTGTGGCGCAGTGCATGACTATAGAGAGAGGGATAGGCCATTGAATAGTGGGGGCCATGTTGACACACTTAGTGGAACATAGATTTCCTACAGCAGCCATTCATTTGTTGTTATCCTGCAGAGAGCTATAATGAATGAGGAGAAGGTGGGGAAAATGGTTCACCAATGTAATTTGTCTCCCAAAGTGGCTGGGGGTCAGCACAAATTTGTATCTGCCACTCTCTCTCTCTCTGCCTTTACTCTCCTAGCTTCCCTCTTTCCCTCTGTTTTCTCCCTCACCCCACAGCCACAGCAGCAGTGTGGCTGCAGGGACGTCTGTCTCTAACTTTGGTCCAAACTGAAATGTCTCAACGACTACTCGATGGAATGGCCAGAAATTGAGTTCAGACATTCAAATTTCCACATATCCAACTCCATTTATGACAGGATAAAGCTCATGACAGCCACACTTCTTTATTCCATGCAGATGACGAACACAACTGTGCATAAAAAGCAATAGAAACCCTTTTAACTGTCATCAGTTGTTACCACGACCACACGGCCAAATCAAACTGCACCTGACTGCATGTTGTGAAAGAGAACCGCTCACAGTTTTAAACACCTGCTGTTGTGAATTCAAACAAACCTACTTGGTTAGGGTTAGAAAGAGATCATGGTTTGGGTTAAAGTAAGTTTGTTTGTTTGCTACTTACATACATAAGTTACGTTAGTGCAGGGGTCACTAATAGGCGGACCGCGTTCCAGATTTGGACCCAGATGCCGTTGTATCTGGACCTTTAACCAATACTTGAGGCACTCATTTAGCGGTGAAGGAAACATACCGAGCAATTGCATGCATTACATCACGTGAGGCTACTCAGCCAATCAAATATATGTATTCTGATAAACTTCAAGAATGGAGGGGAGAGACCGAGTAGCCGGAGAATAATATGTGAGTCAGAAGTTATTTCACACGACGTTCTCATAAAAAAGAGAAAAGTAGTGAGTGAGACCAGAGTCATTAACCATGAATGGACAGACTCTTGTATGTTAATTATTCCTATGTTCACTTTAAAACCAGTGTGTCTCATATGTTCAGAGACTGTGATGATTATTAAAAGCATTAATGTGAAGCACCACTACGAGACAAATAACTCTTTTTAGCAAACGTACCCACTCACATCTGAAATAGAGTCACAGATGATAAACAATCTAAGAGCTTAATATGATCAGAATCTAACACATGAATTCACTGACCAACAGTGATGTTACCAGAGAGAATAGAGCTGAAACAAGTGGTTTAATAACCACAGATAGAGTCCATGCACATGTAACATGTGCGATCTTCTTTTATAGTAAAAAGTAATTTAAGGACCAGTTGTAATGTTTCTAGATACTAGGCTCATCTACGGAGCCCAATTGTTTTAAAGGAACCACCAAGAGTCACAGATAAGTTTAACCAAGCGTTGTATTGTGATTATTTCCCAAACAAAAGATAGAAAAAATAAATAAGTTCATAAGTGTCAGTTCAGTTAATTCCTCATACAGTTCGTACGTCTCAGTTCAGTTCATTGAGATCTTTGTGTTCGATCCTACCACAGTTCTTGTGGAAAGGAAGGGGAATTGGGGTCCAAGGAAATCTCCATCTTGTAGCTCGCCATCAAAACTTTTACAGGTGCTCCGGATGATCCGGAACCATTATTCACAAAAAACCTGACCTCTGACTGCAGAATTAGTGCAAGAACCCACACGGTCTAGTTATGACGCAGATCGCTGTCGCTGCTGTTTAGTTGCTGTCCGGCTGCACCAAATGTAAACAGGAAGTGAGCTGTCTACCCCGGATATTTATGACAGCGCGCAGTCCGTGATTGGCTACGTAATTTGCGTATTCAATAAGTATTATTAAAACAGTCTCTGGATCAGAGGGTTACACACACACATTTATCTCATTAGAAGATGAAGAATATGATATCTGGCTTTGATTGACATCACTTCACACCTGAATGAACTGAATTTGAAGCTGCAGGACAATTAAGACTTTATTTTTCTAAAATGAATTACTTTAGAGTCACATTTTTCAAAAGCTTTGTTATTTAATTTATTCTTGAATCTTGGTTAAGATCTTGAGTAAGAGAAGATCATTTATTTATTATTAGAGTATGTATTGTTTACATTTATTACAGTCAGAAATCTGTAATAATAAATATTGTTTAGATATTATTCAATTGAACTTTCTTTATTTGATTTGTCAGTAGTTGACTACATACAGATAATATAATTGTTGGCTACATCAATATACATGGGACTAAATCATAACGCCAGTTAGACATTATTGTGATGTTCCGGACCTTTAATGAGGAAATTCTGTCTAACTGGACCTCGCTGAATATTAATTGAATACACCTGCGTTAGTCAGCATGCCGCCACCTCCACCAACACATATCCGTCGCATTGTTTAAGCATCGTGGAAGCGTTTTACTTGGACGGTATGCTGACCATTGTCCTGATCAGAACTCATCTAAGAGCTTTAAGTGACTTTAGTCATCATTACAATAGTACAATAACATAAACAAAGTTTGTATTCATTCATACCAACAGTGAGACTACAGCTCCATCATCAGGCCAAAAACAAGGACAAACATTAGCCGCTATGACCCGAGGTGTGCATTTAATGGCAATTACTCTCTTTTATGCCTGTTGTCAACATACTTATTTCCTCCTCTTTATTCCTTGATGACTCTACTGTTGTCTTTTTTCTCTTTCCTTGTTTCTTCTGTTCTCCTTAAATCTGGTGTCTCACATAGTCACACACAAGCACACTTATAAACTTTGCCTCCAAGCAATGTCAAGTCCTCCTTGATTATGTATGCTCTGAAGCTGCCACGAGAGAGGGCATCAAGGGACATGTGTGTGTATGCATGCAAGTGTGTTCCAGGGTTAAATGTGTTACCCATCTCTTTGACATCATGTAATGACCAACAGCAACTACATTTTCCTAAATGTTGCATTGTCTGCAGTATTTTTACTAAACACAGATCGCACACACACACAGTTGTTTTCCCATCACTTAGAGGACATTAACTTACTTTCATTTCCTGGAGAGTTACCCCAGCCGTAACTGCCACTTGGCTAATCTTAACCCCAACCTAACCTAAACCTTAAACCTAACCTACATCCTAAAATGTAATGATTTATTGTATGAGGACTTGCAATTTGTCCCTGAATGGAAGGAAAGTACCCACAATGGGACAGGCAAAACAGAAGTATGTCCCCACAACATGAGCAATACACATACACACACCTACAGTGGAACTCTGTCCAGCTGCAGGGTGTTATTGTGGAGGCTGTGTGTGAACAAACCAAATAGGATGACCCGATAACATAATCGTTTTAATGGAGCACAACACAGTGTCCAGTACGTAATGCAGGAAAGGGGACAGGAACGGATTGGGAGACATACTCGTGCAATGAAGTGCCTGAGCCAGCAGCTGTGCGTCTTATTCTTAGAGGGATAATGCGCACAAGGAAAACATGGGTGACATTTCGGCTGGCGCGAAGAGGAACGTGGCACTCAGCTTCACAGGGTCAGCAATGGGATGTAATGAGATATGCTTGAATGTGAAGGTGGAAATGGCAGTAACTAGCAGTGGGGGTGCGGGGCAGCATGTGCTGTGCACTCAACTCACATGAAATGATGTGAAGAGACCTGATGAAAATACAGTCCAGCGGATGAACGGGAAAGTTTAGAACCAAATCAGAGTGCTGATGAACTGACAAGAGATGTGATGCATTCAAATACAATTTAATCTGAATGAGCGAGTATTTCACAGCAACATGAGAGTCTGCTGCTTCCCAACATAGATGATAGGTGGACAACTGCCGTGGTGTAAACCCTCGTCACATTTACGTCTGGCTTGGTACAATATACGGCTCCATGTGCACACAATACAATATAACTTAACATGCACAGAAAAATGAAAACCCTCTCTGCAGTTATCAATTGGGCTCGGTTCAAAGTGTAAGACAGCTAAATAATATGTAGGTTATTTTACAACATCTGTGTTCCTACCTGCTAAAAACGTTGTGAAGTGAGAATAATGTCATCACTGTGACGGTTCACGGGGTTCCGTGTGGGTTTAGGTGTGGAGCAGAGACTCAGGCGCAGACAGACACAGGAAACAAGGTGAGGTGAAAAACAAGGCTTTACTGGGCATTTAGCAGTCAAAACAAAAACCACTCCAACCGGGAGCACGGGAAATCAAAACTGCAATAAAAGCAAAGTCATAAAAAGGGCTTGGACACAAAAGACACAGCGCTTTGTGCTCCATGGTCTAGTATTGATATGCTAGTTTGGATAAATAAACACAGTTGCATTAAGAAGTAGGGGACACCGGGACTCTTGGTATTTACATTTTAGTGTATGATAGACTTTCAGTCAATTCTTAAGAGTGGGACAGATGTTAAGAAAGTAACCAGACGTCTTCATTCACAACGCACTAAGACTTTCTGGTAAATGCCGGCTTGTCACTTCACCATCAACTGTGGCTATCCAGAACAGCTATAAACACTTTGGTCTTCAGACGTGACTGCACAACATGCCAAACCACGTGGTTCAGTTGAGGCACTCTGAGGACTTTAAGATCAGGGCTCATCTCTGAGAGGTACAACAATATCACCCTACTTCTGGCTTTGCTCTAACAGAGGAACATCATCAATGACATGACCACAAGAGGTAGGCTACCATATGAACGTATGTCCCTTTAACTGTTGGGATAAATACCAAAGCCTCAGATTGGCAGGGACTGCTTAAAACTTCTTGCACACGAGAGCCCCCTTTAAAGGGGGCTAGAGGGGGCCGGGGGGGTGGTGTACATGTGTACAATTCACTTTTGCGAAAGGAATAAAATAATAAAAAAATAATACGTGTGTAACAAAGAAATTCTGGGCGAAACAACCATGGGAGCCATTTTACACACTGCAAAACACAATTGTACATGAACTAAGATCATATCTGGAAGATATCTAGAAGATTTGCAACAATTTTGGCCAAAAATCGACGAACTGTGCTCTTTGTATGATCTCTCATCACGAAGCACGGATCGCACATGGCGGATGAGCACATCTAGCAGGCTCGTGATTCGACCCGGAAACGAGCAGCGGCGTCGAAATTACTCTCTTTCAAACCGTTCAAAGGTTATGGGTATACATGCCAACATCAGCCACTGGTCACGAGAAAATAAATTGGGTAAAAAAACTTACGTTTTGGCGATGTAAAACGGATTTATTCCAACGGATTTCGGCGCTCATGTGTCCTCCATCCTGTGCTGCATGACTGTGACTGGTATCAATGCGCTGGCGGAATGAATGGCAAAATGGCAGCCGATTCTGTAAGGTGGACCAATCCATGTAGAGAGGGGGGTTTGCCCTGCATTTTGCGATTTTTAGTCAGTAAAGAGAAACGGAGATTCTCAAACACCCCCGCATGGCTCCCGTTGGACTATCCCACATCTAAAATGGTCTCACACTTGTAAATCGGCCGATCACAGGCCTTACCAGTGTCACATAGACACACATTATGAGCCAGTTATTGTTATGAATGACAGATATGACACATCATAACTGCTCAAAATTATTCAAAATGGTATCAAACTGATTTATTAGGATTATTGAACACTCAGTGATAAGAAAAGTGAATATATAGTTAATATTTAGTTATATAGTATATACAATTAGAATACGGCAATGCAACTGCTGCTTCCAAAAATGAGAATTTTGCATGCCTTTGCTTGGTTTATGCTGGCCTGCTTTACTCAATCAAAGTCAAATCAGTTTAGAGACTGTAAAACCTGTTGTGCTATGACTTTGGCTTTGCCATTAACATTTTTAGGCCTTATTTCAAGTAATATTTTAGACACAAGTGCTTTTTTTCAGGCAAAACTGCAACTTTTTCAATTTGAGCTGTGCCATATGTGAAAATATGTTATTAACCAGTAACATATACACAATATTTACACATATCAGCACATCTTCCAAGTGTTACCTGTATTATACAATCAAAAAATTATTAAAATAGACCTTGTAGTTGCAGAAATACACTCTCTTTAGTATGGGTATGCAATTTTCGACCAGAGGCCTAAAAATAGGGCCAGTGTTAAAAAGCTGCATCGTGGTTAAAGTCTGTGTGGGGATACATCAAGGGGCCTCCAAAGAGTGCTGCAACTGTGTTTAGTCCTTCAGTGCAGAACCAGCACAGACGCTTACTAACGCCAAATGAAACAACAACTCACGGCACATACCATCACAAAAACCAGTTTGAACGTCAATGACAGGCTTCACGTGGCGGGTTCAAGTTCACATTAAATACAAACATGGATTCCAAAGGGCTCCTGTAGATACAGGATGTCAGCTTATGCTGGTTGGAGGTTAAAGTAATCAACACAGTTACATTAAACTCCATTCTCTTAACAATGTTCAATTCTCTTGACACTTGTGATCCGGTCACCCAGGATGCATGTTAATGCGCTCAGAACCTTTTGTCAAGGGAAGAATCCTGACTGGACTGTGGAAGAAATACACCTTGATTTTTGTCTGATGTTCAGTAATCAAAAATAACTTTTCATGAATGTATGAAAATCCAAAATGGAATCCAAGTAGAAGACACAAAAAAAAGTGATTTACACATTGCAACCAGGTCACAGAAGAAAACAATGAACTCAACTGTTTACTGGCTTTAGGTGCACTAATAACGAAAGGTATGATGGCTGGATGTGAAGCGCACTGCTGCAGTACATCAGATGAGCAATACCACGAAGCTGATGATGCCGAACCCTCAATGATGCTTGAAGGTGTCTCAGAGAGCGCTTCATTCAGTTTGGCAGTTTTTTAAGTTTTGCAGCTCAACAATATGCTCCAGTGATCTTCATATTCACGAGAAAGACATTATAAAGTCAGGTGACAAGGAAAATAGGAAGAACACGAGATCAAAACACACACAAGGCAACTAAAGACAACATATTATAAAGAGTAAGAAGAAAACAAATGAAAAGCAGTATTTATTAACGTGGTTTGTTAATAATAATGAAGCCGATATGAGCTTTTCCTATTGGCTGAGGAAGAAGGAGTGTTTGTGTCTGTTGGTTCTGGCTGCTGGTTGTCTAAGTGAAAGCCAGAAGGCATGGTCTGGAGCTCTCGTTGCAGGATGTGGGTGCTGCCAGACTCTGATTTGCAACCGACTTTGTGCCGTGTAACCGTGACACTGCTACATCACCTTTGTTCTTGTATTGTTCTGTTTTAGATTGAGAGAAAAGTAGCAACAGAGAGAGGAAAAAGGAAAAATTGACTCAAGAAAAAGATCTATGAAATAAAGTCCTTGTTAACATCAAACTCAGCCAGCTGCCTGATTTTACACTACATATCGGTGTTACAATCAAAGCTCAGCTTATTATCAATTATGAAGCCCGGGTACTTGTTCGACTCAACGGTTTCTACACCCTGACTATTACATGTTGAAAGGTGTGGAATGATGATGTGTGAAATCAATACACGTATGCTTGATCTTTGTCCCAATTAAATCAAAAAAGGCTTCTTGACACCATCTTAAAGACACACAAACAGAGAGGGTGACTACAGGTATATTCATGCTGACAGTAGACCGTAGTACTGAGAATAATAATCTGGTTTTTTGAACATCAAAGCATGTGAGCATGCTCTAGTAGAATCCCAAAATGCAATACAGTATGAACCTCAACATAAGCATATGTTCCCAAGGTCAACAGTTTGACATTACGCAGACAAACTTAGCACAGTATGTCATTTTGAAATGTCTTCTTCAGATGCTGCATCGTCTCCCTAAAAGCTGCTGTAAAATCCTGAAAAAACATCTTTGTCTTCTTTTGGAATAATTTGGGTTGAAAAGGATGAAATGATAGATGTAGAGCACCAACACAAAGCTGCTGGGATCAGATTCAAAATCCCACATTAATTTAGCCCTGCTTTAACTGAGTATAATGAAAACCAATGTTGTGGATGAGTCACCAAGGCCACATGCCAAATACAACAGAGAGCATTATATTAATAAGTGTGGTCATTGTAATAATACTAGTGACTTTAGAAGGAATCATTATGACAATCACAACAACTCTGGATGAATTGACATCAAGTGTTTGACTCTTAGTGGGATGGGAGCGCTTGGAGACAAGGATGATGATGTAGGAAATTTGGGTTTAGAAGTGTGTTTTAAGAAATCATAATTAGTGTTTTGGAATACATAATTAGAAGACTCATAATTGTAGAAGTCTTTTAGAATTTGTAGTTAGAAGTGATTTGTAGTTAGAAGTGTATCTTAGTAGCACCTTTATATCTGTTTGTGAAACTTGTGAAGTTTTTGCCAAAAGTGGCAAATCCTTATCTTTATATAGAATGTTTACCATAGAAGTGTTAAGCCATAAAAGACAGTCATTGAATGTTTTAAACTGTAAAGAATAGTATGTTGGGAGTAAGGGACAGATAGATTTCTAGACAGGCAATTACAGGTCATACCCGTGCGAGGGTCCTGCGAGGAGGAGGAGCCAGCTGGATTTAGCCAATAGGAACTACGGACATTATGGGATGTTTTTTGAACTATGTAAGGCGGGAGAGATAGAAATTCCGTCCTCTTGCTCCTGTACCACTGGGTGGGTGGTAACGCTTTTCGGGGTGAGCAGGTCATATTCTGTGTAACTGTAAATAATGTACTTCACTATGCAATTGTTTTAGCATGAGAGGTATTAAATGCTTTGTTTATAATTGAAACCGGTTCTCTTTGTGTAAGAGGCTGGATCACATGCGGTTTCCCCACAGTCTAGAGGTTCCTTGAACCTAACAATGATGATGATGATGATGATGATGAGGAACATGGTGTGTATGCAATGATAACCATAACTGACCAGTTACATTGATGATAATACCAATGATAACTTATTTACAGGGATAACTGTGCAGAGGCCGCGGAAAAAAATGTCCCTGAATTGCTTCTGATACATTTATTGAAACATTTCATTTCTGATAATTGATAAGTAACTCAGACACTTGTCAATGATTAATTCCCCTCATTACAGTTTCATTTGAAGGACCCTCGCTCATACAAATTCGCCAACTATGAAGTATAATTGTAGTTTATGACTTCTAATAATATCGGTCTACTGTCTGCATATAATAATCACTTCCACTGTTAAGCAGCAATTTTCCTCATGGTGAATTATTCATTAAAGAGCTCATCTTTAGGACATGGAAATGAAAGCATGTAGAGTGATTACAAAGAGGAGAAGTATGGCCCAAGCTGGTTTGAACTATAGATCCTGGATCAGACCCATAACTAATCCAGGACCATTGGAAAAGAGGACAATACTTTCTAGACTCCACTAGTTGCGTTCATTTATCTAATCTTTGTGTTAATTCCTTGTCAATTATATTCCGGTGCAATTACTGAAACTGTTTTTGCTGAAGGCCCTCTGGGTCCCTCTTTAAAGGCCCCTGGAAGCCCCTTAAAGACCCATGGAATTCATTCCACTTCCCCAAGGATTCCTAGATGTGCCCAGGCTACCGAAGTTGGTGGATGTGTACACTGTGGCTTCTGTAAGCTGAGGTATCACAGGTCAATACATCTCAATTAGAGATAAGGAAGCAGAGTCCATGTCCCTGTGTGATTTAGGCTTTTGACCAGAGTCTCCATTGTGTCTGTGTGTCTGTGTGTAAATTAACCCCAATTCCCAGAGCCTGTTGGCCAGCTGGTGTGCAGCAGAGAACAGGAGGCCTGTGTTCAACTCTTGCCCAGTCTTGATTGCCTGAGCTGGGCTGCTCCCCTAACCTTAAACCCTCTGACCCATTAACACGATTGACACCTGAAACATGACCAAGCAAGACACACACACACACAGACACACACACACACACACACACACACACACACACACACACTTTCTACCTTGATGTATTTGTGGGGACTTTTTGTCGAGTCTCTGCTGATGGTGCATGAGCTCCGAGCAAGCACAAAGGCGTTGATGCACAGCGTGCCGTTTGTTGCTTTACACTTTGAAATGCCAGAGGAAGTACAAACAAAATGTACTGCGAACAATCAAAAATACAACTACTGCAACCAGGCGGCAACCTTTTAGATCTAAAGAGTGAAGCCGATGAGGAAGTGCCTTAACCTTGCATTCTCTCTAATGACCATCAGGGGGCGACTCCTCTGGTTGTATAGAAGTCTATGAGAAAATGACTCTACTTCTCTCTTGATTTATTACCTCAGTAAACATTGTAAACATGAGTTTCTGGTCTCAATCTCTAGTTTCAAGTCTTCTTCAATACAGCATGATGTTCATTTAGTAAATGATGCTCCGTTTAGGGTCAAACAGACCATAAAGCAGGGTATGCTTTAGGGCGGGGCTACCTCGTGATTGACAGGTCTCTACCAGAGACGTACACTGCGTCTCTACGTCACTCCGCATTCCAAATATATTCACTTCAGTTCACTGGTTGCTAAAAAAAAGATGGAGACGGGCAAAAAACAAACTCTTCAAAATGGCCGTCCACAAGCCAATGGGTGACGTCACGACGACTACGTCCACTATATGAACACAGTCTGTGAGTGTAACCGGCAAAACAGCATAAACCAACCTCCACAATGCTGAGGAGGGTTCGTAATTAACTCTAAACTTATATCTCATACACTCTATAGAGGAGACCTAAGTCAAATATATATATATATAAATACTTATATTGACTCTAAACACACATAGGGCCCACACACACACTCACTCACACACACAAAAATAAGAAAAGTTGCAGGCCTGTGCGTCGCAGTGCTGCCTCCCGAATCCTCATCCTCAGCAGAGCAAAGACACAGAAAGTCTAACTCACAGTTCTTCAGTCTTGGAGAAAGAGTTTGTGGTCCTAAAAGATGAAACCAGTTGACAGCGCCGGTGACGGCAGCACTTTGCTGAAACATATCATGTTACTATGACAACGACAAAAAATAAGATGTATAATTGTGGGTATTTATTTTATACTTTGTACTCCCTAATTTGAACGTCTTCCTGGCTCTTTCCTCACAAGATGAGGTAACTTCATGTAAATCTATTTACTCGTTTCTTTCAAAACAGCTTCAATGACAAAATCAAATATTTGATGAATAAATACAAAATATTCTCTGATTTCATGGTTTTTTGTTCCATCTTTAATCCTTAATGTTTCTGAGTAAATGTAATAAGACAGGCTGAACACACGTGAGCCGTCCGCTTTGTTTACCTTTTTTACGTCTTCATGCTAACACTGGTCACTCCGTGTTTAATGTGACATTGCAATGATTTGTGGGTAATTCCCTTAGGCAAAGTCTGCATCTAATGCTGAATAAGGAAAGGGTTCATAAAGGGCTCGAGATGTCTGTGAGAGACTCAAAGACTCGACGATTTGACAGTGGGACAGAACTAAACCCTCAGACATTGTGGGAACGCACATCAAAATCCGTGAGAGCGGAGGTTAGGATTGGGCCCAACCGGCCTCTGGTCCAGCGACTCAGCAACTTTAGCTCTACACAGACACACTTGCACAAAACTCTCGGCAAAATTAACTGAGATTAAACAATAAATGTGCAGTATTCTTCTCTAACCTAAACATTCACCGAGCTATCTACCCTCACATTTCTCTCGTTCTCTATTTATTTCTTCGCGCTTCTTCTCCGTTTCTCTTTTTTCCTTCACCCCACCCTCTCCTTTACCTACGACCAATTACCGTAGGTGGGGCTGAAAGATACTAAAGTAACCAATCAAACAACAGCTCAAACTAAAGGCACAATCAGTGTTCGTTTTTTTTAAATTTCACTTACTTTCACCCTGTTTGCCGTCAATATTGTTTGGAGCTGTTTATTCACCCATTTGCATCCTACTGTATTTATGACTAAATGATCTCAATCCCTCAGTTAACAACGTTTCTTTATTAAGCTAAATTACTGTCAGTTTAATTGCCTCACTGAGTTATTTCATCCAACTTGAACTAACTTGTCTTAATACCTAACTTTTAAACCAGAGCTACACCTGTAAAAACAAAAGTCAAGTATTGCATGCATTATAAAGAAACGGATGTTCAATATCCTGAAAACAATTTGATTTTTTGACAAAATATTTACTCAAATGTAGATTTTTAACACCTCCTGCTTCTAAAGCATTTAAAAACTAATTGGCCTGCTTTGTGAAATCCTTAGGCATGTAATTGTGCTTTTATCAGTGAACTATTTGTTACGGTCACGTCTTAAACAGCTCTGGGCGCGCATTGTTACAAAAATTCAGAGGTGCAATACCGAACACAGCGACAACTCATTTTCTGGTGCACGCTCCTCACGCCGGCTTCACTTCAGCAGGTATAAACTATGCTTTATAGTATAAACTATGCTTTATATATATATATAAACTATACTTTATTGTATAAACTATGCTTAATGATATGAACTATGCTTTATTTCCCTTTATTTGTGAGATTGTTGTGTTTCTGAACTCCGACCACACATTTGGTGATAAGAGGTCATTGCTTCAATGACTCATCAAAGAGCCTGAAAAGTTGATTGGGCAATCACTGAAAGTGTGCGCTGAAATGGACAACGCAACTAACACAATGAAGACAGAATTAAACAGAAAGATTGACAAAAGAAACCCTGACTGCTTGTTAACTCTAATGTATTATCTCCCTCGGGAAGCATTTCTCCCCCACAGTTCAATAACAATTGGCAAATCTACTCAGCTGTCTATATACAGAATCACAGACCTAATCCCACATTAGACCTATGACGACATGAGAACTGGCAAAGTGTCCTCGTTGTGAAATTCTCCAGCTCAAACTGGTTCTCACAAGCGAAGAAGCACAAGAACACAGAAAAAGAAGAGAAAAGCACCCCTGGCATTTGGTCCTACCTCCCATCTCTTCATCTTCTTACTTTAACTCCCTCACTGCCTCTCTGCATAATGCACTGCTTAAGTGTGTGAGTCTGTGTGAGTGTGAAATAGAGGGAGTGCTGTTTAATCCTGAATATAGCTTGCCCAGTAGGGAGTCTGCAGCAGAGTCAAGCTCGCAGTTAAATAAAAAGGAAACTACTCAAAGGAGGCAGAGCCAAAGTACCTGTGGCTTTGGTGTGTTAACAACAAAACCACCGTTGTCTCTTTCTCTTTCATCCCTCTGTCTTTCTAGACGTGCAGTCCCTCTCTTCTAACTTTTTTTATATCTGTTGAATATTGAAATCAGTGTTGTAATATGCCAACTTGATCCCTCTGTTTTATTCCAAACTACATTCAAATAGAACAGGAGCCACATTGTTCCTTTCAACCATTCTGCATTAGCAAAAGAGCTTCTGGTGAATGCATTACTGCACCTCAGAGCAATTGGAAGTTTTGGGAAAAGCAAGTATTAATTATATTAGTAAGTATTCTTCCAATATTTTTGCACATGGCAAACTTAAGGCTGCACTGATCTAATTTTGGAGGACTTGAGGTACAGAGGAACTCCACAAACACGCTAGAAATACATTTCTGGCATATCACCTTCTAATGTTGCTAGGGGACCTAATAGAAAACAATTCAATTCAATTTATTTTGTACAGCCCAAAATCACAAATTTGCCTCAGAGGGCTTTACAATCTGTACTCATGCAACATCCTCCGTCCTGGGACCCTCACATCGGGACAGAAAAAACTCCCATGATGGACAAAAGTGTGATAGATGTCATGTGTACAGAATGAACAACATAACAGAGTTACAACACATTCAATGCATATTCAGACTCCGATGAAGAAGCAAAGTCAGTAATGTGCGTTAATGGTACAATAATTTATACAGAAGGAGAGAGAGAAGAGGAGAGAGGAGCTCAGTGTTTCATAGGAAGTCCTCCAGCAGTCTAGGCCTATAGCAGCTTATGTAGGGGCTGGTCCAAGGCAAACCTGAGCCAGCCCTAACTATAAACCTGATCCAACCCTAACTATAAACCTGAGCCAGCCCCAACTATAAACCTGAGCCAGCCCCAACTATAAACCTGATCCAACCCTAACTATAAACCTGAGCCAGCCCTAACTATAAACCTGAGCCAGCCCTAACTATAAACCTGATCCAACCCTAACTATAAACCTGAGCCAGCCCTAACTATAAACCTGAGCCAGCCCTAACTATAAACCTGAGCCAGCCCTAACTATAAACCTGAGCCAGCCCTAACTATAAACCTGAGCCAGCCCTAACTATAAACCTGAGCCAGCCCTAACTATAAACCTGATCCAACCCTAACTATAAACCTGAGCCAGCCCTAACTATAAACCTGAGCCAGCCCTAACTATAAACCTGAACCAGCCCTAACTATAAACCTGAGCCAGCCCTAACTATAAACCTGAGCCAGCCCCAACTATAAACCTGAACCAGCCCTAACTATAAACCTGAGCCAGCCCTAACTATAAACCTGAGCCAGCGCTAACTATAAACCTGAGCCAGCCCTAACTATAAACCTGAGCCAGCCCTAACTATAAACCTGAGCCAGCCCTAACTATAAACCTGAGCCAGCGCTAACTATAAACCTGAGCCAGCCCTAACTATAAACCTGAGCCAGTCCTAACTATAAACCTGATCCAACCCAAACTATAAACCTGAGCCAGCCCTAACTATAAACCTGAAATAGCCCTAACTATAAACCTGAGCCAGCCCTAACTATAAACCTGAGCCAGCCCTAACTATAAACCTGATCCAACCCAAACTATAAACCTGAGCCAGCCCTAACTATAAACCTGAGCCAGCCCTAACTATAAACCTGATCCAACCCAAACTATAAACCTGAGCCAGCCCTAACTATAAACCTGAAATAGCCCTAACTATAAACCTGAACCAGCCCTAACTATAAACTATAAACTGGAAGCTGGTTCCACAGAAGAGGAGCTTGATAACTGAAGGCTCTGGTTCCCATCCTACTTTTTAAGACTCTAGGAAACACAAGTAACCCTGAATTAATGGAGCGCAGCTCTCTAGTGGGGTAATATGGTACTATAAGCTCTTTAAGATATGATGGTGTCTGACCAATCAGGGCTTTGTAGGTGAGGAGAATGCTTTTAAAGTCTATTCTAGATTTTACAGGGAGCCAGTGCAGAGAAGCTAATACAGGAGTAATGTGATCTCTTTTCTTAGTTTTTGTTAGTACACGAGCTGCAGCATTCTGGATCAACTGGAGAGATTTAAGAGACTTATTAGAGCAGCCTGAAAATAAGGAATTGCAGTAATCTAGAGGTAACAAATGCATGAACTCATTTTTCTGCATCGCTTTGAGACAGGATGTGCCTGATTTTTGAAATATTACGTAGGTGAAAGAAGGCAGTCCTTGAAATGTGTTTTATCTTGGAGTTAAAGGACAAATCCTGATCAAAGGTAACTGGGATTCTTTACGGTGCTGCTGGATGCCAGAGCAATGCCAGAGAGAAACTATATCATTAGATAATTGATTTCGGAGGTTTTCTGGGCCTAGTAGAATAACTTCAATTTTGTCTGGGGCCCGGTACACTATAACAAATATAACTGGCTGTGTTGTTTTCCACGTTGGGTGTGAAAGACTAAGAATCAAGCTGTCAAATGAGTTATAATTTAGTTTAGGGTTTAATAATAAGCTTGAGTCAAAGATGGCTGCTACTCCACCTCCTCAGCCGGTGCCTCGAGGAATGTGAGTATTAATATGACTTGGAGGAGTTGATTAATTTAGGCTGACATATTCTTCATTACACAGCCAGGTTTCAGTAAGACAAAATAAATCAATATGATTATCTGATATTAAATAATTTACTAATAAAGCTTTTGATGACAAAGATCTGATATTTAAGATTCCATATTTAATTATCCTATTTTGTTGCACTGTTGCGTTGGTAGTAACTTGGATTAGGTTATTTTGTTTAACTCCTCGACTGTTTACTTTTGATTTCATTAATTTAAGTGTCCGTGAGGCACACACAGTCTCTATAGGGTTGTGGGTGGGTAACTGCTCTAATGGAAGACTGAAACTCTGCTTCCTGGTCTGAACTCTGGGTTGTCATGGATTAGGAAAACTGGCTCAGATTTGTAGAAATGAGATCTGCTACATCCTAAGCAGACCAGGTTTTCCCCAGAAAGTCTGCTAATGATCTACACAGTCCACATTGTTTGCTGGACACCACCTCGACAGCCAGTGGTGGAACGATGACATGCGGCTATGCATTTCATCATTGGTTCGGGAGGGGGCCAGAGAAAACTAGAGTCCAACATTGTTTTTGCGTATGTACACACCGACTCCACATTAACTTTAGTGACCTCCGAGTGGCGTAATCGGGTGTCATTACCGCCGACGTGAATTACACTCTTATTGTATTTACGCTTTTCCTTAGTCAGCAGTTTTAAATAAAACTCTGGCCCCAGGAACACGTGTGACTATGGCCTCTGGTTTCACTAACTTCACGTTTCTCAGAATGGAGCCAGATAACCAGAGTTGGTTTCTCAGCGGGTGTGTCGCAGAGTGGGGGGAACCAGTTTGAAACGTGAAGTGGTTGGTGGTGAACCGTGTACTTCAGCTTAGACTTCTGCTTCCTTCGGACCGTCATCCAGCCTCCCGGCTGCTCGGGGCTGCTGGGGAGGCTAACTACAGTAGCTAAAAACTGAGCTTCCATGGTGCGAAGTGTAGGAAATTTGGGTTTAGAACTATGTTTTAGGAAATTATAATAGAAGTGTTTAATGATTCATAAATAAGAAATCATAATTAGAAGTGTCTTGGAATACATAATTAGAAGATTCATAATTGTAGAAGTGTTTTAGAATTTGTAGTTACAAGTGATTTGTAGTTAGAAGTGTATCTTAGTAGAATTTGTAGCACCTTTAGCTCTATGCTTGTGAAACTTGTGAAGGTTTTTGCCAAAAGTTGCAAATCTTTATCTTTATATAGAATGTTTACCATAGAAGTGTTAAGCCATAAAAGACAGTCATTGAATGTTTTAAACTGTAAAGAATAGTATGTTGGGAGTAAGGGACAGATAGATTTCTAGACAGGCAATTACAGGTCATACCCGTGCGAGGGTCCTGCGAGGAGGAGGAGCCAGCTGGATTTAGCCAATAGGAACTACGGACATTATGGGAGGTTTTTTGAACTATGTAAGGTGGGGGATAAAGAAATTCCGGTCTCTTGCTCCTGTACCACTGGGTGGGTGGTAACGACTTTTGGGGTGAGCAGGTCATATTCGGTGTAACTGTAAATAATGTACTCCACTATGCAATTGTTTTAGCATGAGAGGTATTAAATGCTTTGTTTATAATTGAAACCGGTTCTCTTTGTGTAAGAGGCTGGATTACATGCGGTTTCCACACAGTCTAGAGGTTCCATGAACCTAACAATTTGGCACCCCAGATGAGAGGACCTCTTCGACTGGTTTCGTGCAAGCTTACGGTCATGAATCACGGAAATTTTTGGAGTGGCCACGAACAAAAGGTACGCAGAGCCGTTTAATGAAATCTGTTTAGGTAGAAATAGGAATTTTAGCCGGAAATGGCCGTGATTTGTGCCCAGAGGCTGACCACGAGGGGAGACGCATGACGCTAAGTAGCATGTGTTGATGCTATGGGTAACATTTCCAAACTGAGTAATGTATATTTACATTGTGAAACATACTGCAGAATGAATTAAGGGTACTGACTATAAGGGTGAATATTACGAGTGCTGTGATTAAGGGTTAATATTACGAGCACTGTAATAAAAAGGAAAATTGCCACATTGGAATTAATAAGTGGCTAGTCTGCTCGGCGGTACTAGTGTGCACGGACTGGGAGTCTCTCTGGCCTAGCTTGTGTACTACTGGGTCAGCAGGCTAACTGTTTAAAAACAGTTTGTTGGGATCGGCGTAACTGGAGATGTGTGGCCGGGAGAGTCTTTAAGTGGCGGCTTTTAGTGGTCTGGTTTTCGCATTCCCGGGTCGAAATCGGCTTACTGTTTAGGAGTGCTAAGGCTAGCGGTGGTTAGCTTCTGAGGCCGGGGATCCATTGTTACATGGGACACCGACGCTCGGGGACCCACTCGTCGGACCTTTGCCGTGTATTAAAATAGACATCGTGTGGGCAATTAAGAGAAGTAGAATAACAAGCATTTAGTGGAGCTGGGCGGACTGAAGTAGTGATGCCTTAACTGGTCGAGTCAAACTCCCGTGGGTTTTCATGAATATCTTCGGGTCTGGTAAAGTTAAATAGCGTGTTAAACCAGAGGACTTAAGGTTGAATAAAACAGGACAATAAGTCCAATAATACGTGTGTCTAGTCTGCGTTCTAGCAGTGTTGAAATACGTTTAAAGGTTGAATGAGACTGTGCAATAAACTGTTTGTAAGTCACGTTAACTGTTATGGTAAAAATGTTCAGTTGAGAGTTCATTGAATACTCCTAGGCTGCATAATGTTTACATTAAATTCGGCAGAACGGGTGTTGGAAGGACAAAGACAGGAGGTGCATAGACAGAGAAGGGAAGTAGAAGAACTAGTAGGAGAACTAAAAGGTGAATTAAGAGAACTAGAATGCACCAGAAAAGATCTACAACAGCAGATAGAGGAAAGACGAAGAGAAAGTAAAGGAGAGGAGGATATGAAGAGAATGAAGCTGCGCCTGCTGAAACTTCAAATAGCGGAGGCGGACAGAGAAATAAGTAGAAAACATCAGGCCAAGAAACAGATGGCTGTAGCCGAGGCTGAGGCCTCGCAGCAGCCACAAATTCCAGCAGAACCGGCCCCCACAGTGGTGTACTACCAACCTCCACCACATTACAGAGGCAGAGGACGTGCACGTGCATCCAACAGAGGGAGAGGTAACTATAGAGGGGGGTATGGAAGAGGGGAGTGCCATGTGTGCGGGAGTGAAGGTCATTGGGTGAGAGATTGCCCACATAAAAGAGGAGGAAGACAGTCCAGAACACCACCACAATGGGCTCCATACCCACCACATCAGCAGTACTCAAGACCAGGTCTGGCAGGACCACCTCCCTTCATGAGACCCCCACAGCGACAGATGCCCATGCTTCCACCAGGACCATGGGGCGGTGCCGACCAATAGAATATACAAGGGCGCTAACTAACATGAGTCAAGTTTTGTTTTCACAGGTGGAGAACACAGAGGCATCCGCTGACAGGAGAAAGCAGTTGCCTATTGTATCACCAGGCAGCTGGCTGTGGATGGGGTCCACAGGTGTAAGTGGTACTGACCAATAGGGGGGACTGGACCATGGGAGGTTCATTTTATAGCCAAAGATACATAGATGACATAGGGGTACCAAGGGGGGTGTCTAATGAATTTAAAGCCAGCAATCAAATAGCTGCAGGTTTAGAATCTGTTTTCTCTCGAAGGGTGTCATTCAATAAAAATGTCAATTGGATCAATTACATTTACTATAATCAACAGCGTTTTGTAAACTTCACCAGGGACGCCATATCAGGACTGCATGCACAGCTAGCGAAGACTAGTTTAATGACCTTGCAGAATAGCATTAGATATGATTTTTAGCTGAGAGGGGCGGAGTTTGGATCCGCCTGTGGTACTTTCGTTCCAAATAACACAGCTTCTGATGCGTCGGTGACCAAGGCGCTGGCCGGATTGACGACGCTCAGCCACGAGCTAGCAGAGAACTCTGGTGTCGATAATCCAGTCACCGACTGGTAGGAGGTGCAATCAGTTACGTGTCGACGATGAGGAAGAATTTGAACTTCTGATGGCCACTGTTTAGTTGAGGCCACCAGCGATGCCATAGCAGGACTTCACAAGCAGCTCCTGAACATCTTCACTGAGATCCTGGAGGACCTGATTAGGCCCAGATGGACTTCTAAACACATCCGGTGAGATACTGGAAATTTGGAAAATAGACTGAGTGATTGTTTTGTTTGATTATTTTGAGGATTGTTTTTGTTTTATTGGGTTATAATGGGATTTCAGGGTGCAATAATTAAGAAATGTAATTTTGTCAAGTAAAAAGAACAGACAAGGCTTCTCAGAAATTTTTCTCTAGCCCTCAGGATGGAGCCTGGACTCGATGCAGGACCATTCCCACCTCCACCATCTACAGCCCCACCACCTGGACACCAGAGGACTTCAACCGGAATCGACTGTTATTGTGTGTAGAGAGGCAAGCGTAGGGTGATCAGTTAGGGGTGGATGATGAAAAATACTTAAACTGTTGTTTGCTATTGTTTAGATAGGTAAACTCAACCTCGAATTGCTGAGGGGGATTGTGATTTCCAAGGTATTATTTAATCCGCTGTGAACAGCGGAGTAGGGGGGAGTTGTAGGAAATTTGGGTTTAGAACTATGTTTTAGGAAATTATAATAGAAGTGTTTAATGATTCATAAATAAGAAATCATAATTAGAAGTGTCTTGGAATACATAATTAGAAGATTCATAATTGTAGAAGTGTTTTAGAATTTGTAGTTACAAGTGATTTGTAGTTAGAAGTGTATCTTAGAAGAATTTGTAGCACCTTTAGCTCTATGCTTGTGAAACTTGTGAAGGTTTTTGCCAAAAGTTGCAAATCTTTATCTTTATATAGAATGTTTACCATAGAAGTGTTAAGCCATAAAAGACAGTCATTGAATGTTTTAAACTGTAAAGAATAGTATGTTGGGAGTAAGGGACAGATAGATTTCTAGACAGGCAATTACAGGTCATACCCGTGCGAGGGTCCTGCGAGGAGGAGGAGCCAACTGGATTTAGCCAATAGGAACTACGGACATTATGGGAGGTTTTTTGAACTATGTAAGGTGGGGGATAAAGAAATTCCGGTCTCTTGCTCCTGTACCACTGGGTGGGTGGTAACGACTTTTGGGGTGAGCAGGTCATATTCGGTGTAACTGTAAATAATGTACTCCACTATGCAATTGTTTTAGCATGAGAGGTATTAAATGCTTTGTTTATAATTGAAACCGGTTCTCTTTGTGTAAGAGGCTGGATTACATGCGGTTTCCACACAGTCTAGAGGTTCCATGAACCTAACAGAAGCCGTGCTTCCAACTCACTAAACCTTGCCTCCAACCTAACAAATAAACTATACTTATTACATGTACCATTATCCTTTAAATCAGAGGTCCCCAACTTTTTTTGCGTCACGGACCGGTTTCATGTAAGACAATATTTTCACGGACCGGCCTTCAAGGTATGGCGGAAAAACACGACGAAATAAAATGATACGATCGGGATGAAAACAAATATAAAATGCATAAATAAATACAACTCTCAATAACGCTGAATCAGTGGGAGCCCTGAGCTTGTTTCTCTGCAACGAGACGGTCCCATCTGGGGGTAATGGGAGACAATGACACCGGAAGTGTGTTCCTTATGTCCAGTCTACTTTGTAATTTTGTTTTGATTGCCGTCACTGCAGAACATCCCGCTTCACAAAGAGGATGTTGGAAATGGAAGCAGGGTTTTCAATGCTTTAGTGGTGATCTCAGGATATTCAGCCTCGATTTTAATCCAAAACACCAGCAGAGTTGTTGTCTCAAACATACTTTTAAGACCACCGTCATTTACAACCTCCAGCAGCTGATCTTCCTCTGTATATTATGCAGAGCGGGTTTGGCGCGTCACAATTACTCCTGATATTTAATTAGACTCCTGATATTATCTGTTAAATGAAGCTTTCATGTTCTTGGAAGTTGTAGCTCTTCTTCTGTCTCCTTAGTGGCCTTTTCCCTTTGCAAAGAAGCTCTCCAAAAGTTATTTACAAATTTTCGCTAGTTTGTGGGCTTAATTTTTGAGGTAACGTATCACGTGACCGAGACAAGCGTCTGGCGGATGAAATTGCGAGAGAAACCAGTCATTTTTCAAAATAAAACTTCTTTCAGACTCTGGTAATCAATGAAACGGAAATAATATAATATTTATTCTTTCTGTGTGGCCCGGTACCAAATGATCCACGGCCCGGTACCGGTCCGTGGCCCGGTGGTTGGGGACCACTGCTATAAATGATATAACTCATCAAACACTCAGGAATGATCAGCCTCACGTGACTGAATGAAATGATGATAAATTATGTAAAAAGCTCTCTCTGACTTTAATTGTATCCATAATAAAAGTTATTGAGGGAAATATCAGATCATGAAAAGGCAAATCTTTCTAATAAATTAGGAAAGTTATTTGTGGTCCTTTTGTTGTTCAGTCTACAATGAACATTTATTTAAACCAGGCGGTGAATCAGAAAATGAATCAAATATAAATCTTGAGTTTAATCTGCGATCCGTCTTCACTGTTTACATGTTGAAAAAAATCATATCAGTCCGATCGGCTGCAGCGTCCAATCACATAACTGATGAACAATGAGGGGGCGTGTCGGCTAAGGGATGAATGATGACCAACAATGTTTTAAATGATGGTAAAAAGTTTTATGATCATAAAAAACTAATAGAAATGAGTTTGAATTGAAAATGCAGTTTGCGTATCGCCAACTTTAACCTGCCGGCAGGCATTGGAATATGGAGGGATTAAAGATTAGTTATTACAAATGTATGTGTGACTTTGAATGAGGTTTTGTGGTTCCACTTTCCCTCTCGCTGTCAGATGGAATAACAGAGTGAAAACAAAATGGCCTCTCTGTCTGCTCCCAGAATACTGGAAATCAGCAGCTCCAAATCTGGAGGCATCAGTATCAGCCTTCAAAAGCCCCAATCAGCAGCTCCCTGTGCGCTCTCTCCCACCCACCCACTAACATCTCCCTTTACCTCCACTCCCCTCTCCCCCTCTGTGCCACTGGAGCTCTCTCAACTCAATCTGCCTCCCTCCAGCCTCTCTCCACCCACTCTTTATCTCTCTTTTCATCTCTCGCTCTCACTCATTGCGTCCCTCCATCTACCCCTCCGTCCTCAAACTAATTGAGGCAGGTGGCCTCCTTTATTCCCTCTCTCCAAACCTCTCAGCGCTGCAGTTGCCAGGCATCTCGATTACATTGTGTGTGTGTGTGTGTGTGTGTGTGTGTGTGTGTGTGTGTGTGTGTGTGTACGTTTATCAGTGATTCTTCTTTTGTATTTAATCTGCTGCTGTGGAAGGAGTCTTCATGCAAGTTATGTCTATGCAAGTGTGTGTGTGTGTGTGTGTGTGTGTGTATGTTAGTGAGTCGATAAACATGAAAGTGAAATCATAATGGCTCCTTTCTCTTCCAGCAGTGGCCTCTCTAAACGCCACTCTTTGGGCCTCAACATGCACTTAATTAATTCAGCTTGGTAAGAGGATCTATTTATACCTACACACACACACACACACACACACACATACACACACACACATACTCCTGACAGAGTCTAATGGTGACTCTCGAACACAGTTGGGAACATGGCACCCTGCAGCGGCGCGCGCAAGGGGGGGGGGGGGGGGGGGGGGAGTCAATCAAAGGGGACCCAAACACGGAGAGAGAGCAAGAGATGCAACCACAATAGCTTCTGTCAATGAAGGAGGACTGATTGTCTGGCTTCCATCGAGCACCAATCGAGCACTCACCCACGTCAGAGTGAACAAAAGTCGACCCGTCGCACTTTATTTTTGTCAGTTTAGCAGCCAATTTCCTGGAAAACACAACCAATTAGGATCACATGATATACCTCTGCTGCATTTATGGATTGTGCATTGATACTAGGGATGTGAGTCATAATTGAGTGAAATCTGAACAAACATACAAGATACGAACTAATCAAATATTCCCAGTGTTAGTGGTCTCAGCATCCAGGAATCCACCTAGAAATGACATAAAAAAACACACTCCTCATGAATCAATCTCTTTCCTTATAACCATGACATTCAGATTCTCTTCAGGATCAAAAGTAATCCAGTTGATTTGACAACAAATTTGTGTACACGTATAACCTTTCTCCACAGTTTTTAACCACAGTTCAGGTGTTATCACATGACCTTTAACCATCGTGTCATGCATGGATCATATGATGACACCTTAGCCAACTCAATCTGTTCATGAAGACCAACAGATGCAGTTGAAAGCTCTGGAGCAAAACTAATAAGTGAACCATGAGATTTTTTGAAACTACTTTTTCTAATGCCAATATTTAACTTTCATGCTCAATTGTAACAGCAGTTGTTGTTTGTATGTCCGTGGTTAAAGTGCAAACAGCATGAGCTAAGTCACAATGACCTTTCATGGTGAAGGTCCGCTGTAGATAGTGTTAAGTTCTCCAGATATCCGTGTTCTAAGTCTGATCTATAAATCTTCTATCCTGTGTATCTTCATGTACTTACGAACATGAAGAAAACAGCTTTTTCCAGGATAATCTGTCTAAGTAGCTGCTGACCGTGGCTGACATGCGACTCACCGAGGTTTCTTTGGCCAATGTACACACAGCTGAAGTCCCAGCAAAGCAGCCTCCACATTTATTTATTTTTTGCGCCATTTCAAACTTTTCAAACTTTTGTCCGGTGAAAATAACTCCCAGAGATTGTGTACTGTTACCAGCGACCTAATAATATGGCAATGTACTTTGACATAAATTGACAATCCGATAAGGTTTTACTTTATAATAGCGTTAGAAACAGATAACATAAAATGGTATTATGAAAAAAGGTAACTGTACAGTTACAGATTTTTTTTTTTACATTTGGTATTAATGGGATGACGAGCAGGATTACATTTGTATAATAGATCTAAAATAAAGAAGGATGTATAGCATGCAGATTTGACGCATTACAACATACAGGAGTCTCTCAGCAGCAGCAGAGCTGTGTGTGGACACCGCACGCTGTGAGTCGCAGCAGATCAGGTAGAATGAGGCTTCCTTCATAATGTTGACAGTTCAATTATTATCGTTATTATTAATAACTTACAGAAGCAGTAAGTGCAAAGTCCCCCTTCTCTTCCTCTCCTCTCTCTCGCACATGCTCAGTCGTTTCTGTAATAGTTTTAGTGCAGAAGTCAAAATGTCTTGAAACAATTGAACATGTTCTTATCTATGACTGCATGTTCACTGCTGGATGGCAGAACTGTGCTCGCAGGCTGAAGTTCAACCTTAGAGGTGTTCTGTGAGGAGAAGCAGTGACTTAAAGCAAATCAGAGCAGAAGAGATGTGAGGAAGGAGAAGTCCACTCGGCTAATTCATGCAGTGTAAAATGTCATCAGCATTCAGTACCCTGTCTTAGAGCTGCTATGCAAAAAACCTTTTTATAGACTCCAGCACACTTGTAATGCACTGCAGCAGTATTTATTTGTATTGTGTGATGTTTATGTACTGAGGTGGCTCACACAGATACTGGTGTTGAAAATATGCATCTTTTTATGTTATAGACAGATCTAGTCAGATTTTTGAAAGCACTTTCTTTCTTAAAAAGGTTGCTCAGATTTATCTGACTGCTTGTCTTGAAAGATAAACTAGGTGCAGTAATAATAATATTGGGCATGCAATACATTGAAATCGAGGAGGTGAATCTTAATTGAATCCAGTCGTGAGGCCAGTGAAGATACGCAGCTCCTCGCAGATTGTAACTTCATTCAAACTCAACAGAAACAAGATAAAACTCTTCAAAACCGTCTCGGTTAGCCGAGCATGTCTTCCTTCAACGATCACCCACTCTGGTTTGGTCAAAATAAAGCCATAAATCACCCAATTGGATGTGAAAATATGAAAACATTTTGATAAGGCCTGGTATGAGTGAAGATTCAGCAACTGGATTGTTAATTTCTTACCTCAAATTTGATTTTGGTGGACTGCTGAGGTGAAATAACTGAACGTTTACAAGCATATTTCACCTTTCCAAAATCGGGGGACAGGAAATTCATAGTGCGCATAAGATCGTGGGGGTTTTAGGAGCAAAGCGGATACACACATGCATCTACTGTATTTGCAGTTCACATCCATGTCTATTCAAAACGTCTTCACGTCAATCTTATGCATATGAATTCTTGAGTTATGGCCAAAAATGTGTTTTGCGAGATCACAGTGACCTTTGACCTCCACATTCTAATCTGTTCATCCTTGAGTCCAAGTGGACATTCCCCCCCAGGTGTTCTTGAGTTCACGAGAATTGGACTGAGATACGGCAGGACGACCCACAACCATAATCCATATGGCAATGGCTCTCGCTGGCTCCAAGGCATAAAGACATATTTTTGCATTTCTAGTTACCATCTTATTTGGTTTTACTACTGCTTTGCTTTGTTTGTTTCTGTTGCTTTGCTGTAACTCCAGCACTACAAAGAGTGTCTGACTGACTGTTTGGGTTTTTATAACGCAAATAATTTAACTACAAGCCTTTCAACCCACTACGTTTCCTAAATATGAGTTTTTGATGTCTGAAGTCTTGAAGGTTCTAAAATAAGTATTAGTAAGTACAGTATTTCTGAACATTAATTCCTCATATATATAATGATGCTTAAGCGCAAGTTCAGTCAGGAAGACTATCTTTACTCTCCTTTTCATTCATAATCTCAGTCTCTCTCTCTCTCTCCTTGTAATTACTCTATCAGCTGATTGGGGGCGTTCGCTTTAAAGTAACCAACCAGATTCTGCACACAGTTTCCTTAAGCCAATCACATCGTTGCTGTCAAACTTTAAAAAGTGTTCTCCTCTCTGCTGCTGTAAATTGTAATTTCAGCTCTAAGCAGATGCAACCCTCCTCCACCCCAGTCACCTCTAGTCAGGATCAGCTATGCTCCTCATCATCATCAGATTGCAGCAACTCCTTTCATCACCACCACCAGTGTCTGGACTCCAGGGGGGATTAGGCCTATTGGACCCTAATCCCTACGCTCGCTGATATTACTTCAGGATGGAGTCCAATCGCCAAAGACTTTGCACTATTCATATTTTATACTTGTATAATAAATCATTGTTAAATTCTAAACAAGTCTCTCCTGATTGAACAACAGTTACCATATAAGGTAATTTTCGTTCGAATGCGCAATGCGTTTGAGATCACAGCTGCCACATAGTCAGGAACTCAGCCTGTGATTGGTCAACAAGTCAGGAACACAGCCTGTGATTGGTCTACAAGTCAGGAACTCAGCCTGTAATTGGTCTACAAGTCAGGAACACAGCCTGTGATTGGTCTACAAGTCAGGAACTCAGCCTGTAATTGGTCAACAAGTCAGGAACTCAGCCTGTGATTGGTCTACAAGTCAGGAACTCAGCCTGTAATTGGTCTACAAGTCAGGAACTCAGCCTGTGATTGGTCTACAAGTCAGGAACTCAGCCTGTAATTGGTCTACAAGTCAGGAACACAGCCTGTGATTGGTCTACAAGTCAGGAACACAGCCTCTGATTGGTCTACAAGTCAGGAACTCAGCCTGTGATTGGTCTACAAGTCAGGAACACAGCCTGTGATTGGTCTACAAGTCAGGAACACAGCACTGTGATTGGTCTACAAGTCAGGAACTCAGCCTGTAATTGGTCAACAAGTCAGGAACTCAGCCTGTGATTGGTCTACAAGTCAGGAACTCAGCCTGTAATTGGTCTACAAGTCAGGAACACAGCCTGTGATTGGTCTACAAGTCAGGAACACAGCCTCTGATTGGTCTACAAGTCAGGAACTCAGCCTGTGATTGGTCTACAAGTCAGGAACACAGCCTGTGATTGGTCTACAAGTCAGGAACACAGCACTGTGATTGGTCTACAAGTCAGGAACACAGCACTGTGATTGGTCTACAAGTCAGGAACTCAGCCTCCGATTGGTCTACAAGTCAGGAACTCAGCCTGTTATTGGTCTACAAGTCAGGAACACAGCCTGTCTACAAAATTAGGGCCTTTCTCATTATGCGCTCTTGTCTGGACTTGTGTTCTCGTGGACTTGTGAAACGTCATTAGTCTCAGCCAAAGTACTGTTCCAATTTAAGTCTGCTTCTAGCCAAGCACGGTCCAAATGCCCGGATGTGACTTGCTCCTCCCATTTTATCAGAGATGCATCGGAGGTGACTTGTGTGTACTTGGGAAAGCCAAATATCCCAGAATGCATTTCGCTCCAGCAACAGGGAACCAAAACAACTGGAAGTTGAAACTTTCGAAATACTACTGTTGTTAAGTCACGGAAAGTCATTTTAGGATTTTTTTAGGCGAGAAGTTAGTTGTTTAAGCATCAAATCTTTGTCAAGATTCAGCCGACTTAAAAATCTGCTCCGACGATTTTGGAGATGTGAGGTGTTGATAGCGGGACCGGCGGATAGTAAACCGGGGGATCAGCACTCACGGTAGCTACCCGCCAAGAACAGCCTTATCTCGGCAAGATTTTCTGAAACTTGCTGCTGGTATCGACGTCTCCGTAGCGTGTTCCTCGTCGGCAAAGATCCATATATATATAATGAGTTTACTCTGGTTCTTCACTGTAAAGTACTTTCACAACCAAATATGACAAATACATATATATATATATATATGTATATGTATATATATATATATATATATATATATGTATATATATGTGTATATATATATATATATATATATATATATGTATATATATATGTGTATATATATTTATGTATATATATTTCTATATATATACACACACAATTATATATATATACAATTATATATATACAATAATATGTATAATCATATAATTTTATATATATATACACATATAATTGTATATATAATTATATATATATGATTTTTTTTTTAAAATGAAAACGAAAACAGCAGGGTTGTCATATTTAGTTTGATTGTAAACATATTTAAATGATATAAAAAACGGATTAAACTCATTAGCAACAGCTGAGGTGGTGATATCATCAAGTATGCTGCTGTTATAATTGCGGAATGACTGTATTTGTGTCCTCATGTCCTTGGGAGTCCAGACTCCCAAGTCCATACCCCAAAGTACACAAGTCCGTACTTGCTGTACTTGGTATTGAGAAAGGCCCAAAGTCATTTATTTGATTTCCAGTCACCATGTCCCAGAAAACTGGAAGTAGTCGTTAAATAATTGCGAAATCTTAATTATTCGGTGTCCGAATTTCCCCACTTCAAGTTTGGCTGATCATTTGGATGTTTTTTTTCTACAAACAAATATTGAAACGTGTATTTATCACTGGAAACATGGATTGGAGAGTTATATTTACACTTCATTGTTAATGTTGCCATATGTGCCTCTAACCCTCTGAAGGTGGTTTGGGCCGATTGACTCCGCCCTCTAAAGTCCATAAAATACCAGTGAAGTTAAAAAATGAGAGGGCAAATAATGCCCCTGATAATTAAGAGTGCCTTTTTTGCATTTCCACCTTGGTTATTTTTCACAAAGAGGTCATATTTCATTTTCTCCCTATTGTCATATATTTAGGCATGAATGTGAGCAGTGTCCCCTGTGGACCATCACAGGTGACTCCTGGTGTCATTGTGATGTGAGAGATAAAAGCTGCAACATTTTCCAGAAACAGCAATATAGTTAAGTACAGACTGACACAACCTCTGAATCCACAGTAAATGGATACCTGAAATACCTGATATCTAAATGAATAGCCCCAAAGAGGCTCAACATTATTGTACAGTACAGATTTGGATGTTCTCTGAAAATAGAAGGTGTTCCTGGGTCATTTAATGTAAAAATATCACCAGGGCCTAAGCCAGGATATTTAAAATACTGAGGTGAAAAAAGACAAATAAGACACACATGATATCAACCCATTCTCTCTCCTGAATACAGCAGCTTGGTCAGTGGCCCTACGCGTCAAACTATGACGCTCCACGTAATCCTCTTGCGTCAGTTTTGGACATGCAGGGCTGCCTCTGGTGTCCACAGTAATAATCAAGAAGGAAAAGAAGGAAGTCCAGTTATGGAGTCAAAAGAGAGCCAAAAAAACACAGGACCTTCACCCAGGAAACCTCTGTCTGTGTTTCAATGAAAACAATTATTTAACATACTTAACTTAGATTGATTCAATCACGTAATAACTGAGCAAACGTACAGCATTCTACGCTCTGTTAATTCATCATAGCAGATCGCTGCTATGAGCAACAGGGCATTGCTATGGACGCCGTTCTTATAGCCATACACAGAGAGAGGACTATTTACTGTTTGGCGAAAGCAATAGTCATTTTTAAATCAATATTTTGTGTAAAATGATTCTCTTTAGTAAGTAACTGTGTAATAAGCAGGACAATGCACAGCGAGCGGGTCAACATTCAGAAGTGAACCCAGATGTCTGGATTCATTTCACAATCATGACAAGCTCTCGGCACATTACCCCCTAAAAAGAACATTGTTGTAGTAAAGTGGAACTCTCAGTAAACACAGTCTTCAACTTATTTTTTTAATCAGTTCTTTGGTAGCAAACTAGGAAATACAGTTCAGCATGTCTCATAGTTGGTGTCAAAGAGGACAGCTCGGAACGGCCTTCACTTTGTCGTATTCTGTAGTTGCTTTCAGTCAAATAAATCCGTGGTTCAATTGCGGTTCCACATTTCTTGTTTTAGAATTCACACACGGTAGACATTCATTCACATCGCAAACAGACCTTACACCCAGCAAAATAATCCATTTCTGTGAGGCTTGAGTTCTTTTCACCACGTTTTTTGATGAGTTTACTCAGAGGACAAAATCAAACTCATTAACCCTCCGTAACTCTGCACCAAATAAATCTGTGCGTAGAGTTCTGCTCATGTCCACATTCCTCTTCACACAGACGTCTTTGGTGCAGAGTTACGGAGAGTTAATCAGTCTGATTTTGTCCTCATGTAACGATGATCCTAAAGCGACCACGTTAAAATCACAGTAACAGTAATTGAAAACTCATTTCTTCACGGTCCACTTGATGTCCCCCAGGAGATAATACTGATTCTTTTTCTCTTGTTGGGTAATGTGGTACTTGTCTGTGACACATATTTGATGGAAACCTGTGAAGTTGCTGCTCTATATTTGAGGTGCAGATGTTAATTAAAGTGTTAAGTAATGTCAAACAAATAACGGCTTGAATCGAGATGGGTTGCACACACATGCCTGCTATATTGATTTATTTTCAGATGTTTTGGCACAGACATTTTTTTTAAATCATGTTGTTTCCTTCTGTTTTTTATGTTTAAACACAAACACACAAACACACACTCCTCCCCTTTTGTTTTACTGTGTCCAGTTGTTTGAAAACTGCATGCTGGGTGGTCTTCTCATCTTTGAATTTGTTTTTAGAAGGTAGAAGAAGAGGTGATCGGGTCAGGGTCCCACAGACCAACAAGCCGATCATCAATGAAACACTTTCAGTCAGCGTGGCAGCAGATCCACATGTATTTTCAATTTCGAGAGACTGTGACCTTCGCTGGTTCCACGCACTCATTACGTCATTGCGAAGGTGCAAGTGTCCGTGTAGTCCCGTACGAGAAATATGCAGCAGACCTTAGGGGGGCTGCGTCTGACAAGCTTTGTGACGATCAAACTAACACGCTCACTTCATGCAGCCATTGGCCAGCTGTGCAGAGGAGTGAAAACATGCAGGATTGTAACTACTCTATCGAGTTCCCCTGATGTTTCCCCACTCGTGTGATTCATCGCATCGATGCCACACTACATAGACAAATGTATATTTGCAAGTATGCAAAATATAAACTAATTTGTTGAGTGAGGTCAGGGAACAGTGGGGTGTGGCCATTCAGAACAGGTAGAAACACTTTAGTCGTGGTCAGAAAATGGCGAACAAACCACTTTGTTTAAAGCATAATAAACCATTAGGAGCATTTGCATCAGTGACTGTGTTAAAATGCACAAAATATTCATTTCTTTGCCCATATTCCCAAAAAAAGAAATATTTCTACTAAACTGTGTACATGGCCAATTCAAATTATTAATCCACAAATATTCCCATCTACAAGCAGCTGTGCATACTCTGATTAACATGAAACGCCTTCATGACGTACGTCCTGCAGGTTGGATCTTAAAATAACTTACCTTACCTTGCTCCCGTGTTGCATGTAAACGTAGTCAGTGTCTTGACCCTGGAGAGTGTTTTATACATTTTGATAACTACTTGTTAAAGATTTATATATTTGATCTTTGACATTGGACTGGAACACTTCATCTGGGAGGGGAGTTCACAGAGTGGTGGAGGAGGAGGACGTGACCTGCCTCATGGAGATGAAGGGCTGGAAATGGAGAAGAGTGGCCAGATATTTGTAGCAACCATAAAAACCCCCAGAAAGGAACAGGATGAGTGTATCTGCTGTGGAGGAATCATTTAGCATTTATTACCATGGCTGCACAGCTAAATCTCCTGTGCAGTCTGCTCGTCGGGCTCGAGCGAGTGCGTGGTTGCCCGGTTTAGCGAGAGAGGTGAGCATGCTGTGCTTATTCTGCCGCAGAGCGCAGTTAGCTGGCAGGGGCTGCCTGTTTGTTACTGGGACCTTTGGTTTAAAGTGGAACATGCCAGGAACAAGCGATATTTGACTGGAGATCAGTTGTGGGATTGTTTGCTCATTGTACCAGCAGTGTCTGTTAAATGTAATCAGACCACACACATCACAGTCCAGATGAAACAGATGAGCTGAGTTTGAGTCTAATACTCTGAATGAATAATACCCAAGGACCCATCATGTTTCTGATCTTCGACTTACTTGCTGTTGCTTATTTAGTCATGGAGATTAAATGGTTAAGAGAAACACAGAAGATTTTAAAACAAGTGCACACACACACACACACACACACACACACACACACACACACACACACACACACACATCCTTACCCTTACCTAAACATTAAAACCAAGTCTGAATCCTAAAATGGCCACCATGTCCTCACTTTCCAAAAATGTCCTCACTCCTAAGGACTAAAACTCAAATTGGTCCCCACAGAGGTAGATGTTCAAGTGTATACACACTAACACGTGCTTGCCACTGACCAGCTCGGCTCAGCCTGGCTAAAGATGAAGAAGCTGCATTAAACATAGTGACTTCCATTAGAAAAGTGTGCTGGGCTGGTTGAGTGAGACTCCTCTCCTCTGCTTTCTCTCCCCATGCTCCCTCTCTCCTTCACCTGCTCCCTCTCTCCTTCACCTGCTCCCTCCCTCCCTCCCCTGACCCTCTGGGTCTCTCTGCCATCCACACAGCCCAGTGTGGCTGGTTGCAGACTGGGAGTTGACATTCTGAGTAACTATTAAAAGTTCTCATTATTGGGAAACAAAAAGGAGGGCAGAAATCAAAGAGATGTAGTCTCACTCTCTTCTGGGGTTCCCTCATCTGTTCTGCACTCATTCCCCAACTTATCTACCATTCTATTTGCATCCTCCGTCTCTTTCTTTATGTCTGTCTTTATTTCTATATTTTCCTTTGTTCTACACCCTCAATTAAGCTTTACCCTCCGGCTACTTCACTCACTGTCAAAACAACATATCTTCTTAGAAAGGCAGAAATAAGGCATGTCAACTGTGTGAAGATGTTTTAGCTGTAAAAAGACATTTTATTTTTAGTGATGACGAGTGTAATATTTGCTGTATTTACTCTGGGCTTCACTGCAGATGTCTTCTAATGTCTTATGATGCCCAACATTTGGTTTCTAAAGCTTTTCACTGAAACTCAATTCAGCTTTAGGCCTTCTCTGCAGGAATATTCATCCCCGTTTGAAATGTGCTTGTGCCAGAAGGTTTAGCTTATTTAAACTCATTTGTTATAGTGGATAAGATATTTAGATATATATTTTAGATGTATTTTTTATTTTTTTTTAAACAACGCTTGAAAGAATTGTTCAATCGGTTGGATACTTCAAGTATTTGATCGATTTCAGACTCTCCTGGATGATTTATCAAATAAAGGTTTAATAACTGATGAAAATACCAGATTTTTGATAAAAAGCAACAGAGTTTAAAATTCTGGTAAGCTAAGGATTATGCATTCAAGACTAAATGTAGGCTTCTTTAACTGTACTTGTCCACAGTTCCTCCTACTGTTAGTAGGTAACCGGACCCAGTGGAGAAGCTTGTTGGCACTAGTGCTAGCTCGACTATATCATCTGTCACTGCTGCAGAGTAAAGGAGGACTCACATGCAGACAGTCGAGGCTGACGGGGACAGTTCAGTGATTTAATGAATAGCTTGCAGGTGACAGGAGTCCAAACATGCAGGAGGTCCAGCAGGCGGGTAACAGGTGACAGGCAACGAAAACTCAACAGAAAAAGTGAGCCGGTGTATGTAGTGACTGACTGATGAGGCAACGGGATAACGGTGAGGAGGCGGCAGGGAAGGCCAGTTTATTGCAGAGTAGAAGAGGGAAGCGGACGCAGGTGTGTACAGTACTCAGGTAATGGGGAAAACCAAGTAGTAAGCTTCATGTCCCATCATATCATTACAGTCATTTAACAGACGCTTCTATCCAAAGCGACTTACAATTCAGATTCTATCACATTTCTACATCGTAGGCACAGCTACGGGAGCAAGTGTCTTGCTCAAGGACACATCGACATGCAACTAGCGAAGCCAGAGCCGGGGATCGAACTATCGATCCTCTGATTGAAGGACGACCCTGCCACTTAGCCACAGTCGCCACCCTGTCATTAGGGTAAACACATGGGCAGTGAAATCCGTCCAACACCCGCCCAAAGGCTCACAGACTAGCGCAGGACCACAGATCATGAGGGTGATTGATTGGTTTCATTGATACGTCCATAGGGACGGTGACATAGTAGCTTACTTTCAGTTTGAGAATGACAATTATGCAGTAATGAAAATATCTTTAATGAAAGGACATGAACATATGCTTTCTATATGAAAACATTATATTGTATGTCGGCCGCCATGCATTAGAGCAGGGGTATTCAATTCAAATTCCAAAAGGTCCAGATTGAGAAAATCTCCTCGTGCAAAGGTCCGAAACATTACAATAATATCTAACTTGTGCTTAGTGCCATATATATATATATATATATATTAGTGCTGGGCAAGTTAACGCGTTAATTTCGCGTTAACGTCATTAATTAACGCCGACAATTATTTTATCGCGCGTTAACGCATTTTTAAAATTTATTATAATTCTTTTTTTTTTTTTTTTTTTTTTAATTTAAAGACAAGAGACAATACATATACATAACAACAAGAGGATGACAAGAACAGTACAGGCTTACATTTCAAGTAAAATAAGGGCTCCATCTAAAAATACAATACACAAACATTTTTTGGGGAAAAACTTTTCAAAAAAAATGAAAAATGAAAGTGTGGCTGGAGTGAACTTTTTTTTTTCTCTTTTGTTAAATCCATTTCACATCATAACGGTCTCAGTCAACTTTATAATAAACAATCTCTACACATCATAGAAGTGGTCCGCCAAAATGTATAATTCTTAATTATCCATCAGTTATACGTCCGGGTTCGGATAGGACAGCGCCTGGGTCCGGATCTGGACCGGGGTCCGCCAATTAGTGACCCCTGCATTAGAGCATAACCAAGGTTCTGTCACGCCGATTGCATCCAAAGAGAGACCTGAGTGAACACCATCCTTTTATTTCTAGCGCTGTCCTCCATCTTCACAACTCCAGTGCTTGTGTCATACCCCATAGCTCGATACCATGTCCCATCCTTCATGCAATAGCCTTGGGGGAAAATGGGAAGGGAGATGGCAATGAATAGTCTTTAAGGAAGTGGGATTGCAGCTAAAGAGAGCAGGATTAAAAAAACAAACCATTACTTCAACAGAAACATGATCTTCGTCTTTCCTGTCAAAGTGGCCCATTAAGTGGCAAAATAAGCAAAAGCTGATGTATGCTACTTATTTTTCTCTTGCAGAGGAAGGGCTTGTCTGTAGCTTTTTGATAGGCAGCTTGAGGTAGGAGCAAGAGCTGGAGTCAGGTAACCTTTCAACACTTTGAATGTAGCCAAAAGAGATCCAGGGACCCTGGTTGCACCGGAATTCCCCGTCTCTCTCACTCCGACTCTTCCGTCAGCTCTCTTCTATCGACTCTCTGAAAAACACATGAAATCCCCCATAAGACAATGGCCAACAATGATACTATGATGACACTATGTCAGCCATAGTCCAAAAAATGAGGAGGTCCATAATAATTAGCCACATGCTCCTGTTGTTGCACATGAGAGTGTATGTTCTGAGCAGTGGGCCTTCAGAACAAAAGGGATGTCGGACAAATGGGCTTTTGGTCAAATGGGACACTTAGACAAAAGCTGAAAATTATTGGTGTCCGGCTTCTATAATGTGACAATTTGCTGTTTTTCTTGGTCTTCTATGATTTATGACTAAATTGGAACTAAATGGCTTTGGATTTTGGAGTGTGAAAGAGTCAAGGCATTTGTTCAGCCTTATATGATTTACTAACATGTTGTAGCCAAACGATAAATAATCGACTGAATAATTCATGATGAAATAATCATGAGATGCAACCCTAGATATTACAATCAGCAGTTCAAGTCAATTTACGTTAAACTGCTTGGTTGATCTTAACTGAACTTCAGTGCAGTGTTTGTCCTCCTCAATGGCTTCCTATCTTGTTGCAATAGTGACCCGAGCTCATGGATAATGTCGTAAGTAGACACAATTCAAAGTACCAAACTGATGGAAATGTTTTCTCGTAAACAAATTGAAATAATCCAGTCTATAAAATAAATCATCTGGGAGAGTTTTTATGTTGAGGAACAGATTATTACCCCCCCAAAGAAAATAATGAAATGGGTTTTTACAGTGGGGAAAAATAAAGAATGCAAATAAATCAAATGTTCAATGCCAAAAAAATAATACCGGCCACAAACAAATTTAAGGAATTTAAACTTTAACCAAGACTATATTTTGGATTCTCGAAAGGATTAATAATAATAATACATTTTATTTATATAGTGCTTTAAAAGGCACTTTACATGGTAAAAACATAAACAATAAAAGCATTTATAATAAGAACAAAATAGATCATAACAGTAAGGAACAACACGAAAAAAAAAAGAAAAACATATATAACTGACTTTACAGTTTAAAAGCAGATTTAAATAGATGAAATTTAAGTACAGTTTTGAAAGTGTTGAGTGACGGAGAATGTCTGAGGTGCTGGGGGAGGGAGTTCCAGAGGGAGGGGGCAGCAATGGAGAAGGCCCTGTCCCCCCAGGTCTGATGCTTGGACAGAGTAGTAAGGGGGTTGGCGTCGGCGGATCTGAGGTTGTGGGTGGGAGCGTGTCGGTGCAGGAGGTCAGAAAGGTATGAAGGGGTTCAGGGTTGTGAAGGGCTTTGTATGTGATGAGGAGAATCTTGAACTGGATTCTTTGCTGTATGGGGAGCCAGTGGAGGTTTTAAAGGGGTGATGTGGTCTCTGGTACGGGAGTGGGAGAGCAGACGTTCAGCTGAATTCTGGATGTATTGTAGTTTATTGATGATTTTGGTGGGTGAGCCGATGCTGTTGCAGTAGTCCAGTCGAGAGGTGATGAAGGCCGGCTGTGGAGGAGAGGGAGGGGCGTAGACGGGCGATGTTTTTAAGATGAAAGAAGGTGGTTTTTGTGATGTGATTAATGTGGCGTTCAAAGGAGAGGGTTTGATCAGAAATGATACCAAGGTTACGGACATGTGTGGAAGCAGGAACAGTGGTGCCATCGATGCACAGGGAGAAGTTGTGGTGGGATTTGTTTAGTGATTTCAGATTTGTCGCTGTTGAGTTTGAGAAAGTTGGCTTACATCCAGGTCTTTATATCTGTGAGGCAGTTGGTGATGGTGGAGTGGATGGTGGGGGTGATGGATTTGGTGGAGATGTAGAGCTGGGTGTCGTCAGCATAGCAGTGTAAATGGAGACCATGGTGACGTATGATGTCGCCAAGAGGGAGCAGGTAGAGGATGAAGAGGAGGGGACCAAGTACTGAGCCTTGGGGGACACCTTGAGAGACGGGCTGTGTAAGACTTGAATTTGTTGATGCTGATGAACTGTTCACGGTTGGAGAGGCATGATTTGATTACATGTATATGTTTTAAACCAACAACAGCATCACCATGTCTTATTGTCTAGCTCCCGCCAGGGCGAGGACAAGAAAGCTCAAACTGAAATGTTCACAATGAGACATTCAAACAAAGGCTAAGACAAGGTCTGAAGAATAGAAATGTTTCTACTCGAAACGAACGATAGCCATTATATTCTTCGACTGTATTTCTCACCATCTCTTCTTTGAATTCCTCTCTCTGTCTCCATCTTTATCCATCATACTGAGGAGCCTTAGTGCCAAGTTTCCATTGTATGGTCCAGAACATCTCACACACAATACCCCTCTAAATTACACACACACACACACACACACACACACACACACACACACACACACACACACACACACACACACACACACACACAGTGCAGAGCCTACTGTTTTGTGCATTATATCCTTCCGAGCTTATGTCACAGAGCTTTCTCCTTCCTAATCCACGGTGAATGGAAGAGGGGGAGCTGTGGGGAGAATCAGCACAAAGCCAAAAGCCAGCTCTAGCAGTTCTCTGTGTGAGGGAATGGAACAGTCTGATAGGCCCCTTATTTGACAAAGTCATAATAATCAAATTATACAAAAATATAAGGCCCCTCCCCAATAATATGCTGTATATCTCTATATTGTCATGATATATTACAATAACTTTAACAGAATGGCTAGCGGGGCTTGCACATTCACACAGAAGAACGTTTTGGGTGAGAGAAGTATAATTGATGTGGATTTGATGACTTAATGTGCCATTGGGTCGTGACATTGAAATCTATCTGTAACAATTGGAGAGGATGAAATGGAAATATCTTGAGTACACTCTTAGGAGACTCTCAAACCTTTGCAGATTGAGACTCTGTAATTTACTTGTAACAGCAATCTGTACTAAAGTTTTTTTTTTCTTACGTCTGTTTGTCTCATCTGTAGTCACATTACTACACACACTACACAATAAGCAAAACATCCGTCTGTTGTGGACCATTCCATCACCCCATTTCATGTTCTTGTCATGGAATTGATTTTGTTCAATGTGGATACAAAACAACACCAAGACAGAAGAATAGTTGGATGAGGGAGAGGAAGAGATGGTTCTGTTCCAAATGGTTTTGATAGTACATTCAACCATTTTGATAGTACATCCTCCTTTATGGAGCAAATGTTGACCCCCTATGAGCCAGCTCGAGCCTAAGATCCTCGGGTGGGGCCATTCTGTCTGTTCCAAAGTCGAGGTCACTTCTTAAAACACATTTTTACAGACTCGCTTTGATGTGAGGTCATCGCTTTCCTGTTTTAATTCTGTTTTCTTGTTATTTGTTGATTTGACTAAATTATTTGAATAAATGCAGTTGCACTCGATTGTTCTATTGCGGGTTGGGTTTGTTGGCGGGATTCGCAGGCTTTCGGCTGTTTTTCGGTGAACGGCTCGGACAGGAGCAGTTTGAGTGGCTGGGCCCGGCTGGTGTTGCAGGCGGTTTCTGCGGGTTCCGCTTTCGGTGACTGCTGCGGTCTCCGAGTTGTTCGGTCCCATCATGGCGGGCGTCTTTGGTGCTTGGTTTTATTTAGCGATCGTTTTATTTCATTCATTTCTTAGTTTATTTTTAACGGGCTTTCTGCTGTTACTATTGCCTTGTTTTTGCTGCTTTGTGAACTCTGTGCACTCTGTGCTATATAAATAAAAGTTATTATTATTATAGTGTCTTTTCAAAATAAACTCAGTTTGCATATGAAATGTACAGTTTCCTCTTCTTCCATGCACACAGTCTGTCCCGTGCCCTTCGCTGCATGTCATCCCCTTCCTCTATCTCCTGCCTTTCCTGTTTATCCCCAAGCTTTCTCTTTCAATAAAGCTGAAATGCCCCCAAAATATTTAAATCTTCTTTCTAAAGATTGTGGTTTTGGTTTAAATAACTATGTGTGTTACTTAAAATAGCTATTGAAGTACAAAGTACAAGAACAATGTAAAGAGAGTAAAGAGAGTGCTACTCGACGGCTGATGTGTTTTGTGATCTGTTATTTCTCTTTGAGTTCTTCGCTCTTTTACACTAACACAGATAGTACAGAGTGTTTTTATTTAGAGAGTTAAAGAAAATCCCTCGTAGGGAATCTGTTAGCTCAGTTGAACAATAGTCTTTGGTGTTTAGAGATTGAACTTTCTTCTTTTACCCTTTTACAGTTGATGAGACTTCAGAGAACCGCGGTTTCTTTAACCACCTCGTTATTTGTAGATGATCGTGTGGAAGTTTCTTCTCCTTTTGCATTGTGTTTCATCATGGGTTGAGATGTGTGTGTGTGTGTGTGTTGACATAAATCCATCAAACCAGCAGTGCCACTGAGCATGTGTGTATGTGTGTTTCACCAGATTTATGCCTGCTGACCGCTCCGGGATTGGTCCAGGGACAGCTCAGGATGTCCCCAGGGGCTTCCGAGCTCTTTATCTTGTCAGAGGGGCAATCTAAGGCGCTCTAGATTTACCCCTCAGCTCCCGACGGGCCAGGTGGGAGAGGACCAGCACCGGCCTGTGGTGTGCTGTTTCTTTCTCTGCTCCCACCCCTCCTTCCCTCTCGTCAGGTGATAGATATGTGGAGATCACTCATTCATTATGGCCCAGAGAGGGGTGGCATCCATCACTCTCTTCCTGTGCCTCCTCCCCTGTCCCACCTTTCCTCCTCTCTGCACCCATCCAACCACAGGGCCATAAGCTGTCTGTCAACCTGACAGGCCCATCCAGTATATCACAGGGAAGCATGCGCGGCCCACAGGACTCTATTAAATGTAATCTGCTCCCCTCGACACAGACCGCTTACACAGGCCAGCCACCCCACTGTTCCAACTTGATCTGTCAGTGGACATGCAGCAAATTCATCGACAATGATTTTTCTTTTCGTGAGTTGTGATGAATCACATTAGAAAAGACAAATGTAAATGTCAGTGTTCCATAAACTTCTCTTAATACCAAGAACATGTTCATGAACTCCTCAAATCAATCCATGCATTTGCCACCAACACCAGCAGTTTCACATCCAGTCTCACACTGGCAGTGAACTGTGGCTTTGTTTATTGTTCAACTATTATCATTAGCTTTCGCTAAAAAACACCAAACAAGTTTATAGTCCCCTAACTATGAACCTAAAATATAGTTTTCTTATGTTCCATAAGAATAAAAAATTGCAATATATCCCAAGTTAGGTTTCAAAATGAACATACTGTGAATATTCCCCAAAAAAAAGTAAACAAGTAAAGGAAAAATAAAACAGATTGACTGCAGACAGAACTGGGCTTCACTCTGGAAATGCAACACTTCAATGTTGAACTGATTACAAGTTCATGATTTACACTTCCACAACGTTAATTCCAACAACAGAGCCATGCTAGCAATATGATCATTACTAATGATAGAGGAGAGCCACAGACTGGTTCCCTACATCACAGTCTGCTGCTCCACCAAGTGAACCAAAGATACAGAAAATGTGGATCTCGTATATCTTCGATATAGTGAGGTTAAAAAAGCTGGTATTTTGAAGTACTTACAACAAGCTACATTTTATTTTACAATGAAATACTGAGATACAGATTAAGAGTGGAAAAGTATTTATGCCGCAGGAGTGATTTGAGAACAAGATGCCTAACTTTGCACTGACTCTGTTTCTTCATTAGAATCCAATCTAGTATCACAGTTGAGTAACGGACTGGATCGTTATCCTCACTGACCCAATCAGTATCTTTTAGCAGCGGAGCTGTTGTGAGCTCAGTTGCAATACACAGTATTGATACTTTACTTTACTTCCTTTTTAAGAGTAAAGAGAATGTCTACTGAGGTGCATTTGAACCAGACGGCAACCTGCGGTTCTGCCGAGTGAGGCCAATGAGGAAGTGTCTTAAAACTTGCATTCTCTCTAATGGCCATCAGGGGGCGACTCCTGTGGTTGTATAGAAGTCTATGAGAAAATGACTCTACTTCTCTCTTGATTTATTACCTCAGTAAACATTGTAAACATGAGTTTATGGTCTCAATCTCTAGTTTCAAGTCTTCTTCAATACAGCATGATGTTCATTTAGTAAATTATGGTCCATTTAGAGTCAAACAGACCATAAAGCAGGGGATGCTTTAGAGGATATCTTATATACAGTATAAATAAGAAATTGAGATAAATAGGTGGTTCTAATTTTCCATTTAGGTGCCATTAAAACATTGCAGAAGTCCAGTCACAACGAGATGAGGTCATTGAAAGGGATTGGTTACCTTAGATTTGTGCAAACGTGTACAAATTCTTGTGAGACTTGCTGCCCGATGACCCGTCCTAACCATTCAAGGTCAATGCCTAGCCTCTACCATCTTGCAATCGTTTTCCTAATTGACGGTTAACATCTAGAACTTGACCCATTAAATGAGCTCCAGTCAAAGCTCTGACAATGACAAACCATGTGAAGAACATGGTGGAAAAATACTAATACTATAAATATCTGAACTCAATCTCATCAGCAAAGTGATTAACAATGTCCACCTCTCGTGAGCACTCAAAGTGTTCCTACAATAACTTGATGATCGATGTGACTTTACTGAATGGGATTTCTGTTGCTCTGCTACTTTAGAGCGTTAGCTTCAGCAAGTTCACCTCTTACTTCGGTGCCTTTGAACTAGTGCTTACATGTAATATCCTCCAAATGGATACGCTTAACATTGTAAAATCTGCTCAAACCTACAGGACAAACCACGAGGTGAGATGCAGCCCTCTCATAAAACCGCAGACAACTTCAAAGAGCCTTTTTTTTGCCAAAATGATTTCTAATTCAGACCGCACTATTATATGAGCTACCTTGTGCGGTTTATGAAGCAGACTAGCTCCTCTCGGCCCCAGCCGAGCCTCTAAGCCTCGACTACAGCGTGAATCCAATCCCTGCTATTCTCCATGGTGGGGCGAGCTGAGGCACATCCTCGGGGCTTGTCATTTCAATTCTGCCTCTCTTCTTTTGTTGAACGCCATCCCATCTGCTTCTTTTATGCACCGTTCTGACTCGCTGCTGAGCCAAGTCACTCACACAAATGGAAAAAAAGAAGGGAAACCGCCTGTCTGTCCTCTCCTGGTTCACGTTTGTGAATTTGAAAGACTTGATGGTAATAAGCAGACGTGGAAAAAGTATTCAGACCTTAGGTAAAAGCACCAACACCACCAAGTAGAAATAAAAGTTAAAGTCCGGCATTCAAAAGTACTAATGAAACAGCAGAAGTACTTAGGATAGGGATGGGTATTGTTAGGTTCTCATCCATACAGCCACTCTTATCGATACTTCTTATCGGTTGGGTTCTTACTATACTCTTCTTCGGTGCTTTTTCATTAAGACATAAATAAATTCAGTACAAGATCACAACTAATTCATATTTTGAATATAATTAAATATTGTTTCTAGAGCTGCAGCAACATTAATATTAAAAACAACAAAGTCACTAATTTACTCAATAATATCTCACTGGAAACAAATCTTCAATATCAATAAAATATGTAACATTCCTCAGTGAAGTTTATAAAGAATGAGGAAGACAGACATCAGTCAGCATCCGTCTCATCCTGTTCTCTGTCCTCCGGTCCGCCTGCTTTGTCTTAGTCAGTCCAGACACCTTACCGTCCAAGCACCATGCAGACGTCCAGGTACTGTACAGGCACTGTTCACAACCTGCCGGTCTGCTGGCCTGTTTGGTGTATTTGTCCAGTGCACACACAGCTGACAGTGACATAGTGACACCATTACCGTATATGTAGCTCACATTCCTGGCTAATTGCGTTTAAGGCCCCTGAGGCTGTGTGTGTGAGTTAAATGGGGGATTGGTTGGTCTTGTGTGTTTATGTGAGTGAGCGTGTGTGTGTGTTATTGGGATTGTGTGTGATTAAGGTTGAGGGGTCATTGGGCTGTTCTGTGTAAGCTTACAGATGTGTGTGTGTGTGTGTGTGTGTGTGTGTGTGTGTGTGTGTGTGTGTGTGTCGGAGAGGATACATTGAAAGCATTGTTGTGTGGTTAGACTCACTGTAGTCTGGGGAAACTGAGAAGTATTTGCTTTCTCACAGAAACATTTATTTTGTTCACAGCTTCTTTATAGATCTGTCATGGGTACCTTTACTCGGTGTCTGTGTGTGTTCACAGGTAAACCCAGGTATGATAAGGTTTAAAAACAATTGATCACTTCAGAGCCAAGCCAGGCCGGGAGTCGGACGGCAAGTATAGCAGCTCCATACCACCAATTTCCTTACTTCCTATATGCCTCCCCAGTGCTTTGCCTGCACCACCTTGTGCTTCCACCCTCGGCTGCTGTTTTTGTTTCTTCCTTTACCCCACTTCTACCGTCGCTGCAAGCCCAACCGCATTCACTGGTGGTTATTCATCTAAAGTTGATGAGCATTCTTTTTGCAAGTACAGAGTGCACTTTTTGTGAAGAAAAGTCTCTCTATGAATACGCTTATGCGACGGGGGTGAAAGCACTTGAATGAATGCTCCATCCTCTGCTGCCCTATATTTCCCTTTTCATTCAGTGGAGTGTGGTGTCAGGATTGCTGCGAGTTTAGTCATCCGCGAGACATGAGTTATACACCGAGTGTACATCTGAACACCCGAGGAGCAGAAGAAGGAGGAGGTGGAGGAGGCGGAGGAAGAGGAGGAGAACAGGACACGCCGGTGAAAAGGAGCCGGCTAAGGGGCGGGACAGCGTGGAGCATATCTGAATAGACGGTGACAAAGAACCGACGGGTGACGGCGACGCAGGGCGTTCGGATGACGAGCAGACGGAAATTATGCAAGCGGCACACAGCTGTACTTATTCAGAAAAAAGGCAGCATTTCTTTGTAAACGTCAAACTTCCAAAACTCTGTGTTCTCCAGCCGTGTGGCTCCATGGCAATGTTTGGTGAGACTGAACAACTATTGGATGGATTGCCACAAAGTTTGGTCTTCAGAGGATGAACTTAAGTGACTTTGTTGATCCTCTGACTTTGTCTTCATAATGAAATGTGTAAACAGCTGTTGGTCGGATTGCCATGGAGTTCATTGACCCTCGAGGATGAATTGTCATATATTTCTAATACCATACCTTAGCTTCCTCTAGTGCCATCATCACATGTTTAATCTCTTCAATACTTTTGAACACATTTTATGACCAAATACCTGTCAACCAAATGACATTTACATCAGTACACTGTGTTTCATGCCAATTAGCAAATGGAAACATGCTTACACTAAATGAAGTGGTGAATATAATAAACAGTATACCTGCTAAACATCAGCTTGTTAGCATTGCCATTGCTCAGTCTAAGTGCCGTTGGAATAAAGGGCCTGCGGTAGCACTCCTTCAGTTAATTTGCCCATTCCCGCTCTCCAGATTCTATTGCAGTTTTGAGATTGTTTTCAGTTCTCTTCACACCTCTCGTACATTGTTTTGTTAAAAGTGCTCCTCAATCTTTCACATGGAGCTGTTCTTGATGTTTCTTTTTAAATTATTTTTAGTTTCTTACCTGGATTTAAAAATTGCTACATTTGGTTCACATCGTAGATCTTCTGGCGCCGGTTGTCTTACACTAAGCTAAATCGGTGGTAACTTGGCATTCTAAGCCCGACCTATAGTTACGCCGGTTGTACCATTCAGGCTTTTTCCTTGTTCTCCTTAAGACCAGGTGTAAATATTAAGCCTTGTCAGGAGGAGGCGTCAAAGTCCAAGTCGGAACTATAATGTATTGCCTCATGGCGGTAGCCAGCCATGAGGTTACCGAGGTCTGGACATTGGTATTTATTTCCTTATCAAACACTGAAGCCGTGTCGGGTGAGATGACGGAGAAAGGAAGTGTGTGTGGGGGGCGACTGTGGCTAAGTGGAGAGCAGGGCTGTCTTTCAATCAGAGGGTCGGTGGATCGATCCCCGGCTCTGCTAGTCGCATGCCGATGTGTCCTTGAGCAAGACACTTAACCCCAAAATTGCTCCCGTAGCTGTGCCTACGGTGTAGAAATGTGATAGAATCTGAATTGTAAGTCGCTTTGGATAAAAGCATCTGCTAAATGACTGTAATGTAATGTGTGGTGCTCTCTGTGGCGCTCAGGGAACTGTTCACTGTAGCAATTTTACATACAAGAACTATATGAAAACTATATATGATACATGCACAATATTAGAAGATATTGTTGAAACTATTGACACTCTCTGCTGCAATTCTTTACTGCTATTTGATGTAATGTTGGATTTCTACATCCGATGACGATAATTTCATCACATGTGACAACGAGTGTCCGCAGCAGACAGTCCGGCCCTCTCGTCTGAGCTCCGGGGGAAGGAATAGAAGGAATATGATGGTGAGACAGTGCTGATGAAATATTGAGCCGAATTTGATGTGATATTAGAGTTGGCTTCTATCTCTTACAACTAAAAGATGCTGATGGAATAGACATGGCTCACTAGCACAAACACTGCTGGCTTGAATGATTATGATGAACGGGCTCTAGCCTGCTTTTTATCAGAGGTAGGTGTTGCAGTTTGATTTGTCACAGTAAGTCAGCACTATAAATATATTCAATGTTTTAAGCACACATCTATGAAATCAGTTGATCAGAAATAGTGAATGAATGATTCAACATATACCTGTTTTATTCAACATAAAACTTGGAAAGATTGACATACAACCTGTTTGACTCAAACAAATGAGGACTTTAATATAAAGGTGGAGCATTGGCCCCAGACAGATAACTACTGTACATAAGGCTACGTTCAGAGCAGGGTAATCAGGTGGACTCGGGGGTCTGCTCGGGTTTATTTCTTTGCTCAAAGAATAAAGTCTATTGCATCGAACTCTGACCGCTTCCAGTGTTTTCTTAGAACATTTTTTGGGAATAGACTAACTTTTGGAGCAGTAGTTTAGACTTAATAGACTGGCCCAGCCTGAGCGCCTGTTTCCAACATAGGGAAGTCAACAATAAGACACATGATGGTGAGATTTATGCCTGATTAGAAGTGTTTTTTGGATTCAGTTTTTAATACAGATTGACTGAGATCCACTGCACCATGTTGTTGGGCCTTTAACTGTCACAGCTCTATTACTTTTCATATCTCAATGTCTGTGTGATTTCCTTTTCTATTTCTGTGATCCTCCATAGATAGATAGATAGATAGACTTCATTTCAGACTCAGGCTCCAGAGAGACAAATACATAACATGACGTACACAAACAATAAAAGTACGGAGGCCTAGCAATGCCTTACAAAGAGACAGCTGTACCAATGTGGCCACAGCTGGGACTGGTAGCGTGTGGTGCTAAACCTTATGTTGGTTAAAACAACGATGATCTCATTTTCAGAGTCATTAAGTCAACAAACAAATTCATACATGAAAGCTTAGCCACAAATGATAAGTGATTAGCTACACATTCAAAGTCTACAAAGTCCGTTCTAAAGACTGGTCTTAACAAAGAACAGCTAAGCAGTTAGGACCAGGCTTAGTAAAGCCTAGGAGCCATATTAATGAGGCTTCCTAGTACAAAGACTTGATCCTAGTGACAAAATTCTCAAATATTAGAATTTCCCCTTACAGTTCAGACAAGATCTTAGTAAAGATAACGGTAATTCACAAAACATGTTAGCCCTTTAGAGAGCTCCTGAGGTGAAAACCTGACAGGAGTAGGGAGGAGGACTTTAAGAGGCTCAAGACTTTCTATAACGCAGAGATGAAAGTGATAACAACACTTACATATTTGATAACTGGAAAAATGCAACAGTGTTTGCTGTTTTAATATATTTACATGCTACTTATAGACTGGCCAGCAACCACAGTAACTGATGGAAGCTGAGCATTGTTCCCCCACTAATATCAAATACAACAAAGTACTAAAGTTACCAGCATAATATCACAAATCATAATGTGAATAGTCTGCTGCACAAGTAGGCCTGTGTTTTCTAACATTGCCTATGGCTTACAATTTAATCAGCAGATATTGTTGTGGCAGAAACACCACCATTATGTTGTGGCAGAAATGAAGAGAAGAGACACGGGCCTTGGAGTTACAACCAGCGGGGGTCGTTTCATCCCAATTGTCAGAGTGCTTACGTCTGACTTTATACCTTAAGTCTAACCCCTTACATCACTTTCCACCAATCAAATCCTGTCGATTGAGCCACAAACAAAGCATATCTGGTCTTCTCGTTATATGTTCTTATTCCTTACTTACGGGAAATGGGTTCGTTACTCCCCAATGTTCTTGACATGACTTTATCACATTTCCAGGAAAGTTCTTATGAAACCATCACAACACGTTATAGCAACCATTTTTTCTGAAACCAAATTTGCTCGGTTCAATCATAGGATATATGAGGCTTTTTTTCAACAATATGTTAATTACATCTAATAGTATGATTACACCGCGTCTGAATAGGGACTAAAGTAGATAATTTAACTGTCCATTTTATGGCCATTAACACTAAGAGTGATCGACCAATCACAGCTCTTTAAAATAATGTGTCGTACTTATCAACCACACCTCCTCACTAGGGTCGAAGTTTCCCACCCTCCTTGCTCAGAGTTCTGAGAAACTGCGACTCCTTGCTAGAAATGTTTGGCTAAATTAGAACAAAGTTATGAAATAGTAGATCTGACGTCTTCTAATGACTTGCCTTTTCTCTAACATGGTGGCTGATTGTGTGGTTGAGGTGGTCAACTTTATCCTTGTTTTGATTTGGCTGGGCTTCACTTTTCATGTACTGTAACGTTTCCTGTCTTGAGAGCTTTAGGGAGTAAAGACGAGCACTTCTCCCTCTCACCAACATATTGTATGTCTACTTTACAACTTGATTGGCGTGGAATCAGCCTTCCTGTTCTCTTTGGTTATTTTAGTAATCAATTAGGTGCTGAACAGTCCACAACCAGTTTCTGCCCAGTACTGGTGATTGTTAACAGTATCCAGGTAAGATGGCGGAAGGTCGGTCCATTAGTTATGCGCGCAATGTTGCATCTATTGATTTATATCTATGAGTTGGGAGCTCTCTGAAAGAGTCCTCACAATGTTCATGACTACGGCCCCACTCCTGGCAGTTTGTTCCAGTTGTATGCAGCTATCAGCAACATTGGCATGAAGCCAAGGTGGAACTAATTGAAACACTCCTCCTGATGCACAAGTTTTATTTTTCTATTCCATCTATTCAGTCATTTCAATTTCATAGCAATATATACTTTTAGTTTTATGGCCAGTGAGCTGTTGCCTTTTGGGAAAGTGTTTGTTCAGTGCTCCTAAAGTCCAATACATCAAACGTCTTTGAAATATTTCAGATTTTTTTATTATGAAAACAGTTTACTAAAGTTTCCATTGATCAAAATGTTCCGTCAGTCCCCAGCAGGAGGACTGTGTCTGTCTCTGAACTACTGGTGTATTAGTAAAGATGGTCAGAGTGCAGTCACATGTTCACATGAAAGTGACAACAGGTTCCACTTTTTTCTTTTACTAATAGCTGTAGATTCTGGTCGCCTTTGAGGTGGATAAAGATAATAAGCACAGATATTTGTGTTATTTTTATTCTAAAATATAACTGGATAGTTCAAATAAGTGAAGGTCTTTTGTTCAGTAAGGTGAGAAATAGAACACGTTAGATAACATGTTATATTTAACACTTTTCATTCATATATTGGTGCCTTTTTCAGGGATAAAAATCATCCACAGAATGCACCAAATTGCACCATAAAACAAGACAATTCTAAACACGCTTGGTGACTTTGTGCCTTTCCGCACCTCAAAAACTGGACAATAGTCAAAAAAGTTCAGTCAAAACAAATAGTTTCTCACCAGCACCTACGCTACAGCCACCAACATGATAATACAGTTGAATCAGGACCTCTCTAAAACACATTTAACACAAACTGCACCTAAGAACCTTCAGTGTTAGTTAGATGTAACTTGTAAACTGGCAACTGAGTGTAAATGAATGTACCAGACACCCATACAGTCCGTGCAGCCAAGACCTTCCACTTTGTGCTTGTTGTTTTACAGGGGTTCAAATTGGGGAAAATAAGTCTGGTTTCTAGCTTGTGCTAACTGAGTAATCAACTCAGAGTAATCAGTCAATACACTGCTCCTGTAGCAGGGTATATTGGTGGTCTTTGTACCACACTGTTTGCGTTGTGTGTGCACATAGAGGATACAGCCGTGAAAATAGATCAATGGAGCAGAGAGCGATGAGAGAAGATAGAAACTGCCTCCACAACCTCTCACCCGCTCGTCATGTCGTCTCTGCTCGACCAATTTCTTTCATCATCAGCATCTCAATTGACATGCCTCCCACACTATTAAAGCTTCCACCCTGCTCTCCTTCCTCCCTTCCTCTCTCATTGTCTCACCCCCTCCTCTTGTTAAGGATACTCATTAAAATCTTCTCAGCTGAATCGGACAGGGATAAACACCGCAGACTTTCCCTCCATCCATCCTACTCCCTGATCGCTCACTGTTTCTTTCTCTGTCAAAAAAAGCAATTTGAAGTTGGGTGAATGTGTGTTTTCTCCAATCGACTATTTCAATGTTGAGTGCTTCTGGGAAGTTTGTTCATGGTGGAAATACCAGTGCATATTAAAGTTGTTTACCGATCCGAACTTTGAAGGAGGATGCAGAGAAAAAGAACATGTTGGTGAGATGGTCAAAAAGAGAGAGAGAAATAAAAAGGTACTTACTTTGACAGGTGCATTTGTGAAGTTTTCCTCCACCTGTTTTTTGTACAAAACGTGAGAAAAAACTAAGCGGAAATGCCACATATTTGAAGACAGGCTGACATCTACCGTACACAATATAAATACAAGAAGACCACGCTGACCTCCAGTGGCCTTAGTCCGTGTACGGAGGTGGTCGAGGTAGATGGATGAGTTAAACAACCACATGACTTTCACCGCGGACCGCCCATTGTTCCAAAACCTCAATAGTACAATAGCCCGAAAACAAACGGCCATTGTTCCGAAGGTAAGTAGCACCAAAAAAGGGCACTCTCCCATTAGCATTAGCACATGGCTAGTCATTATGCAGAATGATGTTCAGATGATGATGATTAGACTGAGAGAACAAGTTCCAAATAATCAAATCGTCTGCTACTTCATCACCACGGAGAACACCAAGGATTCGTCAAGACACAGCACAGTATGGCTACAATAGAAAGGGGGATGTAATTCACATCATGCCCTCTTCACCTACTGCCTGTAATACAATTTAATATAGTGACCCCCCCCCCCCCCCCCCCCCCCCCGCCCCACCATGCAACCCTGTCTCCTAAAACTTACATTCCCCCAAAACTAAAATGCATTCTCAATTACGTTTGACTAGAAACGTATTTCCTCCATGATTACGTTTGTGTTTGACGTATTACAAAATACGTTTCTAACATTTTAACACTTTAACCTTTTTCCCCTCTCCACCACCGTCTCTCCTTCGCACTATTACTGCTATTCCATTTGGCAGAAATGGAATATAATATTCATAAGTATGTTTTCATCAGTGTATAATCAACTGAAACTAAAATCATTATGGCAACTTCAGTCCTGATCATAAAAGACAAATATTCAGAATTTTAAATCTTTGAAATGCCTGTTTGTTAAGAAATGCCACTGCCACAAAAAAATTCTGCATAAAAAATAGATTATTTTGTTTCACCGTCTGGGATATATCAATGATCAACAATATGGATTTTGATGCATTGCATTAAAAACTCTAGTGCTCCATAATACAGCAGCAACACCTCTTGTGGAACACTGGAAAAAAGGTAGTACAATTCTGAAGTCAGGGCTCCAGATTGAAAGCCTGATATAATAGAATGCATGCTTTTATACTGTAATGTTTGTAGGATCAAACATTGTGGTTTTCTTTGGTTTCAATGTCCCTATTTTGTCACTATCATGTTGAGCCCCCCCCCCGCAAAGTACAAACACACAATTTCCACATATATCTGTCAAATCAAGTAAGCACACACCACCAAATGTCCATGAGAACACTCGCAGATGGTCATAAAGGCCCACTGGCTCTCAGTATTAATTGAATGCCTCCTCTGACAAATGGATTGTTGAAACCACACTTGCAATGCACCATTAGGTTCTCCTCCCTTTATCCACCAAGGACTCTGTGTGTCTGCGAGCATGTGTGCACTTGTGTGTGTTTATGTGTGAGGAAGACGGAGTCGCGTAGAGTTTGTTAATGTCGGCTTCTGCTTCTATTCAGTCTTTGAGTCATGTCTCTAAAAGGTTTTTCGCTGTGGTCACATTCAATTTAGTTCAACCTTCAAACAGTGAAGACACAGCAATGTGAATAAATGATACCAATAAGTCAAACGTTGAGGGCATTTGTTGCTAAATTAACTGGGACAATGTTGGTCTTTCACTGAAAGTATTTTAGAACGCTTTCGTAAAAAGGATGATAAGGAGAATTGAAGACAAATGTGTTGTGCAGCTTTATACCTTGGCTTTTCTCAGCAATTAGTAAAAGAAGGAAAATATAAATATATATATATTTAAATATATATATATATATATATATATATACATATAGAGATGAGCTTTTGTTGATTGAGAAGGCAGAGCGAGGTGTACAGTGTATTTTTCTCTCAAATGATCTTTGGCTGAATAAAAACAGACCAAATATTTATTTAGCGTGACTGTTGTGACGCTGAAGCAGCTAGCAGAAGTTAGTAGTAGTAAGAAGAGTTCAAGTTGAAACATATGTAAGAAGTTATGACATTGACATGTCATCTTTAGTGTTTTGCTTGGTGCAGATTCTTTTTTTTTTTTTTTACCTAGCTTTGTTTTTTTAACACTCAATGGCTGAAGGAGGAGGAGAAACTGGCAACGACTTTCTGGAGAAAGAAAGAAAGGGTCGGCCAACCCCACAGCTAGCAGCCCTGACCCAGCCAGGAAAACGGTATTTCTTGATGACAGCGTCGGAGAAGCGTTGCACATGTTATGACTAAGAATGCGTTTCATTTGCAACTGAGCGTCTTGGTGTTTGGAGCTACGCTACGCTAACCTGAGTTGGCTAACCAAGGCAGCAACACGACACCATAGGACACTTACAAGCGACGGTGCTTTTGAAAACTTTTGGAGAGACCCGAGTGGATCTACAACTCAACGAGCACGTTCGCATGAGGCAGAGGCTGGAACTGAACTGCACCGATGTTCTGTACAACCGCGGTATTAAACTCATTGTAATCAAAGAAAGGAGGATGGACTTTGTCTTTAACAAAGCAAGAATTATGGTCTGGAGAAATGGGGATTGTGTGGCGATTGCTTTATCCCTGTTTGAATCAGTAGGGATTATAATGGATTTTGAAATTCCTATTCATCCCTATGAGTGACTCATTTTACAGAATGCAAAGTTATTTGATCCATTGTTTATATAAAAGTGAATGCAGCACTAACATTTTTTTACTGAAATCATGAGACATTATGAAGAGGAGAAGGTGGAGAGGGTGCTGCCCCCTCCTCCCTCCCAACACACACCTTATTTAACAGGCATCTTCATCAAGTTCTGGGCCCATTAAATACATCATCGGGGCGGTAATTAAAAATGAAACAGAGTTAAATGCGGTGATCAATCATTTAATACTTTATCAGGCTTAAAATATAAGACCTAAGCTCACTGGGAGAATGAGGGGGGGAGATACCCAGAAATGGTGCGTCACAACTTTTCTAACAAATGTCATATTTATTCAGGGCGCTACACGGTGGTGTGGTGGCTAGCAATGTTGTCTCACTGCAAGAGAGATTGATTCTCGGGCTAGATGGCCCTTCTGTGTAGACCAGTGGTTCTCAACTGGTCTGGCTGCGGGACCCACCATCGGCCCTTAATGACAAGCCGCGACCCAAATCGAGGAAAATGTCCATTAATGAAAAGATTGTGCAGTTTGAACCTGAGCTGAAAGTGTCCTCTGCAGTCGTAGTAGTAGGGAGCTCTCTTGTGCAGAGAAATTGTTCCTGTCAGTCCCCGTCCCACACATGTTTCACGTAAACGAGTAAAACTGCTTTGTTTGTTATGTCTGTAGATTCGTCCATTTGTAATGCAAAATCTTATTCATGCAGAGAAAGCGGTGAAGAACAAGTATAGTTTAATCTAAGATCCTCCAACAAGGCAAAGCAACCATCCTCACACACGGCCATTACACACTGCTGTGACTATTTATAGCACCACAGTGTCATTAATTCATCTCACATGCACCTGTAACACATAATCTGCAGTGATATCTCAATCAGCAGCAGCAAATGTCAGAAATAATGATGTAATTAATAGCACTCACATGGAAGCAGAGTTGACAAGGTTCTTCCCAGTAAAATAATCAAATGAAAAGACAATAAACACAGGAAAAAGATAATGAAACAGTGGAAAAGAAGAAAAGGAGACCAGATAAAATATATTAATAAAATAGTGCAAACAATTATCTGAAGTTAAAAATGTGCTTTTGACTGAATTATTGTAAAAAAAATGTGTGCAGACTTTGAAAAGACATACAGGCTCAGCGAACATGGCTTTCAACCTTAAATAATGCATTAAAAGGTTATGTTTCTTATTCCCACCTCACCATATCACACTTAAGTCTCTCTTAAGGATCTCTTAAGGATCTCTGTATGCTTGTCTGTAGTATGCCTGCACATTCACCAGATCTTTTTTTATCCCAAATGAATGCAGGGTTTAATACATCTGGCCACTCAGGTCATCATCAGTGCAATATTCTCCTTCCAATGTCCAGCAACACAAGAACTCCGTTTGCCTGCGCAAGGCTCTGAAGAGCAGAACCAAGTTTGTGTCTAAATACGTATGTTTGATATGTAACTTGCTTAAGTGGCCCTAAAGGAACGGTGTGTAACATTTAGGGGGATTAATTGGCAGAAATGGAATATAATATTCATAAGTATGTTTTCATCAGTGTATAATCAACTGAAACTAAAATCATTATGTTTTTCTTTAGCTTAGAGAATGCCATTTATATCTACATATGGAGCGAGTCCTCTTCAACGGAGTCCGCCGTGTTTCTACAGCAGCCCAGAATGGACAAATTGAACACTGGCTCTAGAGAGAGCCTTTCATGTTTCTACGTTATATGAAGGTAGGGATGGCTACCTAAACTTGGTATTAAACAGGCTCCAGTACTAAATGATTAAAGACTGGAGTATTGATAAGCCCCCACTATTACTGGTGTTTTTTATTTAGTGTGTCTGTGGCTCAACAGCGCTGCAAAGCAGCAGCACAATGACTATAATCCCGCGGGCTTCTTCTTATTTTTCTCCATCTTCCGTATAAAAGTGTGGCCGTTTCTCCTTCCACAGCGTTGTCACCAGCTGCGCAAAAAAATCCAAACGTGCACCCTGAGTGGGTATGGTGTGCTTTGACTTTTGTCAGAGATCCGCCCAGCCGTTTTCACCTACACATACACACACATGTGATTTCGACGTTAAGAGAGCTCAAAACACACTCAAATTTGGGCCGATACTGACTTGCCATACTTTCAAGTAGGAAAATGATTTAATGTTTAAACGGTTCACAAAGCTCTGGACTTTATTGGGCCAAATGGGTATTTTGATAGCTAACACAGTTTTCATGAAGTCACAGTTTAAGTTTCAGGAACATTGTGGGACGGTTTCAGATTTTATAATGGGTGTGTATTGCACGGAATGTTCTGACCTAGAGTGATGACATCACCGCCAGAGTGGAGAGCAGCTTGAACAATCTTCTGTCATTTTTTCCAAAGAAGTTGCTCCCAGTCCCACAATTTTTAAACACCAATTTTGGTCAAAAAGCTAGGAAATGTTGTGCTGGTCGCAGACATGTGTCTATAAAATCCAACGGACGTACACATGTGGGTCAGGGAGCCTGAAAGCGACTTGAACTCCAACCAACTGGTCCATTAGACTCAATGTTAAATCTGACCACAAATTTCTCAAAGAAAGCAGACGGTACCAGTTTTCTAACCTGCTGGCAAGCTCCTATTTTTGACACCAGAAGCATAAAACATCACTGCATTCGCCAGAGTCTTATCTCTCTGATGATATTAATATGTTGTTGATTGCACTTGAATTGGGGGAAGGGCTTTTACAGGTAGTTTTGTTTAAAATCACTGTCTACTCTAACCTCTCTTAATTAGTCTGCCTCTCCACCCAGGTGCACCAATCACCATGGCAAGGCTTTAGTGAAGCCTTGTACGGATAACTTGCCACGTGCTCCCCCACTTTAAGCTGCAGAAGGAAGATCACAGAATTCCCGGATTCTTCAAGTTGACATTCGCTGTTTTCTCTTCCCCAAGAGGAGAATCAGTGTGCCGATAACCCACCGATAGAGCGGTACGGTCCCCGGTCCAAGGTTTGGAAAAATTCCGCCGACAAGTCTGAAGAACAGATCCCCGCTGCCATAAGCAAGATTAATTTGCCGCTTGACCCGCCGAAAAAGTGCAGTCACCGGTCCTAAGCAGGAGACATTGTGTTGAACAAGTCCGAAGGAACACACTACCCGCTACACAGCGATCTAAAGTAAGAGGCTTGTGTCGTGCCAGAGATAGGCCATAGTGTGTTTCTAACCGTGTTTGTTTTGTTTTAAGTTTAACTGTAATGTTAACATGTTATTGTGTATTATACGGACCACCAAGTCTGTTGAGCTTGTTGCTGCTCTAATAGTGTTGTTCCATGCTGCTGAGGTTTGTTTAGATCTGCCACCTCGAGTAAAGTCTGTAAACTGTACTTTATTAGTTAAAGGACTGGTGCCACAGCTGCTGAACCTGAGTTCGCCAGCTGACTGTGGCTAAGTGGAGAGCAGGGTCGTCCTTCAATCAGAGGATCGTTGGATCGATCCCTGGCTCCGCTAGTTGCATGTCGATGTGTCCTTGAGCAAGACACTGAACTAACCAAAATTGCTCCCGTAGCCTACAGTGTGTGAATGTTAGTTAGTCTGATGGGCAGGTGGCATAGTAGCTCCTTCCATCAGTGTGTGAAGGATGACAAGTAGTGTTAAAGCGCTTTGAGTGGTCGGAAAGACTAGAATGTTATTGTTAGGCTTTACAAGTACAGTCCATTTACCATTTGCCAGTCGGGCTTCAGTTATTGTCCAACTGCTGCGGTGAGGATTTGCCTTGTTTGGGTGCTTTCTTCATTTCCTTTCTTTTCAAACTAACCCATACACACGTACACCCACTCACACACACATGTACGCCGTTACGCTCATTTCATTCAAACGTGGCATGTAACAGACATCGCCATTGTGTGTCTGATTCCCTCGTTAAATAATCGCGGCCTCGCCGCCAATGTGGCCTGTTCAGTCAGCATGAAGAGAGGCCACGGTGGAGACAGTGAAGTGAACCAGGTGAAGTTAAGATAACTTGAGTTGACAACAACTATGCTCGTTACTGTTACTGCAATAAAATGTTTGCTTTTAAAAAGCATAGAAAATAGGTGATTCTGCAGTGATACTGAAGTAAACAAGTCACCTTGTACCTTTCTCATTGTTTGATTAACAGCCAAGTCATCTGACATGTTCCTCTATATACATCCTCTGTATGTATGCATGTCAGATTGCTTAAGACCGTTTCCTGTACTTTGTGGAGGAGAACTAGCCGTACATCCTTTTCAGAGAAACTAGATTTAATGTCTGTCAGCTAATATTAATGGCATGATGTTCCTGTCAAATGCAGCTTTAACAAGCCTCACAGGCTAAAACCTTTACTGGCCACTGAACAAAGTTGTTACATAAAGAAGTACATTTAAATTAATCCAACCCACGCTGCTCCCCTATTAATTCCCACTGACCTTTCATAATGAATGACTGAAAAATTAAATGAGGAGTTTGCTGTGTTTCCTGCTGCACATCGTTGCTCACAGTGCAGGAATGGGCGGAAAAAACAGAGCAGAAAATCCTACAATGGAGTTCAGCAGAACAAAACACAGAGCACAAAATGTGTACCATTACTTGTTCAGAGTGGGATTCTGAGTGGCTGCTCTGCTGTTGGACTGCAAATCCAAGTATACACATGGTGTGTGAGCCTCGGCAACAGTTGTGTATGTTACGTTGACATTTCTGAGGAGTGACATGTGTTAATGAAGGGAGAAGAGGAAACAAGCCTGTCATGCTCAGTGTTTGGACTGAACTGCACATGCCAGCGGTCTGTGTGTACATTTCAATTATTTCTTTAGTATTCAGCACAACTTTACCCTCAAAGGCCCTGTGTCCTCCAGAGTGTTTTTGCCCAGCAGAACGTTGCTCTGGATAAGGTGAAGGTTGAAGCAGGGAGGGAGAGAGGACGGCCTATGTGAGTTCAAGACATTTTGTGGGCGAGGACCTATCATTGTTTGTTTCAGATTCAGATCAATTTTGTTATCCCTAATGGAAATTTGTTCCAAGTGCTCCAGGACACCATGAAGTTCACAGTAATATAATTCTAAAAGCATCACATACACATTACGACCACAACATACTCATAATAAAACACATCTGATCATCTGATTAACTGACTGCCTAAAGTTCTCTATATGGGTAAAGATTGAAATAAATAGATTCCCACATCTACTTTCATGCAGCTCAGGTAGGTGGAGGGGTCTGCGTCTTCCAAATCTGAGATATCACTACAAGGCAACCCAATCTAGTGCTGTGATAGCATGGATTAAACACCAGGAGATAGGGATAGGTCTGGATAGAAGTTCAGGGATAAGTCTTCCAGTATTTATTTTTCAAATAAAAAGTTTTGGAATAAACTTAGATTAAAGAATGACTTTACTTTCCCCCAAAATGATCTATTCTCATACAAAAAAGGCAAAAGATTAAAAGAGACCCAACAACAATAAAACAGCATTTTATTATGGTAACAGAAAAACAGTTGGCAAGTATAAAAACGTACTTCCTATCTGAAATGTCAGATATGACCCTCCATGTGAAAGAGAAATGGGAGTTTGAATTGCATATAATGATTTAGGACAAGACTTTTGATGATGTCTGTATGATTAACAGTCATCTAAGGAGACAATTTGATTGGAAGATAAAAAAAAATTCAGGACTCCAATATCAGTTTAATAAAGGTTCAGTTTCAGCTTTATGTTGGAGGGAATGTGGGATGACGGAAGATCTTTCACGTATCCTTAAGAACTGTCCAGTGCTGCAGGTATTTCGGCAAGATATACATGAGCAGATAAATTAAATAACGAAAAGTATTCTGATGTGTTGTTTTTATTTGAATAACTACCTCAAAATTAAGTCCATCCATCCATTATCTGTAACACTTATCCTATTCAGGGTCGAGGGGGGCTGGAGCAGATCCCAGCTGGGCGATGGCAAGGTTCACCTGGAAAGATCTCCAGACTATCACCGGACTGACACATAGAGACGGAGAAGCATTCCTTTAACCTAAACTGCATGTCTTTGGAGGAAGCCTCGCTGACACGAGGAGAACATGGAAACTCCACACGGACGGACATCCCAGCCCGGGATCGAACCCAGCATTCGACGTGACAGTGATAGCCACTACATGTGTGCAAGACATGTAGAAGCCCACAACGTGGTCATCTAAAAAAAAAAAATATACAAATATAAAACGATGCAAAATACAGAATCAATTAATATGCATATCCATAATATACCTAATCACAGTATGGCTGCCATAGGTAACGGCAAAAAGTTTAAAATTACAAATAAAATACATATTAAAGCTTTCCACCAAGTCTGTACACATTTACTTAAAAATAACGTTTATATTTGAAGTTAATATCAAAAATAGCCAAAACATTATTTCGCAAATGTGGAGAGTGTGGAGAGGTTGCAAACTTTTTTTTTCTCTTTTGGTTAATATACCATGTTTTATTTTTCCTGCAGCTCAATGAAATCGTCAGGGTTAGCGAAAGGCCGGTTCATCTTAGTGAGGTGGAATGCTGTTCTGCCTTAGATAACTCTTCTTCTGTCTCTCTCTCTCTCTCACACATCAAATTTACTTTAAAATGTACACTTATACAAATCAACGTTTTACTAGATTTTGGGTCGATACATTTCAACATACTTCTCACTCGTTTCCACGGTTTTGTTGTTGTCTGTTCTCATACTCGTAGCTCTGCTGCTGGCTGAAGTCCCTGTAGCTCTGGAGGCCATTCATGTTTTTGTTCCTTTACAGTTGATGTGTGAAGTTCACAATAGTTGCGCAGAACAAAATGAGCATTGATAAGAGGAAAGTCCTCCGCTTTGTGTCCATCGCCCTCCTCAAAGCCGCAAACCATGACTTCAAACGTCCGCTTCGTAGGGCTGGTAATTCATTCAAGTGTTTTAAGTGTATTTTAAATATTGACATGTGACTGCCATTATGTCTTTCTCTCTATTTATATATATATATATATATATATATACTATATATATATATATAGTATATATATATATATATACTATATATATATATATACTATATATATATATATACTATATATATATATATATATATACTGTATATATATATATATATATATACATAACCCCCATACATTACCATACATGCCACCCTCTTGTCACCACATGAATATGCCTCTAGATCTGTGAAGATTGTAGCTCAACACTTCTGTCTTGAATCTTCATCCGTGCATATTCACCGTTCTTGGGAAGTGTATGCGTGTGACTTTGTCTTAGTGTGATTATGCAAATGCAATTAGTCTCTTTATCTGTTCAAAGGCAGCAGGATGAAAGCGAGGCAGACTTGACCCGCTACACATCTCGTCTTCTGTCCTGTGTTCACCACAAGAATAGCAATGTTCTTACATTAACCCAAAGAGACAGTGAGGGAGCCGGGGAAAAAAACAGAGAAGCGGCAGTGTTGAGTTAGAGTCATGATTATAGAAAGCAAGATAGGGAGTGTGGAGTGTGTGGGTAGAAGAGAAAAGGATGTTAATTTCTGGAATCAAATCAATATCAGGGAGCAGAGGTAAAGAGAATGTTACAGAGTGATAGAGGGGGGGCTGCGTTCTGCACGTGGGCGGAGTACATCACATATGCCATCAGAGAGGGCTTTCAACACACAGATGAACTGAACTCAACCTTACGACTGCTGCTATCTGTTTTTAATGTGCTCCAGCCTCCAGCCTTTACATCTTTACGCTTAAAGAGGTTCATAACAGAACAGAAAGACGTGAGTAGCTTGGATCCACAACTCTGAATTACTGCCAAGAACTTTAACGATACAAAGATAATTTGTGTCGTGCTCATTGAGGAATTCTTCAGTCAACTTAACAGAAATAAAAACAAGTATTCTGTGAACACATGTCTCTGATTGATACCAACATTTGTATAACAGTTCCTAAGATGCCTCCGTGTCTTCTGAAAATGTCAGAAGTCAGTCACTGTTGATTGGTTTTGGCAAAAAAGGCCACAAAGAAAAAAGCCAATCATGTCAGACTGAATTAGGAAATGAACAGAAACGGCAGGCCAGTCACATCATGTGTGGGGCTTCCACTCCACACCACCACTTGATACAAATGCATTTTCTTTCATGACCTGGGTTATATTTCTGTAATTGTGACCCTCTTTTAGGGTCTTAACATTGTATTTATCAGTTACCTTGTATCCAGAAAGTCAGGCAAGACAAGTGCTCTGGTGGTCATACACACCAACTCATAAACAAACAGCTGAATATGTAAGTAATTATATGGAAATCCAAGCAAATGCAATTAATGTCCATCATAATCATCAGTCTATTGTCTGGTTGTATAGAAGTCTATGAGAAAATGACTCTACTTCTCACTTGATTTATTACCTCAGTAAACATTGTAAACATGAGTTTATGGTCTCAATCTCTAGTTTCAAGTCTTCTTCAATACAGCATGATGTTCATTTAGTAAATTATGGTCCATTTAGAGTCAAACAGACCATAAAGCAGGGGATGCTTTAGGGCGGGGCTACCTTGACGCTACCACAGCGTTGTCTGGTCTGAGAGTTGTCAACTTCAACGCTTTCACAGTGTTTTCATTTCATCAAAGTTAATTGTAACATTTCTGGTAAGAATGTCTCATTCAAGCGTTCTGTTGCACTCAACTCCAACGTCTCGGTTTGCTTCTGGTTGTAAAAAACAAGACGGCAACGGCCAAATTGCCAAATTGCCAAGACTTCAATGCTTCCTTACATGTATGTTATGGTGCTGATCTGCATGCATTGTTTATTCAGTTCAAATTACCTACACCTGTTCATCTGTGATTAAAGTTGGCCAGATCTGTCTCTCTAAAACAGCATCCGTAAAAGTTGCGTTATTGTTGCTCTACTACAACTGTTGTACAACCAGAAGAGTATCCTGTGGGGTTCTGGACAACTTTAAACCTTAATTAACACTGGGCCACGAGGGGACAGCAGAGGTTCTGGCACATCATGGCCTTAGAAAGCCAAATTACTAGCAACATGTTGTTAATTGCGCATCTAGCAGTGACAGAGCAACATGATCGCTCATTTGGACTTGGGTTTCTGTCTATCTGATGAATTAAGTCCAATTTACCTTCTAGCTCTGTTTTTTGGTCTCCACCAACACCTGAGAAAAAAACATCTTTCTCTATGGCTGCTTAACTCCAACATATCGTAGTGAATGGATAAATGGAGGCAGAAGATGTTATCTTTCAGTCAGAAATGCACACATTCAGCGACACACAGGAGCTCTCTTAAGCTGGGCACCGGTTCACTCACAGCGCACAACCAGTGTTGCCAACTCCTCAGTAAGGAAAGTAGCTATTGGCTGTCCTAAAAGTCGCTAGAAGTCGCTAAATGACGTCATCGCCTAATTTGCATAATTGTAATGAGCGCTGTAGGAGAGAGGTGGGCTTTGCGCATGCGCGATTCATTTGCAGTCTGGACACGGAGAGTGTGGGTCTCCTCTTTCTGCAGCTGGGACTGCTGCGCAAGGGGCTACTGTGAGACTAACTGCCTTTGAGTGCTTTGAGGCGGCGGAGGGGCTCACCAGCTCCTGCTGCTCGTTCACGGCAGCTCCCACGTGCCGAACGGTACGTGCTTTCACGTCAGAGTCAAAACACCAGAAAAGTCTCCAACAACACCAGAAAAAGTAGCTAGATTTGTCGCTAGAAGCTTTTGACAAAAAAAGTCGCCATGAGGGTTTGGAAAGTCGCCAGATTTAGCGAGAAAGTCGCCACGTTGGCAACACTGCGCAAGACTAGCCTGGACCTGTCCCACCAGGCCTCCTGCACACAAAGAGGAGGACCCGCCCCTATTGCTGCTGTGCCAATCACGAGGCCGCATTTTACATGCTGGCTCTGTCAGGTTCCCCGTGATTGACCGAGAGACTATTCAGTCCCCAGCTGACTAAGATCCCAGACACAAGGACGCACGCTGCAATATTATTTGAAAAGAAGATACCGTTGTAAACATTTTTTTTTTAAATATATGAAAAAACAACGACATTTACTTCACCCACGAATCCTTGTGCAATCATTTTTGCAAGATATTCCTGCTAAAACACTGCAGCTCCTTTCCACAACAGCCAACTATACTGAGGCCAGTATATTATTATGCCAAATGTTTGGATATTAATATGAGTGAAAATGGATCGTTTTGCAACTCGACCAAAAAACATGAATGTGTCCATTATTTTAATAGTTCAGTATTGTATGAAAGATAAAAGGTATGTTTATACATGGCACTATGCCCATTTAATATAAAACAAAATGTTATAGAATATATATAGTTGGGGGTCCCTGCTCCATCTCTCTATCAGTTTGGCCTGAAAAACATTGAAGACCCCGGCCATAGAACGTCATATCCAGCTGCTAGTCTGACCAGCTCTTTGTCACGCATGTTTTCTGATTGATGGAACAAGAGAAAAAAAGACACAATGGGGTTTTCTCACAATTTAGTGGTGTGTAGACACACCAGGGACAGAAAAGTGATGAAAAAATGCTTTTGCTTAATATGTCCCCATTAAAGCTGGGCCTCCAGAGTAGGACGGTTAAACAGTCTCCTTTATTCCTCTTGGTTTGGTCGGCCAGGCTGCCTCAGTTAGAATGGAGCTGTGTGAGCTGAGGTCTCTATGTGGCAGCGCTCAGTGCTTGGTTGACTATATGATTAATGACTGAATAAGACAAATTTATCAAATCAGCTTCAACTCATTGACTTTCTGCTTCACAGCTTCAAGACAGAAATGAGCAGCTGTATAGCTTTTTCCATCTGTGCACAAAGTGCTGTTCACTTGCTTATTCAAAGTGTATTAATATTGAACGTATCGTGTGTCCACACCAGTGGTGGGCCGTCAGGGCCAGCTAAGCCTTCTCTGCTGGCCTAAACAGAATCACAAAGTTATAGCTATTTCAAATGCACTAGTATTATTCAAACGTATTGTTCGGTTCGTAAGCCTCGTACCGAACGGTTTAATACGAATACGTGTATTGATACACCCCTAGAAATAAATAACCGTAGCTTGCTCGTCATAATGAGGTTATCAGGAGGTGGTTCAAGTGTAGTAGGACAGCACAGAAGGCCCAGGTATAAAATGCGCGGCCCGCCACTGGTCCACACTGCACCAAATTCAACATTGCACGTCCGTGGGTTCTCAGAAATAAATCCACCAATTGTGATGTAGATCTGATGGACGGTTCCCGAGATACGTAAAGGACACACAGACAAACGGACGGAGATTGTTTGCTTTAAATATATCTAGATAAACATTGACGTGCCAGGTACCGTTGTTATTTACTAGTTTCTGAATAATGACAGTACACCAAACTTGTTGAAAGCTTTCGCTCCTATTTTGAATCAATACGCTGTGTGCTGTGTGTAAGTTTCAAATACAAAGAGAAATGTTCAAGTTTTTTATTTTTCTATCTTGTTCCACCACAAGCTCTAGTAGAGGGATGAATAGCATTCTTCCAAAAGATGAACACTGTCTAACATTTCATTACACTCAGCTGGGTTGAGATCTGCTGACTGCGAAGGCAATAGCGTAATGTTTCTCCACTTATTTAGTCGGGTGTTTCATTTCTTACCCCTCTGTAGTTTGATTTGTAATCATTAGCTTTTCTATTTGGCCTGTACAGTATCTTAGTCAGGAGCAACATCAATTACCAGCTGAAGAAGAAGAACTACTTTATTAATACCCTTGTTTACAATTATTTTTTTCCACTCCCATTATTACATTCACATGACCTATTGACATGCATTGTTGTGGAGGGATGTCAAGAGTGACGGGGTCACCTCCTCAGCCACCAGTTCACAGTCCTTACCAACTGGTCCATGCTGGCCACTGTCCAGTGTACTGACTGAGCTACTGCTGCCCCAGCTCACATCATGTACCTGAAGATCCTTGGCTTTTTCAACACATCAGTAGTTCAAGTAACACACAAATGGCAAAACTGTAAAATGAGCATGTTCTCACGTAGAGACAGAGCTTGCCAATCAAACAGGAAGGAAAAACTGATGACAATTATTGTTTTTTATTGATCAATTGTATTCTTTTATGTAACCTACTTCTTCCACAGCCACAACAGCCTTCCAGCTCAACAGTCCCACTGAAACGGGGAGCGCCATTGCAATGCTGAGCGCCGTCGATGACTCATGCCTTATTTAACAAGGCGGCCTCTCTCGACGAGTTTGGCTGGCAAAACAGATGAGGAGCTCTTGAGAAAATGAGCACAGAGGAAATGTAAAATGGAGGAGAGTCAGCGGGTTGTTATTCCCTCCACCCCTCTTCCTGGCTTTTGGCAGACAGAGACGCTGGCGCTCGCACCTCGCAGGGCGTTCTCTCTCTCTCTCTGAGGAGACTTCATTTTGTCCCCGCTGAATAGGAGACTCCGGCCAAAATGACATGGAGGGAAATGCAATGTGACAGCAGCAGCAGAGGCATTGGGGGCGATGAAGGGGAGGCTGGTGGCATGGGGGTGGCGGTGTATGCATCGCAGAGATTTGAGGATGGTGTGTGTGAGTGTGTGTGTGTGTGTGGGGGGGGGCAGTGGGTAGAAAGTGTCATCTGTTTGTATGCCGGATGATGCAAAAGTGTGAGTGAATTCCTGGTATTGGCATGAATGTGGTTGAGGTAGAAGGTGTGTTTCGTTCTAGGTAAGCAGCACACAGTCTGTTTACGTCCATGCTAGTTAGGGTCAGAGTAAACTTGTGCATTCCGGCACTTCATGATGAATAGTTGGGGGGGTTGATCGAGGGAAAAAGACCCGGAGGTGGTTCAGCAGTGACAAAGTCTCAGGGTGCTACTCCCCAATGTTCACACCAGTCATCTGGGAGCACATGGAGGGACTGTGTACAGTCCTGTGTCTGTATGTGTGAAGTTCATGTGTGAAGTTCATGTGTGTGTTTTGCTATGATAACAGCAATGATAACAGGCACATGCATTATTGAAATGCATGTGCCTGTAGCTCCCATGAATTTCACTAAATTTATTCGTCTAAATTCGTTGTTGTTTTCGTGTCTCTTACTGCGCACTAATGGTTTATGACAGAATACATTCATCAACATCACAAGGATCGGATTAAGTGCAGCACACTTTGAGAGGATCACCGCCAACGGCCGACCAACCAGCCAGATCTGCCGGACCACCAAACTGCCCCAGAGAGGAGAGGGAGGAGAGCCCAGACGGAAGCTAAGGTAACCCAGCGAAGACCTGAGGCTACCCCATTACCCAGCATGCTGCTGGCTGTCTGATGTCTGGTCTCTGGAGAATACGATGGATTAAATAGGACTTCAGGAGAACCCTGTGACGGGAGGTCAGTGACTCGATCGTGGCATCCTGGATCAAGCTGCACTCTGGTGGACCAGAGGAGGTGGACTCTGTGTTCACATCATGGTGCTTGCTGCTCAAACATAGTGGAAGTTGATGGACAATGTTTTCCTCATGTCCACTTTTTAATGTGAAGATGTCGGCCATATTATCTGCCCAGAGAATTGTTTTTGTTGCTGCTCTTTTCATTCCTTATGATGTAAATTAAAACAATGCACTACAGGAATGAACTACTGTTTTTTTGTTTTTCTCATGTTTGTCTTATGTTACCAATGGGCCACAACTGCATTTCGTTGTCATCCATGAGTTGCAGAATGACAATAAATGATCCTTGAATTACAATCTGTGCAGTCTGCATGACATGTTTTGCTTTTAGATGATGACAAAGTGACGTTCACGTTTTCAATAAAGCCTGTGCGCTCTGTGATGGAAACAGAAACAGAGACGATTATTTTTAATGGGATGTTATGCTTTCATCATAGTGATGGGGAGTATTATGGAAGAACCCTGAAGCTGAAAAACCTTCAGTCCACCTGACTGCACCTTCAGCACTATTGACAATCGCTGCTTTCCCCCCGATGTGTGTTTCTCTGTCATTCTCTGTCCTTTGTGTTTATGTCATTAAGATAGTTTTTTGTAGGCTTACTACTCGACGAGATATAATATCCTGTTACGGGGGAAAGCTCAGGGGAGTTGTTGGAAAGAATGCATGTGAAGGATTATGAAAGGTGTCTGAGGCTGACCTCTCCGAGGGCTTGATGCGGAGCTCACGTGTCGAGAGAAGAACCGGCTTGTTTTCTTAGGTTGCTCTGAAGTCCTTTTTGCGCTCTTTATACTGCGGCAGTTGCTCTGACCGTACTAATGACGCTGTGCCTCGGTGTGTCGCTATCAGACCAAGCAGTGGGAATGTGTTGGATAAGCAGGGTTCAGCTGAAGCCAACCCAAATGTGTTAATCGCTGTCACTGCCATGTTTCCTCCAACGTCAAAGGAATTTGTGCATCAGATCTGCTGTGATGCACAAAGATATAATATATCTGCAGCTGCATATTCCGTGTTTTGCTTAACGGCCCCTGGTGACATTAGTCCCTGGACCCAACAGAAAAACACTAGTTTTATTAAAGACAGGTTTGAAGATCATGAGAACATGAGACTACATTTGCATTTAAGAAAAACAAAGCATATACAGTGTATATATATATACAGTGTATATATATATATATATATATATATATATATATATATATATATATGGTTTGTTTTTTTATGTATACATTAGGGTCAGCCAGATTTTATTCAGAGAACTTTTTTTTTTCCAGGGTGAAGGGTATCGGTCATTTCATTGAGCCACAACTTAAAAGTGTGAACTTCCTTATTCTTCCAGAATGTCAAAAGAATGTTTTTTTAGCTGTAATCAGACCGCGGGACAGACGTTGCTGCACCGGCTCATTCCCAGTTAATTTAAGACATGATCAGTTTCACTGTGGATGATAGGAATATGAGAGAAGAATTCAGATTGTAAAGATTGTAAAGTGACACCTTTCTGTCAAGACCCGCCTTTTGAAAAAAGGCACCTCTCCAGAAATGAGGGAGAAACACTTTCAAAAGACGGAGCAGGTGCACATATATGGTCAAATTTAGGGTCGGTCAAAATCTTCCTCCAGGAGTGCATGACCCCGGACCCTCTAGCTCAGTGGTTCTTAACCTTATTGGAGGTACTGAACCCTGCAAGCTTCATCAGTGCATTCACCGAACCCTTCGTAACTGGAAAAATAAAATATGATTTCTTCAAAACATAGGTATATATTTTATTAGTGCACAAAATTAACTATGCATCAGTTGCACACAAAATCACTGTGTTCAAAGAACAAAACCAACAAAACATGAATTTCACACAAAAACATAACTCAATGAATATTTACTGCAAATCAATGTGACTTTTGCTGTTGCCTTTCAGATACAAGTTCAGAAATGCGCGGCTTCACCTTGGCAAGTGCCACTCTCATATCATTTTCGCAACAAAGTCTGTTCCTTTTCTTAGTTTTTATGTCCACCATCCTCGAAAAGGATTGCTCACAAAGATACGTTGTAACAAACGGTGTGAGTATCTCAAGGGCTTTCTTAGCAATAAGAGGGTATGGTACGATTTGGTGACACCAAAACGTTGAGAGCGTTGTTGTTCTGAAGAGTTGCTGTTGAAGGTGGCTCTGCTGAAGTTCAATGATTTCTTCGAGGTATTCATCGTTGAGATCTGCTGTTGCAACACTAAACGTGAACGGCTGTCTCACCCATGCTGGATATGACTCTCTGGTGGGGAAGTATCCGTCGAGAGACTTTGCGAGTTCATCTAAGTGCATGGCAATTGCTTGCTTCAGCTCCCCAGGTACAGAAATGTCTCCAATTCCAGACACGTCTTCGATCTTACTTACACAGTTGTCCAGCAGGGGAAAGTTTGCGAAGTTATCATTCTCTGTTCGTCGTTTCCATAAAGGTAGCTTTTTTTGAAACGCCTTCAGGTTTTCTTCCGCTTCGATGATGTTGACTCCACCAACATCTGTTGACTCTAGATGTTGACTCTCATCTGTCGATTGAGAGCATCGAAAATATCGGCCATGTACGCCAAAATGAGAATGGACTCAGAATTTTCGAAGCAATCTGCGTGACAATGTTGGTACTCTCGCAAAAACAGGGCTAATTCCACACGCATGGCAAAAACCCGATTCAGCACCTTTCCCCGGGATAACCACCGAACGTTAGAATGGTACAGAAGTACCTCGAATTCAGAGCCCATTTCCTGACAGAGCTCTTTGAAGATGCGGTGCTTCATAGCACTATTTCGCACGTAGTTCACACATTCAACTACAATTTTTAATACTTCTGCCAGTTTTGGAGGCAAGGTTTTTGTTACCAATGCATGCCTGTGCAGAACACAGTGCGTAACAATGATGTGTGGTGCATCGGATTTCACCAGCGCTCCAAAACCAGAGTGTCGTCCCAGCATGGCTGGAGCTCCGTCCGAACAAACTGCAGAAACCATATTCCACGAAAGATCGTTGTCTCTGAAGAAGTCATCCACGAGTTTCTTCACATCGACTGCCTTGGTTGTTGTTGTAAGAGGCTTACAAAAAATCTTCCTTTATCACGTCGTCTTTCATATAGCGCACGAATACAACAAGCTGGCTTAGATTGGAAACGTCGGTGGTCTTGTAGAGTTGGAGGCTGAATTTTGCTGGGCTTGAAATCAGATCTGCAACTACTTGAGCCAAGATGTCATCGCTCATGTCGTCTATTCTGCTGCTGATCGTGTCATTTGAAAGAGGAATTTGGGATAACTTATCTTCAGCAGCTTTTCCCAGCATGATATTCGCCATCTTCAACGCAGCTGGTTTTACGAGTGTTTCACCAATGGTGTGTGGTTTGCCCTGCTTTGCGATCAGTTACACAACTTCGTACAATGCTGTGAGGATCGGTTTGTCGATGGGTACAAAGCCGAGAACAGGCAGAGTAGCCTTTTCATCGAATCTGGCTCTCTTCAATTCAGCGAGCGTTGTGTTCTTGTATTTCCCATCTCCATGCAGCTTTAGGAAGTGTTCCTTTAGTTTTGCCGGTGCTAGACTAGAATTGATCAACTTGGCATTGCAAATCATGCATTGAGGACGCCGACTCCCATCACGTTCCTTTATACACGTGAATCCATATTGTACGTATTCGTCCAACCACTTTATTTTTTTGCTCGACATAGTTAGTATGAAGGGATTGAAAGATTAAAAGAAAATCACAAATGACATACAATCACAACAGCCACAAGTCGACTACTGAGCGCACCAAGTTCCTGATCAGGCAATGTGGCGTGATCAGCTGCAGCCAATGATGGCCAAGCGGAGCGTGACCTCACAAATAATACGAGTGGACTGAATTTATCTCACGCCGGGTTTACACCGGACGCTGAAGTGCCGCGCCACGCCGCGCAGCGCCAAGGAAAGCAGGCGCCTCCTTAGAAATTCCCCCAAAACAATTCTCCGAATTGGATAAAATCCTTTCAAGATTTATTTGGCAAGGGAAAAAACCAAGGATTCAATTTAAAACTCTACAACTCACAAAAGAGGAAGGAGGAATGGGTCTACCCAATTTTAAGGATTACTTCTATGCTGTCCAGATTAAACCTTTAATTAACATGTGTACCCCAGTTTATTGTGCCGGGTGGAAAGATATTGAACTCTCTATTATGAATGATCCCCCAATTCATGCAGTATTTGCCCATAAAAACTTGGGAAAACTTAGACAATTTACAAAATCCATGGATCAAATTCCATTTAAAAATCTGGAATGTGATAAAAGGAAAATATAAACTTGATCAAAAACTACAAATACTTCAATGGTGTGCCTATGATCCGGGATTCAAACCAAATGAAATGGACCATAGATTTAAATCCTGGATCCCAAAAGGTATAACAACATTCTATTCTCTGACAGAAAAGGGACAACTAAAGGACTTTGAACACCTGAGGAAAAAATATTCTCTTGAAAAATCGGATTTTTATAGATACCTCCAGATACGCAACCATTTTGAACATAACATTAGAAATACAACGGACCTCGATGACCCAATATTGAGAATATTTCTCGGTGCCTACCAAAATCATTCAAATAAGGGAATTATCTCTAGATCCTACAAAGGCCTTATGACAAAAAAGTCGCACAATGTAGGATATGTTAAGGAAAAATGGGAAAGAGAAGGTAACCTCTCAATATCAAACGAGGACTGGTTAGATGTGTGTAAATTTCTATGGAAATGCACCAATTCTCACGTGTGGCGGGAATTTGCGTGGAAGTGTGTTATTCGTTTCTTTATCACACCGAAGCAGAAGGCGCGCTTCGCTGGATGAGATGCTACATGTTGGAGACGATGTGGGGCTCCGGAAGCAAATCACTGGCATGTATTCTGGGAGTGTCCAGTGATACAACCTTTTTGGGCAGAGTTTCATAAAACATTAAAAAGCATACTTAACACTGACCTGCCCCTGAAATTTTCCACATTATTCTTAGGAAAATTTGATTTCCAAACAGGGCGTCCAGATGAATACCTGTTTTGCATTTTAATAACAGCTTGTAAAAAAGCACTCACAAGGCACTGGTTGCTTCCTGAGCCCCCCACGATACAGGAGTGGATAGATATAGTAAACAACATCTATGTTATGGAAAGGATCACTTTTTCCCTTCGCCTTCAGAGAAACAGGTTTATTCAACTCTGGGACAAGTGGGTGAGATACGTAAAACCATTACAAACAGATTTTGTGGAATAGTGAATGAATGACCCTGTAACGTTGATTTAGCTTAGCAAGCATCATCGACCTCTGTCACATTCTCTCTCAAGTCCCCCTGGCTGATTTTATTTAATTTTTTTAAATTGTTTTTGTTTATGTGTACACTCTCCCAAATTGTACAAAGTTACCTAACTTTGAAAAACTGTGGACACCATATATGCTGGTGCGAACGTAAACTTGATAACCTAAACTACTGTCCAAAAATGATAAAAAAAAAAAAAAATCATTTATTTTTCATTTCACACTAAGTTGCCTCTGTGTACAAAATGTCCTCTAGGAATACACGTGCTATTGCTAAGATGTAGTGACTTCATGTCCCGTTGGCGTACAGCCAAGGTTCTCGGGACAGAACACGCACGGAACTTTAAAATAATTTTGAATGCGTAAGCGGTAAAATATAAACAGACTGTGATGGAACAAATAATTCACTTTTGACAGTAATCTGTCTGTATCTGAGCTCTGCCACCCATGTGTCACAAATATCTATTTTTTTCTGATCTGTGATGCTCTGACCATGTCTGACCCAAGCAGAACGATGGAGCTCAGAGTCTGGGTTTGTTAGATAAATTCATCTGCATTGCTCATCAAAGTACATGTTCGTTTCTACCTGTATGATAATATGTCTTGGATTTATACATACTTCTGTTGTCAAACTCTAAATGCCATACAAACTCATATATGAGTAAGACACCCAGCGGACATCCGCTCTACCTTCTGAGCCACAGTCGCCCCCATAGGACTGATGTTTGTGACCAACACCAGATCATAACTACCAAATATTCATTCATTTTGAGAATTTTAACCCTTTAAAAGCCAGTTTGCCTCTTTTTTGTAGAAGATACATCCTTGACTTAGCAAACCCACTCAGTCCTTCACCCTCTTCCTAGATGTGTTTGAAGTGGATAGATCTTGCCCACACCCACATATTTTCAGTGGCTTGGGGACATAAGGACAAAAACAATTTAATTCAATATTCAGTCAGTTCCAAAAGTCTAAGCATAATTTCAATGTTCATGCTTTTCTGGTATTTTGCAAAAAAGAATGAAAATGCATCAAAACAAATGGTGTTGCTAATCATTGACAAAAATAAAACCCCTCTAGCATTGAGTATTCTGAAGATAATTACATATTATGTGGTTTTTTTTCATAAATACAAAATCGGCGGGGAGTCGCCTTTCAACTTGTAAATAATTGATTGCTATATGTTTTTATAACATTAACCAATAAATAGTTTGGTAGCTAATAGCTAATGTTAGCAACTGTGGAATTTGTTTATCTGACAAATAAATAGTCACCTATAGCAGTGATGTATTTAGTCCCCTAGCACTGACATTCACTTTACTCAGAGAAGCTAGACCGAGTGCAGGGCACATGGTGGGTAGGTCACGAGGCCTGAGAGCGTGGAGCTTGTGAAAAAACGTATACAAATATATTGTTGTTCTTAATTTCTTTCCTTTGGCAAGTGCCCATGATGTAAGCGGGATCATGTCTTTGAGGGGGGGCTATTATCAGGAATTAATGGACTCTGAAGAGGCAACCATCTGAAGCAGCCTCCACAACGTCCAGTAATTGAACACCTCGTCTGGCATTAACCCTCACATACTGTACTTAATAATCCAGTCTATGAAGTCTATTCACTATTTGCTTCTTTGGACTATTTGTATTGTTTACAACTTACATATCATGTGACTTGTATATGGATGTATTACTTCCCATTTGTAATGGTCATTGGTGCTTAATATATATTTATGTAATATTTATAATTACACGTATTACCTATACCTGTCCAGCTTTGTTTCAAGCTGTTAATTTATATTTCTGTGTAATTATATTGGAGAGACATGCAAAAACTCCTTGTACATACATACTCGGCCAATAAAGCTAATTGTGATTCTGAAACAAATTTCTAGTTCTGCTAGCAGTGAGCAAGGGCTGTTAAAGTGTGTGTGTCAGGTGTGGGGCTGAGGTAATTGCTGGTAATTGCCACAGTGTTAATGGGCACAGCAGGAGCAGCTTTGAGTAGGGTTCACTGGAATGATGCGTGAAGCTGAGCTGCAGCAGCTACTATTCATCAAAGCACCGCAAAGTCACTGCAGGCTGTTGGCCCCTTTACAAAATACTTTCTAAAGTACTTTTTTTTCATCACTTGACTTTTTGGGAGCACTTGCGAGGGAGGGTTGTTTCTGCTTTGTGTAACAGGGAATTAAGGGCTTTAGTGTGAGCGATAGATGTGGAATTGTAATCCTGGTGTCTGGGTTTGTTGGGGAGCTGGAGAGCAAGATTTACGACATCTAAGGGTCTAAGTGGTTGGCTTTAGAAATAACTGGATGTGTGTGAGGCTGAATTTACAGCTGTCGTGTCTGAACTCTAACGGCCAGGTGACCTGCTGTGAATACAGGTGAGTCTCAGTCACACTTAGCTCATGTTTGATCCACACTGTATACTATATATATCGTCTATCTGCTTACTTCATTTAATATTAAAGAGTAAAATACGCACTTCACCACTGGAGTTGCAATCAGTAATACTTTACTGGCACAAAGAGACCATAATGGTCCCATAAATGGCTGCTGAGATTTCAAGCATTCTAAACAGGCACAGTCAGTCTTGCTCTGTTTGCTGGGACAGCTACAGTACACACACACAGGCTGCATCTGTCTATTTGCTGGACATGCTCCATGTGCCAAGGCCCCTTGGCTTTGTGTTCGTGCTGGCAATGTCCATGTTTCTGACATCTTGAGCTGCCCGTCGGCTCTGTCAACGTTGTCAAGGCGTTTGAAGTGTGTTCACACTGGAAAAGCGACGAAATTAAGTTTACTCAAAACAGTCTATGCCGACTAACCACTTCTGTTTGTGTTGTTTTGATGGGCATTGCTCTCCCAAGATGCAATGTTAAAGGAAATAGCAAAGTTTCTTTCAGAAACCAGAAAAAAATAAATATTGTTTTTGATGGTGGTGAAGGTCCAAGAACACCCTAGACGAAGCATTCTGCGTCTCTTTTTTAAGTTTCTATTGAAATACCAAGCAATGTTACAATGTAATGTCACATATAGGAAAAGCAAAACATAAACTGGTTTGGAGCAAATCAACTTACAAAGCGTAGTTTGGTCAGAAGTTGGCGAGGTAGGCTACACATGGCTGTTACACGCCAGTAAACGGAGCAGCAGAAGAAGAGGTTGCTAACCAGGTTCAAAACAAGTAGCCTGAGCCATCTGACCCGTCTATGAGATAAAGACGGAGAGAGGTCTCCAGGAATTGCGTTCTATTGGGCAACTTTTACTTTGTGTCAGCAAGTACTGGTGGTGTCCGGATACGAAGACAAATAAATGCAATGATTGTAATGCACAGGCACAGCAGAAACAACTGATCAGTCATGTGAATTAGATGTTTTAAATGTCTCCATAGTCCATTTTGCACATCAACTCTTTTTTGACGAAGCCCCTAATCACCTCAAGCCAGCGTAAACAACTTATTTTGTGCAATTGAAGAAGTTCTATCGAATTTGATCCATTTCCATAAAGCTTTTATAGTAATTCAAAATGTGCATGAAGTATGTGAGTGGAAACATGGCCAGTGACATGTTTACAAAATAACAAATGACACTATAAATTAGTATATGAAACATATGATGTGTATAATTATGATGTTGTATGTAAATTGGACAGCAGATCTTTCAAAAAGTTACCATTTCCTGTGAGGGCTGAACCTCGCCAGTTCAGTAAATGAATTATTGGTTCTGTGTAATTCCTGGGAATGATAGGCCTCTTTGACTGGACATAACTCTTTGGCTTTGTGTATTTGGCAGGAGCATTCATGCTAATGATGCCTGGTTTCCCTGGTAACCATGAGCATTTGCTAATACCTGGAAACAATCGTTACCATACGGTTATTATTTAATAGAAACGTTGTTCACTGCTCCAGTAAACATAACGGACCTTAGATACGACTTGGCAACAGGAGATATTTCTTGTCCGCTCAGCTTATAGAACCCTTTGGACCAGGAAGCTAACGTTATGCTAGTAAGATTCCGGGTCTATAAATAACAATAACTATAATTTGACATTATGTTTCACAACAACACGAGCTAGCTATCTACACAAGTCATTATCCCCAAATCAATATTATATTTTGAACAAAAAATGACATTGATTGTCGCTAACAAACCGGACCCATCCATCCGGCCAAGACTTTTAAAGAGGAACTGTACTGATTGTACACATCAAAGCCTGTTAACAGAGGGGTTTTTAAGTTTTTAAGAGGAAAATGTATGTTTCATCCCTCATTTCCACTGCATGCTTTGACTCACTTTTTGTACCAGGTTCTATTCTCTAATTCATTTTTCACTGCAGATAGTATCCCATCAATATGGAATTCTCAGCTGATCGTCATAGCGAAGCTTTGATCAATGTCACACTCCTTTCATCGGCAACCAAACAGAGGACAGTGTGCACTTTGTCAATTGTACGGTGAAATGTGTGCAGTAGTGTACACGGTAGTGTACACCGTAGTGTATATAGTGTACGCCTTAGTGTGAATAGTGTACGCCTTATGCTGCGTTCACACCAACCGCGTCGCAAATTCATTCGCGTCGCAAAACGCCGGGGACCATTTGTGTTCATGTGTGAATCACGCGAATCGCGCTGGACACGCCGGAGAGGGGGCGCGGCTTATCGCCCTGAAAGCCGTTCAACTGTCCGCCATTAACCATGAAAAAAATAACCTCTATTTCTGCTTAGTATGTGTTGTGGAAGTCACAGATATCCCAGAAAACTAAACGCCGTCATGTCTGGGTTCATAATATTGTCCAGAGGAGCTCCATGGATTTTATCGAGCTGTATTCACTGTGTCTAGCAAACCACACGTCGCTGTTTACTACAGCTGTATGAACACAAAATAAACTGATTTGGCTGTGATTTAACGGCAATAAATCGACAAAAAGGGACTCCGAAATAACTACGTAATGATGCCGATTTGATCGTAGAGCTCTGGGTGAACACAGACGGCTACAGTATTTATTTCCTGATTCAACAACGGCAGGATGTCACTGATGACAGGGGGAGCAACTCAACGCTGATAGGCTATCGCGCCGGGGTGTAACGCGAATATTTCGCAGAAGTTGAAAAATTTCAACTCACGCGTTTGGGGCGATTTGGCGTTTGACGCGGATTTGCGTCAATCGCACCGCGCCATCGCAAATTCGCATCGCGCCAGTCTTTGTATGTAATCTACTCGCGCGAATAATTTGCGACGCGTTTGGTGTGAATGCAGCATTAGTGTGAATAGTGTACACCGTAGTGTACAGTGTAGTGTACATGTTGTATGGCGTAGTGTACCACGTAGGGTGCATAATGTACAGCCGAGTACAGTCGAGTGTACATAGTTTGCGCCTTCGTGTAAAGCGTAGTGTACATAGTGTTCAGCGTAGTGTTTGTTGTAGGAGCTGACAGTACCATATTACCCCACTAGAGAGCTGTGCTCCCTAAATTCAGGGTGACTTGTGGTTCCTTGAGTCTTAAAAAGTAGGATGGGAGCCAGAACCTTCAGTTATCAAGCTCCTCTTCTGTGGAACCAGCTTCCAGTTTCAGTCCGGGGGACAGACACACTCACCACATTTAAGAGTAGGTTTAAGACTGCTGGCTCAGGTTCATAGTTAGGGCAGGCTCAGGTTTATAGTTAGGGCTGGCTCAGGTTTATAGTTAGGACTGGCTCAGGTTTATAGTTAGGGCTGGCTCAGGTTTATAGTTAGGACTGGTTCAGGTTTCTAGTTAGGGCTGGTTCAGGTTTATAGTTAGGGCTGGCTCAGGTTTATAGTTAGGGCTGGCTCAGGTTTATAGTTAGGGCTGGCTCAGGTTTATAGTTAGGGCTGGCTCAGGTTTATAGTTAGGGCTGGCTCAGGTTTATAGTTAGGGCTGGCTCATGTTTATCGTTAGGACTGGCTCATGTTTATAGTTAGAGCTGGCTCAGGTTTATAGTTAGGGCTGGCTCAGGTTTATAGTTAGGGCTGGATCAGGTTTATAGTTAGGGCTGGCTCATGTTTATAGTTAGGGCTGGCTCAGGTTTATAGTTAGGGCTGGATCAGGTTTATAGTTAGGCTGGCTCAGGTTTATAGTTAGGGCTGGCTCAGGTTTATAGTTAGGGCTGGCTCAGGTTTATAGTTAGGACTGGTTCAGGTTTCTAGTTAGGGCTGGTTCAGGTTTCTAGTTAGGGCTGGCTCAGGTTTCTAGTTAGGGCTGGCTCAGGTTTCTAGTTAGGGCTGGTTCAGCTTTATAGTTAGGGCTGGCTCAGGTTTATAGTTAGGGCTTGCTCAGGTTTATAGTTAGGGCTGGCTCAGGTTTATAGTTAGGGCTGGATCATGTTTATAGTTAGGACTGGCTCATGTTTATAGTTAGGGCTGGCTCAGGTTTATAGTTAGGGCTGGCTCAGGTTTATAGTTAGGGCTGGCTCAGGTTTATAGTTAGGGCTGGCTCAGGTTTATAGTTAGGGCTGGCTCATGTTTATAGTTAGGACTGGCTCATGTTTATAGTTAGAGCTGGCTCAGGTTTATAGTTAGGGCTGGCTCAGGTTTATAGTTAGGGCTGGATCAGGTTTATAGTTAGGGCTGGCTCATGTTTATAGTTAGGGCTGGCTCAGGTTTATAGTTAGGGCTGGATCAGGTTTATAGTTAGGGCTGGCTCATGTTTATAGTTAGGCTGGCTCATGTTTATAGTTAGGGCTGGCTCAGGTTTATAGTTAGGGCTGGCTCAGGTTTATAGTTAGGGCTGGATCAGGTTTATAGTTAGGGCTGGCTCATGTTTATAGTTAGGACTGGCTCATGTTTATAGTTAGAGCTGGCTCAGGTTTATAGTTAGGGCTGGCTCAGGTTTATAGTTAGGGCTGGCTCAGCACAAAAGAGGAAGACAGTAGCTGTGCAATGAGAAAATAAGCTAATGGGAAAAATATTTAGAGTATGTAACGACACTCCGCCGTTGCTGCGGACAGTATTTGAGATGTGATGTGATGAAGGTACATACAATGCTATTGTATATATTTATTGTAGCACTGTGGATGCTGGGAGCCATGTGCACAGCTGGGACACAGAGATGTTCCTTTAGTTCTCCCTGCGAACAGACAAATAGACAACAGCAGTGAGTGACTGATTGAACATACCTGATGGTATTAATATCTAATTAGTTATGTGGCAGAACAATAGTGTATATATATTGCCACGCTAAAGATAAAAGTTAGTTTAAATATTGCAACAACTCGCCTCTGCCTGTTTCCTCTTCCTCGGGTGTTCGGGCAAATTAGTTCCCCGGTTGCGGTGGTACAAGCTATTATACATATGCTTATACTTGCTTCACCATGATCATCATGGCTTGATTTAAATAAGCTGAACTAATAATATACTTTTGTTTCCAGCATATATTGACTCCTTGAAATGAATAATTGCCTTTTTTTCAGCCAATTAGCATCCTTCATCTCCTTCATAGTGTTGCTAAAAGCAGATGGTAACGGCTACATTTGCACATATCCGGTGCCAACAGTGTTTCATTTTCAAGTGTTAGACATCACTTTTAAATCATCCTATGCCGACATCTAACTACAGAAAAATAATCCTCTGAATAGATTTAAAAACTTTTTCATGTACATGAACTGTAAGAGTTCTACACAACCACTTCATTACTGCACCTGTTACAGTATGATTACAGAGACACGCACACACACGCCTGCACACATTAGACCCAGCCTCACACTCATGGACAGCCACAGAAACAGATTTTTATTCAGAAGGTAACAGAGAAGGTTGCTAGGAAACGGATGTTGAATGGCGTGCAGCGTGAGCGCATTAGTGCTGGCTGCCTTGCCTCTAGGTATGGCTGGGATTTGAGATTTCTGCCGGCGAGGTGCAAGCGGCTGAGAAGATAAGACTGTAGAAAGCGACGCTCAGTACTGGGGAATAGCAGGGATCAAGCTGAAGGGAGAAAACACTGAGCTCGATGCTATTCTGCCTGTCCACATGTGTTTTTTTCCTCCACTTCTCTCAGCTTCATATGAATGTCTGCGTTGGCTGTAGCCCCAGCACAGAGAGCCTTCCTTCACTAAAGCCGAAGAAATAATTTGACAAACCTCAGGGGATTTGGGAAAGTGTAAAGAATAAATCATTGCTTTTGGAGTAAGATCGAAGAGGTGGATTATGTTTGCCAAGATGCACACACACACACACACACACACACACACACACACACACACACACACACACACACACACACACACATAGACAGACTGTAAAGGCACGGAGCAGAAACAGAGACATATAAAGGTTCGAGGCTGGCTGTACAGATAGATCGGTTGTAAAGCATTTTTGACTTACAAAAAGTCATTGGCATAGACCACATATTACCTAAAAAATGCAAAAAAAATGGACGCCTTTTGTTGCGGCGGAGATTTTTTTTTTCAACCTTCTTGTCTTTTTGAATGAGTTGGAAATGACTAATTCATTTTGAATTTGGTGGAAGAGTTCTCTGGGCTTCACTTAGCCCAAATCTGAAAAAATAATGTAAAATTGGGCAAACCGTTTGGCCGAGCAGTGAGTTTTGCTTATAATATTAGATCTAGTCTGAAAGCGCATGGGACGACTGTTTTTTATATATATTTAATTGTATTGGTGCCCAAAGACTAATTATAGTATGATAAGAAAATGACTGCATCTCAGAAACTACAATCAAATATACTCATAACAAGTTGAATATCAAAGAATAGAGCAGCTATGCAGTGTACAAAAAAACATATAAAAAACCTTTAATAAACACAATGTTGGCTTTATTCTCTCATTTTTCAGAAATTCATTCAAGTGAAACGTTCTTCAGTTCTAATTGCCAAAAGGATGTCCGTACCAGACTACAAAACTTTAGACCGATAAGAAATGTTGTGGCATGTTTCCTTGTTCTACTAAATATAATATTTGGGCACAAAAGGTTTAAAGTCTCAAGGTTTTACTTATTGAAAGTATCACACACTTAGAGCTCAGTAAATAATGTGTCGGTGTGGTTTAATCATTTAATCATTTTAGTTTATTTGACGGGTATCATGTGTGGAATAGATGTGAATTCTAATACTGATTCATTTTATGGCTTAAAGCTATTTTTTTCTTCCGAATAATACAAATAGCATCTCCATTCCATACAACAAGCATAATCAAATACTGTTCACTACTCACACGCTCACAGGATGCACGGTGTTTCCACAACAGTTGTTGTTTAGTTCATAACGGTTCATTAAATTCAAATGAATGACTGCATTCTCGATTATTCTTTAACCACCTCTTTAGCATCATGGGATTTGATTGACAGTGACCAAACAACCCAGCAGCTGTCACCAGATTCTGATTGAAATGTTGCTAAAACCTGAGCAGTCCACGTACAGTATATCACGTTTCCAGCTGTGCCCCGCCCACTGCTGACTCCAAACCGGTGACAAGAACTCAGATATCTGTCTGACTATGTACAATTTATTCTGCAACCAATACATTTCAATCAGGAGAGACTAGTACACATGCATAAGAATTGAAAAGTGCAAGATCATTGGCGTTTGGACTGAAGTAGGATAACAGAGGGGTAGTGATGCTGAGGTCAGATGATCCCCCTGGAGTCCACACACTGGTGGTGGTGATGAAGATGATGAGGAGGAGCGTGACTGTGATGCTGACTGGAAATGTATTATGGTTATTAGCATTAAAAACTAAAAACAGACACTGTTTAATGATCTTTTTTTAACTTCCTTATTTCTCCTGAGAGTAACAATCCAATTTCCTATCATCCCTTCCATGGAGCATAACAATATGAAAACGATGTTTAGGGAGTAGATAACATTTTATACATATCTTTAGGTACATTTAGGAATATATTTACATCAACATCAATACACAAGCCCAGTTTGTCACCCTGCATATTGTGTTCTGGTGGCGTACTGGAAGCAGCCTTTCAAAATCTGATATATTGACTCCCGCAATAATTGAGGTTATTAAATTACCATCCACATCCCCTCCTAATTACATGAAAAGATCATGTGAGAGAGGGAGCCATGGGTTACTACAGCATGCTTCTGCACTTTCATACAGACATTAAAGGTCAGTCATTACTGATCCCACAGCCTGGATATGGGGGGAGTCAACACATGACAGGCTGATGATATTAACATCTTGTGACGCTGGTTATGAATGATGAATTCAGGATAAAAATGTCATTTATGCATCTTCACATGGACCCGCTGAGGCACATTTTGGAAGTGAAAACACAAGACTACGTGCCCGCATCAAGATGCAGACTCTGTAACGCACACACTCACAGAGTTTGGCACAACATAATATCCCATTTCATGGCTTGGCTGGGAAAAGCCTCCAAAACAGGCAATGTGTGAAAACTCAGCCTTTTCCACCTCACAAGCGTATCTGCTTGTGCATGTACTCTGAAATGTTTAACACCCCATGCAACAATGTAAATTGGACACCCTTTGGAGGTGGCAGAGGCAGGGAGAGAATGTTTAGCGATGGATTTGAAGTGTGTGTGTGTGTGAGAGAGACAGAGAGGATGGGGTCAGGGATAGAGATCAGCAGCAGGGTATTTACATACCAAAGGCAGTGACTGGAGTTGCAGTAAACAGTTTATTTCTATCTCCCTCAAGCCCTGTGGAGAAGGCCCTGCCATTGTCGCCTTTCCGCAGACAGCTCTCCTAATTGAGAGTGTTTTTCGGTGGGTTGAGGCCCGGCCATCCGGGAAGTGGCAACAGAATGTGAGCTTTTGCTCCGTGGGGCATCCAAGCACCCTGAGGAGCCCCTCTGGGAAGTCTGTAGGCCTATCCTCAGACCCTGGCTGTCTGGATCAACCAATTACCACTTTCACCGTCTGCCCCCTCTCCCTCTTTTTTTTTTCTTTTTACATTTCCCTCCATTTATCCTCTTCATGCTACACTCGCTGCATCTTCTTTCTTCTTCGCGTCACCTGTTTTTCTGCATATGCCACCCGCTTCCTCATGCTCTCTTTCCCTTTCGTTCCTCCATTATTTTGTATCTCCGTCCGTATCCTCCCAATGTCCTTCCTCGTTTTCTCTCATTGCCTCTGTTGTTTTCACCACACAGCTGTCCGCCTGTTGTTGTGTGGGTGGTGGAGCCCTCTCCGCCGCCCCATTAGTCATCAAGATTGGCTTTTTGTGGCAACGCTAGGCGGGGACCGGTATGGCAATGACCTCCGTCAGTACGGATTAAAGGGGACAGTGTAAACAGGTCCTGAAAGGAAAACGGACTCCACTTAGCTCACCTCAGCACCGATGATTCAGCACTAACAATCACATCCATAAAATCATATATTGGTCAGTCAATGTTGTCCACCACTGAGAGAGTGGAGATGCATCTTGGAGCTTCTCCACCAACCAGAAGAATCAATCTGGTGTTGTGTGGGAGGATTTAACTCAGCAGCTTCAGGAGTGGCAGACTGCAGACGCTGCCATGAAACCGGCCTTAAAGGACTTCATCTACTTTGTGGGAGTTCTAAAAACTCAGCCAAAAGACCTAAGGCTGCTATATAAATAATGACTTATATTTTAATTTGTTTGCCATGTTTTTTTTATAATTTCTCTTTTCAGAAAGATTGATCACACCACATAATAATATGCAGTGTCTGCTGATGGTTGTTTTTGGACTTGACAACTTACCAAATCATTGCAAACGTCATAGAAGGTTCATTAAATGCTATGTGGCTCAGAGAGTTTGTCATTCACTGGAAAGGTTGTCTACGTGGTATTTGGTGACGCTTTATGGTGATTAGTTGTTCCTGTAAAGTCAATGAACAGGAAGATCTGTGCCTCGAGCCTGGCCTCCATGTGCTGAGCAGTGGAATGAGAGGAACATGAAATCAAGGGGCAGGAAAGAGACAGAAAGCAATATATATTTGAAGAAATATTCCAATCAGATATTGGTTTTCCAGAACTGATATTTTGTATTGATGGCAGGATATTTAATCCTTCAGTTCTTTTATATGAAAACATAATTAGACGTCTGAAGCCCTGCTGAGAATGTCAAGAGGCTGAATTACTCCTGAAAACACTTAAAAAATGATGCTGATGATTTAGATATTCTTTGAGTCTTACCGTTACAGTAAAGAGTTGAAACATATTCATGTGGCTGCTTCCTTACATTAGCAAATTCACTCAGGGACTGTCCAAAAAGACAACGGTTCAGGTCTTGGTTAGATTTTGGCCTGATGTTGTGCTCGAGTAAATGTCACGGCCACATGACCCACATTTTGTCTGTTTGAGGGGGGCGCTCCTTAGGCAGAGATAGTGGGTCAACAGTATTTGCCAAATGCAAGTTGTGTACATCATCTGAAAGCAGACAACCTGAGGATTAGCTCATAGCGTGTGTCGACTGGTTCTAGTAATAAATCAGAAACAAATTAGGAATTGGTGAATAAATTGTTAAAGAGTAAAACAGCTTAGACCTTTATGATGTAAGTATATGATGGTCATTCCCTCGCTCTATTATGTCTCAGAAATTGTTGCAGCAATTCCTGGGTTGATACCATTTGGTACACAGATTTTATTACCACTCGAGAATTGATAAAAAATAAAATAAAATATTCCTCCCTAATACCACATTAACACAAAAGACCTCGAGGAACACCGTAGAAACATCCATGCAGTGAGTTTTATCAAATTGTTTGATTTGGAGATTTTTAACATAGGATGGCGAACACTTCTGTTCTGTAAATGGCTCAGAAACCCCCTTATTGTCCACATACCCATGAGAGCCATACATCCTCTGATGTATCTATGTCTCTAGTTTGTGGTTGTGAAGTGTCATGAGGCTGTGATGATCCTAGAGGTCACAACAGGTCATTAGACACACTGACGTCAAGTTTCAAACAATGGTTTCATGATGTGAAATGGCTGCTATGGGGACTAACATCATCACACATTGACCTCATTGGATCCACAAGAGTCTCAGCTGTCCAGTCAAATAACACAATTCCAGGTGTAGGGACCCCAGTATGCAGAAATATCCATATAGACCATTTTAGAATAAGCGTATATAACACACTTATACTGCATTTAAACAAGTATACGGTATTTCCCCAAACTGTATGGGATGATCAGCAAGTGGGCATGTCTGTAAAGGGGACACTCGTTGCTACCCATAGAACCCATTTTAATCCTCATACTTTGTGGTGAGACATTGAGGAACCTCTGTGAATATGGCCATGCCGGTTTTCCTTTATCAGCAGGTCTACTGAGGCACTGCTACAGTACAGATACCAGAGTAACACCACTCCAGAAGCATTGTAGTCCACTGAGAAAGTAAAACGTTGCACTAAAATGCTACATTAAAACATTGATTGACAGATAAAATGACATGAAAACACAATAGAATAAAAGTATCTGACAATATACATTGTGACACATATAAATGAACTTTCCCCGCGCTTCTTCATCTCTCAATTTCAACATTGCATAAATCTTTTGTAACAAAATTGAATTGATAAACGTCAAACAACGAATTGAATGGGTCAAATGAATCAAAGATATATCTACCTGGTCACACATGGATTCATTCATTGGACTCATATATTCCTCTTTACTAGTGTGTGGTATGAGGGCAATGTTGTGATCTGCTGCCACCAGGAGGGTTACTCGTTTAGGAAAAGGCTCCTGTGGGTCGTGATTGAGGGACGGAACTAACACATGCGGTCGTATGAGTTAAAAGACTTTATGGTTTCTCATCACCCTTACACACACACACACACACACATACACATTCACACGCACACACACTCCCTGAGGAGAGAGAGATCTGACACATCAAAACATGCTTCAGATGTCCGTTTGACCCGTTCTGGGGGTTCAAACACAGACACTAATTAGGAACAGTGAATAAAATGTGGACCTGAATTGTATGAGTTTCATCCCAATGAAACAGAAAGTTTTTTTTTTTTAATGTTCATGGTACTAGAGATGAATAATAAAAGCTGAACACTGGCTGGTATTATAGTGCCCAGATCATCTTGCACAGACTCTCCTCTCCTGCCTCTTCTCACTCGCACCTGACCACGGATCAGGTCAGGGCTGTGGTGTTGGAGGTGAGCACTATCTGATATCCATCATGTACTAATGGCTTTTGAGTGTTTGGGCTGATGTTATCATCTGCTCAGACTGTGGCCTCCGCCCCTCACAGAGTGGTGAAACAGCAGCGCAGGTGGAGTCTCAGACTGATGCAGCGTTGTTAAAGCATGTACACGCAGACAGACAGGTGCTCCTCTCATCACGCACATGATGATGATGGAGGTGGTGTTTGCACACTATGACAGAGGTGTGATGTCAGATACATGAATCAGTTGTAATGGTAGCAGAAAGACCTGCACTGAGGCATCCATTATAAATTCAGTGCCATATATATATATATCTATATATAGATATATATATATTCAAGAAGCCTAGTAGTCAATGTCTCTGTGTAGTTAACAATTGTCAAATCAAATAAAAATGCACAAAAATTATATTTTAACAATTATTATTCTCACCTTTCAAATTTAACTGGATTATAAATAATACATAGAAATACATAAATAAATGTTCTTCTCATTTCAAGTAGAATAAGGGCTGCATTAAAGAATAACTGACATAACAGAAAGCTTTTAAAAAATGTGCATCTTAAGATAAAGTACATCATTTTAGAAAAATGTATTTCACTGAATTGTCCTGCAGCTTTAAATTCAGTTCATTCAGGTGTGAAGTGATGTCAATAAAAAAAAGCCACAATATAATTTTCTTCTCATCTTCTAATGAGATAAATCAGTGAGCATGGACTCTATCTGTGGTTATTAACACTTGTTTCAGCTCTATTCTCTCTGTTAACATCATTGTTGGTCAGTGAATTCATGTGTTAGGATTCTGATCATATTGAGCTCTTAGATTGTTTTCTGTGAATTCATTTCAGATGTGAGTGGGTATGTCAAAAGAGTTGTTCTTTGTCTCGTAGTGCGCTTCACATTAATGCTTTTAATAATCGTCACGGTCTCTGAACATGTGAGACCTACAGGTTTAAAAGTGGGAAGAATTAACAAATAAGAGTCTGCTCATTCACTCTGGTCTCTCTGACCACTTTTCTCTTTTTGGAGAACATCATGTGAAATAACTTCTCTAACTCACATAATTCTCCTGCTCTTCCTTCTCTTTCCTCGTCTCTCCCCCGTGTGTGTACATCTCACTCGAGTCAGGAAACTTGTCAGAATACCCATATTTGATTGGCTGAGCTGCATCACGTGATGTGATTCACAACGCATTGGTCGGTGTGTTTCCTGCACCGCTGAACAAGTGCCGTAAATGCTGAAAAAGCTGCCAGGTTAAAATAGAAGTGCTCCGTCAAATTATTGCCTATTAGTGACCCCTGGTCTAGGAGATGATGTGCTTGTTTCATTGTTTCATGATTTCTTAACTATTATTATCATTACTGCATTTGTTATTCCAGAAGTGGTCCCAAATAAGCACTTTCAACCCAGAGTTTGGGTTTGGGCCAACATTTACCAACCTGGTTTTGATCCTTCATCTTCTTTGGCTTTCATCTTGACCACACACTCATTTAATCTGGCCTCCCCGTTATGTAGCACTAGTCACTTCAGCTTGTCTGAGCTCGTGTGTTGATCTGCTGCCAGAGATACACTCAGACTGACAGTCAAACCAAAACATAAATGGAAAATGAGTAAAAGCTAAACAGAGCTTGGTGTTAAATCGTAGTTGGGTCGGCAGTATTAGCAACCCTGTCATATTACAGGGAGTCAATTCATTACAAATGAGCTACCGGAAAGTATTTAAAATGCATTCGCTTTCATTGAGATTACTGAAATAGAATCTGTCAAATAATTCACAAAAACAAATATTAAATAAATGATAATTCAACACATTTAATGGATAAGCCAAAAGTGGCCTACATAATTCAAAACAAACTGTTGGGTTTGTTGGCAAAAACATATGTATAGTTATTTATATCTTAAAGAGACAGTAGTCCTCTGTTTTCCAATTAACAAGTCAGCTTCCACTCTCAGACAAGTCTGCTGGCTGCAGTAGGCAACATCTGGAAACATGTGGTGACATGAGGGTGAGGATGGTGACGGATCCTCCTCTGTCTGTTTGTCTTTTTGCACAGCATAGAACACATATTGCATGTTTAGCCTCTTTGCTTTCTGATCCGCATCTGTTTCAATGTGCTGTTACAGACTCAAAACCTCCTCCATGTTTTAACTGTTCTCTTGTCACATTCAATGTACATTTCCACAGTGCTGCTCTCACTTTATCAAACACATACTGTTTTCATTCACTCATTATCTCGAATCCTTTACATTTTGCCATTTTTCTAATTCTGTTTTGTTAGCGCTCATGTGTGGGGGGGGGGGGGAGAGAAACAGAGACACTGGTGTGGTCGGGATGTCAAATACCGACACTTTGTCTCTGGTGACATCCTCTAGCATCTGTATGAGACGCAGGAAGCTTTCAAGACGCTACACTGTAAACAGCAGCATTATTACATGCTCAGAGAAAATGCTCAAGGAGTGTGATGACTTAGTATAAGCCCAACAAATCTCCACAGGGAGGGGTGGTGGATGGGTCAAACACAGAGCAGAGCATTGTCGACCCGGAGACGCTGTTCCTGTCCCTTGTGAAACCAACCTGTTCCTGTTCGGAGCACAGGTGTGGTTTGTTGTGTTCACACCGTTAACTTAGACCAAGGTGTTTCTCAATGCTGAGGGTCCTTCCTTGGTAGGGTGGGTCCTTCAAAGTCGGGTCCTACAGAGGTTAGACAAGACTCCTTCTAGCATAATGAGAGTGCACTGGAACTGGAACCTAGGAAGTGTGTTGTGTGTTATAGAAGAAATAGAGGTTTTCTTTTTTTCTTCTATTTAGAATAATTCTAGCAGGAATATTGATTTTGCATTCCTCTAAATGTAGGCCTATTAAAACATAAATCCAACCAACAGGGATTTTTACAATGGCTTATAAACGTACAAATTATACAATTAAAAGTCTGTCTTTACAGCCGGCAGACTCCATTTAAAGAAACAGACGTTTTACCTTGCCAACTGTAAAACTCATCCAAACTGCCATGCTTAGCTCTTTCCACTGGTCCAGAAATCACCAACTCATCGGAACAAACCTGTAATTCACCACCTTAGATGTAAAGAGAAGCAGCAGTTATGCTACCAGACTCCATTGAAAAACACTGCAATTTCACCCTGTCCATTGTAAAACACACTTCATTCAAACTCAATGGAAAGAAAATAAAATGAATGAAAACCGTCTTGGTTAGCTCTGTTCCAACAATCACTAACTCTAGTGTGGTCAAAATGAAGCAGTAATTCAGAGTTAGATTGTTAATACTCCTGCTGCATTGATGGGTATGTTTCATTGTAAGTCCTTTGTATCCTGTTGGCTAGTTTAATCTACAGCAATGCACCATATTCTATAGGATATTCTATATCCCTACAAAACAGCCTGTTTCCAGCTTTGTGACGGTGCATTTTCCAGCTGATCCAAGAGGCTTTTTTAAGAGTTTATTGAGCTGAAGAAGGAGGAGGATTTTCTCAACACATAAACTAACACTTTGTCCTTCAGCTTATTTATTTATTTTTCTCTTTGTTTTTACTGGACAGGAAGGGTATGCAATAAAAAGTAACTAGAGCTGTGGGATAAAGGTAGTGTAGTAAAACGTACAATGTTGCCTCTGAGACGTAGTGGAGGAGAAGTAGAAAGTTCCATCAAATGAAAATAGCACAGCGCTTGAGTTAATGTACTTAGTTACATTCCACCACTGTGTCAAATGAACTTAATGAAGACTTACTGTGTTGTCTTGATTTTCTTTAGTACAGTTTGAAAAGCTAATCAAAATGAAGAGAAGACTTTTTCTGGTGTTTGTCAATCTTCAACTGTTTTATGAGCTTTAAGTTTTGGCAGCTGGCAATACCAAATGGTTATTGTGACGCTGTTATATCTGCCTCTCACCTTATGAGTGTCCACAAGTGATGCCATATGTCCAGTGGCTTTCAGCCTGCTCTGTATGCAAGGCAGCTCTCCCACAGCAACACAGCCCACTGGATCCTATAATTCACCTGGCTATGCTTTTAGAGACCTGGGAAAATACAGCCATTTACAGACTGAAAGGCAATGGCTGCATTTCCATTTAGATTTATGGCTCATTCTCACTGATCAACGCAGTTTACCGCTGCACTCTGGAAAAAAAGAGGCATAGAGGATGGAAAAACGGAAGAAGAGGAGAGTTGTTCAAAGTGAACAGTGAGGCAGAAACTGAAACACATTGTGAGAGAAACGGAAGAATTAGAGGAAACAAGAAAGGACACAAACATGTGGTTTGTGATGAAAGGTGAGAGTTGTTTAGTGAGAAATGGCGAGGCTGTGTGTGGTTGTACGGATGCCGTGTACCGAACATAATGGTGCTGTAAATCCGTCTGTGTGTTCCATGGCACTCTTCGCCAATTGATTGGGCCCACTACGGTTGCATGAAAGAGGCGTAATGATGTATGGCGTCATCACAGTGACTGATGTGTTGTCCTTCAGAGCAAACAATCAGCTAGAAGCCAATATGGGTTGTTCCATGTGTGGGGATGTAAATCTGAAACGGCACTTAATGCTCAACAAGCACAGTAAAAGTTCCCTTCTGCAGTGAACAGAACAGGATCCGACAGCTCTCACATATGACTGGTACTGTGCTATGTATCCAGGCGGCAACCTCCGGGTTTGAAAAGTGAAGCCAATGCTTCATGCCTTAAAGCTGCCTTTTCTCTAATGACCACCAGGGGGCGACTCCTCTGGTTGTATAGAAGTCTATGAGAAAATGTCTCTCTTGATTTATTCCCTCAGTAAACATTGTAAACATGAGTTTATGGTGTCAATCTCTAGTTTCAAGTCTTCTTCAATACAGCATGATGTTCATTTAGTAAATGATGGTCCATTTAGAGTCAAACAGACCATAAAGCAGATGCTTTATAATTGACAGGTTGTTGCCTTGGCGTTGTCCGGTCTGGGAGCTGTCCGTATTTTCGTTAAGTTAAACCATTTTAACAGTTCGTTTTCAGTTCATGAAAGTTAATTGTGATATTTTCTTTACCTGCAGATGTCTTACTCAGCGTTCGGTTGCACGTAGCTCCGCCTCCAAAGACCTCCTGGGTAACCGGTCTGTAAATGATAGGGAGCTGAATGTCTTGGTGCCCAGTCTCCCCAGAAAATAGCACAATTACATTATTTCAGTGTGAAATAGGAGTGACTACTTCTAGTTGATGAGTTATTGTGGCTGGCAATTCAAATTGGGTTCCCCCTCATGTCGATGATTCAAATGATCAGTTGAGAGTTGACATATGGAATTGTGAAATTGTTCACGTAAAAAACACAAATGATTAAAAACAATAAAAGCTGCCGTTAGCATCTGATATGTGATCGCTGCTCCTTCTTCTCAAGGGTTTATTCATTTTAAGATTGTATCCCTTCAAGATTTGTAACAAAAACAATGATATGGACCCAACTGAACTCCTCTGATTGGAGTGAGCAATCCAAATCATCCGCAAACAGCAGAGATGCAACCAGGTCGGCTGCATCCGTGTCAGAGTCTAATGACACACCTATGCATGTTCGTATGTCTACACAAAAAACGGCTCTAAGTACAAAAACAAAACTGTAAAGACAGAAGTTTCCTGTCAAATAGTTTTCCATTATGAAACACTGAAACTAACTCAACTGTTGGCTCTGGTTGCTCAGCGATTTATTGGGCTGTAGTCTCTGTGGGCTCAGTTCCATTAGCGTGCATCGGACCCTCAGTTCAATTAATGCACCCTCACTTTTCCCCCATCGCTGCTCACTGTAGGTTATCAGATCAAGTCACATTGTCTGAACTAGTAGATCCATATCATTTTCATCCACTGACAGCAGGAGGTTCTTTTAACTTTCTGTACCCGAGAGCCCCCCCAAGGAGGGGCTACGGAGAAAGTTTAGCGTACAGCGTGTCGTACAATGCACTTCTCAGAAACGAATATAATGAATGCTACACACATGTTATATACCCACTTAACGAAGAGATTCTGGGCAAAAATATCATGGAAACCATTTTACACACTGCAAACACAATTATACACAAACTAATATCATCAACTAGAAGATGTACCACAATATCACGTATTTTTCGCCATGACTCGGCGAGCCATGCACTCCGGACAACGCTACGAACACAAAGCTAAAAGCTAACACGGACAACCGAGGTATCAGAAAGCACGAGAATTCGACACAGAATCCAGAGATATCTTCAGAATTTCTCTCCGTGAAACCAGTACAGAGCTGTGAGCAAACAAACGGCAGAACAACAAACCGGTTCAGCGGAAAAAAATCTTAGCAGCACTCACGAATCATGAAAAGAACGGCATAAGTCCCCGTTTCCCGGCTAAACACTGTTGCTACGTATATCCTGTTTGTTTTCTGAGCTGTTTCCTGAAGAAAGGGGGGCCAGACAAGCATGGGGGACTGGGGGGAAGGGATTTCACTTGATTGAGCTGGAACAGCTGGTTCCAAAATGACAATTTAGCTTGACCTCTTTGTACTAAAACCTCTCTAACTTTTTTATGCTTCACTTTATCAAAGCCAAAATTTGCAGGGAGACTTCTGACATGTTGTGCTGTGATTTGGGAGAGGTTTAAACTTTCACCTGCATCATTCAAAAGAGGTACTCATGCTTTCAGTGCTTTTTTTTCAGGCAAACCTGAAACTTTTCAATTTGAGCTGTGTGCCATCTTAATTTACTAATAACCAGTAACATATACACACTATTTACACATCTGAACAAATCTCACAAGTGTTACCTGTATTATAACATAACATTATTAAAATAGACCTTGTAGTTACAGAAATACAGTCTTTTTAGTATGGGTATGCAATTTCTGAGCAGAGGCCTAAAAATAGGGCTAAGGCCCAATGGGTTTTAACCAAGTAGAGATTCTTCACTACTTAATAACTGTTCTTATTAGTCCGGTTTTACTCATTTGAGAGTTGCAGCAGCTTTTTTGAGTACACAAACATTAAGATCATTACCTTTACCTTAAAATGAACTACCTTACCATGTCTTACCTGTTTTATGCACAACTAAGCATTGTGAGGGTCAGTTATGGGGTATTTTTTGCTCAATATACTTATCTCTCAGGCTAGGCTGGCAATAGGCCGAATTGTCTTAATTAATGCTGCATCCAATACAACCGGTACAGTTGATAAAGATCTACCCGAGGTAATGGTACATATATTTTTGCAAGACCAATTAGTACAACGTTTGTTTCTTTTGTTTTCAGCAGCCTGTAAATCAAGTTATTGTTGTTGAATCGGCCCAGTGCTCTCTAAAGTGCAGCTTCTCCCTGGAAAGCTTTGGCAGTGGAACAGTTTACCTTTGCATAACACAGTAGAGTAGAGCGTTCTGAATCAGCTGCAGCTTTCTGACAGACTTTTTACAGAGACCTGCAAACACACCGTTACAGTAGTCCAGTCTGCTGAAGAGAAATGCATGGACATGTTTTTCCAAATCCTGTTGAGACATAAGTCCTCTAATCCTTGATATATTCTTCAGGTGATAGGAGGCTGATTCTGTGATTGTCTTGATATGGCTGTTCAGTATTGAACCTTGGGGAACACCACATGTCATTGTAGTCAGCCCTGATGTGTAATTAGCTACAGACACAAAGTATTCTCGGTCCTTCAAGTAGGATTCAAACTGTGCCAGAAAGTCCCACCCAGATGTTTAGTCTTTCTAGTAGTATGGCATGGTCGACCGTGTCGAATGCAGCACTGAGATCCAGTAATACTAAGACTGAACTTCTGCCATTGTCTGTGTTTAAGTGGATGTCGTTGAAAACCTTAACAAGAGCAGTTTCAGTACTGTGGTGCTGTCGAAAGCCTGACTGGAAGACATCAAAGCAGTTATTTACGGCCAAGAATTTGTTCAGCTGTTGAAAAAAACGCTTTTTCAATTATATTACTTAACAATGGGAGGTTTGATATTGGCCTATCATTTTTCATTGTTGCGGAGTCTAAACTAGCCTTCTTTAGGAGCGGTTTAATAACTGCAGTTTTTAGGGCTTGTGGGAAGACACGTGAGAGAAGGGATGTGTTTACTATTTGTAAAAGATCAGTGGTCATGCAGTTTGAAATATTTTTGAAAAAGAGTGTTGGTAGAATATCCAAGCAGCAGGAGGATGGCTTCAGATGTTGTATAATGTCTTCCAGGCTTCTACGGTTGATTGAATGAAATTGTGTCATGATATTTGAATGGATGTTATTCAGAGAAGGGGACAACACATATCCTGTGGTTGGTGTGGAGGCACTGACTGCTTGTCTAATTTTCTCAATTTTGTCGGTAAAAAATGAGGCAAATTGATTGCATGCCCAGGTGGATTGGAGCTCAGCAGCTACCGACACCGGAGGGTTTGTTAGCCTGTCGACGGTAGCAAATAAGCTGCGTGTATTGTTATTGTTTTTGGTTATGATGTCAGAGAAGAAGGACTGCCTTGCATTTCTAAGTTCCAAATTATAATTGCGAAGTCTCTCTTTATAGATGTCACAGTGAACCTGGAGATTAGTTTTTGACCACCTGCGCTCAGCTTTCCGACACTCTCGTTTCTCTATTCTGACCAGCGTAGCATTTCTCCAAGGAGATCTTTGCTTACCCGAGACAACCTTCACTTTAGTGGGTGCAATGGCATCAAAAACATTTTTAACTTTAGAATTGAAGCCATCTACAAGCTCATTGACTGAGATGCAAGAGAGGGCTGGTGTGGAGGAGAACTTCTGAATAAATAGTTCACTGGTGTTTTCAGAGATGTAACGCTTCGTCACAACCTCGGTTTGGACATTTGCGTGCAAGGAGATTGCACTCTCAAAGAAAACACAGAAATGATCAGAGAGTGCAACATCAGTCACAGCGACCTTGGAAATGTTTACACCTTTGGTGATGATTAGGTCCAGAGTGTGCCCCCTGTTGTGTGTGGATCCTGTCACATGCTGAGTCAGATCATAGTTATCAAGGACACCACATAGTTCTATAGACCCTCTATCCTGGGGATTATCAACATGGACATTAAAATCGCCAACAATAACAGCACAGTCAAAATCAATACAGATTATAGTCAGCAGTTCAGTAAACTCATCAAAGAAGGTTGCACAGTATTTAGGCGGTCTGTAAATGTTTAGGAATAAAGCTCGAGTGGAATTCAGAGCCACATATTCAAAAGGAGTAAAATGACCAAAGGACATCTGCTTGTATTGAAGAGAATCATTGAATAAAATAGCAACTCCACCTCCTTTCTTATGCGCTCTTGTTTCGCTCATGAAACTGACGTTATGAGGTGTTGATTCAATAAGAACAGCTGCACTGTTATCTTGGTCTAACCAAGTTTCAGTTAAAAACAAAAAGTCCAGTTTGTGCCCAACAATAAAATCATTGATTAAAAATGTTTTTCCTGACAGAGGCCTGACATTTAATAAAGCTAAGTTTGATGTGTTTCTGAAGCGAGCAAGAAAGATTGCAGCCGACCCCTCTCACCCTGGACATGAGCTGTTGGTGCCCCTTCCATCTGTCAGGAGGCTGCGGTCCATCAGGACCAAGACCTCACGCCACATGAACAGTTTTTTCCTGTCATTTATCTCACATAAATCGTAAAGTTAGGTATAATTGAGAGTGTGGCCGCTCTGAGTGACATTTGGGTGCCATCTCAGGTCTGCTCTGCTCTGCCTCAGCTCCATTCAAGATACACCTCTTTGCCAATTATTTTGTGAAAAGGTGTGCAGCCTAGCTGATTAACCCCCTCCCAGTGAGTGAAGCACTGGAAGACGGCTTGTTCAATAACCTCTGACCTAGGTAACAAACGTACCTCCCAAAATATACACGCGAGACCGTCTTAGCCTGCTTAGTGAGGCGAAAGCCAGGATAACTTGATAACACTAGCCACCGTCGTATCACTTATTTCAGGCTAAAAAAACTGCGTCCCCGACAGCCGGATATCAACGGATTCATGTGTGTGTGTGTGCAACAGGTGTGTTAGGACTGGAAGTACTCCAGGATGGACCCGCTCTAAAGGGCCACCGCTGGAGGAGGAACCCCGTGTGTTTGGGAACCTCACTCAGTTATTTAGGCCAGCTTCCGGACCCTGGCCCTAACACCCTCAATTTAGATGCCAATCTGATCAAACAGCTAATGTCTAAGTACTATAATCACACTGCAACATCCTGCATGATAAACAAGCAGAGCATCAAAACAATCTGAGCCAACCAAGTTAGTAAATCACATAATACTGAAGAACACCATTTTAACTTTAGCTTGTAACAGGAATGTCATTCAAATGTATGTCCAATCATTTACTACTGTCAGCCTATCCCAGGGGAAGAGCACCCTCACCTCTAGGAGACTACGAAGGCCCCACCAGAGACCAGCAACCTCAAACCTCAGGATGCTGCTGTTAAACTTCAGGATCTCGGTCCTCGCTCCTCAGGAGTAGAGGTGTCAGAAAGCATCAAGGTTCATCTGCAGTACATAGCAGTACCACAGATTCACTTTGTTGAAAGTATTTGTTTAATCCACAATTTCAATAAGTCAATTCATCTTTCAGTGTATCAATTACTTTATAGGAAAATAGAGAGATAAGTTTTGGGTGTAGTGTGTCTCGGACATTCTTGGTGGGTACCTCAACATGTGAATTAAGCTGCGCTGTCACCCACACACTCACTTCATCATGTGACGTCACGGAGAATACGTCCATATTTCATACAGTCTATGATCTGACTCCACCTGCCCGATGTCATAGGCTATAGTTTTGTTTGTTTTGCAAAGACAAAAACAAACTTTTTGTGCATCGTATTTCTGCAGGTCACAACTTGCAAAGAACACGTCAATGCAACACAACTTTTAATTGGATATTATTTCTGTACTCCCAAGTCTAACAAAGGCCATCAACACAAGAGAAGAATGTGATATCTGGCTTTATGACATCTGGGGTTGCCAGATCTCAACTGTCCTCACCTCCCTCTGCTGTTTTTTTTTCTTTCATGAATAATCCATATGAACTCTTGAGCTGAGGCCTGCAGGCACGAGGTCTGGTCATGTCCTTGGAGGGAAAGACAGCTTTGGCAGAAGACCTCACTGCGTTGGCTTTTCTTCTGCTGGAAGACAACAGGCGAACAATAGCTCCATCAAAGTTTGTAACCTTGACCCTGTTACGTATGACTGGAGGGGATGGAAGAGTGTATTGTGTGTGTGTATGCAAGTATGTGTCTTACTGTGTCAGATTTGACAGATGTGGGTCTCTGAAAGCCGATATGTGTGTATTTCTAGACTCTTTCTAGAATCTTTTATAACTCCAAAACATTAACAGTAAATGTCAGGGTTGAGATTATTCTCAGAGCCAAATCAAATGAGCCTCTTTTTAGAAAACCATTATGCACAAAACATTCAGATAAGATAAGATAGACGGCCTTATACGTTCTTACTGTGTTCACATGGTCTGTGATCCATGCAGACCATGTGAACTGGTCCTTTAGTGACCGGCTGCTTCAGTGTGTGAAGCAGAGATACTGCCGATCCTTCCTGCTCACAGTAGAGCGCACATACCAGCACTGATAATACACTCATGTGCTTTGTAAATATCAACATGTCCTTCAATTTACTGTATGTTGTGTGTATTATAGGCCTAGCTGGTTTGGTTTAAATGATGCTTATTGCACTGTCCCCTTTGCTGCTTGAGAATAATAAAGGATTATCTCATCTCAAACAGAGACACCCCGCTGAAAAATAGTTTAGCATTCATAAAGCATTGTTCCTAAATTAACACTCATTAGTATGCAATTCATAACAGTTATAAATGTTTTATTATTGATTAATAAGCTCGTCTATTGTGTTTCATGATTGTGTTTTCATACTTTATAAATGATGGATTCCCCATTTGTAAATTCAATTTGATATATTCTATAAACAAATTATTAAGGAGTTGTAGATGATTAATAACATAATTTATAAATTGTTAGTAAATGATTAAGAACTTATTTAGATGCACTAATGGTTAGGGACCATGTTAATATGCTTTATAAACGCGTATTAATACTGCAATTCATGATTAATTAAGGTAGTTACTAGTCGTTAGTAAAGTGTTTTATGTGGCCTCATCTAAAGTGAGGACTATTCATGCCTTATAAAGCATTTATAAATGACATTGAAAGTCCAGCAGCGCCTCAAAACCCACAAAAGTCTCAGTTATCTTCTCAACAGAAAAGGCAAATAGACACAACACAAAGTGATCAAGAACATATTAATATTTATTACAAGATGCAAACAATATATTGTTAAATACAAACCTCTCAGCCATTCATTCATGTAAAAAAACAAAACAAAGAGATTCTCCTTCAGGAGAACATGGCTGGATATAAAACATTCACATTCACTCCCCTCATATGAACAGATAAATGATCATCCACCATTGTCATTATCAAATAGTTGGTCATCTGTCTCCTGGATTAATCTATTTACAACGGAGGTGATGCGGTAGCGTGTGCCGCCTCAGGACCTCTAGTGAGTGACTTGCTAGCAGGAAGGATAGCTAGATACTCATCCTCCATAATGTGTACGTGCCATCATTTGATGTCATTCTTTCTGGCCCGGGTTCGTGCGCCCTTTCAACTGAAGTCGGAATTTTACATAGTGTAAGTGCACTTCTGTCCCAGTTCCTTAGCAAAACATCTGTCCCACGTTGATGACGTATGAAGTGGGCTTTTCCTTTGTCCCACATTGATTTCGCGGTTGCACACAATGAGCAGATTTGGCCGGCTGCCATCGGGACATGCAACTAAAGAAAAGTGAATAGTGGAGATCGATATGCTTGGTTAAAATGAATAATTAAATAAGTAAATGTAAACTAATATGCAAAGCTCCTGGTTAGCTCCAGTTGTAGATTTACAAATGTTTTTTTATCCAGCCATGTTCTCCTGAAGGAGAATCTCTTTGTTTTTGTTTTTTACATGAATGAATGGCGTGTCATTTGATTTCATGGACGGCCGAATGGTGCGTCGCCTTAAATGTTGCTGCTACAAGGAATTGTGGGACGTCATTTCCTCCTGTCCTTTTACAAAGGATGGTTCAGAGTTTTCTATGCTAAAGGAGATGAGACAGGAAGCATTGAAGCACCTTTCCTTAGTGTTTAGAAGATTCCACTTGCGCTCATCTCGTCTGATTCTTCCAGGTCCTTTCACTCAGTTAGGAACCTTCCTGAGCAAAAAATGCTTTTTGACTTTTTTCTGTTGTTTGTCGCTTCGTCTTTCACCTTCATTTCTGTTTAGAGTTCCAGTTATTCAGAGTCCTGGCCTGCTGTTTTCCTGCCTGTTTTGTTGGAATCTTAATTGTAATCAAACCCTTGCATAGTCTCTGCTGCCTGCTCATGTGTTTCTGCGTCCATCCTCTGCTCCCAGCATCTGCAACCCTGAACAGCAAAATGATCTTTAAAAGCCAATATGAAAGAGTAACCTTTAGATTCAAATTAATCTAACAGTTGCTACTAGCTACATTTCAAAGTGGCCATGTTATCTTATTTTTCTGGTGTGATTTTAGGAACAACATGTAGAGTTTTCTTATTTCTTCTTTTTCCATTTTGTTGAAGAATTTGAACAGAGGAAACGATCAGAACCCTTTATGAATGAGGCTCATTGTCGCTGGATGCTGAGGTGGTTGGGTTTACTGTGATCTGATCCGACTCCCTGTCAGATTAAAAAAAGGAATGGTTCAAACAAGAACTAACAATTATAATGATTAAATCCTGATGGCCTGGGGCTACATTCAGAATGACAGCGTTGTTTTAGAATAGCCGTGGCAGTATGAATAAACTAGGTGGCATAAAGGGATCACTGTTAACCTTTTTTTTTTTTTATGAAATGAAAAGCTTCACTATTTATAGAATTTTGTTGATTCATTGAAAACACATTACAGCTGTTACACTTTGCACATGACTGTACTGTTACTCACCAAGGGCCTACTCAAAGGGGCGTAACATGACCAGACGTTATCAATCACTTGTCGAGTGTGGCAGGTGCTCTCCCCGTCACTAGCGGCCATGAAGGTATCTCCTTGTTTGAGTCGACTACACAAGGTGGCCCGAGGAACACTAAGTTCAATCAATGTTTGGCTTTGAGTGTACTACTTTTTTCATCGAGAATAACTTTCTTTTTCCCGTCATGATTTCACTGTGCACGCAGCACCAGCCTCGTGGACAGCTGGAAACAGACGGGCATGAGGCAGAGTATCAAGGGAGGAAAGTCAAATAAAGAATTAACATTGTTACATTTTTTATGTATGAAAACATCCAAAATGTTTAGCTACTTTGTAGTGGAATGATTATGTCCTTAGGAATGAATACTGTAAACTGTGATCCCTAGTGGTTTCCACTGTTCTTCCATACAGGAGGAAGAGAGAGCATGAGATCTCAATGACCTATTCACTGTCTTCAGCAGCAACAATGCCGACTCAAAACACAGCATAAACCATTCTGTCAACCATCCTGTTGTGCCTTTCTTGATGAGTCTTGAGGCAATGATGTACTTTTTCAGATAAATAAATCTCATCAGTGACAGCTGGTGCAGGCAGGCTTTCCAAGTGAGGCAGTGCCAATTATCCAATTCAATTATTTCTCTTCTGTGCACACACGAATAGGTTCAGTTTTGTTTCAGGCAATGTCAAACGAACATTTCAAAGTGGCATAGAAATGTCACTTTGTGTGAATTTGTTCATGGAGAGGCGAAAGAGCAAAAGTTTCCAAGAATAGTAAGTAGGACCTAAAGCTACAAATAACATCTTAAGGGCGAATATAACCTACCAAAGTGCCATTTTCAAATGTTTTTTCTTCATGTTGTTTATAATGTGTCTGGGGAAGGAACGCCCTCCCCGACACCAATTCAAACTAAAACATTCAACAGACACCAGTGACACATTTACTGCTAGTGCCCCGTCTACCCCTCGCCCTTTGCACCCCATTGCCATGTGTAGGAATAATGTTTTGTGCCCTGTTGAGAAGTAGTGCGCTCTTGCCCTTGACCAAGGCAGTAGCCCCAGAGCTGGAGTCGGTCCCCAGGCGCAGAAGACTGATGAGGACGAATTTCCTCACAGGGATAAATAAACTCAACTTACTAACCTCCAGTGGCCCCTGGCCTTCACTGGCCCGGTCTACTGTCGGCCCCATGTACTGCAAGGGCATCAATGTTTTTGATTAATTTTCTTATGCCTCCAGAGACAGAGGTATCCTTGTATTTCTTGATCAGGTATTGCCCCTGAATGCCACTAATGTGCACATGAAAAAGTTATTCTTGTATTTTAAATCCCCCATCACTATGAGATAATTAAACCCTTTTTTCAATGGATTGTAGAATTAGCTATTAATTAAAAATCATAATATAATATTTTACAAAATCACCTTTGGGCCACTTCCTTATGAGCTGTTTGCCTGATCCATGACTTTCCTATTGCAGCCAAGGCAAGACCCGATTGGCCTCTAATTTCTGACACTTTTTTGGCGTATAATCTTTATTGAATTTAGAAGCAAGTACAGGCAGATTGGAAACCGGGGGACAGAGAGGGGTATACCATGGAACAAAGGTCCCAAGGCTGGAATCAAACCCGGTTGTAACACGTGGTTAATGCTGTAAAACAGTAGCAGTCGATGTAACACATGGTTAATGTTTTGAAACAGTGGCGGTAAACTTTATAACACATGGTTATTGCTGTGAAACGGTGGTGGATAATGTTTTAACATGCGGTTAATCTTATGAAACGGTGACGGTTAATGTAAGACGCGGTTAATGTTTTGAAATGGTGGCGGTTAGGTTTGGGTGACCAAACCACCTGCTTAGGATTCGAAACACATCACGGTTTAGCTTAAAATAAGTGCGCTTGTAACGTAACTTAAGCTATTGGTTCGACGTCATGTGACTCATTGACATTGTCAAGTGACATTAAGTTGTCGGTAAAACTTTTGGTACGACACATGACAAAAAAGAGTGAAATTCCTGTTTTTGAGAAATTGAAGGTGAATGACGAATTATTAACTGTGTACTTTCCTGTGGTTCAACTTAAGTTGTCCCGTGCAATGAAGACCATACAACTCTTGGACGATATTGGTTGCGTTCAGCTTGTGAATGGCTGACTGCTCTTTGATGCTTTGTGATTTTCCTACAACAGCAGTACTGATGCTCAGGAAAGTCACATGTTTACTCAAAGTTCATTAACTGAACTGAAGTTCTTCTTCTCCTCACAGCATTGTTTCAGTGACATTTCTCCAAATCATGGGCGTGTGCCAGAGTTTGCAACGCACAACCATAGTGTATTCCTCCATGCCATAGCATTGCCATTATTGTTCAGAAACTATTGAAAGAACACATTAGTCTTGATGGAGATGTGACATCGCCTGCTAATGGTGTTGGATGGGGACAGAGGCTTGATGAGCTATGAAAAGTCTTTATTGGATTTAAATAGTTTCATTAAGAGTCTACCTGTTATGAGAGTGGCGTCATTCCTGGGGAGGGGAGCTAATAAATGAAATTAAGCTGCCAGATTTCAGATGGTACATTAGCATAACTGTAGCACTCAGCTAAGTGATCCTGGCGTTAACTCGGTAGCCACACTTTGCATAAATGTGAATTATGGCTGAGGTTGTGGTAAAAATGTCAGCAAGGATCAGGAAGGGATCGGGCTGGTGTGTTGGGAGAGCGGATCAAAGCAGTCTTCATGCAAGGTTGAGTTAATACAACGGGGCGGCCGTGCAGGCAAGGGTTCTTATCTGCTAAACTAGTAGCTGGTGGGAAAAGCCACGGATCATGTCAGTGACAGGGCTGCAGGGTTGCCTGAATTCTGTATTCATCAGAGTACATACTGTATGTGTTCCCTAAACCGCTTGTTGTCACCATGTGATGTGATTACACATAATAATTCCAGCATGACTTCCACTCATCAAATAGCGACTCTTTGTCAGTGGCCCAAAGCTTCAAACTCTGACGCTCTAGGTAGGTATCAAATAGAGTTTCCAATAAATAAAAGCATATATAGTTTGATATTCATACATTTGGTGTAAGCATCGTAGTTTTCACTATCTGGAGATCGTGGATTACCATTTCATTTACCCAATTAGTGTCATGAACTGAGGCTTTTCTTTCCTCTCTTCGGCCTTTCGCTCTCTATATATGACCAACCTGCAGCCCTGACCTCAGCCAGGCCTCCTCTTATGTCTCCTCAATGGTGGAGAGAGAGCAACGCTGGGGATCAGAACGAGAAAAGAGAAAAGAGAAGAAAGGAGTGGGGGAGATGGATTAGAGAGGTGGTGAGCGTGTAGAGAGGAAATAAAAAAAGTTTGGTTATTAGATGAGAGAGAGAGAGAGAGAGAGAGAGAGAGAGAGAGAGAGAGAGATTATTTCACTCTAATGGCGAAGGAGAGGGACTTCATTAGCCGGGCCTTGACTGATGTGCTCATCAGACGCAGCAGTTGATGCATGATAAAAAGGAGAGGGAGCGAGGGAGGAATATGGAGCGAGGGAACAGAAAGAAAGGGAACGGGCAAGTGAGAGCGGCGAAGAAAGATGAAGTGAAAGAGAGATGAGGAACATGGGATGGAGAGAAGAGCGTGGAAGAAAGAGATGGAGAGCAGAGGGCCTAACGGTGAGGGAGGAAGATGTAGAGAGGGAGGGACCGTGAAGGGCTCGGTCGAGCCTCAGAGTGAACCCTCATGTCACAGAGCGCCAACTGTCAGAAACTATGGCCACCGTGAACACGGTTAAGAGGAAAGACACAGAACAAACAGGTATGAGCTGGATTCAACCTGGGGACAATGCTGTTTGTAGAAGAAATAAACACTACCGTTAAATAAACAATACATGTTTGCTGCTTTTTTTAATGCTCTGAATGTCGCAGAGGACTTTTAAGTGCCTTTGTACAAGTTATTTAAGAAAATCACCAATTTTCTTGTACATTGAATTTTTCTGAAGGGTCCAGACCAGTCGTAGCAGTCATGTGACATTACTCTGCTGTTATCCAAACGATATCACCGTTCATTTAAACTGTCTATTGATGCTATTGTATAACACTACAGTATCAATATCTGTGGTAGGCAGTCAGGGCCAGCACAGCCTTCTCTGCTGGCCTAAACAGAATCACAAAGTTATAGCTATTTTATAATTTAATATTTTTTCATATATTTCATATATTTCCCCATTATCTTATTTTCTCATTGCACAGCTACTGTCTTCCTCAGTTGCTCTGCTTCCAGTGCAGCTTGTTTTAAGTAGAGCTTTTATCCAATCAGATTTCACCTCTGTGTCTCTAGGTAAGAAGAGAGGCCCGAGGCCCTCCAGGTGAAGATTAAAGTGAATGGGGACGATATTGTTGATTGTCATAATGTTCAACCAATCAGATCTTTAGTTTGACATGTTGGGTGTATTCTTTGACATGTCAGAGCTTTCTAGGTGGCCTACTAGTAGTCAGCATTAACGTGCAGCTCAGCATTAACCTGTGGTGTGATTGGTCAGTGGGCTAGCGCAGCGTTGCCAACTTGGCAACTCTCTCGTTAAATCTAGAGACTTTTTCTGGTGTTATTGGAGACTTATCTGGTGTTTTGACTCTGACGTGAGCGCATGTATCGTTCTGCCGTTACTGTCCACAATGAGCAGCGGGTGCTGCCATGAGCTCCTCCGCAGTCCCAAAAGCACTGACAGGCGGTCGGTCTCACAGTAGCCTCGCAGCAGTCCCAGCTGCAGTCAGAGCAGAGAGGAGACCCACTCTCCGTCCAGACTGCAAATGAATAGCGAGTGCGCAAAGCCGCTGCTGATCCCGCCCTGGCTTACAGAGATGTAGATGTAAATGTCTTTTCAAACAGAGAAACTCCTGGGTATACGGACTGACAATGCCCCCGTTATGACGGGGATTAACAATGGGCTCCATAAGAAGTGATGGCCTATTTCAATGGCAAAAAAAAAAAAAAAAAAAAAAAAAATCAACTGATGAAAGTTAATTTGTAGTTCTAAACATATTTAGGGTGTTTTTTACTCACTTTTTACAATTATGCAAATTAGGAAAGGACGTCATTTAGCGACTTCTAGCGACTTTTAGGACAGCCAATAGCTACTTTCCTTACTCAGGAGTTGGCAACACTGCGCACTCAGCGATTTGCCGACTTTGCAGCTCAGAAATATTAATTTGAACTGCTCAGCAATCCGTTTGCAGTTGACGTGGAAAGAGCACCTGTGCACAATCAAATGGAGCTGATAGACCTCCAGTGTAATAACACACTCATGGCAAAGTATGACTCTGTGGGCGCTGCACAGTTTCCAAGCTTCATCCCCGAAACGATGCCTTAGCTCCGCCTACATGCTGCTCAAACGCTCTGCATGTTTGGAAGCACATACCTGTGTGAGCAGCTGTTCTCTGTGATGAAGATGAACAAAAATCCACACAGGAGTCGTCTCACTGATGCACCTTCACGCCATCTTGAGGGTTTCCACAGAATCTAACCCCAGATATTAATCAACTGGCAGCCAAGGAAAGATGCCAGACATCTTGCTCTGGCACATATGCACAAAAGAATGTAGCCTATTTCTTCTTGCACTTTGTCCAATATCCAATCTATCCTGGTTATTAAATGTTGACCCTATTTGGCCCTCAACATAGTCCCAATTTGTAACTGTGGCCCTCTCTCTCTGTGATTGAGTTTGACACCCCTGCATATATGCTGTATTTGTTACGGGGCATGATGAGGACTCAAGCGCAGACAGTCAGAGTAGGGGAAAAAAGGTCTTTAATAACTCACGAAACAAAAACAGGTAATCCAAGGACGAGACAAGGGGGGTAAATCCGGCAGGACAAGGCAGGCAAAAACAGGGCAGACAGACTGGGAAACCGGGAACAGGAAGAGCAAAACGGGCGGGTAGGTAGGAAACAAAAAACAATGATCTGGCAGTGAGTGAGTGAAAGACAGGGGTTTAAATAGTGACTAGGCAGAGTGAACAGGTGAGAGTAATGAGCTGATGAGGTGAGTGTGACTGGCAGGTGCACTGAATGAACTGATTAGGTGAGTGAGGAGCTACAGAAAGAAACAGACACAGAACACACAGGGCAAAGCCTGATCGTGACAGTACCCCCCCTCCAAGGGACGGATTCCAGACGTCCAAAAAGAAAAAAAAAACAAAAACATGAACATCTTCCAAGGGAGGGCGGTGGGGGCCCGGAGGAGGGTTATAACTCCTCCGAGGCCGAGAGTCAGAGTCCACAACCGGGTGGGTGGAGGGGGTCCGGAGGAGGGATGGCCGGCCTGGCAGACTGGGGAGACTGAGGGTCCGGGGGTCGGAGCTCTGGAGACTGGGGGTCCGGGGGTCGGAACTCTAGAGACTGGGGGTCCGGGGGTCGGAACTCTAGAGACTGGGGGTCCGGGGGTCGGAACTCTAGAGACTGGGGGTCCGGGGGTCGGAACTCTAGAGACTGGGGGTCCGGGGGTCGGAACTCTAGAGACTGGGGGTCCGGGGGTCGGAACTCTAGAGACTGGGGGTCCGGGGGTCGGAACTCTAGAGACTGGGGGTCCGGGGGTCGGAACTCTAGAGACTGGGGGTCCGGGGGTCGGAACTCTAGAGACTGGGGGTCCGGGGGTCGGAACTCTAGAGACTGGGGGTCCGGGGGTCGGAACTCTAGAGACTGGGGGTCCGGGGGTCGGAACTCTAGAGACTGGGGGTCCGGGGGTCGGAACTCGAGAGACTGGGGGTCCGGGGGTCGGAACTCTAGAGACTGGGAACCAGGAGGGGAACTGCACTCGAGAGACTGGGGGTCCGGGGAGGGGAACTGCACTCGAGAGACTGGGGGTCCGGGGGTCGGAACTGCACTCGAGAGACTGGGAACCAGGAGGGGAACTGCACTCGAGAGACTGGGAACCAGGAGGGGAACTGCACTCGAGAGACTGGGAACCAGGAGGGGAACTGCACTCGAGAGACTGGGAACCAGGAGGGGAACTGCACTCGAGAGACTGGGAACCAGGAGGGGAACTGCACTCGAGAGACTGGGAACCAGGAGGGGAACTGCACTCGAGAGACTGGGAACCAGGAGGGGAACTGCACTCGAGAGACTGGGAACCAGGAGGGGAACTGCACTCGAGAGACTGGGAACCAGGAGGGGAACTGCACTCGAGAGACTGGGAACCAGGAGGGGAACTGCACTCGAGAGACTGGGAACCAGGAGGGGAACTGCACTCGAGAGACTGGGAACCAGGAGGGGAACTGCACTCGAGAGACTGGGAACCAGGAGGGGAACTGCACTCGAGAGACTGGGAACCAGGAGGGGAACTGCACTCGAGAGACTGGGAACCAGGAGGGGAACTGCACTCGAGAGACTGGGAACCAGGAGGGGAACTGCACTCGAGAGACTGGGAACCAGGAGGGGAACTGCACTCGAGAGACTGGGAACCAGGAGGGGAACTGCACTCGAGAGACTGGGAACCAGGAGGGGAACTGCACTGGAGATCGGACGGGGAACAGGGCTCCAGGGGCTGGAGATCGGACGGGGAACAGGGCTCCAGGGGCTGGAGATCGGACGGGGAACAGGGCTCCAGGGGCTGGAGATCGGACGGGGAACAGGGCTCCAGGGGCTGGAGATCGGACGGGGAACAGGGCTCCAGGGGCTGGAGATCGGACGGGGAACAGGGCTCCAGGGGCTGGAGATCAGACGGGGAACAGGGCTCCAGGGGCTGGAGATCAGACGGGGAACAGGGCTCCAGGGGCTGGAGATCAGACGGGGAACAGGGCTCCAGGGGCTGGAGATCAGACGGGGAACAGGGCTCCAGGGGCTGGAGATCAGACGGGGAACAGGGCTCCAGGGGCTGGAGATCAGACGGGGAACAGGGCTCCAGGGGCTGGAGATCAGACGGGGAACAGGGCTCCAGGGGCTGGAGATCAGACGGGGAACAGGGCTCCAGGGCCTGGAGATCAGACGGGGAACAGGGCTCCAGGGCCTGGAGATCAGACGGGGAACAGGGCTCCAGGGGCTGGAGATCAGACGGGGAACAGGGCTCCAGGGCCTGGAGATCAGACGGGGAACAGGGCTCCAGGGGCTGGAGATCAGACGGGGAACAGGGCTCCAGGGGCTGGAGATCAGACGGGGAACAGGTCTCCAGGGGCTGGAGATCAGATGGGGAACAGGTCTCCAGGGGCTGGAGATCAGACGGGGAACAGGTCTCCAGGGGCTGGAGATGAGGCTCTGGGCAACCGGAGTCCATAGACTGGGGCTCAGGGGGATAGACTGATGACCCAGCGGGGTAAAGGGCTGGAGGTCGTTGCAGCGCGGAGGCGGCAGCGGCCGGGACTGGAGGTCGCTGCGGTTCGGAGACGGCGGCGGCCGGGACTGGAGGTCGCTGCGGTTCGGAGACGGCAGCGGCCGGGACTGGAGGTCGCTGCGGTTCGGCGGCGGCCGGGACTGGAGGTCGCGGCGGTTCGGCGGCGGCCGGGACTGGAGGTCGCGGCGGTTCGGCGGCGGCCGGGACTGGAGGTCGCTGCGGTTCGGCGGCGGCCGGGACTGGAGGTCGCTGCGGTTCGGAGACGGCGGCGGCCGGGACTGGAGGTCGCTGCGGTTCGGAGACGGCGGCGGCCGGGACTGGAGGTCGCTGCGGTTCGGAGACGGCGCCGGCCGGGACTGGAGGTCGCTGCGGTTCGGAGACGGCGGCGGCCGGGACTGGAGGTCGCTGCGGTTCGGAGACGGCGGCGGCCGGGACTGGAGGTCGCTGCGGTTCGGAGACGGCGGCGGCCGGGACTGGAGGTCGCTGCGGTTCGGAGACGGCGGCGGCCGGGAATGGAGGTCGCTGCGGTTCGGAGACAGCGGCGGCCGGGAATGGAGGTCGCTGCGGTTCGGAGACGGCGGCGGCCCTGACTGGAGGTCGCTGCGGTTCGGAGACGGCGGCGGCCCGGACTGGAGGTCGCTGCGGTTCGGAGACGGCGGCGGCCCGGACTGGAGGTCGCTGCGGTTCGGAGACGGCGGCGGCCCGGACTGCGGTTCGGAGACGGCGGCGGCCCGGACTGGAGGTCGCTGCGGTTCGGAGACGGCGGCGGCCCGGACTGGAGGTCGCTGCGGTTCGAAGACGGCGGCGGCCCGGACTGGAGGTCGCTGCGGTTCGGAGACGGCGGCGGCCCGGACTGGAGGTCGCTGCGGTTCGGAGACGGCGGCGGCCGGGACTGGAGGTCGCGGCGGTTCGGCGGCGGCCGGGACTGGAGGTCGCGGCGGTTCGGCGGCGGCCGGGACTGGAGGTCGCTGCGGTTCGGCGGCGGCCGGGACTGGAGGTCGCTGCGGTTCGGAGACGGCGGCGGCCGGGACTGGAGGTCGCTGCGGTTCGGAGACGGCGGCGGCCGGGACTGGAGGTCGCTGCGGTTCGGAGACGGCGGCGGCCGGGAATGGAGGTCGCTGCGGTTCGGAGACGGCGGCGGCCGGGAATGGAGGTCGCTGCGGTTCGGAGACGGCGGCGGCCCTGACTGGAGGTCGCTGCGGTTCGGAGACGGCGGCGGCCCGGACTGGAGGTCGCTGCGGTTCGGAGACGGCGGCGGCCCGGACTGGAGGTCGCTGCGGTTCGGAGACGGCGGCGGCCCGGACTGCGGTTCGGAGACGGCGGCGGCCCGGACTGGAGGTCGCTGCGGTTCGGAGACGGCGGCGGCCCGGACTGGAGGTCGCTGCGGTTCGAAGACGGCGGCGGCCCGGACTGGAGGTCGCTGCGGTTCGGAGACGGCGGCGGCCCGGACTGGAGGTCGCTGCGGTTCGGAGACGGCGGCGGCCGGGACTGGAGGTCGCGGCGGTTCGGCGGCGGCCGGGACTGGAGGTCGCGGCGGTTCGGCGGCGGCCGGGACTGGAGGTCGCTGCGGTTCGGCGGCGGCCGGGACTGGAGGTCGCTGCGGTTCGGAGACGGCGGCGGCCGGGACTGGAGGTCGCTGCGGTTCGGAGACGGCGCCGGCCGGGACTGGAGGTCGCTGCGGTTCGGAGACGGCGGCGGCCGGGACTGGAGGTCGCTGCGGTTCGGAGACGGCGGCGGCCGGGACTGGAGGTCGCTGCGGTTCGGAGACGGCGGCGGCCGGGACTGGAGGTCGCTGCGGTTCGGAGACGGCGGCGGCCGGGACTGGAGGTCGCTGCGGTTCGGAGACGGCGGCGGCCGGGAATGGAGGTCGCTGCGGTTCGGAGACGGCGGCGGCCGGGAATGGAGGTCGCTGCGGTTCGGAGACGGCGGCGGCCCTGACTGGAGGTCGCTGCGGTTCGGAGACGGCGGCGGCCCGGACTGGAGGTCGCTGCGGTTCGGAGACGGCGGCGGCCCGGACTGGAGGTCGCTGCGGTTCGGAGACGGCGGCGGCCCGGACTGCGGTTCGGAGACGGCGGCGGCCCGGACTGGAGGTCGCTGCGGTTCGGAGACGGCGGCGGCCGGGACTGGAGGTCGCTGCGGTTCGGAGACGGCGGCGGCCGGGACTGGAGGTCGCTGCGGTTCGGAGACGGCGCCGGCCGGGACTGGAGGTCGCTGCGGTTCGGAGACGGCGCCGGCCGGGACTGGAGGTCGCTGCGGTTCGGAGACGGCGGCGGCCGGGACTGGAGGTCGCTGCGGTTCGGAGACGGCGGCGGCCGGGACTGGAGGTCGCTGCGGTTCGGAGACGGCGGCGGCCGGGACTGGAGGTCGCTGCGGTTCGGAGACGGCGGCGGCCGGGAATGGAGGTCGCTGCGGTTCGGAGACAGCGGCGGCCGGGAATGGAGGTCGCTGCGGTTCGGAGACGGCGGCGGCCCTGACTGGAGGTCGCTGCGGTTCGGAGACGGCGGCGGCCCGGACTGGAGGTCGCTGCGGTTCGGAGACGGCGGCGGCCCGGACTGGAGGTCGCTGCGGTTCGGAGACGGCGGCGGCCCGGACTGCGGTTCGGAGACGGCGGCGGCCCGGACTGGAGGTCGCTGCGGTTCGGAGACGGCGGCGGCCCGGACTGGAGGTCGCTGCGGTTCGAAGACGGCGGCGGCCCGGACTGGAGGTCGCTGCGGTTCGAAGACGGCGGCGGCCCGGACTGGAGGTCGCTGCGGTTCGGAGACGGCGGCGGCCCGGACTGGAGGTCGCTGCGGTTCGGAGACGGCGGCGGCCCGGACTGGAGGTCGCTGCGGTTCGGAGACGGCGGCGGCCCGGACTGCGGTTCGGAGACGGCGGCGGCCCGGACTGGGGATAGCTGCTGCTCCGAGGCGACAGCTGGAGTCGGCTGGATCGCCGACCGGACACGGGGAGGTGGAGTCGGTCGGACCGCCGACAGGACACGGGGAGCTGGAGTTAGCTGCGGCCCAGCGGGAGCGGGGAATCGCTGCGGCCCAGCGGGAGCGGGGAATCGCTGCGGCCCAGCGGGAGCGGGGGATCGCTGCGGCCCAGCGGGGATGGAAGTCTGACCCTTTTTTCTCTGTCTCCTACGAGTGTTGAGCTGGCAGTCTATCAGGTCGCGGTTCGCCTTCTGGACACTCCGAGGCCCACCAAAGGCCAGGCGGGTTCCCATGAACTGCTCATACCACTCAGGGAGACGGCACTCCAACCCATGGTCTGCTGAGTCCATTGTGGGCCAGATCATTCTGTCACGGGGCATGATGAGGACTCAAGCGCAGACAGTCAGAGTAGGGGAAAAAAGGTCTTTAATAACTCACAAAACAAAAACAGGTAATCCAAGGACGAGACAAGGGTGGTAAATCCGGCAGGACAAGGCAGGCAAAAACAGGGCAGACAGACTGGGAAACCGGGAACAGGAAGAGCAAAACGGGCGGGTAGGTAGGAAACAAAAAACAATGATCTGGCAGTGAGTGAGTGAAAGACAGGGGTTTAAATAGTGACTAGGCAGAGTGAACAGGTGAGAGTAATGAGCTGATGAGGTGAGTGTGACTGGCAGGTGCACTGAATGAACTGATTAGGTGAGTGAGGAGCTACAGAAAGAAACAGACACAGAACACACAGGGCAAAGCCTGATCGTGACAGTATTATGCTAAAAGGTGTCATTTTGTAACTTTTTTGGTTGTTGGTGTGCCACGGGATCTTTTTAATGTAAAAAATGTGCTGTGGCTCAGAAAAGGTTGAAAAACACTGATGTATCTAACTTAAGGAACTGAATGCAATGCTTATAGATGTAGTTACCATTCATTACATTATGTTCACTATTTCAATAAACCCAACAAGATATTCTACAAAATAAATATTCACAAAAATAATCTAGTTTTATATAATTTTACACTAGCATTGAGATAATTAACATGTTTACACATCCTTCCAAATGCTGTACATGTGTGCATCTAAGCATGTTTCACACAAAGCTCTGTGCGGAATGCAACAGGGCCTCTGCTCCTTGTCAGCCTACTGGAGCATCACTTTGAGAAGTTTACTCCTGCAGCCACTTACTCAACTTTGTAGATAAGGTGGTCCGGCGTTATCGTGGGCTCAAACCTCTGCTTCAAATTAAGATAGTGGCCGTAAACAATATGCAAATCAGATCTGACCCGGTGCCAACCAGCCACTCTGACTCTCTGAGCATATTCATGAAGTCTCCTTCAAGGCGACGTGCATTATGATTATGAGTTCAAATCACTCTGCACCACTCACAAACCCCCTCCCAACCCAACCACAATTAATTTCTATGGACAGCCACAGTCCTGCTGTGATTCATGTTTATATCCCTTATTAGATAATGTAACTGTTTAGCTGGAGAGCAAGAGAGGGAGAACGTATAAGAGCAGGTCTTCAGTGGGATGTGATTCATGTTGTATGTATTGTGGAGTAAATGGTTTCGTTAAAGTTATGTGGGCGTACTTGATGGCAAAAATTAAACGTTTTATTGTTTGGGAAATAACTCAAGAAAGTGAGTGGCCACTATTCATGACCCTTTTTCCAACTACAGACAGAAACATACCTCACTAATGTATTGTTTTCCATCCCAATTGCCTCTATTTGCATATAGAGCACTCTCTGAATGACTCCATGCATTAACTGTGACTCTTACAATGCTACATCCAGTGTACAAAACTTCTTTAAACAGAGAGCAGGGACATTTGTAACAGCTAGTGAGGATTCTGCTATTATTTGTATAGCCCATTATCAAAATGTGCCTTACCTTGTGGAACTCTGTGACTAACTTTGGCATGCATCCTTTACATGATTCCACAGATGACGTTTTGAACTAGGTTTGAGAACAAAGACCATGCCTTATACACATCCAATTTTTCAGAACAAAAGTACTAAAGCATACGTTATTTATTGACTTCCACTTTAACTCAGTCCCCCCTTCTCTGCCCTCATTTACCTCAACAGCAGCCATACAGCGTCTGTAAGGAAGTCTGGTTGTATAGCAGTCTATGAGAAAATGACTACTTCTCTCTTGATTTATTACCTCAGTAAACATTGTAAACATGAGTTTATGGTCTCAATCTCTAGTTTCAAGTCTTCTTCAATACAGTATGATGTTCATTTAGTAAATGATGCTCCATTTAGAGTCAAACAGACCATGAAGCAGGGTATGGTTCACCTGTAGCGTCTCAAGTGAGTCACTTCCGTTCGCTGGTTACAAAAAACAAAGATGGCGACGGCCAAAATCCAAGCAGGTGACAGCCAAAATGCCGAACTCAAACCGCAGGTCATTAACCAATGGGTGATGTCCACTTCTTACAGTATATAAAGTATTTGGACATTATCTCTCTAATTCAGAGGTAGCCAACACGGTGCCCGCGGGCACCATGTCGCCCGCAGGGACCACGTGAGTCGCCCGCGAGACATGTTCTAAAAATAGCACTAGTCACCATTGGAGCTCCGTCTAAAATTGTAGTTGCTGTTCTTTTTTAATCAAAAACGCTTCCATTAGTGTAGATTTTAAAATGACAATATTTCTTGTCATAAGAGAGTTGGGTACCCGGAGGCGCACGGCGGACAGCCAGGAAGAGGCTGCCGTACCGCACTAGGTTTTCAGGTTCCGAATGGCGGGCGCTTCCCGTTGGCGCCAGACGCGCGCCGCGAGCGCACCCCGTCGTCAGGTCTGTAAATCCTCGGAACAGGCCGCGGGGCAATAACTCAGGGGTGGCGGGGGTAGAGGCGAGGCAACGCAATCCGACCGAAAAGGCCCAGACTAGAGGTTTGAACGCGGGCGCGCGAAGAATCTCGCGCGCCTTGGAGGGTTGGATCCCCCCCTCGGCTATAGACTGGTTACTAGTTTCTTCGTTGAGAAAAAGGTACCGTTGGAAAAGCTGGTGTCGGTGACAACAGACGGTGCTCCCGCGATGACGGGCCGGCATGCGGCTTCATTGCGCAATGCAAAGGTGACCCAGACTTCGCAAAATTTCTACATTACCACTGCATCATTCACCAGCAGGCGCTATGTGCAAAAGTAACCGGCTTTAATCATGTGATGATACAAAAATATCAGAGATGTGATACCTCTGACTTTCAAATGTTGAAACAGATTAACAGATGTGTACAGTCATCATTATTGTGGAAATCATTCTTAATAATTATTGTGAGGAATAATTAACTGACATGTGATCAAACAGTCTCTTCACATATATTATTATTATTAAAAGGTGATCTGTGCAACTTTGTTATTCAGGAAGTTTGTATCAAATAAGTAGCCCTTCGTACTACTCGGTACCCTTGAAGTAGCTCTCAGTTTAAAAAAGGTTGGTGACCCCTGCTCTAATTCATGGTCGGCTTCTAATTTGATTCTTCTGCGAAAAGTGCTGATTCTCGTTAGTGTAGTGCTCGAGGAAGGCAATGGAAAATAAAGCAACAGTAACTGAAATTGCTCAGTGAATGAAAAATGTATTTTAGTTGGAGACCATAATCTGAACTCAAATTTGCTTAATTGTCATGGTGAAGCGCTGCTTTGTTCCAAACTATTTTTTTGTAATTCAATTCCTGTAGTCGTCACCTGAAGAGTAAATGTTTGCCAGAAGACACACAGAACCAATGAGTTTAGTACAGTCTGCCTGGCCATCACATTAGTTTTGTACAATAGTGTATATTTGAACACAAACATTTAGTCACTTTGTATAATTGTATTTCCGTCCTCATGGTCTCTTCTCCTGACAGAGAGCTGTGCTATGGCCCTCGACGAGGCGTACACCCGGGCCGGGCCGATGGCTTGTTGTAAAATGAGTGGCCTCCACCACTGCTGTCACTGACACGAGGGGCGACTGTGACTTGGCATATATGTGTTTGTAGTGGATGTCCACAATGCATTTTCTTGGGAGGGTGTGGATTTGCATCAGCAGCTTGTCTGTGTGAGAGCACGATTTGGGATTTTCGACACAAGATTTAGCAAGTAGGGAATTGGCTGAGTTGCTTACAAGTGGCTGTGTTAGCTGAAAGACGGCTAGTGGATGATGGGGCGACAGGAGGTGCTGCTGGTGTCTGTTTGTGTTTGTGCATCTGCAGTAATAGTGGAGGGCTGGTTAGGTTGAGTATTGTAATTAGAGAAGCAGCCTCCAGAGTGTGTACGCTAACAATGTCTGGCATGTGGACCACAATAAGGAAGGGGCAGAGGGAGATAATCAGATTGAGCAGTGAACACATGCTGTACATTAAGGCTTAGACTGATGAGGCAGATATTGATCTTTGATTACGCTTTTGGACCAATACATGTTCCTTACATTTTCAGCTCAAAAACGATTTTTCACAATAGCACTATCATACGTATACGCACTGTATGTGCGAGATCCTACACTTCAGCTATTTTAATCTTAAACTGAGAAAAATATTCAAACCCAAGATGCCATTCCAGCAAACAGATATTTTTTTAGATGTCTGGAGCACCATTGACTGAAATTTAAGAGTAAGTGCACACTTATTAAACATGTTTTTTAAGTTACAAACTAAATGATGTAGCGGTCTGTTGATGAAAGACAATCAACTTCATGGTTGAAAATGTTGAAAAAAGCATCTACTTTTTAAATAAGGCCGAATCTTGCAAGGCCAATTCTGAGATCAACCGTTAACTAGGTCATGAAATAAAAGAAGGTTAACGCCCTCTAATCAGTCAATTATCTTGCATCCCCCCACAGTATCTATCGTTTTTTACTGTTTTAGTAACCACTGTGTAGCATTGTAATCACAGCACAGCTCATGTAGCGGCTGGCTAGTTAGGTAGCTAATGTTAGCGTGCTAATCCCACCATGTTATTATGCTAATGTCACACTGGTGGCCAGCTGGGTCCCTTCTCCCTGCTGCTTGGAGACTACAGCCAGGAGGAGAGACGAGGGGGCTAGGGTTAGCGCTGGCTAAATTCATGTTCCTACATCCGCAGCAGTCCTTCTCCAAAGTAGCCCCTGGGACCCTTTTTTGCATTTTGCATTGTCAAAATTATGGATTTGGGCTAAGACCTGGGTGTGAAGTAACATAAGTCTGGTATATAGTTACTTTTGGATCTAGACAGCAAATTATATTTGTATTAGTGCTGGGCAACGATAACAATTTTTAATCACGATTAATCATGATGATTTTTCTGCGATTAATCACATTGTTATGCGCAAAATTCAATAATGAATTCAAAAGTAGTGTATTGCGCACTTTTATTTTAAAAGTACTGCTATATGAACAAAAGTGCAATAATATTTGGTTTGCAAACAATTTAAACAAATAAGGTTCTTTTTAACAGCAGTATTCTCTTTACACAGTAGCAGTTAAAATACAGTTATAATGATTCTGATATGATTCTGAATGATTCTAATAGATATTCATATAAAGATGTTCACAACTTTATCTTCATGTGTGTAAGAGATGCAATTTGAAATATACACCTTGAAAACTGCAAACCTATCTACGTCATGTTTTTTAAAATTTTTTTTTTTTTGTTTGGTAAATTCTCAGTAGCGATAACTAAATGATATGCTTACTATACATATTACAAACAAAAAAACATCTAAAAATCTAACTTGCCCAGCACTCATTTTTATGTGTAATAGTTATACCTCATGTAGTGTGAAGTGTAGTGACGTCTTATAAAGGGTGACAATTGTTGCTGTCAGCCTATTGACTCAGTGACTCTCTGTCAGATCCATAGGTGTTAATATGAATGTATTGCCGTCTGCAGCAGTGTCTTCTTAGAAATGTTTGAGCTTTGGTCCTGACTAAATTATCTCAACTATCAGATGGATTGTCAGAAATTGTGTACAGATGTTCAGGGATAAATAATGGCAAGTAGCTTCTTCAATACAGCATGATATTCATTTTGTAAATTATGGTCCATTTAGAGTCAAATAGACAATAAAGAAGGGTTGTTAGGGCGGGGCTACTAGTGTTCAGCATTCTGTTGAAAATTAGCATCACAAATAATATCACATAGAATAGAAATATACTTTATTCATCCCGAAGGGGAAATTTGTCTGTGGCAGCAGCAAACAAGGTTGCACAATAAAATAAAAATATTAAGTATGGAAAATGCACAATGTATACAATATAATAAAATAACAGAGCAGGACCTATTAAATTTAAGAAAATAAAGGAAATAAAAATGCACAGTATACACTAAATAGAATCGTATTAAATTAACTAAGTAGGAAAAAATAACAAAACAGTAGTGCACAAGATCGCCAACCGCAGCAACAACAGTGTAGCAGTGTTATATTCTTGTGTTTGATTTGGCCAGAGGTGATATATTATAGAGTCTAATGGCAGTGGGCAGGAATGTTTTCCTGTATCGGTCCTTGTGACAGCGGAGCTGAATCAGTCTATTGGAGAAAGTGCTCCGCTGTCCCTGCAGTAGGTGGTGGAGAGGGTGGTCCGAGTTATCCAATATGGATAATAGCTTCTTCAGTGTCCTCCTCTCCACCACCTCTTCCAGATAGTCTTGTTTGCAGCCAATGAAGGAGCCGGCCTTCTTAAGCAGTTTGTTAAGTCTTTTGGTGTCTCCGGCTCCAATGCTGCTCCCCCAGCAGACTACGGAGAAGTACAGTGCACTGGCCACAACAGACTGGTAGAACATCTCCAACATCTTGCTGCACACGTTGAAGGATCAAAGTTTCCTCAAGAAAAAGACTCGACTCATCCCCTTCTTGTACACAGCGTTGATGTTGGTCTTCCAGTTCAGTCTGCTGTCGATGGAGACACCCAGGTACTTGTACTCCTCCACCATGTCCACTTCCTCTCCCAGAACTCTCAGCGGTTGTGGAACCGTCGTCTTCCTCCTGAAGTCGACCACCATCTCTCTGGTCTTGGCCACGTTCAGAAGCAGGTGATTTCTACCGGCCCACTCTACAAAGTCATCCACAACTGCCCTGTACTCATCCTCACGTCCGTCCCTTATACACCCGACCACTGCAGAGTCATCAGAGAACTTCTGCAGATGGCATGACCCTGAGTTGTACTGGAAGTCAGTGGTGTACAAGGTGAACAGGAAGGGGAGACAGAACAGTTCCCTGTGGGGCTCCAGTATCACTGACCACCGTATCAGACAGCACACGGCCCAGTCGGACAAACTGTGGTCTGCCTGTGAGGTAGTCAGTGATCCAGGAGACGGTGGATGCGTTAACCCCCACCTCCAACAGCTTCTCACTCAGCAGCACTGGTTGGATGGTGTTGAAGGCACTGGAGAAATCAAAGAAAGTGATTCTCACAGAGGCACCGGATCCATCCAGGTGCGACTGAGCTCGTTGCAGCAGGTAGATGATGGCGTCGTCCACCCCCACATGAGGCTGGTATGCAAATTGCAGAGGGTCCAGTGAGGATTTCACCTGCGGTCGGAGGTGGGCCAAGACCAGCCTCTCCAGCACCTTCATCACATGTGATGTGAGGGCAACTGGTCGGTAGTCATTGAGGCCCAAAATAGAGATAGAACTTTCTCTTGGAAGCCTCTCAACATTTTGGAAACATTGGGATCACCCGAACATTTTCATGCCAAAACCGTCGTGGAACAATACTTAGACAGCTGGACAAAGGCCACACAAGGCTCTGTAGGTGAGTCAGCAGCTCCTTGGGAGAGGGTTGGCCGGCTTTCACATGACTGCAGCGACTCATTTAGACTCCGTTTAGATCTGGCAGGTGGCACACCTCATCATACCCCCAAAATGATGCCTCCATTATTTCGCTCAGCCTCTGTCTTGCCTCTCTGTTCGCCGGCCTGCTTAGCTTTCCCCTCACCTTCCCTCCCGCGTTCATTAAAGTTGGCCGCCTGCCCCTCTCACCCCATCTGCTCTCTCCCCCTCCCCCCCGCTACCCTCTCTCTCTCTCCTCTGCCTGCCTGGACCCTTGTGAACTGTGTACAAATATAGATTAGTTTAGAAATTCATTAGCCCAGTCGTTATCTGTCATTGGCGTGCGCCGCACCATAACAAGCCCCGAGGGGGGGGGGGATAAGCAATGAGTTCCTCTTTTTCACTGTGTCAAAGAGAGAGAAAGGGAGAGGAAGAAAGTTAATAAAGAGTGAGCGCGACGGTGAGCGAGAGATAAAAATAGAGGGAGATAGATGTAGGAGGAGGAGGGGGACGTTGAGGTTAGGGACACAGCAGGAGATGCCAACAGCATTTTGAACATCTGTTTATGCTCTGCAGAGTACACACATACCCTGGACAACACTCCCGACATGCTACAGTGTCCAAGGCAGAACGAGCCAGCAGGCCAGCTGTTCCCTCATTGATATGTTTGGTTGTGTGTTACCTGTGTGTGTGTGTGTGTGTGAGAGACAGATCATCGTCCACTACCAACGTCATGAAAGAGAAAAAGCACTCGAGCCAAGCGTTATTTTTTATTACTGCTTTCATCAGGGAGGCGTGTTTGATCCTCACTTATTACTGTTCCATTGCCTCTCTGGAGTGTCTCTCTCACACACACACATATTTAGAGTAATAAACTACACTGTGAAGATACGTGTGTGTGTGTGTGTGTGTGTGTGTGTGTGTGTGTTTGTGTGTGTGTGTGTGTGTGTGTGTGTTAGGGTTTGTGTGCGGGTTTGGATTAACCTGCTGTCACTTCCGAATCAAAACAGATTGCACCTGTGGTCCAGGAAAGACATTTTTGTTGATTCACCTACTAGCTGCGGTAAGCAATCAGTTTGCTTTTGAAGCAGCTGAAATGACATAACTGCTTTAATGCAAATGTGTGAGCACAAAGCATTCAGCTGGAGAAAACACAATGTGCATTAATATTTCAGAGCGAGACGGCAGAACATCATAGAGAACGCATTGCGCACCACATTGAGCCGTTCAAAAGCTTCATCGCCAATTATGTTATTTCTACATGGTTGGGCCTTGCTTTGTTGTTGTTCTTCCTGCAGTTTAGCAGTAATTAATCATCTAAATATTTTGTTTCTTTTTGGACTCTGGGCTCTAAGGGTTGTGAGCAAATTCCTAATTGGACCTCAAGGAGAGGAGAAACATTACATTTGTAGAGCTCGTACTTCCATGGCACCAACTTCAGCTGTTTGCACAGACATGATTGTAAAGGGAGTTATTAAGTTGCAAAGTGCTTCAGCACTTGTTTTAACAGCCAGAGCTGCAAAAAGCACACCAAATGTAATTTGCATGTTTGAAGTGCTATCCAAGTAAAACCTGCATGTGTGGGGTAATAATAAGCACAGTGTGACTTGCTGTAGGCTTGTAGCAGAATCAAATGTCTTTAAACAGCACTTTGTATGGCACATATGCTGTGTTTTACTGGAGACAAACAAGAGGAATGAAATAGAGGGAAGAAGATGCTTAATTAAACTTGTTTACCACTGTTGGGAACGAAAAGGAGCATGTTTGAGTTATCAGCATTTAAGAAAACTAAATCAATAGAATTATTAATGTCAGTACGATTATTAACGATTATTAATAATAACGGGGCACCACCCTGCGAACAGGGACCAATAACCAAACGATAAAACTAAGTCTCATAATTAGTGTTCACTCACAATGTCAACACTCTGAGTACTATTACACATTCAGAGTGAAAGTGAAGGTTTAAGTTCGAGCAACAGACCACATATACAGCAATTATCACAATACATGCACAAAGTAATCACAGACAGCTGCTCTTTAAAATATAACAGAGTTTATTACGTTCAAATAATAATGATCTAGTCAACTAATATCTAAAACTAACAACAACTCTATATTTATGAGCATTTTTCACACATCTGCTGTTTCAAGGACACTAACACATTCTGTCATTTCTGTATCCTTTTAACACACACGTGTGTTAAGTGCAGCAAAATATGTTTCTTTGGCAATTCAATTCACAGACTTTTAAATGTTAAATTGATGAATAAGTCATCTGTAAATGGATTGGAAATCAAATATTTTCTTTCCAAATGAACAAAAATACAAAACATGTATCCTCCTGAGATCCGCTAAAGTGGGTACATTATTAAACTGCGTTGACCAATCACCGTCAAGCTATTTCAAATGTTACTATTTGCAACTGTCAAACTAACCTTTTCACTGCTTGCTGCCATAGGAGATGGACCTCTCAGAGGACAATCCAACACTAGCGGTGAGTTATTGGCGTAGGCTATATTACAGAAACAGTGGGTCAATGTTTTAATGAAAGTAAAACTTTGCCGAATTTCAAACATCTCTATGCGATGACACCGAGCTGGTTGGATACTGAAAAACTTTGCCTTTAAGTGAGTAGCGCTAAAGTTAGATCTCTTAAAATAGTTAGCCAACATTAGCTAGCTAGCTGGCTAACATTAGCTAACAGCTAACATTAAGCTAATTGAAGAGCTGAGTTTAATGAATAAGTCCGCTAGCTAATGTTCGATAGCTAGCTTGTGTCTTCATTTAGCTGCCTGGGTTCTTAAATTGTGTTCTAGCTGTCTTTATTGGCAGAGAAAAAGAAATGAAAGTGAAGTTGTTTAGTGGTAATGCTAGTAATTGTGCAGTTCAGAGTTAGCGTTAGTCATTTCAGTTGTAAAAAATGCCAGCTAAAGAGCCAAGTTCTTAAACCTGAACGTTAACTGTGTATGAGTTGTCTCTAGATGAATCCTGTTAATGAAGCTAAGTGGACCATAAACCCACACAGAACTAATATTAGCTGGTTAAAGTTGGTCTCTTGCTGTGCGTGGGAAGGTGATTTGTACTTGTCTTTGTTTACAGGAAGGAAGATATGAGAAGCAGGAATCTGTGAAAGTCCTCGCAAGAGAAGTCTGCCAAACTCAGGTACATTTTCACCATTATCTTTGAATGGGTTGTGTGTACAGCTTGTCAAATTTTGTTTCAAAGAAGCTCATGGGAAAAAATCTAAATCTCTGCTTTGTTCGTCTTTGCTCCTAATTCTCTTTTCAGCCGACACAGAAGCCAGATCTACAAGATGGACTGAGGCCTCTCCTCCAAAAGAAAGTTCCCGAAATATTTGAGGAACTCCAGTGTCAGGGCATCGTTACAGAGAAAACCAGGCTGAAGCTAGTCAACGCTTGCATCTCTGACTTGGTGGAGGCACGGATTGTAAATGTTGAATATTATAATAAGAGTCGTTAAACAAATATGCTCACTTGCCATGATTGGACTTTTTTAAAGAATGTACAGCATACGTTTATTGAGTGTATGAAATGTAAGTTCTCATCTGCTTGATACATGCCACACATATTTTTAACAGTTGCTTTTTAATTATACATATGACAGTAAAGGCTTCTCAAGTCCTTTTTAAAAGAAAAGTTAAAGGCTTACTGGTTATTCTTTGTTTCATTGGTTATCCATCCACTACTGGAAAGGTGGCTCTTCCAAAGAATATCATCACTATCTTCCTGTCCCTTAAAAATGGATGGCAGAAGAGAAGGCTTTGTTAGTTTACACTTCCTTAGATGAAAAGTGGGTAGAGTCAGCTATGGGTATGGCGCAATTACATATTGGAACAGGGAAAAAGTCTGAAAAATGTCTACTAATAAACACACGCAAACAGTTTTTGTGTCATTTTATTATCCAAGTTCAATGTAAGGCAGAAATCTACTTGGCCCATCCATTGGACAAACTGTAATGAGCATCATTCATTCTGATTGGGTGAATCTTTGCTGGGTGCTTTGTGGCTTACTGTATCTTAAAATGACACTACGTGGAATACTTTCTTGCCTATTTCAGCGTGATTTCTTCTCTCAGGACTGAATAAAACAGAACGGATGGCTTGCTCCTCCCACTCTTTCGTCTCTCCTAGTCTGAAACCCGTCTCTCACCGTCTCTACTCGCATTCAATGATTTTCTGTAACCAAGAGTGATAGAGCTTCTGTCAGGAAACCAACAATTCTGGTTATAGCTCTTGTTATGCCATGTCTATGCATTGTTACTACATATTAAAATGGCATTAGCTTGCATTTTTTGTATGTATATTGTAGGAAATTTGGGTTTAGAACTGTGCTTTAAGAAATTATAATAGTGTATAGGAACTACGGACATTATGGGATGTTTTTGAACTATGTAAGGTGGGGGATAAAGAAATTCCGGCCTCTTGCTCCTGTACCACTGGGTGGGTGGTAACGCTTTTTGGGGTGAGCAGGTCATATTCGGTGTAACTGTAAAGCATGAGATGTATTAAATGCTTTGTTTATAATTGAAACCGGTTCTCTTTGTGTAAGCGGCTGGATTACATGCGGTTTCCCCACAGTCTAGAGGTTCCTTGAACCTAACAATATGGCGACCCAGATGGGACTGTGTTATAAACGTTTGTAGCCATAGGAGCTAGCTAAGCGCTTGCTCCGGACCTTATTGTACTGTGAATATAAAAGAAAGGTGCTTCTAAAGAAAACAACCGGTGTATTTTTAGAAGGGGACAGAGCACGTACTCGTGGAAATAAAGTGTGAGTTTGTGGGGAAACGTGTGAGTGGAGTCTTTTGTTACAACGTTACGCTTCGAAGTTAGTATAGCCGTTAGCATAACAGAGCTATAGACTACCGGAGGTACTATTATGTTGTAGAAGAAGAAAAAAAAAAAAAAAAAGCAACTCAGCCGCCTAGCGGCCAGAAGGAGTAATTCCTAGAGAATTCCAAAACTCCAACTAGTGTTTCGAATCTGTAATTACATTAGTACTATAAACATTTGACACTGGTGGTTTAGAGAGGTAAATACAGCATAGTTTGATTAATCAGCGTAGTTTTAAATCACCAGAGGTACGCCACCCAGTGGATTAGTACATCTTTTACAAAATAGAGTCTGTTAGAGATAAACGCCAATATTCATTGTCTTTGAGTCTATGATCTTTAGGCCTACAGTTGGATGACCCAAACTTTGTGCATCATTACTGACCTGTGTGGACCCGCTACGAATAAATATGGTAAGTTATTATCATATTATGAGTGTGATTGTGAAGAATGGGAATGGGCAACTTTGAACACAGGCGGCGAGGGTTTTGAGAAAGACCCCAACCCAGGCCTTAAAGACCGACTAAAGATGTTAAATGCCCCATGTGTAGAAGGGGAGAGGGTAGTTGTAATCCTTTAAGACTTACCTTAACGAACCCAAAATTGACTGACAGTGGACTTTACGTGGTACAGGGAAAGGCAACTGTAGATAGCCCTGCCCCACAAGGGCTCCTTAGAATTATTGTTAAACCCGTCAAAAAGATCATGAATGATCAGGTTCGACATACGACTGACTTGGGGAGTGATGTAACGGGTGTGGAAACGGGGATGGCGGATGGGAATTTATGGCTCCGGTGGGTACAATATACGGCTTCAAGCCAGAAAAGTACAGACTGTATTGTGTGTTCAGAACCTTCACCCCTAGCAACACCTGTTCCATCAAGATTTCGACCCCTGAGCCCAGAATTTAGTTGTATTTTGACTCTGTTTACTGATGAAGCTTTGCCACTTCATCACACTTGTCAGGGGCTACATTGGGATTACCCACCTGTAGAATATACTACCCCACCTCTGTTCAAGATTTCAGAGGGTCCATTTGATTGTATAGTCTCAGATACAGCTAAGGGGCCCAATGTAGGCAGTATTATTGAAGCAAGTTGTAGCAACATTCACCATGCCAAAGACCATCTATATAACAACGTGTTAAGACAGACAGCACCCAGAGCTGATTTATGGTGGTGGTGTGGAGAAAAAACCATATATCCAATCCTGCCTAGGGATTTGACAGGAAGATGCGCGTTAGTGCAACTTATATTGCCATTTTATATTTTTCCTGTCAATGATGCAACTTATCAGGAACTAATTTCTCCACACACACATGTTAACCGAAGACCCAAAAGAGATGCCGATAGCCCGAAGGGAGCTTTTGATGACCAAGTGTATATAGATATCATAGGGGTGCCAAGGGGGGTGCCTAATGAATTTAAAGCAAGAAATCAAGTAGCTGGCGGTTTTGAATCAACGTTTTTCTGGTGGGTAACGATTAATAAAAATGTCGATTGGATCAATTACATTTACTATAACCAACAGCGTTTTGTAAACTTCACCAGGGACGCCATATCAGGACTGCATGCACAGCTGGCGAAGACTAGTTTAATGACCTTGCAGAACAGAATGGCATTAGATATGATTTTAGCTGAGAAAGGCGGAGTTTGCAGGATGTTTGGATCTGCTTGCTGTACCTTCATTCCAAATAACACAGCTTCTGATGGATCGGTGACCAGGGCGCTGGCCGGATTGACGGCACTTAGCCAAGAGCTAGCAGAGAACTCTGGTGTCGATAATTCAGTCACCGACTGGTTGGAGGGTATGTTCGGCAAATGGAAAAGTGCATTTTTGTCAATTTTAACTACTCTTTGTGTTGTCGCTGCAGGCCTACTAGTCGTTTGTGGATGCTGTTTCCCTTGCATCCGTGGACTTCTACAGGGGTGTATTGCTTCAACAGTTAGTAAGACGCATGTACAGGGCAATCAGTTATGTGTCGAGGATGAGGAAGAAATGGAACTTCTGATGGCCACTGTTTTAGTTGAGGCCACCATCGATGCCATAGCAGGACTTCACAAGCAGCTCCTGAACATCTTCACTGAGATCCTGAAGGACCTGATTAGGCCCAGATGGACTTCTAAACACATCCGGTGAGATACTGGAAATTTGGAAAATAGACTGAGTGATTGTTTTGTTTGATTATTGTGAGGATTGTTTTTGTTTTATTGGGTTATAATGGGATTTCAGGGTGCAATAATTAAGAAATGTAATTTTGTCAAGTAAAAAGAGCAGACAAGGCTTCTCAGAAATTTTTCTCTAGCCCTCAGGATGGAGCCTGGACTCGATGCAGGACCATTCCCACCTCCACCATCTACAGCCCCACCACCTGGACACCAGAGGACTTCAACCGGAATCGACTGTTATTGTGTGTAGAGAGGCAAGCGTAGGGTGATCAGTTAGGGGTGGATGATGAAAAATACTTGAACTGTTGTTTGCTATTGTTTAGATAGGTAAACTCAACCTCGAATTGCTGAGGGGGATTGTGATTTCCAAGGTATTATTTAATCCGCTGTGAACAGCGGAGTAGGGGGGAGTTGTAGGAAATTTGGGTTTAGAACTGTGCTTTAAGAAATTATAATAGTGTTTAATAATTCATAATTAAGAAATCATAATTAGAAGTGTCTTGGAATACATAATTAGAAGATTCATAATTGTAGAAGTGTTTTAGAATTTGTAGTTCCAAGTAATTTGTAGTTAGAAGTGTATCTTAGTAGAATTTGTAGCACCTTTAGCTCTATGCTTGTGAAACTTGTGAAGGTTTTTGCCAAAAGTTGCAAATCTTTATCTGTATATAGAATGTTTACCATAGAAGTGTTAAGCCATAAAAGACAGTCATTGAATGTTTTAAACTGTAAAGAATAGTATGTTGGGAGTAAGGGACAGATAGATTTCTAGACAGGCAATTACAGGTCATACCCGTGCGAGGGTCCTGCGAGGAGGAGGAGCCAACTGGATTTAGCCAATAGGAACTACGGACATTATGGGATGTTTTTTGAACTATGTAAGGCGGGGGATAAAGAAATTCCGGCCTCTTGCTCCTGTACCACTGGGTGGGTGGTAACGCTTTTTGGGGTGAGCAGGTCATATTCGGTGTAACTGTAAAGCATGAGATGTATTAAATGCTTTGTTTATAATTGAAACCGGTTCTCTTTGTGTAAGCGGCTGGATTACATGCGGTTTCCCCACAGTCTAGAGGTTCCTTGAACCTAACAATATCAAATATCACGCCATGTATAATCATACGCTTCTAATCTTGAAATCTGATGCATTATACAGATATATATACTCTCCACCTGGATATTTCTGCTTATTTATTTCTCATATTTATATTTGCGTATGCTATGTAGCACTGTGGCACTTGTGTTGTGATCACCTCTGAGTGTTTCTAGATTTTAGTGTGTGATTACGCAACTCCTTGACTTTGAATGATAGGAATTGAGTTTGAGTTCACGTTGAATGATTGCATTGATTATCCATCTTGATGAATTTTAGTCAGTAGATAAATCTAATCAAACATTTATTATCAACACTTCTAAGGAGCTAGTTTGGGACACGTTGCTGCTGAACTTGACCTATTTCTAAATGTCTATATTCTGATTTCAGAGAGGGAGTAGCATTACCTCCCTCCACAATGCATCCCAGGATCCAGCACAGAGAATACAGCCACAACTAGCCTGCATTGGAAATCTAAGGGGAGGGTCACAGCAGTATGTCATCGTGACCAAGTCTGACAAGAGTGCTATTCCCTTGGATGAACTATGCACTACATAGCATGCACTATGGACAAGCTGTTCAAGCTCTACTGGGAATGCAGCCTTACCTACCAGGCCTGTCAACAAACAGGAGAGCAAAGGTAATGAACCTCATTTCAAAAGTCGAGTCTGTTAATCAGGTCACACCAAAATGTACACTTGTCCAAAATGTCACACAATGTTCACACAAATATAGAAACTCAATTGACACCTTCGGGAAATACATGCATCGTCAGAAAGAGTGAGTTCACACTTATTTGCGGCTAATATAGTTCTTCTGCAACGCACCTTTCTAGAGAGCACCAAATAACAAGTACCACAGTAGTTAGAGGAAAACACAACTGAGGCATTCAAACCGGTTTCTACTATGCTGGGTCAAACCTAACACTAAAGGATGTAGCTAGAAGTGTAACCTGTGTTAAAGAAGAAGAAACAACTGTAGACTCATTGCAAAACACTTATTTGGTGTGATAACCCAGTTCTAACCCAGGGTGAGATGTTTCTCTTTCCTTTTAGAAAGCTCAAAGTTCAGTACTTTGAGCTTTACTAAGCATATGTTGTGCAAATAACTAAAGACTTGAATTGATGAATTTGGATGATGTTGCAGGTATTACACCTCTTGACATCATCTCAACAAGCTTTACCTCAATCCGAGGTACACGATGTTGTAGGTGTGGTTCTTCTGATGTTTTAATCATGTCTAGTTCAGTAATAACATTTGCCTCTTTTGTTTGGAAAAATGGGCTTTTAAAAAAATGTACTGTTTAAAATGGAATCTCAAATATATGGCTAGTGTATGTATTCTTGCTTTTCATTGTTATTGACAATCTCTGCTGTTACTACTCGCCCGGCTGTGATATAACGAAGCACTTTAGCACTTTCTTTCAACTGACGGAGGACTTTCCTTTTCTTATTAATGTTTATTTTGTTCTACACAACTATTGTGAAGTCCACAGATAAAATGTAAAGGAACAAAACAGTAATTGCTCTCCAGTAGGACAGATAGTTAAGCCAACAGCAGAGCTACGAGTGAGAACAACGAAACCGAGAGGGAACGAAACCGAGAGGGAACGAGTGAGAGACCCATAATCTAGTAAACCTTTATGCGTAAGTGTTTATTTTAAAGTAAATTTGATTCGTGAGAGAGAGATAGAGCAAGACCCGCAGCGCTGTAACTAAGTCTGAAAATTGAAACTTCTAAAACTTTCCACTAAATGTGTCTGTTTGAGTTCATAGAGGAAGATTTTAGAGAAGATCTTAAGTATCAAGCACGACCTTTCATTATTAAAGACTACTTTATTACTCTGTCATATTTTTTTTAACTAAGCAACCAATCCACTTCCTGTTTACCCCGGCACCCACACGCATGCCCAGTGTACGTGAAGAGTCACGTGATATTCGTTTTCAGGCGTTTTAGTCTGGACGGAGATCATTTTGAAAAAGATGCTGAAGCGCCGTGTGGACGGAGATCATTTTTCTTTTAAAAGGAAAATGTAGTAGTGTGGATGTAGCCTGAGACTGCATGGTAAAATAGGCACAGAAACTTCTGTTCAACTGCATAGACTACAAGTTCTTGAAAAATACACCCATTGTTGCAGTCTGAAGTGTGTTGTAATCTAAACCCAGAGGGTCTTATAAGAGTAGACCTGGTTTATGAATTCATGGTGAATAACCACTGGTCTAAGAACCGCCAAGCCTAGGGTCAATTATTAATTTGTTTATTTTATTTGTTTGTTTGGTAGGGACAGTGCACATTAATAAAACATTCCTGTAAATGCGCCAGAGTTCGCCATCTGTAGTCCCCAGACAGATGTGACAAAAAAACAGAATATAAGATTAAAATGACAAAGTTATGCATTATTTAGCCTTTACAAAGCATGCAGAAACAATAAAAGAAGAGAGAATATTAATATGAGTAGAAACATCAGGACACTTGTACTACATGGTCAATTACTATTAAGACATGAAACACAGAGGCTCATAAAACAGCACATGCAAAGCAAATAAATGAGGGATAACTATGTTAAATAGAAACATGGACTCGAGACAAGATTATGTTGCATTGTCTTTATGCAGCATTACTCTTGCCAGCATTAGATGAAGAAATAGTTTTGATTCTCTCTGATACACAATATTATAACCGTGGCTAAGTGGAGAGCAGGGCCGTCCTTCAATCAGAGGATCGGTGGTTTGATCCCCGGCTCCGCTCGTCGCATGTTGATGTGTCCTTGAGCAAGACACTTAACCCCAAAATTGCTCCCGTAGCTGTGCCTAAATGGTGTAATAGAATCTGTAAGTGGCTTTGCATAAAAGCGTCTGCTAAATGACTGCAATGTAAATGTAATGTATAACACACATGGTTAGTTAGCGTTAGCTGACATTGGTCACCAACCAAAACCGCGGCCCAGTTCTCAAACACAACTCAGTTTCTGGCCAATGGCTGTTACTTTCCTTCTGGTCTGTGTCCAGTCCCTTGCCTCCTGAGCAAGCTCATAATTATGCGGCTGTAGTTCGTCATATGCATATTAATGTGTATGTTCAACCTCATCAGTGTTAAAACTAGCACTGGGATCCAAATATGACCTATTTCGGTCTCGCTCCGTTATGTAACTTTACTTCCACTGTATCTCACAGAGAAGTCCAGATGTTAAAGCAGTGTATATACTGTATAGACATATTTATATTTATTCATCCAAAGCAAATTAGTACATTCAACCTCTGTAAAGAAATGATATATGAAGTCATTCCATTTCATTCAATTTCAGTTCATTTTTACGGTGCAAAACTCATTTCTATTCATAAATTAAAAATAATCTTCTTAATGTGGACATTTAAGTATAGCCATTGCACTTGATATAACATGACAATTATTTTCACACAGCTGTCAGGGAACATGAAAAAAACTCCACACTCCCCTATTTGTCTGAGAGACTCCAGTTTTTCATTGCCCTCTCCCGTTTTTCTCCCGTATTCACAATTCTCCTGTATTTCTCTTAAATGTTGTACAGTGAGTATGAGCCATACCGCTCTAAAAGTCTCCTTTTTCCACCAGGACAACAGTACAGCTACACCAAATGTCTCCCTGACATGCACGTGACTAGTGAGCCGCTTGCGTGAGAGAGATGGAGAGTTTCTTACGGAAAGTCTTAAAGAAAAAAGGTGCATGCCTTTTGTAAAGTCTGAAGCTTGATTGGTTTTTATTGAGCCCGGGGTTCGTTGCAATGTGACTCACCATTGAGTGTCTGACAAACATAAGAAGACGACATGTGCACGAGGTCCCTGCTTGGTAAAGGGAGACCTTGACGCAGCGCTGCCATACCATTGTTCTGACATCCCATTATCATGAAACCATGATAGTCCGATTAACGTCTTTTATCTGACAGAAAATACGAACTCCCCCTTCAATTAACAGAAGTACATGGCTAGTTTTTTTTCTTCCTACCACGGTGAAGGCATGACCCACCCCACCCTGCCACTGGTGACACACCCTGATATTCTTAACCTACGCCTAACTAATGTCCTCATGCCTAGACCTAACCAAGCCCACCAACAAGTAAGAGGGGCAGAATGGTGGTCATGCCTTTGCCAGTAGAAAAATATGTCATTCTGCATAACAATTAGCTGCAAGCTTCAGTTTGTTGCAAGAGAGAGTTTGTATTTTCAGAGAAATTTGAAAATTAGTTTTCAGGGTAACTGAATGACTGACACATGGGCTTTTGGTTCCAACGGGACATTTTTTATTTTTATTTGGGGGTTTGTAATAATGTGCCATGTGAACAATGGCCAGTTACCCAATGCAGTAGTGTATGCTGAGACTAAGATGGCCTCGTTGGTGGCCAAACAGAAGAGCCCCTTCACCTTCAGTGATGAAAGGAATCGCTCAGTGAAAGACGTGCTCCTGGACTCAGAGATTACCAAGCAGTACTCAACAAAGTATTTCACATACACATGCTGTTGAAGTGTCCTTTTTATTTTGTTATTTTCTTTCTTTTAAAGTCACCAGAATGCAGCAAGTAAAGTCTCTGAAACTCGTGTTTTTCTGTGGGAGGACCACAGATCCCTGGTGTGGTCTCCAAATCCTCCCTGTTTTGGCCTAGGTCTTATTTTTGTTTTAAGCACCATTATTTTCAGGTATCCCATTTTTAAGAGGATCCAATTAACAATATATGCATCCCTCAGGGCTTCCCATATAGACTACCAGCGCAGTACTGATCTACCATAAATATGTTACATGTAGGTGGACAGCACTGACGAGTCTAATTGATAATATTGTATTGTTGTTGTGTAGAATCCAGCCACAGACGTGTTTCTCTGGGATCTATGGGAATGTGTTTCTGGGTGAAGCATATATTGTCTCTGTTTGGGGGTAGCTGATGGTGTATCCGATAGACCTCCTCTCTAATCTAACCTGTCTCTGGGGCCTTGCTGAAGAGGTATGGTGTGCGATGTGAAGAGAGATAGCAACTACAGGCTGTCCGATTTATAATTCTGATTAAAAGAAGTGATTTCCCCTCTCTGTCATCCCTCTCTGGTGGAAGATGCACAGCAGATGAGAAACAGGACGGAAACACTGACCAACATTCAGAGGAGATTTGTGACTTTGGATTCAACCTTCCCGACAGTGGAAAGACATGCAGCCCGGCGACTCCACCCAGCAGCCCCTCAACCTCTGCCTGGACACCACCACGGATAGCATCTCTCCACATTATCAGCGAGGGGCTAAAGAAAGCATCTTTCATGTTTTATAACGCGGGAGAGTCAACAGGAAATGAAAGAGTGCCGGCCTGGAAGACAAATAAAGAAAGGAGGGAGAAAAATCGACGGCAGAGAGAGAAAATCCACTCTTCATCTCCCGGAGCTACGGGGAGAGACAAATTTATGGTGCATGTGTGTGTATTATAGCTGCCGGGGTGGAGTGTGCACCGTCAATGAGAGGACATGTTGGGTTTTTTTTTGGCCTGGCCAACTCTGTCTACTTATAAATGTTGTCATCCTACTTGGGGCAAAAGATTAAAAGGGAGCTTTTGGGCCGAGCACTGGAGCTCATTTGTTATGTTGAAGAAGAAAAGTGCCTGCAGCCTGAAGGCACACACACACACATTTACACAGTGAGAGGAGGAAAAGTATGCAAGGAGAAAGTCACTCTGGCAGATTTACTTATTGAATCCAACCTGTGCCAGCAGAGTTTTAATGCATTCGGAGCTTATGACTCTGCTTTTCCATTTACCATCAATATAATTAGGGACACTATTCAAGCTTCTTTAAGAGCCTTTATAAATCTTTTCTTTCAGCTCATCTCTCAATGTTCTTGACCCTCAATAGAGGCTTGTGAATTTTCAAAGAGCTTGTATATCATTCATTCCGACTGATTCAGAACCTGTGCCTTGGTGTGTGTGTGCGTGTGTGTGTTTGAACTCAGTCCTGCCTGCGGGGATGTTGGAGTGGAGAGCAGGGTGTCGGTGCATTAGAGAAAACAAGCGTGTCACTCAGCAGCCGCTCTCGCTCTTAGTCATATATTATTAGGGCCCGGGGACTGAGCTAAGGCCCATTGAATGTATTTAGAACTTGTATATCTGAAGCTTAAACCCATTTGTGAGGGCATAAGGAGGCTCAAAAACTCGTGAAAATTGGCACGCGTATAAGAAGCGGTGAAAATAAATACTTGATTTGGGTCTTTGGCTTTTCTAAATAAAAGAGGTACAGCATAACCCCAACAGGAAGTCATCCATTTTATATTTTATTTGCCATTCCACCCCATGTTTCTACTGTCACAGGCCCAATACTGTATGAAATCCTCCTGCAGCCTTCATCAGATCAACTTCAAATTGGTTCAGTTACAGACATTTATGATATAAGATATCAAAATCTTAAAAAAGTGGCCATTTTGCACAATTCGCCATGAAACAGGAAGGTGACACGGGACATGATGCATAATCTAGCTGAGGGGGTACTATCCACAGCGAGAAACGAAATGGAGAGAAGGACCTGGTACCAAAAGTGAGTGGAGTCAAGTTTAGCCAAGCCATGCAAAGGAAATGAGGTAATATATGCTTGACATGTTCACATTCTTGTGCGGCACAGAAGTCGCACACAGCGCAGGACTTTGAGACTGGGATTTGTGTGTTGTGTTGGTAAGTTTAAAACTATCATTAAAAACGTTTTTTTTGTTATTGCAAGGTCAAGAAGGAGCTTTCACTCTCTACTTGGTCAAAGTTAGAGAAAGATGGTATTTCAGTGATTTTGTTGAAATGTGCAAAAAGGAACTGCATTCTTTATTTGGACCACCATCTCTCCCAACGCAAGCGCCTGAACAGAACCATACAAACTTTCATTTTGCTTTAGTTGCCACAAGCAGATATTGTTCGATAATTGTTTTTCAGATACGTTTGGTGTGAATATATTCAGGATTTTGCAAAAGCATTCATTCGTGAAAGTAATATTACACGTTAAAGGTGCAATGCGTCATATCTGTCTACATGCTACAAAGAAATAGGGGGCAGCATTTCCCCTCTACTCCTGGGTCCATACAATCTACATTTATAGTAATTGGTTATTAACAAAAAAAGCCAACTACTACCTAACAGCAGGGCAAGAAAACGCAAAACTCAACCAACAGCTGAAACTGAGAGCCGATCAAATCAACACTGTCTCATAATCCTCATGTGTGGCATTGGCCTTTAGGTTGAGGTGTAGCTCGCTTAGCTCAGTTTTAGCAATAGCCACATCCAAGTAAGTATCTTGCTGGAGAGACTGCTGTTCCCATAATGCCTCAAACATGGATGGAATTTAATTTTGTGATCAGTATGTTTGAACATGCCAGCACACCAGCTCCTAAAAAGCTGTTAAGTGGACCTTCACATGAGATAACTAACTCTGAGTTGCTTTTGGAATGGTTGTTTTGGCAGGCACTGACGAACACAGCATTGTGCCATTAAGGCACGAGAACTTGAAAAGAGTAAACAGTGTGTCATGTATGGCAGCCATCTTCGACACGCTGATGATGTTTGATGTTCTTGCCAGATGTGAAGTGCATTTCAACATCGATAAATAGTAGACCAACCATGTGTTTCTACCAGATGACACAACACAATACACTTTGGTGGAGAAGACTGTAGACTGTAGAGGTTGATTTACCAGCAACCTATCACATCATCATCATCCCCCAAGCCAAAATATGTTGAGATGTTTTCTTATGCAAGCTGTAAGTTCCCTTGCCTGAAGCACTTATCAGCTATGGCTTTCCTAACCACGCACACAACTCACTGATGTTGTCCGGTTGCTAAAACAGTCTTTACGCTGCTTACGTTTATACTCTGCAAAAGAAAAGTTGCATTCTGTATTAAAGACAGTTCACAGTCCAACAAAGAGGCCAGGACTCAATGTAAATGTCCAGGCTGATCATCTCATCACTTTAAGACGGGCACGGAGCAGCTAGCCAGGTACCTAATGATACATACGTCACAGAGCTGACTGATAACTAATGGGTAGTAAACCGCAACAGGAACAGTTAAACTTAGCATATCAGTATGTAAAGCTCTGAGTCAGGAGATGCAGGGCTCCTTCTGTCAGTCTGTCCAGTTCAGGTTAGTTCAAGCATGACATACATTTGCAAGATGATGAGCCGTATATTTTAATCTTTCTAATTCAGTGGCTTTCCTGCCACCAGAATTGTCTTGCTAAATTTCCTTTTACACCTACAAATAGTCAAACTCTAATGCAAAGCAATCTATGAGATTTAAATTATAATCTGTGACATTTGGGTTGAACCTCAGTGTGCTTTCATTCAGCACCATCAGGCCACTATTATAAATTGTTTAAAAGGGCAAATTACTGTATATTTGTTTCATGTTTTGATGTTTACAAGACCTAACCATTGAGCAACCTCAATGACAGACAATATACTAAAGACCACATTGCCCTGTGTTTAGCTGCTGACCTCTCTATCGATAGGATGACCTGTTTTTATCTGAAAGTGCGTGTGCGGCAGTGTACGGCGGAGATGACGGTCGTGCTGGTTTCAGCGTATCCCTTTGGGACATCCAGCCAAAGGGCCGGGCCTGTTGAGCTGCAGCAGCCTCAGCTTTTTGCTCCCTGGATCTGAATAATTCACTCAACATCATGCCATCCCTTTCACTTCACTAGCATGAAGCAAGCAAAGAGAAACCTGAAAAGACTGCAGAGAGACGGAGAGCAGAGAAGAGACACGGAGCTAGCGCATTAGTACTGCTCAGGATTTACATGTCTTTGAGCATATTCACAACCAGCTGACTTAACCCTTGCAGCTATCTCTGGGCAGCATCAGTGATGGGGTAGAAGACCAATCACAGCTATGCTGTGGGTGGGGGATATGGCGGGGTTGAAGGTAGCAGGGAAATGGAGTGGAAACATTTGACTAATCCCCAAACCAAAAAACAGAAAATCAGTAATTTCAGATGAATACCAGGGCATGCGGGCATCCCCTTAGTTACAAACGTCGAAATGGTGGCCTAAATCTTTCTTAATACGGTCTAATGGTGCTTGCCGAGTGTTTTACTTTCTGGACTTGGCCCTGCCGGCTCAATGATAAAGCGTGACGCACTGGAGAGGAGTTGACAACTAGAGTTAACCCAATTACTGAACTGTCCCTCTTACATAACATAGCAGCTTCTCCAATTAGAAATCTCCTTCAGCCCTTAACTCTGTCACACATGCTTTTGGAACCGAGCAGAGGACGGACTTAGAGCTTGTGGGGAACAATTAGAATGCTGCTGAAGGAAGTGGACTCATCAGTAAATACTGCAGGGGGGAACAGACATGTCATTATCTGTCCTCTTGTCATAATCCGACATCAGTGTAAATGCAGCTGACATGCTGGTTTTGCCTAAATGGGAGTCCCTGTAATTGGTACTTGTTATCATGGTTAACATCAAAAGCATGGCGGCACAATCAAATCAGTATGAATTTTCTATTTGGCATCCACACAAACACACACTCCCACACACTGAATGAGAGCAGCGGGCGCCCAGAGGGAGATGGCCCAGCACGATGATGATGGTGCGTGTTACACCAATATCATTCCTCCCTCTTGACCCGTGGGATGTTTGATCGGCTAACTGCAAGGACCTGAGACGCAACTCAGGGAACTGGCAGGGTGCCAGGGATGTAAACACATACACTGGGGCAAAGGAGGCCTGGAGACAAGTGGGGAAGGCTGGAGAGGAGATTAGTAGGCAAGGAATGGAGAGAATATTATGGGGAATAAAGGCCAGGCTAAGGTTAGTGCTTGAAACAAAAGTTGTTTGGTGCAAACTGTCAATTCTGACATCAGAAAGCACGCAGAGAGTGGTTCCATACATGGTTCAGCGATCCAACAAGCACATCATTTGAAGTACACAGAAATGGAAATGAGAAGAATAAGAAACTATGGGAGATTAATAGGAAAGTATAGGAGGTAGAGAAAGAACCGCGGCTTTGTTGAAAAGGGGGAAGGAGAGGAATGAAATTGGCATGGAATAGAATATTAGAGATAAAGAGAGGAATCAAGGTGTCGAAGGAGGTAAGGAGAAAGAGAAGGGAAAAGGCAGCAATGAGAGGATGGATAATTTGTAGGGAAGTAAGGAAACATGTTTCATAGGGAGATGCAGTTTGTTCCATTATTAGTTAATCTAACTCATGTTGAGATTAAAAACCCAACACCAAGGCAGGCTAAGCCTTCAGGGGAGAAGACATTAAAGGATCAGAAGGAACTGTACATGACACAAGGCTTCATAAGCAGATGTACCAAAGGGTTCAGAGTCACAGAGGGGGGTACTGCTGTACATGGGTGTGTGGTGTTAATTAGACAGCTGTGTTGTAATAGTTCCCGCATTACTTCCATTCACTGGATGACATCTTCGGTAACAAACAAAAAGCCATCTGGGCAAGCTGGAGCAAGTGGATGGTACACCAGCATTCAGGGTTTGGTTTCGTTGGCCTAACAACCACAAAGTCAGCCAGGCGGTCTCCGCTGCTGCTCAACTCCACTCAGACACAAGGAACAAGTTTCATCAAAGTTTGTAGCATTTGCCACCAGGAGTCTCTTCTCTTTTGTCAAACCCTGATTAGCCTTCGGTTTTCTACTTGGATCAAAGGACCGTTTGGGGAACGGTAGGAGCCGAGCCGGCAGCTGTTGAAGCTGGCTGCTCGTTGTGCTGTGGGGTGGAAGGTGGCGGGGGCTGAAGCCTCGCTGATAACCTGTCTGGTAAACTCTGAATCAGTCACATAGGCCCAATATTGATAAGCCTTTAGCTTCTGTTAAAAGTCCTCCGTGGGGCACGCTGGTGCTCAGCAAACGGCTGACACTTTAGGAAAGAAGCTCTACTCACTCGTCCATACCACATGCTAACAGTGCTACACCTCGGAAATACCGAAGTGCAGTTGTAATGCTTTGTTTTTAGTTTTTTTTAATGCTGTGAATGCCTGTAGGTCAGTCAGTCAGGTGGTCCACCACTAACCCTGGTCTCGACACAGACATCCTAAGAACTGTTGGATGGGTAGCCTCCAAATTTGTCACAAACTTTCAATTATGTTGATCTATTGACACAAATTTGGTACAGCGATCATGTTCCTGGTTGTATTCTGTTTACCCCCTGACTTTTGATCTAGTGTCATCATCAGGTCACAATGTCAGTTTGTTCAATAATTTGGTTTATGATCAAATATCTGAAAAATGTATGTCATTAAAGCCTCCGCTGTACTTACTTATTGTTGTGGAAATGTATCATATTCTTTTAGTTATAACTTGTATTGCTTAAACCTGAACATATGCAGACGAGGCCAACCAGACTCATTTAAAACCTAATAATAAATGTTATCACATCGAAGGTATTTTAGCATTTCTGGCTTACCGTAGTGTCATCCTGATCTCACCACTTAACCCTCTTCCCACCAAAACAATACCAAGGCTGGGAACCTAGCCTTGGTGGATGCATCGGCAGGCAGTGGAGGACATATGCGAGGGGGGGAGGCGAAATAATGTGCATATATACTCTGTTAAACTATTCCTTGTTGTTAGACCTCCAAACCATCTGTGCGGGAAGAGCTCTATCCATTCAGCGGAATTATTGTTAGTGTCTGTTCAATAAATATGTTTTTTATATTTAAGAGTTTTCTCATCTCGGTTATTGCTCACCGGGAGGTTAAAAAGATTATTTTCCACCACACCTATCACCGCCCAATCGGACAGAAGTGGGGCATTGGTAAGCTACAGCATGACAGTTGGTCTCATCTTGTCTAGAAGACCAGGATGCCTCATTATTATTACCTTGCATGGCAACTGGATTCTCGCAATATCACAAGATCACACAAATATCCGTCTTGTACGGCTTCAAGTACTAAATTTGTGTTCGGACCGATCGGCATCCTGTGAGGAGCTACGTGTGACGACACATACACATTCTCACCCCAATGCATCAAATACAGATCCGAGGCACTGAACTTCAAACTATGACGCTCTAGGTTCCCCTCTAGCGCTGTGGACGTGTCAGGAATGGCGTGTCGATACACAATTGTTACAATGCAGAGTATTTTTGGGAAAATAAACTTCTGCCTTTACAGGCGGTTACAGGAAGCTAGGCGGCTCCCAAAGAGGTTAACGTAGATACCGCAGCACCAGTAGCTGGAGAGACAAGTCCTCTGAACCCAGACTGCACCCCGTGAGGTCCAGTCAGATCCTGAGGTGGTTCAGACACAAATGTGAAGCACCAGCTTGTGTCAGCAAAGCTGTGGCGACTTAACAGCGGACAGAGCGTCAGTGTGTCAGAGACATGACTCAGAGTGACTTGTTATTGGACTACATCTCTGGTAGACCATGCTATTTGCCGAAGGGACATACTCCACACCCTCCTACACACACACACACACACACACACACTGCCCACAGCCGGGCTTGGATAAACTGGTAATCTTGTGAAAGCAGCAGGATATCAAAATATCACTAACATGGTGAATCATGCCTGTACACAGCGATGACCACAGCTTGGAGGGCAGTCTGGCTGTGGAAGTGTGTGAAGTCTGCTTACGTTGGTACTGACTACAGGTGTCACATCAGAGGATGATATGGTTGGTCACTGATCGGCCAGATCAGTCAGCAGGTTCAGGTGAGAGGAACACACACACACACACTCACACACACACACACACACACACACACTGACACCTCGTTACTGTAGCCTTGCATTCTGTCACTGGGAACATGTGTGCTGCTCATGTTTTCTTGACTTTCACTTCCAGCAGAGCTCATAACATTTCTCTGAGCAGTTTTTTTTTTTTTTTTTTGTTGCTGTTGCTAAGAAAGTGGGCCGCAGCATTCTGACTCTTCCACCTGTTGATCCAGGGAGTTAAACTCCATGCACAGCCCATTCAAACAGTGTAATGGATCTGATATACGAATGACAGCAGCGACCGGCAATATTTACATTTTTGTATGCATATGAAGATATACACAAAAAAAATAAAGAATATACAACAACACAATATATTCAATTACTTTACACTTTGTATCTACAATACTTGGTTAACCTAGAGTGGGTTAAACATTGTATGTAATCAAATAAGTACATATTCATTCTGGATTTCTTCTTTGGTACAAATCAACAAAAGGTAACAGCAGAGGAGAAAGTCAATAGCTCATGGTCATTTGAAGTATATTAGACTTATATTTTTAATTGTGATTCATTATTACTATTATGTATATGCCTAAGTATGCTGCACAGGAAAAACAATACTGATTATATGTTGAGATTCAGAAGAAGATATATTTGCTCTATACTGAAAATAAACATCAGTCTAATTAAAAAAAACAGCATATAATAATGATTCCCAATGTTTATGTACACTTAAACATGTTTATGTACACTTATTGTAACCACTTAAAGATATTGAATCAGTGGCGGAAAACACCTAGTTATCACACCTAGTTATCACCTCTCTCTCTCTCTCTCTCTCTCTCTCTCTCTCTCTCTCTCTCTCTCTCTCTCTCTCTCTCTCTCTCTCTCTCTCTCTCTCTCTCTCTCTCTCTCTCTCTCTCTCTCTCTCTCTCTCTCTCTCTCTCTCTCTCTCTCTCTCTCTCTCTCTCTCTCTCTCTCTCTCTCTCTCTCTCTCTCTCATAATATTTCCATCTGACCCTCTTTCAGTCCCTGTGCATCCCTCCCTTTCTTCCTCCATCTACCTGTCTGTGAACAAGGTCACAATAATATGAGGAGGCGCAGACATGAGCACTATGCATTAGCATATGCTTAAAGGTAGATTATGTATTTCCCTCTGGCCTCTTTTCATTCAGTCCAAACCCAATCAGGTATTCTGAGGAGAGGCCAGGGGAAAAGGTCGGGAAGGGTGCCCACATGATTAGTAAATGTGTTCATTATCCATAGAACAATAATCGATATCTAGGCTCCCTGTGAAGGGAGCTCAAGGTTTTAAAGTGCACAGCATTCAGTGCTGGAGCTTTTTGAGTTCATGAGGGCCGAGATATAATATTTGACATGTAGAAAGTAGCTTACACTACAGCCAACAAGGCTTTCTAACGAAATCACTTGTGACTGACTAAATGTTGTGGAAGAAAACAACAAACAGAACTTAGGCTAAACTTCAGCAAACACAACATAATAACAGGGGGTACAGTTATATCTGATGGGCTAATGAGCAGCAGGATCAGCACCTAGAGACTGCTGCGGCGCAGTCCTGACACTGGACATTTGTCCTGATTATATTTTCATCTCATCTGTGAGGGGCCACTTTGGTCCCCATGAAGTAAATGTCCTCATCCACCCATGTACGCATAGCATGCACGGTGTCTACGCATGCTCCCGTTTCATTTCACTCGCAATTTTAGTATGAATGGATCCACATGCACGTCAACGAGACTGGTACAAGTCCGCAGCTGTGGACAGTACGCCTGATGCATTAGGCTAGGCCTCTTAGTAATGAGCTTGTGACTGAATGGGAGCAAAAACCAGACCAAAAAACCAGCAGCGTTTGTTGTTCATTCAAATGTCTGAAATGACAAAGACTTCTTGGGGTCATGTGCCCCTGAGTGAAGGCCAAAACACAGTGACATCGTTATTATCTCCACAAAACCTGCAACAGTTTAAGATGCGACTTTGACACAGCAGACCACTTCCATTTCCTTAACTTCATTTTACTGTGAGGAACTTTTAAACTGGTTGTGAAACAGTCTCCGTTTAATCCCGATGCTCCTAATCAGGGGTCACTAGTAGGCGGACCGCGGTCCAGATCCGGACCCAGACGCCGTTGAATCCGGACCCTGGACCTAAAACTGTTCTATTTTAACCAGCTTAGCTTTTCTAGCCTTTTTTTTCCTAGCACTAGTTCAGCGGTCCAGGAAACACACCGACCAATTACATGCTTTGTAAATCACATCATGTGTATCCCGACTCGAGTGTGATTTACACACGCGGGGGAGAGACGAGGAAAGAGAACGAAGAGCAGAAGAATTACGTGAGTCAGAGAAGTTATTTCACATGACGTTCTCCAAAAAGAGAAAAGTGGAGAGAGAGACCAGAGCCTTTAACCAATAATGGACAGACTCTTATATGTTAGTTCTTCCCACAGACAGTTTAAAACCAGTGTGTCTCATATGTTCAGAGACCGTAGCGGTTAATAAAAGCATTAATGTGAAGCACCACTACGAGACAAAGCACAAATCTTTTGCACAAACGTACCCACTCACATCTGAAATGAAGTCACAGATAATAAACAATCTAAGAGCTCAATATGATCAGAATCCTAAAATATGAATTCACTGACCAACAATGATGTTAACAGAGAGAATAGAGCTGAAACAAGTGGTTTAATAACCACAGATAGAGTCCATGCTCATACATTTATCTCATTAGAAGATGAGAAGAAAATTATATCATGTTTTTATTGACATCACTTCACACCTGAATGAACTAAATTTAAAGCTGCAGGACAATTCAGTGAAATATTTCTTTAAATGAAGTACTTAATTTTAAGCACAAAAGCTTTCTGTTATTTAATGGATTCTTTAATCCATCCCTTATTTTACTTGAAGCAAGAGAAGAACATTTATTTATTATAATAATAATAATAATAAGTATTATAAATAAATATTGTTTAGATATTATTCAATTGAACTTTCTTTATTTGATTTGTCAGTTGTTGACTTCATACAGACGTTAATTCAACTGTTGGCTACTTTAATACATATGGGACTAAATCATAGCAAGTTAGACATTACTGTGATGTTCCGGACCTTTAATGAGGAAATTCTCTCTAACTGGACCTCGCTGAATATTAATTGAACACCCCTGGTCCATATGACCTCCATCAGTAAACGTGACCATCAAAGAGAAGATGGTCTGTTTCTATCAGTGGTGTATAAAGTACTCAAAAGCCATACTTGAGTAAAAGTAAAGATAGCTTACTGGAAAACTACTCCAGTAAAAGTAAAAAGTCACCTATTAGAATACTACTTGAGTAAAAGTCTTAAAGTATCTGATATTTATTGTACTTAAGTATCAAAAGTAATTTTCTGATATTAAATGTACTTAAGTATTGAAAGTAAAAGTACAAGTAAATGCTGTTAATAAAAAAGCAAAGCGTCAGAATTTTGAGAATTATGAAGTTTATTCTTTTAAGTGCTGTGGCCACCATGACCAAGGACATGGAGCTGTGTTGAAAATAATTGGGTTGGCTGTGATCCATCCAGGAGCAACAATGTTCAACATAATATATTGTACATAAGTATACTTTTGCATCTACTATGAACTTATCATCATAATTCTCCGAAAAGCAATATGACACTATGAAGGAGTTGTAACAGTACGTTTATAAGTATGCTCATTCCGACTAGAGGATGTAGAGGGCAAATGCATAATATTGTGTTCAGCAAAAAATATCCACTTGATGCATCAGGTCAGTGTTTTGAGAAAGGACACCCGCCTTGTAAACTCCTATGGGCCTGATTTGAACACAATAGGCAAAGGTTTGTCTCAAGCTGAATCTGCAATTGGGCGACTGCTACCATCATAACTCCATCTGATCATCCACAAAATGACTCAAATATCAAAACATGATCGATACTAAAGCAGCACCGAAAGTAACAACCCAGTCATTACTTGAAACTGAAAAATGTCCTGTTCATCTTCAAAAGAAGTTGGTTTTCAAAATTGCGAGAATTCAGTCTCGCTCTTCTTGGGCTGTAGACTAGTCCTGCGATGCTAAATAGTCTTTCACAGGCCGCTGAGGCAGGTAGAGGTGTGTTCAGCTTCACAGACAGCTTGCGCACAGCTGGGAAGGATTCCCCTAATGCTGCGCTCTCGCGGCTCCTGTCAATCCTATGGTGTGGTGGCTAGCTAACGTTAAATTAGCTAACGTTAGCCAACTATAGCTGCACAACTGTCAACACTTCCTCAGCTCACTAACTCGCTAGCGATCCACGGGTGTTGGTCTTCGTCACCACCGTCGTTTGTTGCGGGAGTAGCAGGTGCTTCCATTTCTGCTTCCATCATGAAATCAGTCATCGTAGAGTGGAATTCTGTTCATGTAGTCGCTCGCTAGCTATAGCATATAGCATCCTGGGCATCACTGGGAATCAAAACACGCGGCTTTGAGAGCACTTGTTTGCAATCGCGCATTAACGTGATTAACCAATGAGTTAACTTGCAAGCTAGGACCACTGATTCACCAAACCTGCTTGTTGCAGTCTGTGTTCCACCACAGTCCCCGACGTTGGTCTCATGATTCATTTTGTTTCTAAAGATAGATTTGATTTTGTAGCGAGTAACGAAGGTTTCAGGGGAAATGTACCAGAGTAAAAGTATCAGTTTTCTTTGCAAAATGTAGTGAAGTAAAAGTAAAAGTCAACAGAAATATAAATAGTAAAGTAAAGTACAGATATCCAAAAAACGACTTAAGTACAGTAACGAAGTATTTCTACTTCGTTACTATACACCACTGGTTTCTGTATAGTTATTCTCAATGCTCGTCATCGGTGCCACCGGAGCGGATTCTGGTGAAATCAGATGAAATCATGCGGGTTCACCAGAAACTCCTTCAGCTCAGACTCCAGCAGCGATCAGCCCCTTGTGGACAGACCCAGATCCGGCTTAGCTGCCGGCTTCAACCTGCAGTCTTCTCCTCTCTGGGAACCGACACCGACACCACGCTGCTGGAGACCCAGGACGTATGTGTGGACCCGCTGGAGGGAAGGGAGACACGGGAGAACCAGGACTGAGAGGGGCAGACTGTCAGACCCCTGCTACTGGAAAATGAGAGGTTTTTGAAGGGATCTGGTCCTCGAAAACACTACCACCGTTGTCCACAGGGACCGCCAACATCAACACAACATGAGAGTTCCTTGTACTAACTTTAACTGAGTGGTTATTCTTGCATGTTGTTTTTTGCAGTTGCCGATTGCAGATGTTTCCCTTTAGTTTGGAGGACTTGTTGGGAATCCCTGCAGCCAGGCTGCAACATATTGAGGACAAGCCTTCAGAGAGAAATGAAGGCTGTTATCACAACATATTGACTCCCAACGTTTCAAGTTCAACAATCACATGCTGGGTGTTATGTTCCGTCGTCCACATACACACATATGCAACAAAGAAAAAGACTTAATCTATAATGAAGTCAGTCTTTGATTTCCTGGACTGATATCCATCACCACAAAGTGTTAAAATAAAAAGCCCGGGCTAATATCCGCCTGCTGTGTGGATAAGACCTCCTACGCCATAGGGCTGTTTAGATTTGATGATCTCTTTATGTGCCAAATTAATTCCTAAAATGAATATCTCGGGGCCATCCGCAAGGTTTGCTCTCGTAATTAAGCAGCACTTCCTAATACCACATCCACTAAGCTTGAGGGCATCTCCTTTTAAGTCTGTCTTTGAGAGGCCTCTTTCTATCTCCTCCTCCTTCTCTTTGGGTTGGGGGGGTCTGACTAAATCAGATGAGGGGCCGCTACATCACTTGGCGTCATATCAGATGATGGATAGAGATGACAGGAAGCTCACAGGAAGGTCAGTGATAGAGCGGACTCCGCCGTCACCCCAGCATTTGTACCTGTTAATGACCCTTGATGTTAAATAGCATGGAGGGAGGGCCTGACGGTCACGCTCCGTATCATCGGAGGACAGGGAAACTCGACCGTTTTATCCGACCAAGCTCGAAGACAAACTTTTTTTTTTTAATCTATCTCCCTCTCGTCATGCTAGACGATGAGGCTGAGGCTCAAAAGGTCAAAATGTTCAGCGCGTTGAAAATCTCCCTGTAGTCATCACAGCAGAGGCTATTTTCATAAGAATTGAGTGATTATCTCTACTGTAGGTTTACAATTACCGGCTCGTCTAATTGCATATTTACTCCTGCTGGAAATGATGAGAATGCTTATATGTAGATGCCATTTAAGGATTCTGGTGCCAGTAATTGTCGGCTGTAAACTGAAATGATTTCCTTCCTTCCACCGTGCAGACATTGGAGTCAAACAACAACATTTAATAGAATGATATGGGCAATAGAAGAAAATACTTTCTCCCTGCAACACAGGATCTGGTTCTGTAGAAGCATTTACATAACTAACACCACTTATATAAATGCCAGCGCATACTGTAGAATAAGCAGTATGAATCACCTTTGGCCTCCGTGCCTATCGCTCTCAGTCTTTTTAATGGCGGGTAAGCAGGTAGTTTAGTCATCCACAGCGGTGCAGTACAGTGTAAGTGTTTGGATGTGTGAGCGAGAATGGCTGCGGTGTGTAATTAATTCGTGGCGAGTGAGTGGGGATAATGGCAGCTCTTCAGCCGGACCGCTCAAGCACTACAGCTGGACAGCGTTTACATGATGGAGCAACTGTCGATGAAGAGCAGCGGCATTTTAAATGAAGATGAAGGGGTTGATAGGGAGAGGGGTTGCAATGTCAGCACAAGTATTCCTGGACTGAGGGCGGTGATAGTCTCGAGGTGTAAGTATAAAGTGGCCTTAAAGGTTTTCATGCTGCAGTCTAAAGTCTTGTTGCTACAACACTTGTTTACTTGGTAAAAGAGGCTGCGTTATTGTCACATACCCACACGGCTGTGATCGACCCCATGGTCTCTACAAGCTCTAGCTTCACTGAGTCAACCGGTTTGTGGTCACTTCATGAATGAAAATGAAATAAAACACACAAAGCATTATATTAAATAACACACTGTGGTGTATCACAATGCAGGCTTGGTGTAGCTCTGCAGTCACCACAGTAAAAGCTGAGATCTGGGATTACACGGTAATGTTGCCAAGAATAAGGAAAAAAGAAACGAGCAGATGTTCAGTTTGGTCAGGTTGTAATAAATCTCAGTTTCTCTTTAAGGCCCTGCTGTATTTACTCATCTTAGAGAGGGTCCATGTGTCAAAACCTACTTTCATGACCTTTATCTCTGCTTATTTCTGTACATGTTTTTAAATTACCCACAGCAGACCTAATATCTTCTGCACACACAATACTTAATTCTGCCAATATTAGATGCATTAGATTATCAGCTGAACATTTGCAAGAGAATAACATTTACAAGTTGTGGAGTTTTGGGGCTTTGCACACACGTCTTCACGAAGCTGCAGTTAATCATATAATGATGATTACACTGATTAATGCACAGTGAACTCGGGGACCCTGAGGGTCTGGGCCCTGGATGCAGCTGCCCACTTTGGTCATCCAGGCTTGTCCTGATGTTGGATGTTGATTTGTTTTCATGTGTCAGCTAAAGACAACGTTCAGCAATGAGCAAAAACAGGAAATCAGCCATTTTGTTGTGTTGCAGCTCAGCGTACGTTCTGGAAGAGGAAAGACCAAATCAAAAGTTCAATTCATCAAAAACAACACCCAGCTGCTCACTTCAAGACAAGTAGGCTAAGGCCTTACTCGGTCTGTGGTGACATGTAGCTTACAGTGGCCAATGTTAGCTAATATTAGCAAATATATTGCTGTGTAACAATGATTGAGTTTGATCACTGAATATATAATCTGAGTGTCATGATCTTGGATTTTTTGTCTAGTTTCCTGTTTTATTTTGGAAGGTCACGCTCCCTTTTGTCATGTCTGCTTGTACTGCCTTTGTGTGTTTTACCACCTTTACGATCGTTTTAAGATTACATTTACCTTCGCTCAATACTCAATGCAACCTCCTTTACTGTTAGCTGTTAGCAGGACTGTGCTGCTTGTCTCCTGCAGCCCATTTTAAAACAGGTTTATTGTTCAATCTGCACACCGTTGATTTCAGCCCTTATCTGTGAATGACAAACATACTGGAGCATGTTTCCCTCTTCAGCACAATGATACTGTGTGGAGCCAGACAGCTATGGACACCGATAGGTGGGAATGACTCTTCTGCAATTGCTAAAGTTATAAGTTTAAGTGTTAATCATCTAAAGCTAGCTAAATGTTAATATTACTTTGTGAAATTAAAGCTTAAACACATTTAACTAGTCAAAGAACAATATTAATTGACAACAGTTTTGATAATAAATTTAGAATGTAGATCCAGTAAAAATTGCAAACATCCTCTGATTAAATTCTTAAATATGGGGATTGGAACATACTTACTCAGATAAGTAACATTTTGAAAACTATCATTACTATGGGTTCATGGAAAAATAATGAACAGATTAATCAGCAGTACATGTTATAATTTGCTGCAGGTCTAAAATCAAGGATAACTCTAAACTCTTCATGTAAAGGAGAGATTTTCACTTTTATTATTAATATATTATATTACAGCTTGTTGTGAAGATAGAGATACTGTAATCTCTTTGGTGACTCACTCCAGTATGAAAACACATTCCAGCTGAACGAGAGGTCTGAGGTCTGCAGAGCAACGGTAACAGAAAGACAGAGGCTGGTAAACACTCTGCTTCATGCTAATAACCTCTGCATTGCTCTGATGTAGCCTCCCATGTTCTCCCAATTAAAACTCCCTTCCCTCTCTGAAGAAGAGATTTGTCTCTTTGTAGTTGCTCTCTGATAGCGCTCGTCTCGGCCTTGCAACTGATTCAAGGTCAGAGGTCAAATGCACCAAATACTGCTTCAGCTCTAATAGGCCGGGTTAAAGTCCTTAGTTCAGCCAAATACAAGGTGCTGATCCAGACTGGGATTCATTTAGTAGTCAGCTGCTGGAGGGTCAAAGCAAAGTGTCCCCATGAGACAGACAGCAACCACTGAAGGAACTCTTCCTGTTCTTGAGCAATGATTGAAACCACCAAGCTCTATGACTCCTACTCTAAACTTTTCACACTGAAGACAATCTTAGTCATGGGGAGGATTAAAAACAGCATTATGCGTGGTCATAGACAGGCACTGCCTTATTAGGTGTAACACAACTTGTTCAATTTGTGTTTTAATGTCAACAGTGTGATGTAGCTTACAGATACGGTCCAAAGTGGAAACATATTTCTGAGGAATTGGCTTGAATCTAGTTCATATCTAATGTGTGCATCCTGGTAAAATACAGCAGGTGACCCCTGGAACCCTGACACCTGAGTGTTGCAGTGGCTATAGTGATTCAATATTCTAAACACGAGGTCCACTCACGATCTTGTTCTGGAGCTGGCAGCCATGGCCTCATCTAAGTGAAGCTTAATGGATGTCCATTAATGGAAGAATCTTTTTATGCTTTCAAAATCCCTCTGTCTGTCGCTGCCCGGATCCTACTCCACCAGCTGACTACGGACGTTCATCTAAACTACGCCAAACACATTTTACAACCTAAGCCAATGATATAGTTGCTGTCAACTTTAAATAAGAAAACTCTTCTCCTCTCTGCTGTCGGTTGTCATTTTAGTATGAACGGATGCATCCCCCCTTTCTCGGTCACGTGATACGTTACCTCAAAAATTAAGCAGGCAAACTAGCGAAAATGAGTAAATAACTTTTGGAGAGCTTCTTTGCAAAGGAGAAAGGCCACTAAGGAGACAGAAGAAGAGCCTACAACTTCCAAGAACATGAAAGCTTCATTTAACAGATAATATCAGGAGTCTAATTAAATATCAGGAGTAATTCTGACGCACCAAACCCGCTCTGCATAATATGTGGCGACAGAGGAAGATCAGCTGCTGGAGGTTGTAAATGACGGTGGCCTTAAAAGTATTGCAATGTTCCACTTACGAGTCGGAGACAGAGTGAAGTCCTTGCATGAGGTTTATTAACACAAACCGTCAACAATAGCGCCGAGCAACTCCAGCGAACATTATCGGTCTTTTTACGTGTTTCAACAACTCTCTTCTTCGTTGGTTCCGGTCTAATAACCTTGACTAGCTCCCGACACAGAACAGGTAACCCCCTCCTCCCCTCTGCTCTACCAATCACAGGCATGCACCTTGACTAACGTGTACAGTGCGTCCCGTGATTGGCCAGAGAGAGGGAAGTGACAGCCTGACCCCTCTACTACCAGCTGTTACTGTACAGGGTTGAGACAATAACTCTGTTGGTGTTTTGGATTAAAATCAAGGTTGAATATCCTGAGATCGCCACAAAAGCACTGAAAACCCTGCTTCCATTTCCAACATCCTCTTTGTAAAGTGGGATTTTCTGCAGTGACGGCAATCAAAACAAAATTACGGGGTAGACTGGCCATAAGGAACACACTTCGGGTGTCATTGTCTCCCATTACCCCCAGATGGGACCGTCTCGTTGCAGAGAAACAAGCTCAAGGCTCCCACTGATTCAGCGTTATTGTGAGTTGTATTTATTTATGCATTTTATATTTGTTTTCATGCCGATCGTATTTCGTCGTGTTTTTCCGCCACACCTTGAAGACCGGTCTGTCAAAATATTGTCTTACATGAAACCGGTCCGTGATGCAAAAAAGGTTGGGGACCACTGGTCTAGACCTAAACCTAACGTTGGTTTTATTATCTAGACCCAAACCTAGCGTTGGTTTTATTGTCCAGACCTAAACCTAACGTTGGTTTTATTGTCTAGACCTAAACCTAACGTTGGTTTTATTATCTAGACCCAAACCTAACGTTGGTTTTATTGTCTAGACCAGAGGTAGCCAACACGTTGCCCGCGGGCACCTGGTCGCCCGCAGGGACCACGTGAGTTGCCTGCAAGGAATGTTATATAAATAGCACTAGTCACCATTGGAGCTCCGTCTAAAAATTTTAGTTGCTGTTCATTTTAATCAAAAATGCTTGCATTATTGTAGATTTTAAAATGACAATATTTCTTGTCATAAGAGAGTTGGGTACCCAGAGGCGCACGGCGGACAGCCAGGAAGAGGCTGCCGTACCGCACTAGGTTTTCAGGTTCCGAATGTCGGGTGCTTCCGTTGGCGCCGGACGCGCGCCGCGAGCGCACCCCGTCGTCAAGTCTGTCAGTCCTCGGAACAGGCCGCGGGGCAACAACTCGTGGGTGGCGGAGGTAGAGGCGAGGCAACGCAATCCGACTGAAAAGTCCCAGACTAGAGGTTTGAACGCGGGTGCCCGAAGGTACTAGTTTCTTCGTGGAGAAAAAGGTACCATTAGAAATGGTGTCGGTGACAACAAACGGGGCTCCCGCCATGACGGGCCGGCATGCAGGCTTCATTGCGCAATGCAAAGGTGACCCAGACTTCCCAAAATGTCTACATTGCCACTGCATCATTCACCAGCAGGCGCTATATGCAAAAGTAACCGGCTTTGATCATGTGATGACTCCTGTCGTGAAGATCATGAATGGCATCCGATCCAAAGCAAACAACACAGGATATTCATAACTGATGATTTGTATAAACATGGGACAGAGTTGATTTGTTGATCATGATTTGTTCAAAAATGTTACAAAAGTGGTTAGTACAAACGAGACATGATTTGAAGATATGACAGTTAATGATTTCATAAAAAATGTTAGAAGTGATCATTTTTACAAAAATATAACAGGTGTGATTTTGAACCAAATGCTACAAATGTGCTTATTCATACAAAACTGTCAAGAAAGATATTAACAAAAATATCAGAGATGTGATACCTCTGACTTTCAAATGTTGAAACAGAATAACAGAAATAAATGTTTAAATATATCTGTGTTTCCTACCATCATTGTTGTGGAAATCATTGTTAATAATTATTGTGAGGAATAATTAACATTGACATGTGATCAGACAGTGTCTTCACATATTATTATTATTAAAAGGTAATCTGTGCAACTTTGTTATTCAGGAAGTTTGTATCAAACAAGTAGCCCTTCGTACTACTCGGTACCCTTGAAGTAGCTCTCAGTTTCAAAAAGGTTGGTGACCCCTGGGTTAGACCTAAACCTAGCGTTGGTTTTATTGTCTAGACATAACCATAACTCAGCGGAATGCGCTGTTAAGAGGTCGGGGTCGTTTCATGTATATCTGTGAGATCATGATAAAAGCACCATTACACCTCTAAATATGACTATGTCACAAGGGTGACAGTCAGTAAAGACTCTCAATAGTTGTAAGTTAATTATTCATCATGTCATACATGTATGTGTGCACTATAAAGGAAAGAATCCGTCTGTATGAACGTATGTGTGCGTGTCCTTCACATATCTTTAGAGCTGTCCATCTTCACGCTTGGCTGTCATGTTGCTGAGGACCTAAAGACGTGCGGTGTTGAAGTTGGTGCAATGGGGGAATGCGGGGTTGGCTGTGAGATATGGTAAAAAGTCTTGCTGAAAAGAATTGAGTGCACCTTGAGTCCAGTATATCCTCATCATCATAAATGTTCCCAAAAGTCAATAATTAACCTCCATACCTATGCTAATATGATAGCTTCCTCCTTTTGGACTCAGATCAGAAGAATTGATTTCACATTCTCTGCACACTGTTCAGTATAGTTGACAGTCAAGAGCCTTTAGTGGTGAAGTCAGATCAGTTTGTACTTCTGCTTTTAGAAAAAGGAGGAACATGGGAAACATTCAAACTAGAGTATTTACACTCATAATTCTATTGTAATTATCATTATAAGAAGAATTATTGTTATTTAATATTATTTCTATCCATTTATTTTTACACCTTTCATCTCAAAATTACAACTTTCTGGACTTTTTAAACTTAAAGTCTGAAATGAATGAATGAGGCTTTGTTCCATCTTGCATCAGAAGACTTAGTAGCACTTTAGATTGGAACATGTAGGGAGGAGATACTGAGTAATCAACTTCCTTTGAAAAGTGTATAGATAAGTCCATACAGGCTTGCTTTCATATTCTAACTATTTGTATATTGACCGTGGATTTGAATGAATGATATAAATGACTCATCATCCCAGCAGTACGTCTCATCGGTCTGCAACAGAGAAATTATTCACACCCAGCCGGAGTTTTCATTCACTGGGCTGAACTGAAGCGTGAGTCAGGTCAGCGCAGCATCCGTCACATTTCCTGTGAATTACCCTTTTCTTTCTAACACAACTTCCCCCATATAGCAGTTTGTATTCCCATGCTGTTCCACTAATGCCTTCTCAGTGTATTTACATGAAAGTCATCTTGCATGAGGATAAATACCTGTACCCATAATATGTATATAGACCAGCTGCACCTGCGCTGTTATGAATTGAACCAGTAATAGATTGCAGTAATGATTATTTCAAAGTGAATTTGAATTTCAGAGTATAGATTTATTGCTGCCATACGGCTCTGAGCAAGACTAAGAAGAACTACGTACATTTAGGTTAAGGCCACAAAAAATGTTAGGTATAGAAAAATCATCACGAACGCGTCACCTCACAACAACACTTTGGGATGTTTTTACTATTTCACAGACTGCCATAATACTGGGCTGTATGAGCACGGAGCGGCAGCGTTAAGCTAACCAGCGGGGCACGCTCACATGCACTAACATGCACTAAATGTGAAGGAAGCGAGGAGAAGCTCTGATAACAACACACTCTCTGCTCAGATAGATCTTACTCCTCTATATCTAGATGATAGCTGTTTGATGAGATGGGAATGTGAAGCACCCCTCCTTTAAGGTGACTCTTTCCAAAGTGGTTAGACAGGTCCCAATGCAAATATAAAGTACTTATTTCTAATCTAAACTTTAAATGACCAATTACTGAACCCGACAGAGTCACTTTCATTCGTCGGTCTCCGCTTGATTGGATACTTGTCTCACATCCACACGAGAGGCTGCTGTGTTGCCAGAGACTGCTTCAGTAAGCATTAAATAATGTTGTTATGTTCGGGAGACAAAAATACCCAAATCACCACAGCATTTGATTAGACGGTGTAAAATGAATCCGGACACGTTCATAAAGGATCTGATTGCTTTTAACTGGGATGGATTCCAAATGATAGCAAACATTGAAAAGAGGTTTTGTTATTCTCTCTGAATTCATCGATGTGGTCGACAAACATTTACCTCTGATCAGCTCTGAACACATATTTCTTGCTCGACCACAGAGATTGTACCCTTTTGCGTTTCTTGTAAGTGCAAGAGGAAGCCGCCCTGCATCAAGGAGTTCAAATGATTTCATTTTATGTTGCCTCGTTCATAAAGTGATACATCTGTACTCTGTATAATTGTACTTCGGTGGACATCCAGACATCTGCACACATGCACCCACGCACACACACTCCCCCATACACACAGGCTCACAGAGGGCCATTAAAGTGTTCATTTGCTCTCTCCCCTCCACTATTACACCCCCTTATCTAGTCCATCTTCTGTTCTCTCCCTGCACTCTTGGCACTGCAATCAGACCCAGAGAGGGAATGCTTCGCTGAATGCCGACATACAGAGACAGCCCCCTTCTTCTTCGGGCCTGGCTGATAAAGCAATGAGGCAATCGGCCGTTCCCGTAAGAGAAAGAGGCCTGATTTGTCTGGGCTTACCACCACTTGTCAGTTCTCCTCTTGACTCACCTGCTCATTGTGCTCCTTTCGTTTCTTTTCAGTACTGTCTTTACACCAACATTGGTGTCACAATCATATACTGCTATTGTGCCACTTTTGCTTTATATTCAGATGGACTACAAACAAAAATTTAGGCAGAACATGTGTGTGCGTTATGAAAAACGTTGGTGCGCAGTGAGGCGAGCTCACTTTATGTGCACATGCTGAGGGGTTTAACTCTGGGTGCAATGTTCAACTCAAAGGGCCAGTGTGGAGCATTTAAGTCAGGGGTCTCAAACTCAACTTACCTGGGGGCCGCTGGAGGTAGAGTCTGGGTGAGGCTGGGCCGCATCAAGTATTCCAAAAAAAAGTACAACTGATCCAATCTTCATTAATAACAGTTCAGAACATGAACGGTTCTTCAGAACATGAATGGGTTCTTCAGAGCGTGAGCGTGTACTTCAGAGCATGAACGGTTCTCCAGAACATGAACGGGTTCTTCAGAGCATGAACGGTTCTTCAGAACATGAACGGGTTTTTCAGAACATGAACGGGTTCTTCAGAGCATGAACGGTTCTTCAGAACATAGGCTTCTCTTGCCTACTCCTTGCTACCAGAGACCTGGCAGCGCTTCCTCTCACACAGCTCAGCCACATTTGGCTTGAGGGAGGAAGCAGTTGAGACCCTCAGTATGGCTTGAGCATGCTCATCAGTAAGTTTGGACCTGTACTTTGACTTATTAAAGTTCATGGTTGAGAAGAGCTTTTCACACAGATATGTGCTCCCAAAAAGGCACATGGTCCGCTTGAACATCCTGGAAAGCTCAGGGAAGGTGGGGGGCAATTCTCTCAAAAATTGTCCAAGCTTGTCTGCTATTCCACTCACCTCCCTGAACTTGGCTTTGAGTTCAGAATTGCACTGCAGGTCAATGAACTCCATTTGAAGCACAGGAGGGGCATCTTGCACATCAAAGGAGAAGGGGTCAGCAACAATTTGAAAAGTGGCTCTGTGTGTCTTGAAGTCTGCAAACCTGTGATCAAATTCCTCCTGTAGGTTTACAATGGCATCAGCATACTTCTCACCACTGAATGGTGTGCCCGCACCCATGAGTGCCTTGCATGTTGGGAAATGGCAGAAGTTTGTCTGAGAGAGCTGGGCTTTCCATAACACAAGTTTTCTGGAGAATGCTCTGACGTTGTCATAGGCAGCACTGACAAGCTGCCCTTGGCCTTGTAACTTCTTGTTCAGTACATTCAGCTCCTGTGTGATGTCAACAACAAAAGCTAAGTCCATGAGCCATTTTGGATCACTTAGCACAGGAACAGCCATCCCATCCTTCTCCATGAAGGCTTTCACTTCTGCTCTCAACTCAAAGAACCTCTTCAAGGCGTTTCCCCTGCTGAGCCAACGTACCTCGGTGAAGTAGAGGACATCCTCATATGCTGACTCTATTTCCTCCAAAAAGGCGCGGAACTGCCGGTGCTTTAAGCCCCTGGATCTAATATGGTTGATGCATTTCACAACAACAGACATCACATTGTCAAACTTCAGGCATTTGCTGCAAAGGGCCTGCTGATGGATAATGCAGTGCAGAGCAATGGCCTCCTCCACACCCTCCTCTTCCAGTTTTCTTTGAACAAGTGCCACCAGTCCATTTTTCCTCCCTGTCATTGATGGTGCTCCGTCGGTTGTTATTCCAGCAAACCTCTTCCATGTTAAACCGGCATCCACAATGGCATCACACAGCTGGCGGAATGTCTCCTGAGCGGTGGTCTGGCCATGCATTGGAATCACTGTGAGCAACTCCTCCATCACTTCAAAACTGTCATCAACTCCGCAGACATACATTGCGAGCTGCGCAGTGTCAGTGATGTCTGTGCTCTCATCAAGAGCAACTGAGAATGCACAGAAATGTTTGGCTTTCTCCCGCAGTTGATCATATATGTTACCTGACAGGTCAGAAATGCGCTCTGCCACTGTGTTGGCTGAAAGGCTGATGTTGCTAAACTGACTCTTTTTTTCCGGACAGACTATACTTGCAGCCTGTAACATGCACATTTTTATGAACTCGCCTTCTTTGAATGGCTTTCCCGCCTTGGCGATCATCTCACTCACCACGTAGCTCGCTTCGACTGCCGCGTCACTCGCTTTGCTCGCTTTCTTAACAAAATCTTGTCGCCTCAGTAAACATGTTTTAAGATCGCCGACCCGGGCCTCTCTCTCATCTCCCTGGTATTTTGTATACTCCTCGGCATGTCTCTTTGAGTAATGACGTTTGAGGTTGTACTCCTTATGTACCGCGACTTTCTCTGTGCATATAAGACACGTCGGAGTGCCCCGGTGCTCAACAAAATAATATTCCGTCTCCCACTTTTCCTGGAATTGTCTGTGCTCTTCGCCAACTTTTCTCTTCACGGCAGGTTTTGAGAAAGACATGACTGGGACTGGGTGAGATATATTTTCCTTCCACTTGGTGTCACTCCTGAATCACGTTTCAACCAAGTGACGAGTTTCGCTAATTCACGTTGTAAATATAAAACTCCTACAACGACTCACGCAACAACTCGGCAAAAAGGTGCGCGTGAGAAAAAGGTGCGCATGAGAAAATGTTTCTTACGCGCGGGCCGCATTAACATTACACTTTTATGTTAGGTAGGGGGCCGCACAATATCGGCTCGCGGGCCGCAATTGGCCCGCGGGCCGCGAGTTTGAGACCCCTGATTTAAGGGGATCTATTAGCAGAAAAGGGAATATAATATTCATAATTATGTTTGATAATCACCCTTCATATCTACAGAGGGAGCGGGTCCTCTTCAGAGTTCAGCATGTTTCCACAGTAGACAAACCAGACACTGACTGCAGAGAGAGACTTTCATGTTTGTAACCATGGTGATGCAAATGAGGAATGATGTTGCTGATGTTGTCACATGGGACAGTGGAGTCGGTCCCTGCAACCTCCTTACACACCACCTTTATGATGATCGTATTATGTACAACCTAGCTCTGATTTCCTAATCAAACACAGGGATTTACTCAAATGTGTGTTAATGAGTCCAACTAACAGGCTTGGAGAGAATGGTGCACCACTATTACTGCAGGTATAGACCAGGCGGCAACCTCCTGTTCTGCCAAGTGAAGCCGATTTGTGTCTTAAAGCTGCATTCTCTCTACTGACCATCAGGGGGCGACTCCTCTGGTTGTATAGCAGTCTATGAGAAAATGACTCTACTTCTCTCTTGATTTATTACCTCAGTAAACATTATAAACATGAGTTTATGGTCTCAATCTCTAGTTTCAAGTCTTCTTCAATACAGCATGATGTTCATTTAGTAAATGATGGTCCATTTAGAGTCAAACAGACCATAAAGCAGGGGATGCTTTTGGGCGGGCTTACTGTGATTGACAGGTCGCTGCTGCTACCAGAGCTGTATCCGACATCACTACGTCACTCCAAATATGGTAACTTCCGTTCACCGGTTGAGAAAAAAAAAAAAAAAGATGATGGCCGTATTACAAGATGGCGACGGCCAAAGCTTCTTAACAGCAGTCCACAAACCAATGGGGGACCTGACGATGACTCCGCCCACTTCTTATATACAGTCTATGGTATCGAAACACCAGTGACCTGCATCTCCAAGTGGCTTCAACCAGGTGTCAACCAGGTTTCATTGAGGTTAAACAGTTTGTAGATTTTCCTTTCATCCAAAGAGCAGTTGATGTTTGTTTAAGAGTGACCCAACCTGAACAGCTTGGCCTGAATGCCTCCGCAGCCTCCTCAGCTGCTCCACAGACGGGTGTGGAGCCTGTTGTAGGAGAGGGATGGGATGGGGTGGGTGGAGGTGGCTGTAAGAGGAGTGAATGATGGGCTTCCTGGAGCAGATCAATAGCTCAAGGCCTCGAGCCCAGATTGGCTCTCACTCCACAGGGAATCCACCATAGTCCTGCAGGCTTGTGCACTAAGCACACACACTTATGCATCCCATTTGGCATCCACCACCTTCAAACTCTACTCCTAGCCCAGCCCCGGCCCCATCTCTACACAACTATGCCTCTACTCCCTACTGCTTCGGTCCCATTCATCAAAACTGAACTGCACTATGGGAATATAATAGCTCAATCACAGAGCCCCGCTCCCTTCTTCACTCCCCCAATCCAGTCTGCATCAGGCATTGCTAGCACTCAAAACTTCTCCATCACTCAGCGTTTAGACATACCCGAAGGAGGTTTCTCGCTCTGTCTCTGTGTCAAATCAGGTGTTTTTTACAAGTAACACGGAGGCTAGAGCTATTTGTTCTGTGCAGAGCTGTATCTTGATCTAAAACTTCTAATTGGCTGGGTTTGAATGATCTTCACCGATGATACCATTTGTTCTTCAAGGCTGACACCAGCATTGCTTGAAAGGCGATTTCATCGGCAGCTGCACAGTGATATCAAGCCACAGATCAGGCTCACATGTCCTTCACCCACAATTGAAACTCAAAGTGTTGCCAGAGCCAAACACCTCTCAAGCTCATTAATTAACTTGTGTTTTGATTGTTTGATCTGATTACAAATTGAAATGTGAAAACAGCAGCTTTTGGCGCGGGGGGTGTGTTGGCGAACGACAGTGTATCCATCAGGGTGTGTGGGATCAGTGGGAATTTCCGCTCCTCGCTCACGGAGCTGTTTGTTGTGTCCGTTCAGTATCGATGCACGCTCAACTCAGATTTCACGCTGCAGAGGTTTTTCCAATGAAGCTACGAATGTAAAGAAAAATAAGCCATCAGCAAATCCTCAATTGAAATAAAGTGGTTCATCAGATTCAATTAAAAGTTAGTGTTTTTTTATTAAATCAACTTTCTTTAATGAACATAACTGGTCGGTACAGATTAAAGGTACAAATCTATGTGGACAGGGGTGTCAACATATACATTTGAATATGAAGTGCGGTTGTGTATGAAAGTCAGTCTTAGGGATATTGCATAGTGACCTAACTGTTGTGTATCTAAAACATGGATGAATGGCTTCATGGAGACTAGATACAGGACATTTCAAATGTTATTATGCATCTGAGTAGATGGATGAGGACGTCTGCAGACAGAAACAAGCTGGGTTGTGTGTATTCACCAGCAGCAGTTCACTGATACTTAAAGGCCAACGAGGACTTCCCATCACCGTGACCTGTTTCCAAACGGAAATGCATGCACATTGCTGGGAAGCACAAAATCAATCTGTCCTCTCTCAGGAGGAGGAGAAACAGCCAGCAGAGGGATGAGTCTACCCCACCTTTTTATTTCTCTCATCCTTCTTCACTCTTCTTCCCTCTGTCCATCCTGATAGAGGATCCCTTCTCTGTTGCTCTCCCTAAGGTCTCTTCCTCTTTTCTTCCCGTTAAAGGGGTTTTGTGGGGGAGTTTTTGCTGTTCCGATGTGAGGGTTCTGGGACAGAGGATGTTGCATGTGTACAGATTGTAAAGCCCTCTGATTAGAGTACTCAAGACATTTTCTTAGCACCAAGTCCATCATCTTCTGTGTTGATTTCACTTGATCCAATTTTTTGTGTGTGTTTGTGTTGCGCTTCCAGAGTATTAGTGTGTATCCCAGGGGGAGCGCTTCTCTTTTTCAAATACAAGAATTGTAATTGGAATATTGTAAATGGTAAACGGTTGGACTTTGAATTTATACAGCGCCTTTTCATTAATTCACACACACTTACACAGATTGTAACTCCAGATTCTATGAGTATGTGTGTAGCCCTCTATGAGCTGTTGCTACTTGCAATTTCTACCAATACTGTGCTGAGTGTGACCTCTGACCTTTACCACTTCTTCGAAGCACAAAACTCTCCTCATTGCCACCTCCTTACCTTTCAGACACGAGCTGGTCCATAAAGGATTTTCTGTGAACGCAGGCATCTCATGACATGACAGTCCAATAACACAGATTGTGCTTTTAAACACATCAGCATATGGAGATGCTTGTTGCTCTGGCAAGCATGACAAGGCTTTTTTTGAGTGTGTCATGGGCACAATTTGTTAAATTGCATCACAATCATCCATCTAAAAGCTATTCCTTTGTGTGATTCCGCTGCTTTTATTTCCCCACAGAGCAGTAAGGCAAAAAAGCCAAGCTGTTGACTGTACAGTACGACAGGTTAACAAAAGAAAAAACTTAATTGACATGCAGTCCGGTAGCGTGGCAAGGGAGGTTATTTGTGGATCGTGTTTGCGCTTGGCAGAATCAGGCTGGAGAGCAGCTCCGGTGCCGTTTTGTTTCCTCCGTGATTCCTTTACTCGTGGTTTGTGTTGGACGGCTGCCAGTGTGTCAGAGGGCATCGCAACTGGCACCGACAGCCTTTTGTCGATTGTGTTACTCATGCTGTTGTCTTGCTCAATGGGGGGAAGCTGCTTTGTTGTTGGCTCTCGCCCTGATTCTCCTTCCTACCAAGTCTCTGGTCTCCACCACCTCTCTTCCTGTTCCCGTTCAGCCTCCCTCCCTGCGTCTCCGTCTTTGACACTCTCACCTGCTTTTTTTCCCTGTTAGCTGGTTTTTATATCTGTTACACACCCTCTGTCTGTCTGTATCTGTCTCTTGTTCTGAATGAGGACTAATAGTGACAGGCACTCTGGTTTAAATCCAGCAGAGAGGCGTGCAGAGCCGGCTCTAACTACAACAAGCTCCCAGAAGGATTCCCCCTGTTTATTTTACATTGTGCTTTAGCTTTCATCTCGGTGTGCAAATATCCAGTAAAGCCCCTCTTCGCCTACAGTGATGCCACAGCTGCAAGCCGAGAAGATGACTGCTGCTTTATTTGCCCCCAGAGACAAAGCCCCCACCCCTTCTTGCTGCCTCCTCCGAGCCTGGCACAAATCAAAATAATGGCCCCTCTTCACTGGTGTTCCACACTAACATTTACACAAGGCAAATGTTTAATATATGTCAACTGTTCTTTGTCCGACAGCGCATGAAATTGCGCAAAATACAGGACGGAGGGCCCGGTGGCCCCCTTGGGCTCTCATGGCCATGCAGGAAGGGTCTCTTTGAAGGAGATGGAGGGAGTCGGGAGGGAAAGAGAAAACAATCCATGAAACTATTCTGGTAAGTGGAATATGATTTAGCGACTGTAGGCCGAGCCAGCCCCAGAAATGTAAATACTTACATAAAGTTTCTGTTCAATATTTCGTCTATCTCAAACCCTTTGAGACTGCGGGCCACCCTGCTCGCCTCCTGAGGCTCCAACTGTGTGTTGTGGTCGGTTACCAAGTGACCTTTCAGGCAATGAAGAGTGAGGACACATGACTCGGATTCCCTTTAATTTGAATTTTTATTTAATAAGACTGCAGTTCGGATGTGGGTTAACAACGCGGTTGGTCGGGTTTATGAGTTACCGATAACACGTTCTCACTCCCAACTTATCAAATACTGACATTGGTCAGTGGCCCTAAGCTCCAAACTATGACGCCGCTTTACGTCCCCCTAGCGTCTATGTAGGACGTGTCACGGGCGGCGTGTTGGTACGCACTCATTACATGGGTAGTCTTTTCAGAATAAACTTTTCTTCTCACAGGAAGTTAGGTTCAACTAACGAATCACGTGACTAAATAACTCAACGTTGACTTTTAGTTCAACAGGGGACATTAGAGCAGCCTCATGGCTGAAAATCCAACTGTTAAATGCCAGTTTGCCATTTCATGCTTTAAATGTGCTATATCATAATGCTTTCGCTAAACCACCTTTAGTTCAAGGAACAAAAGCAGCAGGAGGTTGGATGTCCAATGTAATGGTAATTTTTTATGTAGTATATATTTCTACTTACTTAGTATATATTTCTACTCAGTATATGTTTTCATGCATAAGTAATTTTGCTCTGAACTTTGTTGAACTTCACCGTGTCTCTGTTGTGCAGAAGAAGAGTTCTCCCTTGCCTGTTCACAAAGATAACTAACTGTGTTCTATGAGAATGTTCCAGCACCAAGGCCTTCGGGCCGCTTGCTTTGGTTGCTGACCGTTTGTTTTTCATTGTTGTTCCTATCAGTCTGAGACCAAAAGTCTGAGACTGAAATGTCTGTAACATTGGCCGTCGGCCCCACCTTTGCTCATTCTGTATAAATCCTCTTTAACACTGGCCCTATTTTTAGGCCTCTGGTCGAAAATTGCATACCCATACTAAAGAGAGTGTATTTCTGCAACTACAAGGTCTATTTTAATAATTTTTTGATTGTATAATACAGGTAACACTTGGAAGATGTGCTGATATGTGTAAATATTGTGTATATGTTACTGGTTAATAACATATTTTCACATATGGCACAGCTCAAATTGAAAAAGTTGCAGTTTCGCCTGAAAAAAAGCACTTGTGTCTAAAATATTACTTGAAATAAGGCCTAAAAATGTTAATGGCATAGCCAAAGTCATAGCACAACAGGTTTTACAGTCTCTAAACTGATTTGACTTTGATTGAGTAAAGCAGGCCAGCATAAACCAAGCAAAGGCATGCAAAATTCTCATTTTTGGAAGCAGCAGTTGCATTGCCATATTCTAATTGTATATACTATATAACTAAATATTAACTATATATTCACTTTTCTTATCACTGAGTGTTCAATAATCCTAATAAATCAGTTTGATACCATTTTGAATAATTTTGAGCAGTTATGATGTGTCATATCTGTCATTCATAACAATAACTGGCTCATAATGTGTGTCTATGTGACACTGGTAAGGCCTGTGATCGGCCGATTTACAAGTGTGAGACCATTTTAGATGTGGGATAGTCCAACGGGAGCCATGCGGGGGTGTTTGAGAATCTCCGTTTCTCTTTACTGACTAAAAATCGCAAAATGCAGGGCAAACCCCCCTCTCTACATGGATTGGTCCACCTCACAGAATCGGCTGCCATTTTGCCATTCATTCCGCCCGCGCATTGATACCAGTCACAGTCATGCAACACAGGATGGAGGACACATGAGCGTCGAAATCCGTTGGAATAAATCCAGTGGCTGATGTTGGCATGTATACCCATAACCTTTGAACGGTTTGAAAGAGAGTAATTTCGACGCCGCTGCTCGTTTCCGGGTCGAATCACGAGCCTGCTAGATGTGCTCATCCGCCATGTGCGATCCGTGCTTCGTGATGAGAGATCATACAAAGAGCACAGTTCGTCGATTTTTGGCCAAAATTGTGGCATATCTTCCAGATATGATCTTAGTTCATGTATAATTGTGTTTTGCAGTGTGTAAAATGGCTCCCATGGTTGTTTCGCCCAGAATCTCTTTGTTACACAGGTATTATTTATTTATTTATTTATTATTTTATTCCTTTCGCAAAAGTGAATTGTACACATGTACACCACCCCCCGCCCCCCTCTCGTTAACAAGAGGATAAAGAAAGCTTGTTCACTTTTTTCTTGGTTCTTCCTCACTGAGACTGTACGCATTCTGTTGTGATGATTGAACCTTCTCTGCGCAGAGAATAAATACTTAAAAGACAACCTGGTTTTTGGTATTTTGTATTTCAGCATGAAAAGACTCACGCAAAGCGGGTATAGGAATTTTTTCCATTACACCAATCAGGAGTGTTCTGAAATGATAATTCTGGCCTCTAGTCTCTGATATTTTACTTTGAATCCAAAGATTTAGGTTTGTATCCTCGACTGAGGTTTTGACCGGACATGAGTGGCAAAGAGCCAAATTCAAATGGTTGATGAAGATTGTTAGATACATTTGCCAATCTCAACACTTCCCTTAGGCTTGGGCTGAACTTAACCTTAGAATCAAAAAAACACAGGACATGATGATTGTCTGTCCCTTGTGCCAAGGTGGTGAGCACTTCCAGGAAAGGAACCTTGTTTTGAGTGGTTGACGATCCACCAGTGGGGGTTTTCCTGCTTGTGTGGGGTGTATCTCGGTCTGGTTTAGGTTGTAGAATTTTGGGACAGTTGGGCCCAGAACACATCGTCAGTAATGTTCCCTTGTGTCATTGAGTGTTTCGGCCTTTCAACACTATATACCCTCCCCAAGGGCGGCCAGCTGCAGGATGATCAGCCCTCAGCTTGTGTGCCGTGCCCAACTGTCTCAAAATTGACAACTTTCTGGTCGACGCTTGAATGGTTAACAGGTGGGGATTCTCAAGTGGGTTATGCTGACATAGTTGGAGCCCAGCATGGGTCATTCCGCTTGATCCAAATCCACTGGCTGCTTCTTTCAGTCGCCTCTGAGACCGCTGTTAGTTCCTCATGTGAGACGAGAAGTCAACGTTGATTTATCTGTCACTTGCGTACTTCTGTTTTTTAACTTGAACTAAACGACCATCGTTTCCCAAACCTAACTAAATAGCTTTGTTGCCTGGACCTCCCTTTAGTTTATTTTGTAAAGGCCGTATGGATGTAATGAGCCGGGATTTACACATGTTGCTGGCTTTCGTAGGAAGACGCATGAAAAAGGAGGCGGGACTTTTTGTAGAATATCCTACAAACTGTTATATGAGGATAAGTTGCTCGGTCCTCAGAAAAGCTCAGGACCTAGTTGATTTAAATATGTCTTGTGGACATGTACTGTACTTTGGCCTAATGGTGGTAAGGTATGGAGGTTTATTTATATATATACACATATGTATGTATACACAAGTTGTATACATACATATGTACAGTATATATCATGCAGGTTCAAATTAAAGGTGTGTAACTTGGAACGGTAGTAGCCAGACACCAGAGTTTGCGTCCCATCACCGAGCAGCAATCATGTTTACTTAGTATTAACTATGATTTCTGCTTACCCATTACATATAATTTTAACTAACATTCAAACACACAATTCCTTATCTGTAGCATGTGAAATGAATGTGTGTGTTCATCAAACTATCAAACATCTTGCATCACTCTGTACCATGCTGCCTAAATAAAGCTGCTGTGGCTTGAGATAAACAGAGGCCAAGAAGAGAGGGACAGCACTGCTGATCTGACCCGGATCGTTTCGTTCCAAAGATCTGAGTCCCTCACAAAACGTCACATGAGTAGACTGAACAACTTAGAGCTCAACGCTGTAAAGATAGTGGAGATGGTTGTGGATTTCAGAAAGAGCCCCATCGTTGGCTGACATCTGCCATCCCTCCAGGACCCGTACGCCCCCAGGACCCATACGCCCCCAGGACCCGTACGCCTCCAGGACCCGTACGCCCCCAGGACCTGTACGCCTCCAGGATCCTGAGGCAAGCAGGACAGATTACGGCTGATATCTGCTCACCTAAGTCAACCAAACACCTCACACCACAAAAGCAGTTTCTTCCTGACTGCAGCTGCTTCATGCTGCACCATGGACACACATCATTAACTCTCCCCATCTGACTCTAGGCAACTCAAATCTTTGGATTATTATTTTGCACATACTCTTTATACTATGAGTGCACATTCCTTGCTCACTATTTTGCCCATTCAGTCGTCTTTGTTTTTTGTTTTTTTTTAAACAGCAGCACTTTTAAAGACTGAAAACAGATTTATTTTAAATATTTCTTATATATTTATAATTGTTTATTTCTATATTATTTTTCCGATTCATGAGTTTTGCAGTACTTTTTGGTTATGTAGCAAAACGTTATATATTGGCATTTAGCGGTTTATAGTGTGTATATCCATTACATTTATGGCTGCTAGAATGTTTGTTACTCTGCACAAGAATAGCTGACCACTACTGGCTGTAAGAGCTTATCTCAATGTAGTTTTACTCTTTGTTTATTAAAGTTACTATTAACACGTTTCATTGGACTTATTGTTTTTATATTAGTTTGTGGCACTTATTCCATTCGTTTGTTTCTGCACTGTACGTTGGCTCTGGTTTATGCTCTTAGATGCTTGTTTGAGGAAAGGACATGCACTTATTACTTCTGGTGACTAGTTGTTCTCTCGAAAACCGATGTTGAATACACTTATTGTAAGTTGCTTTGGATAAAAGCGTCTGCTAAATGACTGTAATGTAATGTAATGTAATTGGGAATTGCAATTTGAAAAGGATGTTTTGCTGTTCAGCCTGCTACGGTGTCAGTGAGCTGAAGGCTATCCTCTTCATCAGCTGATGTTTCTCCAGTCAGACGTTCCACACATTAAAGAGGGAAATGATGTGGTAATGCACCTGTACGGGGCCCATCACATAACCCTTGTTTTCCTGTGGTGCCGCAGGCCTGGCGTGCGCTGCTCTCTGTGTTTTTCAGGCGATTTTTAGACACGCAGAAAACTAAAAATATGTTCAACATGTCAGCACCAACAATGTCACAATTATATACAGATCAAGCAAGAGGCGGGCTTTACCACTGACTTCCTGTTTTGATGCCGGTAGATGTGGTTGGAACGGACATTTATCTTAGCGTTAGTTAATGACAATGAACTATATCATTTTCCCCTCCTCCACATTCAATGTCTGCACTGAATCATTCCCCCCCCCCCCCCCCCCCCCTTATTTACCTGGTTGCCCACGCACCCCCACTCCACCGGCTCGTCAGTTGTTTTGCCCGACTCGCTGTGCCATGGGGCGTTCCTGAAGCGTCCGCGCCTTTTGCGATTGGTCTCAGTGTGATCGGGGCCTAAGACAGAATAATACAGAAATTGGACTTCTTTACAACCTCATGATCAGATCACACAGCCTAACACTCTGCATGGATTGACAGTGCATGCTAATTGGCAAAGGGAGCTTTTCTCTGAGTCGTGTAAGATTATTTTCTTATTGCTTTGAAGGTGGGGCTCAAATAGATTGTGTTATTTGATTGATTCAGGTACATGACTAAACACATAGATAGGAATGAGGAGTAAAAGTGACAGCAGAAAACGAGAAAATGAGGACCTCGAGGATCATTCATCTGCGGATCTTGCTGTTGTTGGGGGGGGGGAAATACTAATTTTTATAGTCATGTTGCAGAATGCAGAAATAATGCAGAAATAAAAGCAGATGACACAACTTCCTGTGTGTGGCATTCTTACTTCCAGTATACCGAATGTTGAACACCATCAATAAGCTGCTGCTTTGTCCAAACCTAACATATGGGACACACGCTCTGCAGAGTTTTACCAAATTCATGTTCGGTTGCGTTGTGCTTTTCCAAACAGATTTCCTTCTTAGCCTGCTGACGCCTCATAATACTACGCAGTGTGTTAGGGTGGACTTTTTCCTCGCTTTCAGTCAGGCTCCAGTGCTTCTGGCAGGGCTGTGAGAAACGGTGGTACCTGTAAGCACAGGAGATATACAGCCTCTGCCCTGCTACTGAGAGAGAGGGGAGTGTGTGTGTGTGTGTGTGTGTGTGTGTGTGTGTGTGTGTGTGTGTGTGTGTGTGTGTGTGAGCGGACACACACTCTAACACACGTACACACACGCACGGCAGCCCTGAGTCCAACATTCTCCTCACTGGCTGTAACAATGATGGATGTGGAGGGTAGCAGCAGCAGATTGCTTAGCCAGACATGAAGGCAGAGAAGCTGAATAAAAACACAGATTTCTCATCCTTTCCTTCCTTTCTCTCTCTGTCCTCTTCTTGTTGGCCCTGATTCCCTCATGACTGCCACTCCCCAGCCCCCCCCCCCCACACACACACACATCTTCCTGTACTGCTTACCAGTCCATCCGACACAGTTTGTCTCACTCTTTCAGCCGTTCGAACAATGACCTGTGAATTAGGAGCGAGCTTCAAAAAGTTTTTGTGTAATATCAGCAGATCGATACTCACCGTGCTCTAAGAGGCCTCTAGGGTTTGTCTTTGCAGTGGAAACACTGAAGCCAAAGCGGTGGTGGTGACATGTCTTATGGTGACTGTGGCTCAGAAGGTAGAACAAGTCGTCCCTCGACCAGAAGATCAGCGGCTCAGTCCCCACTACTCTATAATATGTCAGTGTACTGGGAGAAGTAGAAGGACCACTAGAGCAACACTCTTACAGAGGTCTAGGCTATCTGCTGATACAACCTGTTCCAGGGCTCCGAAAGCAACTAAGTGGCATTTGCTTATTTTGTCACACAGTGTTCCTTTTTTTTTGTGTGTGTTTCATGTATTGAGAGTGACAGTTCCTGTTGAAGAGTGCATTTAAAGGGTAAACTGAAGTGAAGCATTTCAATGAAAAGTGAGTGATGACAGAGAGGGGAAGGGTAGAGTGCTTGATGCTAATGAAGGCCACAGAGAGAGACAGAGCTGTGGGGGGGAGAGATGGCTATGGAGCAGCTGGCTGACAGAGCTGCTGTGTGTGGTCACTGCAGCCATTCTGACAGTCACACTTTCTGCTAGCCAGCTAGTCAGCCTGTTCAGCTGTCCTACTGTATGACTACAAATGAATTAGGAACCAGCCTAATCTGTACCCTCAACTCTCAGAGCCGGAGGAAGCTGCTAGCTGGGAAAGAATGAATTGTGGCCCCTGATGATCCAACAACCTGACAAGGTTCGCTGTGTTATTCCGTTTATCAAACACAATTCAGGAATATGAACAGTGTTAGAAGAATGTAACCTGAACTAAAGCTAGAACTACAATAGGATTTGACATACAAATAATTTACACCGGGTTTTGATTTCAAGTTAATATTGTACATCAGTGGAGCATAAGCCCAAAGAAATTAGCAATGAATCAAACCAACAAGTCCTCCAACTCATACGCGCACATAGGTGTTTCATTTCTTCCCTCTAGAACGGCCCAAAGGAGCCGTTTCGAAAATAGCGTCCTACTGGTGGCAGGAAATCTAAACATCATCCCCAAAACCAAACGTTACGGTCGCAGGTTTGCACATGGGACCACCGTTACAGTTTGATATGTTTAGGAAAAGATCATGGTTTGGGTTTAAATAAGAACGTTTGTAACATAAGTTAAGTTACTTATGGTAAGTTAAGTACGTTACATAAGTTAACTTACGTTCATCCACCCTGACCTCCCTCCTATGCAGACTTTGTCATTCTTTGTACTACTGACTTCCACCTGACTTCCTCTTTTGCTGCCGTCATAGTCACTACAGTCACTCAAGGCCTCTGCCTAACAAACGTAAATATGGGTCGTAATAAGCTGCTTGTACAAACAACCTTTGGGAAAATGTTTTGGATGGGGGGGGGGGGGGGGGGGGGTCTCAATGAAGGTAACACAAAGAGCGTTGGCGTGTGTAGCGTCCTTATGTCAAAAGTGTTATTTCAAGTCAAGTATTAGGGAATGTATTGCTTAATTAACACATTAGTCAGTGAAACATCAAATACTGGAAATATTGTGATATATTATATGTGTTGATGCATGACATTCAGTAGGAAACTCACACCGATGGCTTATACACGTGCTTAATGTGTTTTCTCCATCATGATTAAAGCCTTTCATAACAATAATCTGTTCAACAGCAATAATAGAAATACAAATGTCTAATCTTAAACAGCGTTTATTGGAGAGAAGGTTTTCAAATACAAGCAATTTGCCTTGATGTTCTGGTGAATTAAGGATACAATAAACACAGTAAGAAGAAAAGGGGAAAAAACAAGCACTGCAAATAGTCAAGAGAAGTTTACAATAAAAACACATTTAAAAGGATATCTGCTTCTTCTGTTTTAGCACACTTCTTAAACAGTGGAGTGTTTCACATAACACATAAAACATTAGCAATTAGCAAAGATAAAGTAAAACTATATTTGCAAAATTAAACTAAAGGAAAAATAAAGAACAAACAACCAGCAGATGAAAAAGAGAAATCATAGTTAATGTGATACCTAAAGTGCCACTTTGCCCTCTGCATCATTTGTATTTAATTGACCATAATAATTATTATATGATGCTTATTTCCTCTCCTCAAAATGACCACAAAGAAACAACACAAAGGGAAACAGAATGACCACAAATCTATAGAAAGAAACACACATCAACAACAAAGATACACAAAGCAACAACAATGATACACAAAACAACAACAATGATACACAAAGCAACAACAATGATACACAAAACAACAACAACGATACACAAAACAACAACAACAATACACAAAACAACAACAAAGATACAAAAAAAAAAAAAGATACACAAAGCAACAACAAAGATACACAAAGCAACAACAAAGAAACACAAAACAAGAGCAAATAGACATAAAGCAACAACAAAGAGACACAAATCTATAGAAAGAAACACAAATCAACAACAAAGATACACACAGCAACAAAGAAGAAACACAAAACAACAAGAAAGATACTAAAAACAACAACAACGATACACAAAACAACAGCAAATAGACATAAAGCAACAACAAAGAGACACAAATATATACAAAGAAACACAAAGCAAGAACAAAGCTAAACACAACAAAAAAGATACACAAAACAACAACAAAGATACACAAAACAACAACAAAGATTAACAAAACAACAACAGAGAGACACAAAACAACAACAAATATAAACAGAGTAAATGGTATGTACTTGCATGTCTAAAGCGCCTTTCAAGTCTTCCGACCACTTGAAGAGCTGTACACTACATGTCAGCATTCACCCTTTCACACACATATTCATACAAGGTGCCACCAGCCCATCAGGATCCAAACTAATGCACACTTGCACACCGATGAGATTCAGTATTTTGCCCAAGGACACATCAACATGGGGATTGGGGAAGGTGGGAATTGAACTGTCAATCTTCCGTTTAGATGAAAAGATGTCTGTGAAAGAGACACAAAACAACTAGAGAGAGATGCCAAATGACAAACAGGGCAAAACAACCACTGAGAAAAACAAAGAGTCAGGGAATCAATCCAACAACCTTGTGGATGCAGGACAAGCTGCTCTACCCACTGAGCCACAGCCACCTCTTTCAAACAAAAATTACAAAGTGACACAAAACAACAACAAAGATACACAAAAACCACAGAGCGTAAGGACAACAAAGACACACAAAGCAACAACAAAAAGAGGCTGAACAAGTGTAAAGTCAGTGTGTGGGAGAGGGGCTGGGGCCTGTTGCATGTCTGTGTCCAGGGGCCCATTGTTTCATTATCCACCCATGATTACAGGACGGGAGGAGATGGGGGATATTGTATGAGGACTAACTTTAAAACATACCCACTTGATTTGTCTAATTCAGACATCTGAAGCTTCAGGTTGCTTTGCTTTTCACTTTAGAATGCACTTTTGGACAGAGCTGGGACTGTGGATCTGTCCCCCAGCTCTTACAGTGTTGTCCTGCTAGGTTTTTGATGTACATATGACATGTAAGTATTGTATTAAGACAGATTTAAGAACAGTCTGTGCAGCGTTACCTCTTTGTTTTTGTGTTCGAATCGCTTTTCAGTCACAAGAGTCTATGCCAGAAGATGAACTAACGGTCAGTGTTTCTGCAGAAGCGGCTGAATAACAGCCACTGTAACTGACGGAAACGCTTGAGTACAGACATCCTTTAGGGTGAAAGGGCCTGACATGTTTGCCTCATTATTATTATTATTATGGATTGCAGCTGCACTGTTTCTGTTCCAAAGAGCTGAAGCATCATGGGATTGATACAAAGTGGAAAAGTACTCAAAATACCTCATTAGAATCAATGAGCGCTGTGGGATTCCCACATCCAGAGCAATATTGATCAAACTACAGTAAATATAGAAGCCTTGAAAAAAAGAATGCACTGTTTTAATTTGATTTTATTTAAAGGTAAAGGGGGCATTTTGAAGTTGCGCACAGTAAAGCTCATACAGAGGGTGGAAACACACTCACATGCACGGAGAACAGAGGATGTGAAGCACAAACAAAGGACAAGGAAAGGAGAGGACTAAGGTGGATATAGAGCAGTCTGTGGTGTAAAAACCTGCGAGACATCACTAGCTTCATGAACACTACACATGTTAGATCTGCTGAGCGTGAAGGATGGGGCCCTGGGGGGTGGATGGAGGCCCTGACGCAGATGAGTGACTCCCTCTCTGCAGAGCGGAGGAGCAGGAGAGAAGAGAGCGGTGATGTTACCTACATAGATATTACATACATTTAACCCGCTGTCAAAGCACCCAGGGAGCTACTTGGGGTTCAGTGTCTGCATGTTGAGGCGCTTCATTGGGAGCCAGGGGATCAGACTACCAACCGTCTCAGCTGCACTGAGCTACAGCCACACAAGTGAGAGGAAGTGAAACAAGGAGTGGAGGAGAGAAGATGGGGGAGGAAGGAGAGGACAGTGGAGAGGAGAGGGGAGGAGAGAATGACATGACGGGGGAGGGGCGAGGTTAAAAGGCAAGGAAAAGAGAGACAAGAGGAGAGCATAGGAATGAAAGGAATAGAAAGGAAACACAAATGAGAGGAGAGGAAACAGAAAGAGGAGAGGAAATTGTTCACAAGAAAAAATAAAAGAATTGGCAAGAGCAACATGAGGAGAGGAGACGAATGGAGACGAAGAAGAGGACTCATGGGTGAGAGGCAGACTGAAAGGAGTAAAAAGAGAAAGGGAAGAAACTAGAGGGCAAAAGGGATGAAGGGATACAGATAGCAAGAATAGAGAGGAGAGTAAAAATGAAGGAATGAGAAGATGGAAAAACAAAATGTATCAAGGATGATATGGAAAGATGGAAAAGGAAGTTAGACAAGGGGAGAAAAAGACACATGGGAGGATACATTTGGATTAGAAAGGGGATAGGAAGAGAAATGAGGGATGAGAGGAGTGTGATGGAGAGGGAAAGATAAAAGGGGAGATCGGAGAGGGCAGAGGAGAAAAAAAGAAGAAATGAACAGGAGGGACGAAGGTAAGAATGGAGAGAAGGATGGGCAGAAGGGAGGGGAAGATAAGAAAGGAAGGGTGAGGAGAAGGTAACAGAAGAAAAGAGGAGATAAATTGATGTGAATAATGCAAAAATGAAAGGAGATGAGAGAAAAGAAAATGAAAGGGAAGACGAGAGGGGGAGGGATGAGTGGAGAAGAAAAAAGAATTGAGTAAAAGAACAAAGCCATGGAGCTGAGAAGAAATAAATGCTCGGAGAGGGGAGGAGAGGTGGGGAATAGGGGAGGAGAGGTGGGGAATGGGGGAGGAGGGAGGAGGGTGCTGAACCTTTCTGTTTGATTTCAGAGCTGTTTTGGTCCGGTCGGTCCGGTGTAGAGACACACACACACACACACACACATTTCACGTGTGAAAGACCGTGGTGATGTGTCAGCAGTGAACAGTGACCCTGGTGAAGTTCCAGTGCTGATCCGACGCTTTCAACCACTTCCACACATATTTATTTTCCTCTCTCTGGAGATTCTCAGCTGCCTGACAAACCAGCAAGTTGGTGTGAGACCAAAATCATTGGCTCCATTAACATAGCTGAGAAAACAGCTATGTACTGTAGAACAGAGCCCAGGAACAGGATTATCAGTCAATGAGCTTCACATAGCAGCGTGCAGCAGCAGCGTGCAGCAGCAGCGTGCAGCAGCAGGATGCTCTCTGTGGCATCGCGTTCCCTGCTGTGGACTTCTCAGCCATGGGTCATGTTGCAGGACCTTTAGCATCTGTGTCGTTGTTTGCTGTGTCTTTGCGGTTGTTTGATTGACTTTCCAACAACAAAGATTACCAGTCATCTGTCTAGTGAGGCCTGAATTAGAGTATTATGTGGTGTTAGTTTGGTAATACATCAAGGTGTGTGGATGACTTGGTTGTGTCTTATTCTCTTGAAATCGGGACAAAGTCTGTAAAGAGTTCAGCTGTTGTGAATAGCAGAATGTAATATTGATATTTTTGCATTTGGTTATGATGCTTTGGTAAATGATTCATATTTATAGTCAGTAAAAGTAAAGTAAAAGTCAATTACTTTGAACAACATTTTCCTTTTGCACATGAGTAATTTTTTTCCTGTGTTCATTGGTTATGATTCTGTCAGAAGCCCATAGTTTCTGCCAGCTCTATTATATCACATGTATTTTGTAACCTGGTTTATGTGCACAAAACAACAAATGAAATGGCCGTATAGATTTTGTGATGCAGTTGAATTATATAAACGTTTTTTTCTGGATACAAACATACTGTGTGGTAGAATCGGCCTCTTTGTCCGTCAAACCCCTGTCCAGCTGTGGCTTAGACCTAACATGTGCAGTGCTGCACTGTGACTGTAGAAGCAGGACATATCATATTCCATTTTCTTTTGCCTGCATTATCTTATCGTAAATGTAATCAATAGCAAAGATGATACCAGGCTCTCTCTCTCTCTCTCTCTCTCTCTCTCTCTCTCTCTCTCTCTCTCTCTCTCTCTCTCTCCTGCTGTTGCTTTCCTTTCAATAATCCTGACTGTGCTATCACAGCCTACAAAAAGCTGAGCACAAACTCTCCAACCCCAACCCCCAAAGACACCACATAACACCACCGTCTGTCAGAACTGATCAAGTCCATGCAATCATTTGAAAAATAAATCACATACAAGTAACACCTAAATGCCACATCAGAGTTTCACACTTATACATACCAGAGCCTGTGGCATTCTCAAAGTGTCCCATTTAACAAATGAGTGAGCCTTCCAACAAAATGTAGTTCACACCTCAGGAACAGACTGCAGCTGTTCATGATCCACAAGATCTCAGAGAAGTCTTGCTGCAGTGCACGCTCCAGGCCGCATTTCTTAGCAGCGTGATGACGGCACACTAAAACAACTTCTACATCGTATTATCTCGTGTTGTTTTGATCGTTATAGTTTTGATATTGTTCTGGTTTTCTAAAGAACAAAGTTGGATCATGAAGGATCAGGTAGCAGCAGGTAGTGTACGCTGTTACTCCTACACTCAAAACAGCGGCATAATGCAAACAGCAGTCACTGAACCAAAGCGGTTGGGATGCAAGAGCTCGTAGGGGACCGCAGCGTTGTTTCTAATCATCCGTGTGTTTGTCACTCTGAGCGAATCCTCTCACATTACACAACAAAAATATCCAAGTGTTGATGGGTGTCTTGAACAGCTTCAAACAAACAGGATACAAGGTGTTAATTAGTGAGCATTTTGTTCCCCGACCTCCACGCTTGCTAATCTAAGATAACCAACATCCTGACTCCAGCTCCCGACTCATGACTCATGAATATACTCTTCTCGGTCTCTGTGCTTCTCTGGCCCTGCTAACATCTCTGTTAGTGCTTTTGTTTTCATCTTTCAGAACTTTGCTGTGATCCCTATATCTGATTGACTACATGTGGTACCTCAGATGAGAGGACATCTTGAGCATCATGAACTTCTATCATTAAAATTGCTGTGAGTTTTGAGCTCCTGATGAAGGTGCAGACATATTCACTTACAGCACATGGCCTCAGTCCCACTGATGAGCTCTTTGTTTTCCACGTGTTGATGAATGAAATGGCACAGCTCTCACTCATTGTACCTTTCTCTTTGAGCGTTATCCATGCCGCTCCTATTTTCTGCCATTTAAAATTTTAAAAATGAACAACAGCACTTGAAAATGTCCCCATTATTTTACGGTGTAATCAAAATGTCATTTCACAAGCATCACTGCTCCATTGATTGAAACAATTGTCAGCATCCAATTGAGACATTTTTACAAGAATGAAAGATGTGTTTTCTTAATGTAGTGTGTTTGGAGTGATTTGAAGTGGCTGAATGGCTCATTTCCTTTCACATTATGACTGCTGGGAATTTACCCAATCTGGTTTATGTTAAATGATTTCTGATGAACTCTTATCTTCATGTCCCATTCATGAAGAAATGCGTCTTCATCACCAAGGTCTTGATCATTTTCGTTACTCTCCACACTTGCCAGTATTCATCAACTGCACACTGCAGAGTGTCAGACTGAATGGCTCATACTTTCAGGATAACCCCGTCTCATAAGAATGACCTTCCCATACAACTGAACTGCATTAATTACGTCGCAGTTTTAAGACACGTAGTAAACGTTGTTTGAAGCAAAACCTTCAAACTTTGCATCTTGCTGCACTTTTAATTAACTGAATGTTGATATCGATTAGAAACATATTTGTGATTGGTGATATGTTTCCCTCTAAACATGATTGACATTACAGTTTCATTGTCTGGGAAGGTCAATGTTAGGAGCCTGCACTGTTCAGGCCATACAAACTGCCAGCACTGTCACCTGATGAAATACAATCAAAATACAGAGTCACACAGTCCTGCACCGGACTCCAACACCTCCCACAGGAATCACCCGTTCGATAGCAGGTACACCCTGCTGCGTAGAGGAATCAACGGCTCATCCGTGCCAGGGTACTCACCACAAACGTCATGGCAGTCTGCCATCCATACTAATAACAATACTTATTGGTCAGGGTTGGCAATAATATATTTGTACTGCCAATCAGTGACATCTACATCTTAATACAGCGTTACCATGAGGAAATGATAATATTATTTGAATTATTCAAGTTTTCTGTTGGTAAACTACTTCAATCTGCAACTTGTTAGACTTCCTCACAAACAGACACCAGGTACTTTGGATTAACAGCCACACCTCCTCCACTCTGGTGTTGAACACCGGTGTGCTCCGCCCCCTCCCGTTTACGCTGTACACCCACAACTCCTACCCCAAACATGAAGATAACTCTGTTGTGAAGTTTGCAGATGACACTAGAGTCATTTACAAACAACGAGGAGACAATGAGACTCAGAGAACAACCTGCTGCTCAACGTCAGTAAAACCAAGGAGCTGATTGTTGATTTAAGAACAAAAGAGGTGAAGACCCTTCTTGTCTTCTTGTCCCTTTAAAAGAGGGAAAATGATGATGGTCAACATACATTGGTGGTGCATTCAAAGGGCTTGGAAAAGATTAGCTTCCCCAAAATTATCACTGAAAAAATTTCAAACAAATTCAAGCAAATCATAAATATGTTTACGCTTCTCAACGGGTGGTCGGGAAGATAACTTTGCGGGTCAGGGACAGTGTGGGAGACATCTCCTCGCCGCTGGCTGGCACTCACCGGGAACTTTCCTCTGTAACGTTCACATTTCCTTTTTGAGGTGTCGTGACCGATTGACAGGTGATCTCTGGTACCTTCAGTATGCCACCAAGCATACAAATAAAATAAACAGGATGGATGTTGAGTTGCTGTGGTTTATAATCACCTCCACCTCCAGCCTTTAGAAAAGATCCTTCTCTTCACTTCTCTCTTGCCTTCTCTGCTACTCTGCCAAACAGCAAACCTCTTTCCAGGCATCAGGTGAGACTCGGATGTCACTGTTTTGACATTGTTGTTGCTGTGCCGCAAAATCACAGTGGTTGCCAGACAGGGATGGATGGTAAGTTGGAGGGACATTAGGCACAGAGATACAGAGTAGGTGAAACGGAGCAGAGGCAGAGAGTGTTTTTCATTTGAAATGACCTGGACTGGAGGCGAGGTCATCTCTGCAGTAAATAGAAGCAGATCAGAAGCCAACACGAGGCCTGCAAACAGTTTAAGAAACCAAAGCGTACAGTAGTGCTTACAATACCATGTGGCATGTAGGACAAGAAACAACATGTCAAATTCCACTGTCAGATTCATACCATTTGTTACACATCTCAGAATGAAACAGTTGAGAGCAAAATTAACCAAATTGAGAGTAAATACGGTATAAACACACTTTAAAAAACTCAAGGATGTACAACAGCAAATCAGAGAATTTAAAATTAAGTTGAGATATTTAGTCATTTTAAGAGGGAAAGTCATTTTTCAAAAACAGTCATACTGTTATGAGAATAAATCAGTGGTGGGCCGTGCATTTTATACCTGGGCCTTCAATGCTGTCCTGCAACTGAACCTCATTATGATGCCACAGCTACGGTTATTATTTGTTTCGTGTAAAAATTAAGCTCAACACCTATAAATACACTAACTGCAGAGTGCAGATACATGAATTTTTAATTTATTTTACTATATTGATCCCTTTAATTTGTCTCTGCATTTGACCCATCCCTGTATATAGGGAGCAGTGGGCTGCCAAACGACAGGCACCCAGGGAGCCTGGGGTTCAGTGTCTTGCTCAGGTACACTTCGACACGTGACACGTCCCAGTCGAGGATCGAACCATTGACCAGACAACCCTCTTAACCCAGTGAGCCACGGTCGCCCCATGAGTACGCCGAGAGTGTGTCTCCTCTATTCTCTGACTGTAGCTGGGACTGCTGTGAGAGGCTGCTGTGAGAGTAACCGCCTGTGTGTGCTTTGGGGCGGCTCACGGCAGCACCCGCTGCTCGTTCACGACAGTGCAGAACGTACGTGCTTTCACGTCAGAGTCAAAACATAGAAAACTCTCCAATAACACCAGAACAAGTCACTAGATTTGTCGCTAGTAGCTTTTGACAAAAAAAGTCGCCATGAGGGTTCGGAAAGTCGCCAGATTTAGCGAGAAAGTCGCCAAGTTGGCAACACTGGCACCGACTAAATGTGTCCCCAGCGCAACATTGGACGTAACAATAGTTCCTATCACATATAAAATGAAACAAAAATCCATCTTCATAAAAACAAGTTGTACAAATAATAATATTGTATTATAATAATACAAGTATATTAAAGCTACTGCAGATGTAAAAACAAATGCAGTTAACTTACCAAAGCTGCTGTTCACTATTTAAAGACAAAGTGCATCCTCCTTTCTTTGTTAACAAAGAGTTTAATCCCACGGTTGTTCAGTACATCCGTGCGTTTTAGTTCCAGTAAGAAGTCCTTCTCGATTCATGGACGCCAGTGAAGACAGTCGAGCCTCCCCAGTTGTATTTCTTGAATACGTTTTAATGCGTTTGAGGCTGAAAATGTCCGCTCCACAGAGGCAGCAGATATTGGGATTGTCACAGCCCAACATGTCAGGCTAGCCCACTGACCAATCACGTATGTCTAGGCAAGCTAGCAGGCTCTGGCATGTCAAAGAATACGCCCAACATGTCAAACTAAAGATCTGATTGGTTGAACACTATGACAATCAACAATATCGTCCCTTCACTTAAACTGCAAAGGCATTCACTTGTGAGTCTGCAGGCCTCGGGCCTCTCTTCTTACCTAGAGACACAGAGGTGAAATCTGATTGGATAAAAGCTCTACTTAAAACAAGCTGCACTGGAAGCAGAGCAACTGAGGAAGACAGTAGCTGTGCAATGAGAAAATAAGATAATGGGAAAAAAATATATAATACATGTAGTGTATGTATGAAAAATTATTAAATTATAAAATAGCTATAACTTTGTGATTCTGTCTAGGCCAGCAGAGAAGGCTTTGCTGGCCCTAATGGCCCACCACTGGAATAAAGTCATAATGGTATGAGATAACAGGTTGCTTTGAGAACAAAATGTCACATGCTATGATTAGAATAGATGGATTGGATTGTATGTCTCATATTATCAGAACTATAATATGTAAAATCAGACAACCTTTTCCTCAAGATATTACAAAATGAAACAACTCGTTTCTTCTTGGAATGTGATGGCTATTTTTTGTAAAATGTTCAACCTCTTCCCCCCTTTTCCCCCGAACAGTGGCTCTAATACTCCATCATATTCATGAGGTATTTTGACAAAAAAAGAAAGAAATAGTATGCTAGTAGTTTTGGTCAAATTGTGTTAATCCCGAAACATTTCTGTTTTGGTAAATATGTGAATATGGCAACACAATCTAAGTCTAATTTAATAATACAAATTCCAGAGTTTGAGTTAAGTCATTATCCTAAATTACCTTGGAAACACAACTACAGCTGCTGTGCAGCACAGAGCATGACTGACCAGTGAGACATAACACAGCGCATGCCCGTTTGGTTTCGGACCGTTTGCTTGGCCTCCAGAAGTCCTGCGTGACTCTTGATTCCAGGGAAGTGAAGGAGTTCTAACGGTTGTAATTTAGTATATACAGCATCCAGCAGCAACAGTAAAGGCCTGTAAAGGACACTCAGATGGCAAGCTGGACTCCACTGAGCCCTGAAGCCCCAGAGAACCCTGAAGCCCTACAGAAACCTGAAGCCCTAAAGAACCCTGAAGGCCTACAGAACCCTGAAGCCCTACAGAAACCTGAAGCCCTACAGAACCCTGAAGCCCCAGAGAACCCTGAAGCCCTACAGAAACCTGAAGCCCTAAAGAACCCTGAAGGCCTACAGAACCCTGAAGCCCTTCAGAACCCTGAAGCCCTACAGAACCATGAAGCCCTACAGAACCCTGAAGCCCCACAGAGCCTTCTCGCTTCTTCATTCAAAGTGTATTAATACTGAACGTGTTCCATTTCCAAATTCAACACGTCACTTTGCTTGGACGCCAAAAACACCCGCCAAGTGAGAAATAGATCAGATGAACGGTTCTCAAGATTTGTGAATGACACACCCGCAGAGAGGTTTCTTGCTTTATAATCAGATAAAGTGTTTTGATACATGTAAGATGTGAAATATACAGTGTATGTTTTTGTTAGACCAACAACATCCTAATTTACCAAATCAAACATTTTCCCAGAGGGCGCTCACATTTCTACGAGGCATAACATTTTCTTGGCACACACACACACACACACACACACACACACACAGACACACACCTGCTGTCGGCCCCCAGGCTGCTGCTGTGAATGTGTTATTAAGCAGCTTCCTTGTTAAATAAGTCGATCACTATGTCCTCCTGAGTATTAGCCATTAGCTTTGTATCCCTCTGCTGGCCTCCTGGGAGCCAGAATAAAGTGGACTGGAGGAGAAGCTTCTTAAATGGTCATGGTCACTCTCCCCCAGCTTCTCTATCTCTGTGCACATGTGTATGTTGATGTGTTCCGTGCATGCGTGGCTGTGTATTCATGTGTGTTACGTGTATGAGCATGCAGGCTCATTAGAGAGAAGCAGACTCTGTGAGGCGGTGGTGGTGGTCATTACAGGATGTCAGCTGACATCATGAGAAAAGGCGATGATGCGAGTTGCATTTTGACTCTCTCTGTAAAGAGGGGAATGCTGGGACACACTGACAAATTTCAGACTCCACACAAGTATGCAAATAGGCATTGTTGCTCACCTCTAAATTCCTCCTCCAACAACTTGACATAAGCGTTTCAAACAAACGTAATACTGGTTGAGTTATTAGCCTTGTGATTCGTTTGTTTTAACGTCTGAGGCATGTGCAAAGTTTCACAACTTGTCGAGCACCATAAGCACCTTAAAATGAGATTAATTTCAAATAATAATAATTGCCTCACTTTCAATGAAAGCTGGTTGACCGCTGGTCAGTTCCTTTAGCAACATGAAAATGTTTTACTTTCAACAATTTATGTAGTTAGTAGTGCTGTAGTGAATTGAATTATTATCTGTCATACTTTTTTCGTGAAATAAATGATAAAGCGTCAACAAAAGTTAACCACATTGGGGAAATAATATGGTAGGATTTTTCCTGTCACTCAGAAAGCAGACCTCTGAGTGGATTAACCCTGAACTCTGAGTGGACTAACCCTGAAATCTGAGTGGATTAACTCTGAACCCTGAGTGGAGTAACTCTTAACTCTGTCTGGACTAACTCTGAGTGGACTAACTCTGAACCCTGAGTGGACTAACTCTTAACTCTGAGTGGACTTACTCTGAACTCTGAGTGGACTAACCCTGAACTCTGAGTGGACTAACCCTGAACTATGAGTGGACTAACCCTGAACTCTGAGTGGACTAACTCTGAACTCTGAGTGGACTAACTCTGAACTCTGAGTGGATTAACCCTGAACTCTGAGTGGATTAACCCTGAACTCTGAGTGGACTAACCCTGAACTATGAGTGGACTAACCCTGAACTATGAGTGGACTAACCCTGAACTCTGAGTAGACTAACCCTGAACTCTGAGTGGACTAACTCTGAACCCTGAGTGGAGTAACTCTTAACTCTGTCTGGACTAACTCTGAGTGGACTAACTCTGAACCCTGAGTGGACTAACTCTTAACTCTGAGTGGACTAACTCTTAACTCTGAGTGGACTAACCCTGAACTCTGAGTGGACTAACCCTGAACTATGAGTGGACTAACCCTGAACTCTGAGTGGACTAACTCTGAACTCTGAGTCGACTAACCCTGAACTCTGAGTGGATTAACCCTGAACCCTGAGTGGAGTAACTCTTAACTCTGTCTGGACTAACTCTGAGTGGACTAACTCTGAACTCTGAATGGACTAAATCTTAACTCTGAGTGGACAAACTCTGAACTCTGAGTGGACTAACTTTGGGTGGGAAACGCTTCGCTTTCAGAACAGTTGATCTGTGTTCGTTCAGTCAATTTTGCGTTAGTTTCAGTTAAGCTCGTGCGTGGTGAATGAAAAACGCCACCATCATCAATGAAGCTCTGACTCCACGATTCACCATGACAACAGATCCATTGAAGGCAGAGCATCCGTTTTAATCCAGTGGGTGCAGAGATATTAATGCATATAAACTATGTGTGGACTGTGCACTGTTATCTTTAAGCAAAAGTCAGAGCAGGGAAAAGTGTCAATAAATTCACACAATAATTACTTTTAATCAGTTTTCCATGAATTCATCATTTACCAGACTATGATAAAGTGGTGAATCTGACTATACATTGCATTTTAAATATAGTTGTTCAGCTTTAATCTGAAGGGGACAAAACAAAGGGGGCAACTGAAGATGAAAAATGTAGTTGAAGATTTAAAAAAACATATTGATCAATAGACTTCGGAGATATGATTGTGAGCTCACATCTGATCCTGTAATAATGTGTTTGGTGATTTAAAGGTTTGAATACAGTGAATTTTAAATGTTAAACATCTGGACTTGGTGATTCTTTGGCTCGACTTAACTGGTCTTTTTTAGTTTGTTTGGCAGTTCAACTATATGTTTTAGGTGTATGCAATGACCCAACTGTGAGACGCTTTTGCAGAAATATATTTTCTATATATTTTCTTTGCATTGTAACCCTTTACCTTGACCTGAATGTCCATAAGCTGGTGTGTTAGCACTAGACAGACTTTTCATTTGTTTTCATTTCCTCTGAGCACAATGCAAAGAACCAAGGCTCTCTGCACCAAGTGGAAACCATGAAGATATAAAGAGGGCTGGAACAAAAGACGACCATGGACTTTCTAAACATTCTTCACGGTGAGTTTAGTTTGCAGGGTCCAGTAAATTCCCCATTTATGTATTTCCTAAAGTGACCAGCCCATCTCCATGCATCAGCTGTAGCCTTTTCCTAATTAGAAAGCCTTAAAAAGCCTCACAATGCTGTCACTGTTGACCTTATCAAAAGCAGCTTCTGCCTCACATCCCAGGCTACATCTTCTGAAATTATTGCTCCATATTAGTAATGTCGCAGCTCTCACTGCTAATTACTCCCTAAATCTGGCCTCTTTTTCATTACACTGTCCAATTCCTCTTGCCGGTTTCTCCATTTAAAATAATTACATTTGGTGAGTTAAGGTCGAGTGCCATTGGACCTTATTAAAAGTGCCATGAGTCAAAATCAGACACATTCTTTTATGGTCCTGGCTTCCTTTGTTGTATGATTTGTCTTCTGTTCCTTGTCATTTACACTGTCCGTGCACCGACTGTTAAATGTCAAATCTGTATTGTTACATGTACGTGTCGTGTCTGTTTGTGGTGTGGCTAGTTTTACTTTAAGTGAGGAACCAGGCTAGCTTTTTGAACATACAGTGTGTGATTTGGACAATGCACCGACTAGTGCCTCTCACTGACACTACACACAGCTAAGAGTTGTACATCTGGTTTATCTTTTATTTTAGTGATGCCCACTGAGATAGATGACGGGTGAATCAGAGCTGTGCTCTTTTGTGAGTAAAAAATCAATCTTGTGGGTGAGTTGGGTCATTGAGCACTACTCTTGCCATCTGACAGCTTTGAGTTATTTTAATATGGGTTCTCTTAATATCCCAGGCAAGTTGTGTCATGCAGCCAAAATATATCCATATACTTGCAAACACATCTAAACTCCTCGATTGAGGATACAGAATTAGCGGTTGATGGATTAACATTGTTCAGGTAAGACTACAATAACTTTGGGGGAGGCGTAGCTCTGTATGTCCAGAATAACATCCCATGAACAATATGAAGTGATTTAATGTTGTGTGACATAGAGGCACTGTGGGTACATTCTAACCTGCTACAAACCAAACCCATACTTGTGGGTTGCTGCCATAGGCCGCTTAGTGCTTATGAGATACTCTGACTCACTTTGTGAAACTGAAAGAATCTTTTATGGAGGAGGTGACTAACACAAACTGGTCAAAAGTGTGAGGTGTGTCAAGAGTTTATTTATATGATATATTCAGATTGCAAGTTTGGAACAATAGAGATTTAAAAACACAACGCAACGAATTGAGGCAAAATAAGTGGCTGAAATCAGGTAATCAAAGTGAAAAGAAATAGAAGGAAAGTATTTCCCCACAGTAACATGAAGAATTCAAAGAATGATGGATGTTGAATGAAATAATGGGTAGGTCGTCACATCAAGCAAACTCATATATAGTAACCAAAGGTACTTTCTTAACCAAACCAGTTGAGATTGCCAGTTATTTCAGTAACTATTTCATGAGTAAGGTTGAAAATCTCAGAAAGTACTTGACACCCACTGATGGTCTCTCTCTTTCCACCTCAGGCCGGCAAACTCACTGTCTTATGTAATGCCTTTTACTTCACTGAGGGGATATTGTTGCCTCTATTTTAATGATTCCATCTTGATTATGTTGGGAACGTAAAGGAGCGTGTTTGGGTTATCAGCATCTAAGAAACTAAATTCTTGACATCAATAGAATTATTAATGTCATTAACAATTATTAACGATTATTAATAATAACGGGGCACCACCCTGCAAACAGGGACCAATAACCAAACGATAAAACTAAGTCTCATAATTAGTGTTCACTCACAATGTCAATAGTCTGAGTACTATTACACATTCAGAGTGAAAGTGAAGGTTTAAGTTCGCGCACGTCTCTCATGCGCGAGACTCAAAATGGCGGATAGCCAACAGTAGTGCCGTTAGCACGTAGCTACATTAGCTCAAAGCTATATGTGTGTGTGTGTGTGTGTGTGGATTAGTAAAAGAGAAGGGAAAGGAACAAAACAAAATGAAATAAAACAAAAGATTAAGATCCTCCGCGCCGCGCTGGAGTTCGGTAAACTGTTCTCCCAGCCAGAGGAGCAAGAACCGGGCTCTTTGTCACAGACGCGGTTCCGACCTCTGACCTGAGACGCAGTCCCCGACCTCACTGCGGCTGTCTCGACACGAATCACAGTAGCTTGGAATCCACGCTACTTCTACACAACACTAGCAATTTCAGGGATCGCCAGTGTCGGTGATCATAAAGCATATACCACGTTATAAAAATGAACAGTACTTCAAGCACACAAACAAGATAAAATAAACACAAATGAAACTCTCTCTAACTCTGCCCAGAATCTATTTTGCCTTACGGTACGATGCAATCGTGGTGATTGAGGGGGGTTCTTCTGAGGGGTTCTTCTGAGCTTCGGTGGGCTCGGGCAGCAGTCTGGATAAGGGATTTCCGCGTCCTTATGAACGGAGCAAACGAGGCGCTTGGTGGAGAGTGGAGATTGGAAGTTCTCTCTCTCTCTTTCTGAAGAAGTCTTGCGTCTTCACTTCTGCAGGAATAAAGGGGTTCGCTTCGTGGATACGAACAAAGATCAAATAGACAGCTTGGTGAATTCGGCCAGCGAATATAAACTGTTAGACCTAGGTTTTGGTTAAAAAGGGGAACAACGTTGGTGTGCTCCCTAGCTCGACGGAGATCGAAGGGAAAAAGCATTGAGGTGGGGGTTGCAGGTAGTTTTGTAGAAAGGTGGCTGAACCACAGGGGTCCTGGGGTGTCGTGGCCCTCGGCCAATTAGATTGCAGCGCTGCTTTCAGGTAACTTCAGGAACACATAGTTTTTGGCGGGAGGAAACTCACACCCTAATGTGAACTTCTTCAGAGTTGGGGGTTTGGTGTTCATCAAACTACAATCAGGATGAAACCTTTGCTTGCAAAAGGGAAGGCCTTACTCTCTCTTTGTTCCACAGCACATGTCGAAGCCATATAGTCAGATCCCAACAATTATATCTTGATCTCAATACTGGTATCGTGTTTTTACTGTTAAGTAGTTAAAGTTTGCCATGCTGTAATGTGATGGAAAATGTCCACTGTGCTAGTACTTGTCTACTGTGACTTGTGCTTGTGCGCTTAACTCAATGTTCAACAACGACCATATGTGGGAGATCTGCTATAGCTTCCGTAAAAGGAAGTAACTGAATCGGGATGCAGACAGTTAACCACGTAATGTTTAGGTTAGGAACTGTTGTACAGATGTCTCAGTGAGGACTCATCCTACAGCCCCACCCTTGTGCACTGCTGCTTCATAAGATGTAGGAACCCTGGACTCTTGGTTCATCCTCCTGCAGACTGCATTGCACTCTGTATGACGATTGAACCTTCTCTGCGCAGAGAATAAATACTCAAAAGACAACATTTATTTTCTCAATGTTCCTTATTTCAGTATCATAGGACTTACTCTATACTATTATATCATTTTCCCACCACAGTAACCAGCGTACTGGTATACAGTAATGCATCAATAATTATAATCAATTCATACAATACACATTATTTTGAAAATGGACATTTTGCATAATGAGTACTTTTGATACTTTAAGTATAATTGATTGTAATACTTTAGTACTTTTACTAAGTAAGATTTGGAATGTATTTTCACTCTGTGGTATTTCTATTTATACTTGAGTAAAAGTTCTGAGTACTTCTTCCACAACTGATTTGGGTGACCCGGGAACAACTTCCTCCCCCTGAACAACCAGCAGCTGCCAGTGTTTACAGCGAGGAGATGAGGGGGTTTGAGCGGTCTGGACCAGGCTAAGGTTAGCACACACTAATCCAACAGCGCTAGCTTCCTTTTGCTCTGGTAAAGAAAAAGCTCAAGTAAAAAATAAGAAATGATATTCAGTTATAAAAGGTAAGAAGCTAGACGTTAGTTTTATGACATTGAATATCTGCAAAGGTGACATGATCTTTTATATGAACAGAATGTTAAAATGTGTCAGACAGTGGACAGTTATGCGAGAGTGGAAGTGGTTAGGCACTTCTCTTTTCATAACTTAAGGTTGCTGCCTGGCCCAGACTGACCTCTCCAAACATGCACTAACCTGAACCCATGAGAACCTCAGAAAAACACTTGAAGTTTCAACAAAGTATTTTCAGCAGTGTTTCTGCTCTAGTCTATCATGCTGTTTGGTAGAGCCAAGGCCTATTATTGTGATTACAAATGCTCTGCATCAGGCACTACTTTGAGTGCCCGGTGGAGTAAGAGATGACTCATGCACCTGCAGCAGAACTCTGTAATGAACTGGGTGGTCCTCAGGGGGGTCAGTGTTTTTGAAGGAGAACCGAGTAATCCCCCCCACTCCATCCTGCACTAGTATCTGATCATTATTAATGAAGAGAGAACGGCCCTACAATTGAATGGGAAGTTTTATGGAGAAGGAGGGTACAGGCTAGCTCTCATAATAATATACTCACATTTGAAGTGAAATATTTTCATGATTGATGTTTTTTAAAAGCATTTACCTGATTACGAGGCAGACTGCCAGCAGCAGAAACTTTTAGTTGAGATTTGTCTTGGTGAATTAAGAGTCCTTTGGACTCCAACTGTTACATTTTTGGGAATTAGTTTTTAAGAGTTTGATACTAATGATGTAATGTTGAGACGTAAACAGTCTACATTCTACATGTGGAAAAAGAAGAGGTTAATCAGAGTAACAAAATTCAAATTTTAAACAGGCTCTCATTTTCCTGGAGGTCCCCTCCAGGTTTCCTAGAATCCCCTCAAGCTCAGGCTCTGGTTGGACTTTACTCATCAATAACTAGAGAACAGCGTATCTGCCTGAATCTCATTTAAGTCGACAGACGATGTGTTGCCATGAAAACATACTCTGTGTTCTAGCCTACGAGGCCGAGCGATATTGAGAAGGCATGCCCTATATGATGATGATTACTTGTCAGGGTTGGAGATTCCCAATGCGTCGTGAAGAGTCGGCAGTCGGAGCTTAATGTTACGGTAGGGACACAAATGAGGAAGGCTGGAGAAGAGTAGAGAAGAGGGACCGTGATACGCCAACTAGGACAACAAAGAAGCTGTGCCAGAGTCAAACATATTTCAACATTGTTACTTTATTCTAACATAAGCTATATTGTAACATTAATACTTTTGTGCAACACGTATTGAATCATTAGTATTGTAAAGTTATTTTGTTAATATTTGCTGGAAAAGCATTGATATTATTCCGTAACATTTCTGGAGCCTTATAACTGAAATTATTTTTTACTATAGTGTACTATGATTGGGTAGGCTTTGGCAAATGTAGTTAGGTCACGTAAGCATCATGTCTTAAGGAGCTTATAGTACCATATTACCCTACTAGAGAGCTGCACTCCCTATATTCAGGGTTACTTGTGTTTCCTAGAGTCTTAAAAAGTAGGATGGGAACCAGAGCCTTCAGTTATCAAGCTCCTCTTCTGTGGAACCAGCTTCCAGTTTCAGTCCGGGGGGCAGACACACTCACCACATGTAAGAGTAGGCTTAAGACTTTCTTCTTTGATAACGCTTATAGTTAGGGCTGGTTCAGGTTTATAGTTAGGGCTGGTTCAGGTTTATAGTTAGGGCTGGCTCAGGTTTATAGTTAGGGATGGCTCAGGTTTATAGTTAGGGCTGGCTCAGGTTTATAGTTAGGGCTGGCTCAGGTTTATAGTTAGGGCTGGCTCAGGTTTATAGTTAGGGCTGGATCAGGTTTATAGTTAGGGCTGGCTCAGGTTTATAGTTAGGGATGGCTCAGGTTTATAGTTAGGGCTGGCTCAGGTTTATAGTTAGGGCTGGATCAGGTTTATAGTTAGGGCTGGCTCAGGTTTATAGTTAGGGCTGGCTCAGGTTTATAGTTAGGGCTGGCTCAGGTTTATAGTTAGGGCTGGTTCAGGTTTATAGTTAGGGCTGGTTCAGGTTTATAGTTAGGGCTGGCTCAGGTTTATAGTTAGGGATGGCTCAGGTTTATAGTTAGGGCTGGCTCAGGTTTATAGTTAGGGCTGGCTCAGGTTTATAGTTAGGGCTGGATCAGGTTTATAGTTAGGGCTGGCTCAAGTTTATAGTTAGGGCTGACTCAGGTTTATAGTTAGGGCTGGCTCAGGTTTATAGCTAGGGCTGGCTCAGGATTATAGTTAGGACTGGTTCAGGATTATAGTTAGGGCTGGCTCAGGTTTATAGTTAGGGCTGACTCAGGTTTATAGTTAGGGCTGGCTCAGGTTTATAGCTAGGGCTGACTCAGGTTTATAGTTAGGGCTGACTCAGTTTTATAGTTAGGGCTGGCTCAGGTTTATAGTTAGGGCTGGTTCAGGTTTATAGTTAGGGCTGGTTCAGGTTTATAGTTAGGGCTGGCTCAGGTTTAGTTAGGGCTGGCTCAGGTTTATAGTTAGAGCTGGTTCAGGTTTATAGTTAGGGCTGGTTCAGGTTTATAGTTAGGGCTGGCTCAGGTTTAGTTAGGGCTGGCTCAGGTTTATAGTTAGGGCTGGCTCAGGTTTATAGTTAGGGCTGGTTCAGGTTTATAGTTAGGGCTGGTTCAGGTTTATAGTTAGGGCTGGCTCAGGTTTAGTTAGGGCTGGTTTAGGATTGCCTTGGACCAGCCCCTAGATATGCTGCTATAGGCCTACACTTTGTTGTAACTCTGTTATATTGTTCATTCTGTACACATAGCATCTATCACACTTCTGTCCACCCTGATAGAGGATCCCTCCTCTGTTGCTCTCCCTGAGGTCTCTTCCTTTTTTCTCCCCGTTAAAGTTTTTTCTGGGGGAGTTTTTCCTGTTCTGATGTGAGGGTCCTGGGACAGAGGATGTTGAATGTTCTCCCCTAATGTTCTTGATTAGAGGCTGGATGGCGTCAATTAGTGACCATGTTATTATTATGTTTGTGTTATGAATTATGCTTACATGAAATTATATATTTAGGATATTTGTCATGCGGGGCTGCATGGTGGTGTAGTGTTTAGCACTGTTGCCTCACTGGAGGAGGGGAGTTCCTCCCCGTGTCAGGCTGGGTTTTCTCCGGGTTCTAAGCCTTCCTCACAGTCCAAAGACATGCTGGTGAGAATAGTTGATGTCTCTAGATTCCCAGTAGGTGTGAATATGAGCGTGAATGGTTGTCTGTCTCTATGTGTCTGTCCTGTCCAGGGTGTACAATGCCTTCGCCCCTGGCAACCCTGAATACGATAAGTGGTGACAAATAATGGATGGTGGGATGGATTATTGTTATTCACATTAGGCAGGTGTGTAGTGATAAATACAGAGGTTGACTTGATCCTCCATTAGTAACAGAGAAATAACAATGACTATATCCTTCTCCCTCACTCTTCCCAAATGGGGAGAACGCAAAAACATCTTCCCTTTGAATAAATGCCTTAAAATCAGAGTGCTGTTCGAATTTCAAAGTACTCTGTACTGTATATCTATTCGAATGCACCTCAATAGCAACATCGGTGTTGTATGTAGGGGCGTTAGTCCTGCCCAAAGCGCTGATTGGCTAATGGTTCGTCTCCCTGTGGCGCTCATTGGCTCAATGGTTTCACGTCAAGTTACCAGACGATGCCAGATAATGCTGTGTGCTCGAGCTCGGTGAAGTCGGTGGATTCAAAGGTCTGGATCCAGGTAGTCCGGATCCTCCACCTTCAACAGTTCTGTTCTGCACAATATCTAACTTTTTTGTTTCTGTGCTGGGCTAGATGAGCCCACTAGGAGGCCTGGGGCTGTGTATCCCTATTGAGCCCTCCCCACATACGTTCCCCCAATTTAGAAACCAATGTATTTCTACGATGGAACGTTTGCTGTCAGTAAGACATTTTGTAACAATTTGATTCGACACAAATTTGTTTAATGGAGCTGTATTGAATATTCTGAACATTAATATAGCAGCAAACAACTATGATCTATGTAAAGGTTAAAAAAGAGGAGCAATGTTTACCTGAGCAGAGGATGAAGTCTCTCTCCCTCCGTGTTGTTATCAGAGCTTCTCTTTGCTTTGTTGGCAGAAGGGCTTACAGCATGTGAGCGCTGTGCACTGCTCTCATACAGCGGTTACCGCTTGTCAGTCCCTTGGCTGTGTGTGAATTTGCATACTGACACCACAGACTGCAAATAAGAAATGGACGTAGTCATGGTGACGTCACCCTCTGGTTTGTGGACTGCTGTTTTGAAGCCTCAAGTTCTGCGATTTCACCGGCGCCATCTTAGAATACGGCCGTCACCATGTTCTTTTTTTCACAACCGATGAACAGAAGTTACTATATTTGGAATGTGGCGGAGTGACGTATAGACACAGTTTACTGCTCTGGTAGCGACGTGTCAATCACCATGTAGCCCCGCCCTAAAGCATACTCTTTATATAAACTTAATGAAATTATATATCAACAGCTTTTATTAACAGAATTAAAACTATTAACTAGTAATAGTAAAACTATTAACACCGCCCAGTGAAGGTCTGGCATTCAAATGTACTTCAAGTGAGGAGTGACGAGAAGAGAGGAGAGACATTAGCAGCACAATGTACTGACATTCCCTTCATATCTGTTCAAGGTAAAACATGTAATTCTTATATGATGCTGGACAGTTTAATGAACAATAATTCATATTTTGATCGTTAGATATTTTGTGAATCAAATCTGAATCTGCAACATAACCAGTAACATTTCTACCTCAGGTAAATGTAGTACTACAATGTTTTCCTCTGAAGTAGAAGTACACAGAAAGCATTGCAGAACAAAAAATACACGGAATAGCCGTTTGCCAACCTGACAGGAAAAGAAGGAGGGGAAGAGAGGCTATACATTAGACACAGCTGTCTGGGAGGAAGGGGAAAAAACGAATCAACCAACCGAAGCTGCATGGAGGAGAACAGAGAGAGGAGTGAGAGTAGCTAATGAAGCTATTTAAGTTATTATTCAGTTTCTGGACCTGTTATGCTCAAACTAAGAAATAGTGAAGAAGACTAAACTAAATCGGAGCAGCAAGGATCCATGAACCGGCTGGATACACGGAGCTATCTGGGAGGACAAGGCCTTACTGGAGGTGTGCTGATCCCGGGAGCAGGTGGTGGAAAAGGAATCGTGTTCCGCTCCAGCTTGGACCAGCATGGGCCTCCTTAACTTCGGGGATTCATCAAGCTAAGTCCCTTTACTACAACTCTCCAGGCTTCTCCTTCTTCTTCTCCTAGAACACTTACACACCCTGAAATAAACTGAACGGGACTGAAATGAACTGCCTTCCTCCATACTATAAACAGTGAACTGCAATATATTCCTTTAGCTTTGGACCCCCACACACACACACACTTGCATGCCACTCACACCTCATCACTAATTGACATTCACCTGGAGTCCTCATTTCATTTTAGATTACTCAGTGGACATTTGATTTGTATATCTGGACTCGGTAATGTGGTTTATATGTAGTTGCATATTTTGAAGTGCTTTTTGGGGCTTTTGTAAGTTATTTCAGGGTACAATAGTAAAATAATGATAATGATGTTTTCTCCTGAACCAGAGTGTGCTTCTGATTGAGCAGCTGTGACTTGAGTGTGTGGGACGTAACTGTGACAAGTTGGAAAACATGCACTTTTAAAAGTGAAAGAAAATGGTAATTTCATGGTCTGTTATGTTGGAGTCTGTGATGTGATTAAGAGGATCATTTATAAATGACATGACGATTTGCTGAAACCACGAGTTAAAATTCATCACATGAATAAGTGGTTGAAATAATGAGATTGTGTTTTTCTTGCATCGTTTGCTTTGTTGTGTATTGTGTACTTTGAGATACGTTAGTGTTGAACTGTGATCTACATGGTGGTCTTGAGTCTGAGATCGATTGCTTTGGTCTCCACCCACATACCTCGGGGAAACCGCCATCTTTTCCTCATTACAGTAAAGTTCTTGCTGAGGAAAAACAATCGTATCACTCTCGTGATTATTTATCCCCCTTTTTCAGGGGGTGGAACATAACCACTGTATGTCATGGCAGGTGTGTTGCTGAGGACCAGCAGTTGTTTGTATGAGCAATTCTCCAGAACACTAAACATTCAGCCTGTTCTGAATGGGTATGTTTTCAACAGGCACTGCGCTAGTCAACCAAATTACCACCAAACAATTGCCACACAGACAACCTGGGGCCCTCTGGACCTCTGGGAATCAGGGGCCCAGGGCACCTTGATGGAGGTCCTGAAAATGTAGAAAACTTTTGACCTTTGATGCACAAGAGAATAAAAGTGAAACATGGAACAATGCCAAAAGGTATGGTAAATGGACTGTACTTGTATAACGCTTTTCTAGTCTTCCGACCACTTATTCACCCCCATTCATACACTGAGGCTACATCACCATTCAAACAGAAGCATTTTGGTGTTAAGTGTCTTGCAAGGACACATAGTCATGGACTGAAGGAGCCGGGGATCGAACGGCCGATCTTCTGATTGGACGTTCGCTCTACCTCTGAGTCTGAGCCACAGTTGCCACGAGGTATCCAACACATTATCATTCTGCACTACTTCACATATGGCTTGTTGCTGGCATGCTGCTTCATTGACAACGACAGGCCTGGTATGATGATAGGTATGGTGATGGATGTAAATTTAAAACCCTGTTATTGTTAAAGGATGACTTCCTGCTGGTGACGGCCCGGCTGAGTCACAGCTGGTATTTCCCAGAACTGCCAGATGGTCGGCCCAGGCTGGGTTACAACACAAAACTTCTGTCTAATTGATTTTATTTATTTATTTAGATTCCAAGTTTATGACTAATTCAAACGTATCATTTGATTTCATTTAGTAACATCTGGAACACCTGAACAGTAATGGTATAAATCAAGAGGATTAAATTGAATGTACCTGGTGACAAACCAATAGAATGGCAGACTTCATGCTGTGCAAACAAATGGTAGCCTGATTCATTTTATGAGCCAGCAGGGAGCCAGACTAACTGCTGGCCCTATTAGCTGATGTTGGAGTACCAGGAGCTGAGCTCTAGTAATGTCCAATCAGCTCCAGACTCTGTTAGCTGGCCCTGGCCTGCTACTACTCCGCTCCACCAATATTAGCTGCTAGCTCTGTTGGCTGATGTACAGCTTCTTTGTGTGCCTGTCTAATAAGCTGACTTTCCTATTCAAAGGGGACACGACTGGAATTGTTTAAATGTGAATGAGAGCTTTAGTAACTGGCTATCGCTGCAAAAGGGAAATCTTTAACAACTCTGTACACATTTCATTAACTTTCAGGCCTGTTAAATAATTAATTCACTCAATTAGTTTGCACAAAATTATGAAAATGAGGGCATGGATTAACCAAAGCAAGGGCACCAGCTCTATCGTATGTGCTTAATATCATCTCGTGTAACTCTGATATAATAGCTCAAAGCCTTGAAATACATATCATAAGTACCTACTCCCACTCACAGACTGTGCAAAGTAGAGGTTTAATTACAACAACCACCTAAGATTGTGACACACAACAGGTTGGACAGTTGTCTGCAGAAATTACACTTCACTAAACATTTTTTGGGGAATGTTCTTTGTCTGTAAATTGAGGCCTCAAGATGAGATGCACCATTCACACTAAAGTCCAAGTGAAGCACTACATTTTAGTGGAGGAGCAGCTCGTGCTTAAGGACAAATCGTTTCACACACGATGCCAGAAGAAATCACATCTGAAAGCAGCAGGGTAATGAAGTTGAGGCAAGTTGATATTAAGATTTACTGCGATATCTTAAAACCTATAGCAACGGCAGTGAATAATACATCTCAATTCCAATTCTGAAAGTATCTATTGCCTTAGCACTCGTCCCTCTCCTGGGCCAGCATATATCTCCAAATGTTATTAAAGCTCTGCGAGACGGAGACAGATATTGGAAAAAGGGAATTGTGAAGAATGTTGGCTTGACTTTAATAAAGAGTGTGGTGCAGGAATGTAGAATGAGTATGAATGGCACTGACCTGTGTTGAAGGAAGCTACAGTTTAGATACATTGTGAAGATATTCCATGAGCCACTGAGTGTCTATTCCATTGCAAAACTATCTCATACAAAATACGCTTTTATCTTACTAATTTTTTTTGGAGGAAACGCCTCTTGCAACCTGCAACCCCTGTAAGTGGGATGTCCTTCGACTGCACAAAGCGATTTATGAAGGAGGTCAGGGGGATGATTGGACGTACAAAACACAGGACTTTGACTTTTGACTTCACGTCCTGCGTAACATGTGTTGTTAGGATGAGGCTCCTGAAACACTTATAGTATAGCACTTATCAAGTTGAGGATCTCCCAAGAGATCGATAAAAAATGAGAAACCGGCGCCTCAGAGGCCGGGAGGTCATGACTTCTAGTATGGGTCTAGCTCTGAAAAAGGCTGGATTCTACTTTCCCTGAACATTACTTGATAGTGTCTATTAGTTAGATTGCTCGTGAAAAAACATATATGAGTAACAAAGTTTGCGTTATATATTATGTTGTATTAAAGCCAAACCTTGCTCTTATCCAAAACTTAACCAAGTAGTAACGTAACATGGTACATCACGTCCGTCACACACTAACTTATGTCATGTACAAAATGAAACGTTATCCTCGGGTTGAAATCTTTTGGACTTCCCTGCACATTGAAAACTGTCGCTGAAGGGGTACCCAGTGCATTAAAAAGTGACAACAAGGGAACGGGATCAAGCATCTACATGTGACGTGTTGGGAGGGCAAAAGGTGTTGGATAAAAGCCCACAGCTTTTTTGTTAAGTAACAGAATAACAGTCAACCAATCAGAGCTTTGTAGGTGGGATCATAAATTGTGGTCCTACAAAGCTAGCTAGCTAGCTAACAAACAATATGCAACTAATATCTATATATCTATAAATTGCAACAGAAAAAATGGCCACCATAATGGTGAAAGGCTTGGATGAGATTGATTAGGAGGGATGTTTCCTTATACTCTACTTCTCCACTGACCATCACTACCTTAATCCTCAGCCCTCTTCTCTTCTTCTTCTCTGAGGGCTCCTTTCCTACATGCACCAACTGCATATTTAAAGCAAAGTTTCCCTTTGTGTGTGTGTGTGTGTGTGTGTGTGTGTGTGTGTGTGTGTGTGTGTGTGTGTGTGTGTGTGTGTATGTGTGTGTGTATGATGACTCCAAGGAGACACCGATAGGGGTTGTGTGCCAGGCAGCTCCCCTCCTGACGTGGTTCTCTGATTATTAAAAGATAATACTTACATGTTCAGTTTTACTTCATCCCTCCTCCTCCCCCTTTTCCATCTCCTCTCTTCACTGAAGACCTTGTGTTGGAGTCTTCCTTCCATGGGGAAGGACAGTTGCGCAAGTGTCCATCACTGAGCTAATGGTGATGAATGCACCTTCACTAACATGGCCCACATGTACCACGCTCCAACCACCATGGATTTTTTTCCCTCGCTGTTCTTCTGTGTTTGTGTTAATAATACATTAATGCACTGCAGCGCTTTGTTTTCCCCATCTAAGAGATTTGGATGTACAGTATATATTAGGATTTGTAGAAAGGGGAAAAGGCCATAAAATGAAAAAAGACATCTTCCTCTGTGAGCTGCAGTATGCACAGGATGTGTGTTCGATTGCAGCTGGCTCATTTTGACTGGTCATCTGATTCCACTTAGCAATTTCCTTCAATCTGTCACCTGACGGGACAGGGCATGTGTTGGACAACAGTTGATGGCTCTGTTTAAAGTAATGGTTTGGCATTTTGGGAAATAGGCTTATTCTGTCTTTCTAAGATTGAGATGACAAGATGGATGTCAGTCTCAGGTGTGTTAAGCAGGTAATGGTTATCCTAGCTTAGCATAAAGACTAGAAGGGAGGCAGGGGGGAAGTAACATGGACTTGTACTTGCATAGCGCCTTTCTAATCTTCCGACCACTCAAAGTGCTTTACACCACATGTCATTCACTGATGGCAGGGGCCACCGTGTAAGGTGCCGCCTGCCCAACAGGACTAACTAACCACATACAGCGAAGGCACAGCCTGCGGGAGCATTTTGGGGTGTCTTGCCCAAGGACACATCGACTTGACGGGCCGGGGACCGAACCGCTGATCGAACTTCTGAGCCACAGCCGTCCCTGTCTAAAGTGAAAATGATGCCTATAAACATCTCTTAAGCTCACCTTCTTACATTATGTATCTTGTTGTTTAATCTGTTCACAAAGAGAAAGGTAGAAACAACATTATATGGTTTTAAGGATTGGATTTACGTGCTGGGACTATTTCTTGACGATCAACAGTTAAACTATCCACCCAGTTCTTCTGCATTAAAGTGATTCTCTGTCTGTCCCTGCTTACAAAGATGTCCCTCCATTGTCTTTGTTCTATGATGTTCCTTGTGCTGATGTAAACTTGAACTCCAGCGACTTAGCTTGCCTCCTCCCTAAACTTGGGCGACTCACAGGAGACAGATTTGAAAAGAATAGCAAAATTGAAGGCAGCAGAGATACTTTTATACTGTAATATGTCTCTAAAACACTTTCCGTTATCAGAGAGAGCAGCTTCATCATTTTTAACAGAAACAAACAACGGTGGAGGAGCTGTGCATGCAGGCTAAAACATTATGGTGACATGCACTGGTAAACATGTGAACATCTGCACCTATGCAATCACCCAATTTAAAGTACAATACAAAGAAACAAATGCATCTCCATGTCTGTTTAGGTCTATATCCAAACCAACTTGGTGAGTGGCCCGAGGCTTCAAACTGTGCCGCTCTACGGATCCCTCGAGTGTCACTTTTGTAAGTGTCAGTTCTTGAAATGTTCTGGTATCAAACAGTCAACCATTGTATGCTCACTCAGTTATGCTGAGTTTAGTTCAGTCTACTCAGTTTTGGTGCTGTCAGCATTCTTTGACGTTGAAACAACATTGAGTGTGTTACAGAAAGTCAATCTCCTTTTTTACTAGCCTAATGTTGGACATATGTCTATTGTGTGATTAAGACATTGCCAACCTTTCCCTCCCTGAGTGTTGCTCTCTGTTACAAAGTGAATGATAGTGTAAACATGGTAAGAGCTAGTAATACGTAATGGTAGAGTCTTGAACGATAGCCGGGGCAAAGTCAATTCAATAGTGTTTGTTTATTAAAAAAAGAAAGTGCCAACTGAAGGTCTCAAGCCAAGAATGTCTGTTCTGATTATTAACTAACCCCTGGCCTGCTGTCATTTTGCAAAAGCGGCTCCCATTCAAAGCAAGATAATTGAGATACGGGCTAATCTTTTTTTAGTGGCCCAGTTAACAGATTGAGTGCTGCAGGGATGATGTATTTCTGTCAGCCAAACTCAAAAGTTCGACCCTGATTTTTGTTTATCATCACATTATCACATGACTGGTTGTGGTGGATCAATGCGATAAGGTGCATGTCATGTGGAATGGACAAAGGCGGGTCTCTTTCAAAGGTCATAAGGAGGTTTTAAAAAACTAGTTTAGTAATTCACCAATAAATAGTTCCCGCTCAAAACTCCACAAAACCTGTAATTGTAATTTTAACATTTCTGTTTGTATACAAATTACATGTAAAAAAAAAACAAGATAGATGTTCATCAGTAAGCTTTAGAGGTGTATTATTGAATGTTGAACAGAGCCAGGCTAGCTGTTCCCCTCCCGTTTCCAGTCTTTGTGCTAAGCTAGGCTAACCAGCGCTGTAGTTAACATATAGACATGAGGTTGATATCAATCTCCTCATCTAATTGATAGAGATGTAGTTACTGATTTGCTGATTTCTTTGGGAAAAGACAAGTTGAAAGTTTCAGTGCTGCAGCTGTTATTCAGTATGCACTGTAGAAAGAGATCTGTAGATAGTCAGAGGCTGTAAAGAAACCATGATGTCATACAAAATGGATTATTGGTGTCAGTTTATTAGGAAAGCTAACTTTAGTATTTTCATTATCTAGTGTTCTCACCAATGGCCCACATTGCTTCAGTAACTCCTCCTACGATTGTAATTACTGGTGCAGAGTATGGATCTATACACCGTCACATCCACATCCACGCTGCAGTTGAGCTTGATGTGATTTGCAGTTAGACGCTAAAACTCTTAGGGACTTACTGAATGTTCAATTAGCCTTATGTTGAAACAACTTTTTTGCTGGAAAATTAGCATTCTTTTTTTTTTGCTGACATTTTGTCCTGATCCTATATTCCCTATAATGCATAATCATTTGGTTTACCCTTTTAATGTTTACTGAGGTAATAAATCAACTGAGAAGTAGAGTCATTTTCTCATAGACTTCTATACAACCAGACTTATTTTTGCAAGCGTGGGAGTCGCCCCCTGCTGGTCAGCAGAGAGAATGTAAATGCACTTCTGCGTTGGTTTCATTGCCGCCTGACTTGGATGCAGTCTATGAATGGTTCTCGTCACTTGGTCTGCACTTGTTCTCAGTTGGGCAGACTTCATAAGGCCTTTGGGCTCACTCACTTAATAATTGTATATACGTACATACTCAATCACTTCACAGTGGTGCATTAGGTTAATGTGTTCCTTAAGACAAGCAGTCTGCTCCTGATTAATGCTGGATTAAATTGTAATCAATCAGCCTGCATCATAGCCATCTTATGAAAGGAAGATGGTCCCACCGGCTGGTATGAAAGAGCCAGTATCCGCTGTAATTCTGATCACATATTGTTCATAAATATATACATTTCAGAAATATGGCAGTAGAAAAACAAGTCTACTTAATGATAAAATCTTTATTGGCTTTGGTTATAAACTATCAAGGTTCATTTGTCTCCTCTTAGCACAGATGCGATGACTCTACCCCCCCCACCACCACACACACCTTATCTGCTTCTGGCATATTTTATCACTCAGCAATTTTGTGGGACAATGTCGTTCATCACACTGCTCATCAGCTTCTTTGAAGACCATTTGCTTTACAAATGAGACAGCTCTGGCAGCAGCGACAACGCATTTGGATGCAACAAAATATCATGTACAGGTCTGCTTTTGCGACAACTATGTGTATGATTATGTGATAATAAGCCATATGTGTGTATGTGATATTTTGGGTTAGTGTGTGTATGTGTGTGCTTGACATCTGGCGTTCTATCTGATTGTGTTTAATGTTAACTCCACTCTGATGTTATGCACATCAAACACAAATGATTTTACACTCAGCTCAGAAAATCCTGTGCGGCACAACACTGGTGAATAACTTGGATTATTTATCGACAGACATCAAATGCAGAGTACAATTACCGTATTTTCCGCACTATAAAGCGCACCGGATTATAAGGCGCACCTTCAATGAATGGCCTATTTTAGAACTGTTTTTATATATAGGGCGCACCGGATTATAAGGCGCATAGAATAGAATAGCGTCGTAAGCGTGTCTCTTGAAAGGTGCCATTTTGGGGTCTTTATACACACAAGTGGTGTTGGACTAGGAGTAAGCACAGTACCGGTGTTTACCGCGGTGCGGCTTTGTAGTTTACCAGTCGTACTGAAACATTTTGACAGAGCGCCGTGTACAACCAGTATGGATCAACCAATTAACCAATTGATCCATATATAAGGCGCTCCGGATTACAAGGCGCACTGTCGTTTTTTGAGAAAATTAAAGGCTTTTAAGTGCGCCTTATAGTGCGGAAAATACGGTAACCCTAATCCCAATTGCATTTCTGAAAAGCTAAAACAATTCATTGTGTGTTATTGATTGACCAGTAGTGGAAGAAGAAATCTTACCCATTTCTTCTAGTTACTGTGGGGAGAGTCAGGAGCACCTCGCTGGTAGCCAACACCGACACCACGCTGCTGGAGCCCCAGGGCATGTTGTTGGGCCCACCGGAGGGAAGGGAGGCACGGGGGAAAAAAAACTTTGGTAAATGGCATATGGACTGTAAAGCACTTTTCTAGTCTTCCGTCTTTAACACTACATGGCATCATTCACCCATTCATACATTGATGACAGGAGCTACCATGCAAGGTGCCACCTGACCATCAGGACTAGAACATTCATACACCGGAGGACCAGCCTTGAGGAGCAGTTTGAAGTTAAGTGTGTAACCTCCTATATCCTCAGGTTGAAGGACGACCCTGCTCTACCGCTGAGCCACCATAGGGACTGCCACAATCAACACAAAATTAAAGTTCCTTGGGGTCGTTTAAAGTCTTTTTCTTTTTTAATGTTTCTTAGGTCAAGAAATATATTCAAGAAGGATATTGATTTGATGAAAAAGTTAGCTATTAGCTATTAGCTATCTTAGTGATTTCTGGTTTTCCACCCTAATCAGAATTTACTCGAGCACATCCATGAAGTGTGTCACTATCCCCATGTTCAGCATCTAAGGTTTAAGTTTAAGATTTAGCTAGATTTAGACTAAGATTCACTTTGCTGCGATGGGGAAGTTCACAGTCTGTGCAGCAGCCGGCTACTAGTTTAGCCAGCACATTAACTGGAACTCCTCGATCTACAGACAGCATTTGGGTCGACGTCAACACTGAAAGAGGAGGTCTTAACACCAGACGTACCAAGCCAACAACAAAATAGGTAAGTTGTACATGCTGCATATATTCATGTTGAATCATTGTATTATATATTCTAGCATTAGAGTGATATTGGGTTCTTTAGGATTCAAGGATTCAGGGATGCATAACGAAATTCAGTTGTAGCCCATTTGTAACACAACAAACACATGACAAAGGTAGCAGCAGATCAGAGATGTATTTTGGCCCGAAACCATTCAGTGCTTTATAAACCAACAGCAGGACTTTAAAGTCAATTCTTTGTTTGACAGGAAGCCAGTGCAAAGACCTCAGAACTGGAGTGATGTGATCCACCCTCCTGGTCTTAGTGAGGACTCGAGCTGCAGCGTTCTGAATCAGCTGCAGCGTTCTGACTGACTTTTTACAGAGACCTGTAAACACACCGTTACAGTAGTACTATGGACAAGGTGCAAGGTGTTTTATAAAATATCTCCTAATGTGTTCCCAAAAAGAAATACTGACAAAAATAAAAGCTCTCCTTAAAACGAGCTGTGCTGGAAGCAGCGCTGCAGGCTGGAAGCAGAGCAACAGAGGAAGACAGCAGCTGTGCAATGAGAAAATAAGCTAATGGGGAAAAATAATTAGAATACATGTAGTGTATTTGTGAACAATTCTTAAATGATAAAATAGCTATAACTTTGTGATTCCTTCTAGGCCAGCAGAGAAGGCCTTGCTGGCCCTGACGGCCCACCACTGTCATCTCTACACATCCTCCAACATTGAGCAGTTGAATTAGGTGCCTTTCAGATCAAGGACAACACACTTCATAGAAATATAGAAAACAGTAGCACACTAATTAATTTGTAGCCTTTAATTGTGCATTCTTGGTATTCATATTCATACTACATGCAGTACTCAAACTTTGTATACTTAAAACTTTCTGATAGGCTATATTTGTATAATTGTGACTACTAGCATGGCCACACATTATGTTTAAGACCTTTGTGATTGGTGGCTAACATTTTTAGACAGATATTGTTTGTGTATATTGTATTGTATTGTTCTTTCCTACATTGCAGGTATGCATTAATGTGTGTCCGTGAGTGTGTGTGTCGGTGTGTGTCCTTGATGTACTACGTTAACAGAGACGAAGTAGAAAATTACACTTTTTTGTGGCTTTAATTGAATCGACTCAACATGAGAGATGTTACTGAAACAACTGTAATACAAAGGGCAACATGAATTACAATAATTGTGTGTGTGTGTGTGCATACATGCATGTTTTAACTTAACTTTTCTTTGTGTGTATGTGAAAGACTGATGAAAGGAAATGTGTGTGTGTGTGTGTGTGTGTGTGTGTGTGCGTGTGTGTGTGTGTGTCTTTCAATCATTCTAGTCCTCATCAAGGCTCGGCTACTCACAAAAGTGTTTAGCTGTGAATGGATTAGACAATTGCCTGTAACAATAGACAATACGGCAGAGCAATTAGATCAAAGTAACAAAGAGGGATATTCATTTCAAACACATTTCAAAGACTGAATGATGGTGCAAATGTGCACCATCCCTGAAAGAGGAGGTTCAAAGGTCAGAGTGGCTATAGCGGAGATAAAGGCTACATTAGTGTAACGGAAATGAGAGCCATCAAAGCGGCCTGTATCACTGTTAACAGTTATAGCCTGTCATAAACGAGTGTGTCAATACCATGAACTAACAAAGCTTTATAATACAGTTTGTGGTTAGATAAAGATCGTATTTACAGGTAGAAAGTAATCAGTTCATTAGGTTTAGCTGCAGATTCTATATTAAATGCCAGATTATGAGGATGAGATCCATTAACACAGTGGTTCTCAACTGGTCTCGCTGCGGGACCCACCATCACCCCTTAAATTCACTTTATTCAGGTGTGAAGTGATGTCAATGAAAAAAGCCACGATATTATATTTTTCTCATCTTCTAAAAAGATACATGTGTGTGCATGGACTATATCTGTGGTTATTAACACTTGTTTCAGCTCTATTCTCTCTGTTAACATCATTGTTGGACAGTAAATTAATGTGTTAGGATTCTGATCATATTGGGCTCTTAGGTTTATTTTCTGTGAATTCATTTCAGGTGTGAGTTTGCTCAAAAGAGTTGTGCTTTGTCTCGTAGTGTCGCTTCATATGGTTACAGACTCTGGTCTCTCTGACCACTTTTCTCTCTTTGAAGAACGTCATGTGAAATTACTCAATGTTCCTGCTCTTCATTCTATTTCCTCGTCTCTCCCCCGTGTGTCACGGTGTGTGTACATCTCACTCGAGTCAGGAAACTTGTCAGAATACCCATATTTGATTGGCTGAGCTGCATCACGTGATATGATTTACAACGCATTGGTCGGTGTTTTTCCTGCACCGCTGAACAAGTGCCGTAAAGGCTGAAAAAGCTGCGCAGGTTAAAATAGAAGCGCTCTCTCAAAATTTAATAATTCTCAATTATCTACCGGTTTTAGGTCCTGGGTCCGGATACAACGGTTTCTAGGTCCGGATCCGTTACACTACGGCATACATTATGTACACTATGGTTTACACAATGTACACCACACCGCACAATATGTACATTACAATATACACAAAGTACACTACAGTGAACACTTTGTACACTACACTGTGCACTATGTTCACTTTACACTATATACGCCAAACTGTACTCTGTACACTATGTGCATCATATACTATGCTACCTAAGCTATTCACTATATACACTACACTGTACACTACACTGTCCACTATCTTCACTTTACACTATATACGCCAAACTGTACTCTGTACACTATGTGCATCATATACTATGCTACCTAAGCTATTCACTATATACACTACACTGTACACTACACTGTCCACTATCTTCACTTTACACTATATACGCCAAACTGTACTCTGTACACTATGTGCATCATATACTATGCTACCTAAGCTATTCACTATGTACACTACACCGTACACTTTGTACAAGCCGAGCCATGCAGTGTTAATGAGGCATAAGTTACTACTGTAGGTATAAGGTAATTAGGGGAATATTTGAATCCATTCCTTACACTTTTCCATATGTCTTTTATATTTTAAAGATTAGTAAAAAAATATTACCAACAAAATTCTTCAGATACAGAATGTTGCTCTTAATACAACCTCTTGCATGCAGTTTCCACATGTGAGAAAATCCAAAGCATTGCTATGCTTAGTTACGGTTTCTAAGCTATGACGTATATGATTTGCTAATGGCAAATGTTAAAGGAACATTCTGACATTTTGGGAAATATGAGAGAATACAAAGACAGGATGTGGCTTATCATTTATCAAAGAAGTTGCCAATGAGTTGTGTGTTCATAAACCAGTTGATAGACTAACTATTTCAGTTGTTGGTATTAACAATTGATTTTTGGTTAGGGTACAAAGTAAGCCCACAGACACACCGTTATGACATGTCACTGTAAAATGTTGAGGTTACATATTTAGGATATGTTACAGGGTTCTGCAATATGAAATATATATTTGCATGCTGGTGTTTCATCCGTCCATCCATTATTTTCCACATATTCCGGGCCGGGTTGCGGGCGCAGCAGGCTTAGCAGGTTATTCCAGATGTCCCTCTCCCCAGCAACGTTTTCAAGCTCTTTCTGGGGAACCCCGAGGTATTTCCAGGCCAGACGAGAAATGTAATCCCTCCAGTGTGTTCTGGGTCGACCCCGGGCCTCTTACCGAAACCTCTGAAGGCAGGAGTCCAGGAGGATCCTGATCAGATGTTGAATCACCTCAGCTGGACCCTTTCGATGCAAAGGAGTAGCTGCTCTTCTCAGACCTCCTCCCGGATGTCTGAGCCCCTCCCTTTATCTTTAAGGCTAAGCCCTGACAACCAATGAAGGAAGCTCATTTCAGTGCTCACAACCATAGGTGAGGGTTGTAACGTAGATTTACTTGTTAATGTGGTGCTCTACCCCCTGGCTCAGCTCCCTATTCACCACCACGGTCCAGTACAACGCTTGCATCACTGCTGACGCCGCACCAAACCACCTGTTCATCTCAAATTGTAATTTTTCTTAATTTGTGAATTTCCTCTTTGTGTTCGCCTACATTCACTCCATCTCTTTTTTCCCATTTTGCTCTCTCCCTCCATTCCTCCTCCGTGCTGTTCCTCATTCTCCGCTCCAGGATGTATGTATCCTGCATACAAGCTGTGGTGTTCTGCTCATTTCCATTCATTTTTTTGCTGGAAGTTATAAATGCTTGGGTTACTTGAGAACGGTTGCTGCAGTGTTGTGATATCATTTTCAATCATGCTTGATTTTTTATATTCTGGAGCTCTTGCTACAACATATTTCAGCTTCATTCATCAGAGTTGGACAGAAACGCGTTAACGAGAGAGCTGTATGCTGCTTGTTTACAGCTTGTTAATGGACCAAAAACGTAATCTTATATTCTCTTCTATGAAGTTGTTATGACTATTTGCAAGTAATTGCCCGCTCACACATCCACCAGGTACATCTGGTCACTGACTTTCATCAACTAATGAGAAAAAAAAATCTGCTTTGATCTGCTAGATGTTTCATTGTTTTACTTTTTTTGTCTGCTGTTAGCCAGGCAGAGAACAGTGGATTTGTTAGCTTGTTGGCTCTAAGAACCTCCCCTCTGCACCAATGTTAATATCACCCGGAGCTTGTTGAACCTGGAATAACTTTTTTTTTTGGACATATTATTAAACAGATGCTTGTTTACACGTCCAGCAGTTACAGAGCCACATCATCATTCATTTCTTCTTTTGTGTCCACCTGATTCTAATACTTTGCTTTTTAGCTCAGTTTTTAGTCTCCACCAACTCTTGAGAAATATATGTCTCTTTAGCAGCCAAATTCTGCACTACGTTCACCAGCTGTGTTTTAGAATCTCTCTCAATGTGCTTACAAACAGAAGTAACAGCTATAACAGCAATATATATATATATATATATATATATATATATATATATATATATATTAGTGCTGGGCAACGATTACAATTATTTCTAACAGCAGTATTCCCTTTACACAGTAGCAGTTATAATACAGTTATAATGATTCTGATAATAGATATTCAGCCGGATCGATAAGAGGAGGGAACAATACGCCTACAGCCAATCACTGATTGACACGGATATTCGTTTCCAACGTTTTGGGACAGTTTCGGACACTTTCCCACTTTCAGGAGCTATAAAGGACAATGTTTTAGGGAGTATTCTTCAGACCATAACACCATTCCATTTTCAGATAATCAGCTGGCGAGTTGAACTGTGAGGGAGTGTGAGTGCGTGGTCTCTGCTCTCGAGAACATACTATCGATAGTGTAATTCAGATTGCAATTGTTACCTCACATTTAAGTATAAAATATTGTTTTGAGTTTAAACCGGATCCAGCTCACTTTCTGGGTGCGCCTGCGCAGTAAGAAGTTTGCAGCAGCAAAGGTCCAGCGGCCTAGCTGTCCACTTCTCCTGAGGTTCCAAACCTAACAGTAGCGATAACTAAATGATATGCTTATTATACATATTCCAAACAAAAACACTTTAAAAACTCTAAAAAAATAATTTAAATGAATCATTTCTTTTTTTGGTATTTTGGTCAGACACATGTGCGACGCTGATTACCGTAATATGTGTGGTATTTGTTATAAATGTACGTTGGTACATAGAGGGCGATAAGAAGCTGTACATGGAGGGACTTAGGACCCAGGGGAATGTAGGTGAAGAGACGGAACAGACGCCACACAAACAGCTGTTCACCGCTCACTGCCAGGTTCTTGTGTTAAAAATGTCTGCTTCATAATAAAAAAAGACTGCGTTAACGCGTGATAAAATAATTGTCGGCGTTAATTAAATAATGCGTTAACGCGATAATAACGCGTTAACTTGCCCAGCACTAATATATATATATATGTATATATATGTATATATATATATATATATATATATATATATATATATGTATGTGTATATATATATGTATATATATGTATATATATGTATATATATGTATATATGTATATATGTATATATACATATATATAGTCAAAGCACCAATGACCAACATCAAATGGCCTGTGGAAAGAAACTGTTCTTGTGTCCGATCGTGTTTGGCTGGGACGGTGAGCTGGGTGAGTTTGGAGCGGAGGATGTCGGGGATGATGGTGTTGAATGCCGAGCTGAAGTCCACCAACAGGATTCTTGCGTATGTCCCAGCAGTGTCAGGGTGTTGCAGGATGTAGTTTAGTCCTGTGTCAACTGCATCATCCACTGACCTGTTTGCCTGCAGGGGGTCCAGCAGGGGTCCTGTGATGTCCTCCAGGTGGGTCAACACCAGACTTTCAAAGGATTTCATGATCACAGACGTCAGGGCGACAGGCCTGTAGTCATCTAATCCGGTGATGAAGGGTTTCTTGGGGACCGGGATGATAGAGGAGCGTTTGAAGCAGGAGGGGACCTCACACAGCTCCAGGGATTTCTTGAAGATCTGTGTGATGAAAAAGCGTACATCAGCAACCTGTACCAATGACCTCACAGCTTGTATTGCATTAGTAATAAGCACTATTACAACGTGACTAACATAATATTGTGTTTGTTTCTAAACGGACTGACACAGCCACTCAAGCTAAAAACTCTATTGTTTAACCTCACATCTCCCATTTCGAATTTTAAATGAAAAAAAAATACTATCAGGAGACACTGAAATGAGGGGTCGAAGTGGGTGTTGCCCTTTGTTTGGGAGCGGAGCAGTCTATTCAAAAAATAAAATAACTTTATATAAAAATGTATTCATTTGCATAAGTATGAAAAGAAGTATGTTTGAATCTTTAAAGCAGGGGTCTCAAACTCAAGGCCCGCCACATCATTTCATGTGGCCCGCGAATCCGCCAGAAAAAAAAAAATAAATAATAATAATAATAATAATTAAAAAAATAATTAAAAGTTAGACTTGAAAATAAAAATATCCCCGTAGTCGAAATTACGAGATAGAAAGTCGAAGTTATGAGACAGAAAGTCATAACTATGATAGAAAGTCATAATTCTGAGATAGAAAGTCGAAGTTATGATAGAAAGTCATAATTCTGAGATAGAAAGTCAGAATTATGAGATAGAAAGTCAAAATGATGAGATACTTAAACACACAGTCATAGAAGCAGCTCTTTGGCTGGTTACTGTACATTTGACATGGAAATGTATTGTGAGTACATTGAAGACTACTTTAAACGTGGCTTTACAACACATGAAACACTTCACATGGGATTGTGCAAACGCACCCTTGAAAGGATTAACTCCTAGCCCTATTTTTAGGCCTCTGAAAATTGCATACCCATACTCAAGAGAGTCCACAGCTCTAACTACAAGGTCTATTTTAATAATTCTGATGCTAGAATACAGGTAACACTTGTGAGATGTGTTGAATTGTGTAAATATTGTGTATATGTTACTGGTTAATAACTGATACACTTATGGCACAGCTCAAATTGAAAAAGTTTCAGGTTCACCTGAAAAAAAGCACTTGTATTGAACATTGTTTTTTTTAATAATGCAGATCTTGGCCTAAAAATACGCCACAGACATAGCACAACACGCTTTACATGTCCCCACAACATATTTTACTTCGATTGAGTGAAGCAGGCCAGCATAAATTGTCTGAGTCAAGCAAAATTTTGATTTTCGGAACCAGCAGTTGCATTGCTGTATTATAATTTTATATACTATATAACTAAATATTAACTATATATTCACTTTTCTTATCACTAAGAGTGTTCAATAATCCTAATAAAGCAGTTTGACACCATTTGGATTAACTTTGAGCAGTTTTCAGGTGTCATATCTGTCAATCATAAAAATATATGCCTCATAATGTGTGTGTATGTGACCCTGGTAAGGCCTGTGATTGGCCGATTTACTCATGTGACACCTTTTTTGGATGTGGGATAGTCCAACGGGAGCCATGAGGGGGTGTTTGAGAATCTCCGTGTCTGTTTACTGACTAAAAATCACGAAATGCTGGCCGAACCCCCCTGTGTACATGCTTTGGTCCACCTCACAGAATCGCCTGCCATTTTGTCATTCATTCTCGAAGCAGATTGATCTCACTCACAGACATGCAGCAGGACTTGCAGGAAGGAGCTATACACAGAATTATACATAGAGTACACGTGTGTACCCCCTCTAGGCCCCCTTTAAAGGGGACCCTCGGAGGTAAGAGGTTTTAAGCATTGAACAAAGTTATTGTAATAACTTGTGTTTGATATTTGTCTTTGCTATTGTAGCCTAGTGGGAAAACTGATGTTGCCACTAAAGCCACTAGAGGGTGCTGTACTCCAGAGAAAGCTGGGACGTAAAGAGCGAAACCGGAGGAGCATTAGTTGTTTTCCGTGTAAGTAAATATGTTCTAAATGTTATTTCTGTACAAAATGATCAAAAGATGTACGTTAATATGTGTGTATAGAAGTCAGGAAATGTATTGTTTGACGCTAAATGCGCCGATGGTGATTAAATTGGTCTGATTGTTACAGATGTTATTAGCATGTGCTGAGCATTCAGGAGAGAGCTAGAAGGTTAATAACGTTTGCTAATAACAGTTATAGACCATCCTACATACATTCTGTTATCTTTCATGTTTAAGAACATAATGTGTGTACTGTACTGAAGATGTTTATTCCCGTTTGTGTAGTGCTGTATGGGATTGGTGTGCGTGGCGCCAAATGTGCATTTAAGCTAGCAGAAAGATAAGAAGTTGTGAGTATATTGAGACATATATGTATATTCTCTTTGTTAATGGACCAAATGTTTCATGTTTTCATTTCAGAGTTAACTGTGTGGTATTGTTTGTTTTCTTTTCTTTTTACGAACAGAAGAGTTACCATTAGGCTACAGTTATTTATGCATTGACAGTGTGCACTAGATTAATGCACTGTACAGGTTACTGAGTTACTGACCAGGGTTTTAAAGAGATAATTTGTGTCTACAGTGTAACTTTAAATGTACAGGAGCATCTTTGTTAAATCTATCACCAGTTCAACATCCCCAATTTCTTTAATACTACTCTTCTCTTTTAAGAGTAGTCGAGAAATAAAGATCCTTAAAAATAGTTTTGTGTCCGGTGTCATATAATATTTCACCGGCCTACACTATTTTCTTTAAAAGTTTGATCTTTGATAGAGTAATGTGGGTTTCCTAACCCTAAATTAAAATGATTTAAGTTATAATAACAGAAATGTGCTTAAATATATTTACATGAATATAACTGCATGTACAATATTTTTACACTTGAATAAACAATAATCAAATGCAGAGACAGTTATTTACCAATATGTTAGGAGTAGTTACATTTACACAGTCTTACATTTACAACAGGCCCTTTGAGGGCGACCGTGATGCTGATGTGGCCCAGAGTGAAAATGAGTTTGAGACCCCTGCTTTAGAGACTTATTTTGTTTTTATTTATATACTAAAATTGTGTTATTTGTGTGTTGCTTCAGGGCAACAGTGTGTAGTTAGACCACTTTGTTCAGGCAATGTCAGGCTAAAGGGTGGAGATGTATACATAATTAGGACCATAAGTCAATGATTTTCCTTTACTATGTGCTGATAATCACTGAAAGGGACATAGGAACAGTTTTTGGGCAGTTAGGGTTGTTCCCTCTGATGATGAGGACAGTGAGCTTGAAGAGACAGGAGAAGTGGATCTCTGTATCAGGAGACAATCAGAAGGTCAGGGGTCAGTCAGCAGAGTAACGTGTGTGTGTGTGTGTTTGTTTGCATGCATGTCACTGGATGAAGAAGAGTATATGACCTCTTCAGTCTGTGGATGAAGATGGAGCAGAAGTTGGTGTTCTACGCAAGTGTCTTTTCAGATGTGCCACACACACAGTCATTAGGATGTTGGTTTACGTGTTTCTATTTATATATTTTATATTCGAGGTGTTGGTAATTTGTCTTATGTTTTCTAATTGTGATTGGTTTGAACCATTTGTGGTTGATGTCTTTTTTATAAGTGCATACATTGCTTGTTGTCCTTACTCCACTTATCATATGTACTATAGAAAACCTTTATGTTTCAGTAGCCTCGTGGCACTTCGTTGCCCTGAGGCAAAAAACTAAACTCTGGTTGGGGGGTGCAGTGGTGACACATTTTGTGATAAATGTACAGCATATTCAGGGACCTCCCCAAGATCCCCAAAAATGGGGTGAATAATTTGTCCCCTCAAAGTAAAAATTCATGCCACGGAGGGATAACTGCCACTTCCTGTTACATTTCACATTAGTCACTTTCGTTCTGTAGTGGCTGAGTAATACACGAGTTAACCAGTGCTGCGTTTTCATATCTGCCAATGTTTTTGTACCATTTATGTTGTTCAACCTTTTCTCACAGATCCCTCTCCCATAACGGTTTCACAGGGGAAGAAGCATTAGTTAGGAAATCATTGTCTGATTCGTGAAGCTGCGAGCCTCAGGTCCTATGGTACATTGTGCCTTATTCTTACGTGGAGTGTATTGCAATTTTAGTTGTATCCTGTATCTACTTGTATAACAACCCAATGTCCCCACAGGGATCAATATAGTTTTGCTGCATCCTATAATGATGCTTATTTCAGCTAGCAAATTGTACCAAATCGTTTGTCTGAGTACCCAGATTATGGATTTTATAGGCAAAGTAATCAAATGTGACAGAAATGGATAAAAGCTACACGGCTGAATCGGAGTATTGCACAGAATTGCATCACACATTACAATATAAAGCAAAGAGTTACTTGTAATGTATTGGATTTTTGAAAAGTGGCCTGGTAAAGAGGTCTAACAGGAGAGCAGTGGACTGAGATAGAGAGATGACAATGCGAGTGTGTGGTCATGTTATTGTGTAACATGACAAGGAAATATATGAGTGCATACTAAGAGACAGACTATTACGGTTTACAGTTGTCCATTCCATCTGTCTCAGTCATCCATCTCTGTATCAGCATCCATTCAATCATCCATTCATCCATCAATCGGTTCTGAGCTGCTTTTCAGCAACAAATTCAAGGTTTTCTCTTTAAACCAAATAAATTTTGATGTATTTGTCCCGTAAGTAACACCACTTCTGTAGTTATTTAACCCAAACGTTGACTTCTTTGTCACATAACTTCTGTACTGTTGTAGTCATTTTGTTGCCTGAACTTAACCAATTTGTTTCCTGTGAAGACGGAAGTTTATTCTGAAAATATTGTATGTGTGTAACGAGTGGAAATTGACACGCGTTGCTGGACATTTGTTGGAAAACACACAAAAAAAATTTGGAAAATCTTTTTTTAAGAGTCAACTAACTGTCGCATGAGATTACGCCAGTGTGACCAGTGTCTGGATATCTAATCTGGGTCCAGAAGTCCTTCATGTGGGCTATCAGGACCAAAGGCGGTAGCAAAGCTAGCACTAGCGACAGCAATGTTCTCCACTGGCTCTAATTACTTTCTTACAGTACACAGGGGATTTCTAGTTGCCTCGGGGCTACACCATAACTTTGGAGCCTAAACCTGCAGCTATGCTATAGGCTGACTGTTGCGTGCCTCCTCAAAAAGAAGAAATGTGGGCCTGCAGCAGCTACTGAGGTATTACATAGGGACCACAAGAGCTGTGATGTTGTGAGCTTGGGCTGCTTGTGTTCTCTCCATAAGTTTCTGACGCCAGTAGCGACTGTTGACAGTAAAGACATCTCGACTGGAGACCACCTCTCACCGTAACCCCAGCTCTGTCAGTGAATGAAAGAATGTGAAAAAAAGAAAAAAGCGATAAGAAAGGAAAGTCTCCCATTCAGTAATGAAACGCGTAGAGATGACCTGGATGCCACGCCAAGTTAATACGTACATATGTATCCCACTGTCACCCTATATCGTAAAGTAAATGGAAGAAGGTAAACACAACTTCTGAGGGGAACTTAATTAAAAACAATGTGCCTGATCGTGTACGACTCAGCAATCTAGAGCAGTTTTCATATATTTCCTTTTCACGTAGTGTCATGTGTAAGTCACGTGGAGTAACGTTAGCCTAGCTAGTCAGACCTCGGGTCTGTGACTGTCGGTCAAGTGACTATTGCCTTGAACATCATAGTGGTCCCTGGAGAGTATCCTACATCGCTTTCCTTGACCTGGGAAACCTCATATTGGTTGACAAGTACACCAGCTCCACCGACCTAATTTGCATATTAAGATCTGTTCACAATGCGGGCAGAGGGAGATAAGGACATTCCAGATTCTCCAGTTGAAGGGTGGTATGGACTGAAGTTCAGGCTGTCCCTCCAGATCACCACCTTCACACAAAAGCACAGCCCAACTAATTATGAATCCAATTGATCCCCATCTGTCTTCCCACCATCAACAGCATGCCAAGCAGGGTCAAGAAGCCCGGCGACTGTGGACTGAATCCAGGTCTCTGTCCTGGGGGCGTTTCTTTATATGACATGAAGTAAAAGTGACAAAGTACACAATGATCAGTTAGCAAAAGTGTGAACAAAGCATGAATACAGGTTCAAAAATAGGATCATCTTTATGTGGCCTGCACCATTTAACTTGGCTGCCGTCTCACATAGGGGTGGGGGTGAATCTGTAGGCACCTCACGACTCGATACATGATATTTTTTCTAATATTTGGCTGTCAGAATCCATATTCCAAGTGTTACCACCTGGCTCAAGGCCGGCAACAAAAAGGGAGGCCACACAGAGGTCTAACCCAAAAACAGTTTATTTAGCTGCACAACTTCCGCATAATGAACAAAGGATGAGGCTGGTGCAGCAGGCCCTGCTGAGAGAGAGAGAGCTAGACTCCCAGAAGGCTGTCTTTTATTGCCTTCCTGGAGGCTCCAATCAGATGATTGGATGATTGGTGCAGGTGACTCCTCCCACCAGGAAACCCTGAGCAGGAACACAGCCAGCAGATTGAAGCTGTGTCTCAATTCAGGGCCTGCATCCTTCGGAGGCTGCATTCGTAGACCGGTTGCGTCACAGCGCTGCGACTAGTGCTGTCTCATTTCGCATTTTTGTTGAAGAGTCCTTCAATGCAGCCGACGAATGCAGCCTTCTCGTCGGAGATTTGGAGGACACATCTGATGTATGCTTCGCGGCCCACCATATCCCAAGATGCATTGTGTGCCGGTGCGCTATTGCCGGCAGCTCGGCTGCCTGCATCCGACCGTAGTAAGCCTTGTAAAGTAACTTTTAATAACTTCACTTTCAAATCTCAGAGGTTGAATAATATCTTACTGAGTTTGTGATGATTTTACAGATGATTTATACTTTATATCATGTACATAAACGGACCAACGTGAGCTCAGGTAGACAGGTTGTGAACCTGAAATATTACTTTAAGTCCGGTAACGTTTCAAACGTTGAGATTAACTACACGAATACACTGAATTTGAGTATTTTGCTGATTCTGTTCTTGTTTTGTTACAGAGAGCAGGAGCTGAGGGGAGAATGATGGACAAACATTCAGCAACCGTAGCTTTGAATTAAGACATTAGTCCATTTGTAATATCTCCATTTGACCATCCTGCACTTAAGGTTACAGTTACATTAGCTCTCATCCTGTACAAAGCCTTCACTAATAAGACAAGCAGTAGATCCTTCTCATGTGTTCATGTTGCTGTCACAGAGATGACAGTTGTGATGTCACCTTTTATTTTATTTATTTAAATTGAAATAAGACATCCATGTAAATGATTTCTATGTGAATTTGTGTATATTCTGCTGTGTAAAATCTGCTTACTTATTTAAAAAATATTAAGTATATGCACATGTGTTACTGCAAGTTAATAAACACGTTTGCTGACATTTGTTTTGCTGCCTGCTGTTAATGTTAACTGTCTTGATTGATTTCCTCTGCCTTAGGATTGCTATATATATATGTACATGTAAATATATATGTATGTGTGAATGAAATAAAATAAAGTTATTGATAAATAGATTGTTTTAATTGCAAGAACTATAACTGAAAATGTGTTATTTAACATAGTAACTGATTTAATTAACTGATTATTAATTTAGAAAAACAATATTATGAAAATAAACTATGAATGAATTTTTGAATATATGATTAAAAACACTAAGCTAAAAACTTCAAAGTATATATACTGAAAATATTTTAGTTTAATATATTTATGTGTATATATTTATAATCCTTCTGAGCAGGGATTATTTATATATATATATATATATATACATACACACACTATAAATATATATATATATAAATACACTATAAATATATAAACAAGTATATACACTATAAATATCTATACATGTATATACACTATAAATATATATATATATACATACATATATATATAATCCTGCTGAGCAGGGATTCTAGGCAATGGGAGCAGCAAGAGGGGGGCGGGGCGGGAACAGCTGTTGACGCAAACAGGAAGTCCTCTGTAGGGTAGACCGTCTCATTACGGAGACCGCATGGTCTAGCCTTTGCGGTCCTCAAAGGACCCGGCCCACGTAGACCGCGAAGGCTGGGTCCTCCGAAGGATGCAGACCCTGAATTGAGACATAGCTTGAGAGGTCGTCACACAAGTCAGACAGTAACACGCCCATTTCAGAACGACAGGTGTTTCATTTTATTCTGTGACTATGTTAACTGGTCACTTTTAACCGCATACGTCTGTGGTTGCTCGTAGTAACTTAATGGTTGGTAGAAAATAAACACAGATGAGTATGTATTTAAATCTAATTGAAGGCTTTTACGAGGACACCTACATGTTCTGTTGGTGTCTTCAACAGCTGCTGTCACTACGAGCAACCACGACGCATCTGGCTGAAGGGCAACAGTTAACGGTCACTGGTTAAACCGAAACACTATAGCTTCTATAGCTGCAAGCTATCAAACGTGTTGACTACCAGTGTTAATTTTAGAAGTGAATAAAGTAAAACCTGTAAATCTCTGTCATGGTGTTTGATGGTCTGTACATGAACACAGATGAGAGTTGGATCATCTGCTGACTTGTAGCTCGTAATGGCCCTGTGGTGAAATCCTACAAGCTAGGTATTTCCACCAAGTACATGTACAAATATTGGGACACTTGTTAATGTATTCTACCCACTCACTGATAGAACAAGGATCAAACTGTACTTAGGGAGCATAGACAATGTACATTAAGTGACAAAAACAACAATTGTGTGTTGTGTGTAAAGGGCTTAAGGGCCCCAAATTCTTCAAATAAGAAAACTCATCTGAAAACCTCATCTGATGTAATGGTTCCCTGTCTCTGCAGTTTTGAATAATTTTGGTTTGCTCCCATATTATTCAACAGGCAATTTAAAACTGTTTTCAATGACAGACACTTTCAAATGTATTGGCTCTTTGTTCTCATGTGCTAAAACAGTGTGGCAGCCTGTAATATGTGTGTGTGTGTCTGTGTGAAGGGGGGGGGGGGGGGGGGGGGGTCGATGTGGCACCGCTGAAGGAAAGACTTTTCTTGTTCTGTTTGTCTGTTTCCCCGGAGATAGAGAGGCCAAGAGAGAAAGAGCAGAACAGCTCGAGGACATAATGTGTTAAGTGTCAGGGAAAAAGACAAAAGCAGAGGGAGGAGGACCGAGTTGGCTCTCAGCAGCTCAGTTTTCATTCACATATATTTTTGTGAATTTACCAAAGTTTAGAAAAAAAAGTTCAGTGAAAGTAGCACGATAACAAAAGATTTTTTTCCCCACAGTATTACCAGAAATATTTAAATGTCACCTTTCCTGATGTACTTCTCCTAACTGCATCAGTGATTTGAGCAGCAATATCCAGCAGACAGTTGGCTTAAGAAAAGGCTAACATCCAGAAAATGTGCACTGCAGTATCTGATTACAGTACAGCCAAACATTCGTTAGGTTCTTTTCCTTATTTTAGGTGGGACTAAAGAACCAACTGTGTTCACATGGACCAGAAGACCTGCAGGAGGTCTTAGCATTTTCCAGTGTGAGTGACAAGGGGGCGGGGGGAGTGGTAGGATAATGTATTTGTGTAGTAAATGTAACTTTACAAACACACTTATGAATCATTGTATCATTTGAATCACAGGTAAAGAAAAAGTTGATCCTTCGTAGAGACAACAGCTTGATTGTGTGCACAGAGTGTGTATGAGACACAGGAGGCTGAACCATGCGTTAAGAAAGGGCAGCCGTCAAGACAACAGTAGAGTCTCCACTGATGACGGTTTTAGAGCGGACGAGAAAATACAATGTTAAAGGGGGGCGGTGATGGATGACTAAAAATGGCTTATCCAGGAAACAGGAAACAGAGGTTTGGAGCCTTTAACCATGCACAACTCAGCACAAAATGTTGGGTATAATTTAATTGAATCTGTTTTGTTGCCATCTGAGCTCTGTCCCAGTCATTTCACTGTTCACTTGGGAATAGGCTAGTCAGCGTAGGGTGCACAGAAGTCTGGGTGATGGCAGGGAAGATACCCAAGGGATTAGGCAGCGATCTAGGAGCAGATGTGGGCACGCGCAGGACTTCTAACGGGTAAAAGATGTATGCTGGTCACCATGACCTGCGAGGTGAATCAGAGGAAGACGGTTGGGTGATTAATCAGACACCTGGAGCTGCGTAAGTGATGTAGGAACCTAGATGCAGGGACGCAAGAGCCCCGGTGTCTCCAGGAACAGTTAAATCAGCCAGACCAAGGGTATAAAGTCTACTGTATTGTACAGTTAGTTGATCCTGGGACAACTCGGTTTTCTTGTACTGTTTGTGATGCAAATAAACCTACGTTGAGTGAAGCCAATCCAATCTCTTTGTGGTCTGTGGGTGTTCGTACTGAGGTACTGTCTCACCTTTAGTCAGATAGCTAAAGTTACTAAGTAAACAGTAAGAAATAAAGAGTCAAGCATAATCAGACAAGCTGCTTCTCAAAATTAAACCACTACACATGGTAATGCTCAACTCATCACGAATTAATGTCTGAGGCATTATGTGAAATGCAGAAGTATGGACTGTTTTTTTCTCTCCTGCATCATGTACATTATGTACGGTTTCCTGCACCTCCCATACAGGGGAGCACAGTTTGAATCACAAATAGGAAAGATGGACTCCACCAAAACAAATGCTAACTACTGTATGGATAAACCATTACAGGATGCAAACACATGTATTGGCTAAATACTGCTGGTCATGGGTCTTGAGGATTGTAACATTAAGTTTACCAACAAAGGTTGGTCGGTGTGTAGACTACAGTATATAATATGTGTGAGCATGGCGGTTCTTTTTTAACCTTGGAAAATAGTAGTTTGGAAAAATAGTCTTGGCTTGAGTTCTATTAAGAACAAATACAAAAAATGCATACAACTACACTAATAAATAACTTGTAGCCTACTATGTTGTAGGCTTAAGGTTGAAGTATGTGGTACACACTTAATAGCTCTGAGAGGCTGCATGCGAGTCTTTTAGCCGAGAAGCTAACCGTGGTGCCGTTTCGATTGAGGGCTTACATTACTTTCCGAAGTTTTGTAATCCAGTTTTGAACTACACTGACTTTTTGAGACTTTCTAAGATTAACAATAAATCCAACATTGAATATTTTTGTGATATTTATCCATCTTTCCATATGTTCCTGACATGTCGACCAATCGGAGGCTGTGTTGCTGATTGTGTGGCAGCTCTGATCTCAAACACAATGCACAATGGAAAAAATTTGATTAAAAAGTGACCTTAGAAGGTAATAACGTTCAACAGCCTTATATGGTAATAACGTATAAGAAGGTGTAATATAATAGTGTGGTCTATATGAGAGTGGTGGTGGTCAGAGGAATTAATGCTCAGTGTTTTAATTTGTACCTTTTAGGTTTCAGACAACATCACAAACACGCATTTAGAAAAAATCAGTTATTTGCATTATAAAAACCCAAAGATCGGTCAGTCACTCTAGGCAGTCCTTGTGCTGACTAGCTTTTAAGTGTAAATATCATAGTTTTCATCAGCAGATGAAGGGGTCGGCAGCTTAGCTGTACTTTAGTGACTGAAGTATGTTACTGCGGCCATATTATAGCTGGTGGTCATATCACAGCCCATAACTCTCTTCGAAGTCTGATAGAGTCCGGGGTGTCATGGTGACATATTTTGTGTCACGGCAGTGCAATCCTTAGAAATGTGTTTCCCACCTTCACTCGACCTCCACACCCACCAGCTCACCTGCCTTTCATTCCCACATCAAACCCCTGTTCCTGCCTGATCCTGTTCCTGCCTGATCCTGTTCCTGCCTGATCCTGTTCCTGCCTGATCCTGTTCATGCCTGATCCTGTTCCTGCCTGATCCTGTTCATGCCTGATCCTGTTCATGCCTGCCTTTTACCTGTTCGTGCCAAGCGTCCTTATGTTTTGCTGTGTTTATGACGTGCCACCTGCTCAGCCTCAGCGAGTCGTCAGTCCTGTTGCTCCACGCACAGACTGCACAACGAGGTCTGGTTGAAAAATCTGGAAAAAGTTAGTAAATTCAAGATTATTTCTCTATTCTGTATGTATTTTTTGAAAAGACAATTTGCTGCGAGAATAGGTGATAATCCATATCAAGATGTCCTGACACAACAAAATATAAACGGGGAGAGACATCATAGAAGGTTTTGACATTGGTGACCAGAGCTTCAGGCCTACCATGTCTTAGAAAAACTACTCCTTCTATTTCTGAATCATCTAACTCATATTCTGTGTTGACAAATGAATGCATTTGTTGATAACTACATGATTCAGGTCGCGGGACAGAATAAGTATTTTCATTTGATTTGTTTCTCAAGAAAGTCTAATTGGAAATATCTGTAATCTAACAAAAGGCCCCCAAACCGCTGTGGCAATAATTCAACATTTCAATGATCATGTTTCCTGCTTTGTGCTGCTATTGGCCAACAGCTCTGCCTCTACATAGCCTTGGAATTGGCACCACAGCTCTTCACAATCACTACAGTGCTGGAAGCGTAGAGATGGATGAAGCTTTTAAAAAATAGGTTTAAACTTTCATTTGGCAGTGCACATAGCACGACATAGTGGACATGTGCTTAAATAATGAATCATATAATTAGGTTAATATGACCACTGTGGTAACTTCATGTCAGTATAACTAACCATCTTACATACACAATAGACTCAGCATTAAAACCTTTTTGTAAAAACTGTTTAAAAAGTGTTACAAAAAGTTGGACAGTTTGTTGAAAAACAGCTTTCACATACTGCATAACATTATTTTAAACTACACGTATTATCGAATTGCAACCAATAAAATCGGACCATCAGCACCGGTTCCCCTCAAGGCTGCGTTCTTTCCCCTCTGCTCTTCTCCCTGTACACCAACAGCTGCACCTCCAGTCCGTCAAGCTCCTGACGTTTGCGGATGACACCACCCTCATTGGACTCATCTCTGGTGGGGATGAGTCCGCCTACAGTTGGGAGACTGACCATCTGGTGACCTGGTGCGGTCTGAACAACATAGAGCTCAACACTCTAAAGACAGTGAAGATGGTTGTGGATTTCCGCAAGAACGCAGCACCACCTGCTCCTATCACCCTGTGTGACTCCCTCGTCGACGCTGTGGAGTCCTTCCACTTCCTGGGCTCCATCATAACCCAGGACCTCAAGGGGGAGCTGAACATCAGCTCCATCACCAAGAAGGCTCAGCAGAGGATGTACTTCCTGAGGCAGCTGAAGAAGTTGAACCTGCCAAAGACAATGATGGTGCACTTCTACAGAGCCATCATTGAGTCCATCCTCTGCTCCTCCATCCCGGTCTGGTACGCTGCAGCCACTGCCAAGGACAAGGGCAGGCTGCAGCCCATCATTCACTGCCGAGAGGGTGATTGGCTGCAATCTGCCGTCCCTCCAGGACTTATTCGCTTCAAGGACCCTGAAGCGAGCAAGAAAGATTGTAGCCGACCCCTCTCACCCTGGACACAAACTGTTTGAGTCCCTTCCCTCTGGCAGGAGGCTGCGATCCATCAGGACCAAGACCTCACGCCACGTGAACAGTTTCTTTCCATCCGCAGTTGAGTTCATAAACAAAGCCCGGGACCCCCACTGACTCTGACACTTACATCCTCTTTACAATTATTGCACAACAAGTATTGCACAACTCTACTCTTTAAATACACACTTGTCACTTTAATAGCATACTTGTCTCATACTCATTTGTTTGTTTGTTTATCATATTTCATTGTACATTTTTTTACTATTGCACTGTTTATTGTCACACACCAATCACCAAGCCAAATTCCTTGCATGTGTAACACACCTGGCAGCAAACCGTTTCTGATTTCCCTTATGACATTTAATTAATAATGAGTGTTTCCAAGATTCCAATAAAAAAAGAGCTTTGGTTGAATAAACAAAGTATTTATGTGTTAGCAGTTGGCCACTGAATCGTTACTCTGAAAATACATTATGTTTTGCACCTTTAATTGCCATGGTATTTACTCTATCCATTAGAATGCAGCACAATTCCCAGCAGTGTGTTGGTTGGTGTTTGTAGTAAGCCTCAAGTCTGGTCTAATGAGAGTCTAGCTTCAGTAGAGAAAAGCTGACTTTTACAATCCAAGCATGTGTCCTTTTTAAAGCGTCTACAATGGCCATCTATTAATTGTCAAGCTGCAGACACTGTCTCCATCTGCCTCGACCCAACCTCACCTCTCCGTCCATCGCTCGACTCGCCTCTCTTAATCCTCCCTTCTCTCATTAGGCTGAGCAGAAGTGTCAGGAGTTGCTTAGGTTGAGAGGAGGCGGCAGCGCTGAGAGCGAAAATGAGGAAACAGTTGAGAATCCACGATCCTGTGGTCAATACTGTGATCAAGAGGATGGAGCATCACTCATCACGTCTCCCACTGACGGCAGTTTTTCACCTTCCCATTTCATCTTCAGCTCTGTCATGTGGCCAAAAGGAAGGCAAATGAAATGGAGACATCTTTCCAAACCGCTGAGCAAATATTGACTTCTATCCTCTCTGCCAAGCAAACTGGCTGAATTAGATTTGAGCAGATATTCAATTAAATGTTTTCTGTTAATGTGTTTCTTCTCAGGAAGTTAACTGACATAAATTGAATGCAGAGGTTATGATGACGCTGTCGGGTATTAAAAGAGGAAATGCCTCATTACACAGAGGGTTCAGGGTCCTGAGATATTTCAATATCTATTTTCTCTCCTTTATTTCTCATTACTCTCTGCTTCGCCCTCAGAATAGTGGTAATGCCATCTGTGTGTTCATGGTCACAATGCATTCTTTCCTTTCATCGGCCCAAAAAGTGTCTCAAACTCAATAAGCAGTTTAATACATCAATGTGGGAGGAGAAAATGTTCCCTTACAAATTGTATGGAAATTTCATTTTGTCTGCATGGCTTCTGGAGAAAATTAGATGTGCATGTGCTTAAATGTCAGCCACCAGGATTGGTTAAGTGCCAGGCATACCTCAGCATGTATCACTGTGCTGTATGTAGATTTCAATTCTACAAGGACAGATACAGCCACGGTGACAGATCACAGGCAACTACAGGAAACTACAGTCGGTGACCAGAGCTGAGGCGTAGTGTGTGCCTGCAGCAAAACTGGAGCCTCCGTTCCATTTGTAAATGTTCTGCTACATACAGAAGAAGGATCACAGGTTTTGTCAGGGATATAGCTTGAACATAGCCAAGACTGTGGACGTATTGGACTTTTTGAAAGCAACAGGGTAAAAGGTGAAAGGACCAGTCCCTTCATCAAACCACCACCGCTAATTGGGCAACAGCTCTTGGTACACGAACATGCAAGATGTCAGAGGCAATGGGCCAAAACTAGTGACCCAGTCCACAATACAGTTCAATATACAAGGGGTACCTTGACCTATTGTGATTATCTTATCTCCTCTTCTTATCTCGGATCTCTGGGGACGCTGTGGCTCAGTGAGTAGAGCGTGTCATCCTTCAACCACAAGGATGCTAATTCCCAGGCTCCACATGTCGAAGTGTCATTGAGCAAAACACTGAAGCCCGGGTGCTTCACAGCAGCCCACTGCTCCTCATGCTGAGGATGTGCAGAAGTAATATTTCATGTATGTACCTGTATAAATATAATGGCTTACATAAAGTACGAGTGAGCCGCTTCAGATTCAGCAAACGCTCCTTCAGACAACTGTGTAAATGCCTCTTGTGCTTAATGCACACATTCATGAAAAGTACAAATTAGCGTAATGTGTGCGTTAGTTCTCCCAATAGGAGTGGTTCTTACATGAGGTCCAATGTGTCGCTGTCAAACAATGCAGGCTTGTTATCCCCTAAGTGATTTCCAGTGGGCTAAGAACGACTGTCAATTTCCACCACCCTGGGGTAGTTGCAACACCTTTTACGCCAAATGTTGCACCTGGGAGAGGAAACAAGCTCAACCTGGCATAATTGCAAATTGCTACCTGAAAGAGAAGGCTTCCAACAAAGTACTTGTAAGATCATGGAATCAGTCTTCTTAAAGGGGAATACGCCCATTTTTTAATTCATCCATGTTATGTTCCAATGGTTCAATACAGCACAAAAAATATTAGTAAACATGAACAACTCCCCAAATCCAAAAGCTAGTGCTAAAAGTAAAATGTACGATGTCATCAAGTATAAAGTGTGGAACTGCTCCATAGATAATGAACTGGGAGAGATGTTCTAGATTACACTGAGAACATCAGGGGAATGTTCTGGGAATATGGGACACTTTCTGTTTCACAACAGGCAACACTACAGTAGATTAAAGCTCATTTGGGTATGAGAAGAAAACACCTATTCTGTGTGTCATAAAAATCAGCTTCCTATTCATTGACATGGAGCAGTTCCAGACTTCTTGATGACATCACAAGTTTAAGACCGATGCTGCATTCAATTTACCTCGGAAATCAGAAGTCGAACTTGTGAATGACTTCACATCCAAGTTGACTGCCTTCTAGTTCAACTAGGTGAAGAACATAATGTGATTTGATCCAGGTTAGCCATTGTTAGCAATACCAGTTGATAACAATGCGTTAAGGCTGGTGATTTGCACATTCAACCAGCAAAATGTTGACAGATAGAAGTTGCACAGTGCTGTGTGTAAGACTGATTATATCAGACACAAATAAGCATAACACTTTTTTAGTGTTGATGCGCGGTGCAGCTATCTTGGATTTTGAGGTCAGGGTTGGTGAGGTTCATCTGACTTCACAATTTGGAAATCCCTTAATTTGTTACCACAAGGCTTTTATTCTGAAATATCTGCAGGGCAGTATGGTGGAAAATGCAGTAACTTGCACGGTTCCATAAATGAATAGAGTAAAGGTTTATAATTGTGGATTATAATTATTTACACATGAGCACACACGTTCTTCTAAACCTTTTTCTTTCTAAAATAAATATGAATGTCATGTATATTGAAATGAAATGAAACATTCTGACCGTAGTGAAAGGTTAAGTATTGAAGAAGTTCTTGCAGCAGCAGCGCTGTTGGTACGGACATCACACACGAGCAAACTTCAGCAGGTCAGCGAGGCCGACGTCACGTCAGTGTGAAAGGAGCAGTTGTTCTCCTGGCTTTGAAACTGTTAAGGATTTCAGTAAGAGAAGTAGCTTCTCTTGTTTATTAAATACTTTTTGATTATTAACCGGATCCAGTTCATTTTTGGTGCGACTGGAAAGTCCAGCGGTCTGGGTCTCCCCTGAAAACATCTAACCCTAACAAAACACATAACGATGGAACTTTCCGAGGCCATGGAAATAACATATTGAAATCCTTAATTTTGGTGGTGTTCCCCGGGCGGGCCTTCGGAGTGTTAACTGTACATCTGTGTCATGTACACAACTGCTATGTATAGGTAGGTACTGATGCGACATATCTTTGGAAAGCTAAGATTTTTGTGATTCGATTCATGCAAACCCTTTCAAGATACAATCACAACAGCAGGTACAATCAACGCCTCTGTCAGACCACCAACCAACAAACAAACAATTACAAAATTGATTCAACTCACCGATGAAGCTTCATAGTAATCCACCCATCGATAATATTCCGACAAAAACGGTCTTGTTACATTGGCAAAGGTCCAGACGATCCAATCCAGTAAAATATTTTGTCCAAAACACATTATTACGTCCATAAATACCAACGGAGCATCATTTCAAATTAGCCGGTAGATATGCCTAATTATTTATGTATTTTCCAACGTAACTTCAGTTCGCATGTAAACATTGCCGGTCTCTGTGTCTCAAAATGGCGGCTGCACTCTGACCTTTAGGTTGACACCTCACTTGACCCAATAGGATCTTCCATGTCCTGTCCACAGTCTACAATAGCCAACAAGAGTCCGCGTTGAAGGAAAGTGCCTACCCCTCTTCTTTCGTATAAAGCTCGAACCAATTGCAACCGATCGTTCTGATGACTGACGCTTCGTATAGCCAATGAAATTTCGAAAATAATGAAATACAGCTTCAGGGGTTAGATTTAGAGGCAGAACCCAGAAGTCACTGCGTGACCGCGAGTCTGCTCCCTGCGTCCGTGCGTGAAATGCAAAGTGTGGTTTTTGAGATTTTAGGAAAGTAAATAATGGCGAAATATCTTATAAATGACTGTATTTTGACATAAATAAGCTTTAGTTTGAATTATGAATACACATTTTTACACAGCCTAGGTATGTGACCATGGGTCTCCAAAGCGCCTAGACATAGCCTTAGAAAAACATGTTTAAAATATTCATTTTCTGTGGTATTGTTATCAGATTTGAACTTGGACTAGGTAATGCTTCATGCTGTGGTCCCATTGTGTTTCCAGCTAATACGTCCCAGCTATAGTCATCTGCAGACATCTGTTTGCAAAGATATATTCAGGCGGAAATAAAAACCTTCTACTTCAGTGTGTTCCAACTTCTATTACTCAATGCCAGTAGCACTTACAGTGATTCTGACTGTTGGGGAAGAAATTTCAGAGTGTTACCTTTCAAAAGAGACCAAAACCATGTACTCCAAATGGTTCAAGAACAGCTCTCAATTTAATTTGAGTACGCCTTGGATTGGTGTTTTAGGCGAATTTTACAGGAGTGGTAACATTAAATCACAATTTAAAAAGATACCAGCACTTCTACTTTACATTCGCCAAAACACCAAAGATATGTATTTATACTGTATATATTCATTCAGGCTAATTTTACTGGAGTGGTAACAGGTTTTAAACACCATTGGTTTCAAATTTAAGAACGCACAAAAAATAACTTATCGTAGGATATACGAGCCATTGTGTGAGGATACATTGAGCTGGTGCAGCTGCCATTTACTCTTACCAAGGAGAAACAAAGCATCTATTCATTTCACTAAACACACAACAGTGCTAATCAACCTGCTAATTGTATTGGCAGTGACTTAGTGTTATGTAAAATCTGTGCAGGAACTGAAGCCGCTCATAAACATATCTGTAGATTCATTATTTCCTTCTCTCTGGTATGTTAGCATTTGTGTGTGTGTGTGTGTGTGTGTGTGCATGTGTTTGTTGTGTTTGACGCTGAGGAACTGTGACTGATGAGGTGATTATGAGGCAGGTGATCAGCATGAAACATAGCATCTCTGTCAACAGATGGCAAGAGGACACACAAACACATACACACAGATAAATGAGTGTCAAGGTCTTCCTCCGGCTCTCATTTCCTTCCATATTCATTATTTTCAAGCACAATTTCTAAAGTGATTTTCGCAACAGCCTCAAGGCGTGTTAACAACAAAATGAAACTCAATATCATGATACAGAGTTTTAAGCCATTTCACGGGGCCCCTCCATTCCTTGGATCCAAAAAATACATTTGAAAAATTCAACAGCAATGTCTCTTTCTAGAAATCATAGCCTGGTTATTAAGATAATCCACAGACCAAAGTCACACAATATCAGGCTCACCAGGTCTGATATTGTGTGACGCTGGTGAGTTGGGATTAACCCTTTAACACGCAACAATAGAAACTAACCAATGGAGGCAGCGATAGACCAACCGCTCCCGTGTTCTGTGACCTAAACTTCCTGTTTTTCTTCATGTAGTCTTGTGGCTTTGAAGAAAGCGTAGATAACGACTAGATAAAGCGGGGAAAATATTCTAACTATAGGGTACCCTTAAACTGATGGTGATAGGTGATAGAGGTGTCTAAAATAATAAAATACGTCCACAGCAGTACACGTCTATGCTCCAGTGCTGGTAATAGATGGACCTCATACAAACCCACCTCAAAAAATCCAACCTATCCCTTTAACCATGGAGATGTTGCGCATAAACAATCAAAACCTAAGCAGGGCTGGTAGATCAAGAGAGGATCATATATATGTCATCTTTTAAAGGCAATTTGTAAAATTCTAGAATGCATCATTTTTCAAGGGAAGTATGTTGTTTGAAGGACTCTCAAATTCCCATCAGTGTGTTCTGTACCATCATATACAAAATATACAAATGACCAAAAAAAACAAATCATCTTGAAGGCCTATTCAGAATGTGTGTCTCGAAGTCGGAGTGGGAAAAAGAAAATTAGACAGAAAGAGGAGAATAAAACTGAGAGAAGTGTCATGGACAGAGGAAGGCGGTGTGAATGAACAAGCTTGTTGTTTTGACAGTTGACATTCAGCGCTCTGCTTTCTCACAGCGCCTCTGATAAACAGTCATGCCAATAAAGCGGCAGAGTTGAAATGGGAGAATGACGAGGCGTGCAGAGCTGCTGCGTCTCCTGCATTCTGACCGAGGGCCCTGCTCCTCTTTCACGTTTAATGTCGCTGCAATCCATCAGAGCCTCCATCTGTTCACTGTCACCCTGCCATCCATCCATCCATCAAGACCCCTGCCTCTCTCTCTCACACACACACACACACACACACACACACACTCCAATTCCAAGTAGACAGCCACTGGTACTGCTACGAATCTGTACACCATCTCCACTTCCACTTCCTCTTGACCCTGACTTTCTGCACCCGGGAACAGCACAGCTCCTGAGTGGTTGTTTGAACAAACAGTATTTTTAAATCTATTATTCTGCAATGATTCATGGTTGCTTCACTGGCAGGATGCATGATCAGTTTTCTCAGCTTTAATCATATATTTCTTCCTGTCATTGGTCAGCGCTCTGCGTGCTGGAAAAGTTTCCTTGGATGAAGTCCTGCTTTTTCCCTTTCACCTCACTAGCTCAGGTCAACTTGATGGACAGAGTGACAGATTTGAAATGGACTAGACTTTACCGCCATCGTCACCTAGAATGAAACACCTTCACACTGTAAAAAAAAAGGCAATTTCAAAAAATCTTCAGCATAGAAGTTCACTCTTGACCTTGAAAGAAGACATTTGACAAATGAATGTTAACTCTTTCCCCAGAGCTTTCAGCTGCACCTCACCAGTCTGATTCCGCTGATGAAGACCTTGAGATTGGACCTTGAATTAAGATCACTTCACGATGAACATGATGAATACATCTTATTTTCTTTCTTATCCAAGATACATTATCTTCTTTCAATTTGCACAATGCCTCTTCCTGCATCTGCACAACACACTAGTTGTTCCATGTCATTGCATGTATGGCAGAGTATATCACGACATTTCAGTCGCTTTTATGTTCTCATAGTGTTTTCTAATGGCTTAAGTATTTTAGTTTAGGGAAATCATTTTATTTGACATTAGCAAATTTCCACAGATAACACAATATGCTATCTTTTTAACCCTAGCCCTATTTTTAGGCCTCTGCTCAAAAATTGCATACCCATACTAAAAAGAGTGTATTTCTGCAACTACAAGTTCTATTTTAATAATTTCTATGTTATAATAAAGGGAACACTTGTGAGATTTGTTCAGATGTGTAAATATCAGTATATATGTTACTGGTTAAGAGTAAATGAAGATGGCACACAGCACAAATTGAAAAGTTTCAGGTTCACCTGAAAAAAAGCACTTTTATTGTTTTTATTTCTTTGGAATGATGCAGCTGCAAGTCTAAAACCTCTCCCAAATCATAGCACAATATGTGAACAGTCTTTCTGCAAAGTTTGACTTTGATAAAGTGAAGCAGAACAAAATTAGAGCGGTTTTAGTACAGAGAGGTCAGGCGAGGTCACCAAAATGGTCATTTTGGAACCAGCTGTTCATTGTAATTTTATATACAATTTAAACGTGAGATTAAACTCTTTGTCAACAAAGAAAGGAGGATGGAGTTTGTCTTTAAGAGATCAGCATTTGGTAAGTCAACTGCGTTTGTTTTTTTACATCTAATATCTGAATGGCCCTCGAGTCTGTAGCAGAATGCCTGTTGCTAGTTTAGCGTAGCCTCCCAGAACACATGTGGTGCCCCAGCTGTTTTTGTTTTTGTTTTTTTTGTTCCGGTTCAGAGGTCACACAGCCCGTTGTGTCCTACGTGAGCGCAGAAAACATTATATTTCCTACAATTTAAGCTTCTGCATTTTCCAAATGCACTAGTATTATTCAAACGTATTGTTCGGTTCGTAAGCCTCGTACCGAACGGTTTAATACCAATACGTGTATTGTTACAGCCCTAGAAACGAATAACCGTAGCTGTTATTATCTGAAGTTATTAGGAGGTGTTTCAGCTGCAGGACAGCAGTGAAGGCCCAGGTATAAAATGCACGGCCCGCCACTGACATTGACTGATGTGTTACAATGATAGTAGGACTTTGAGTTGAGACTTTGTCAAATATTTTGTAGTTCTGAGTTAAGTTCATCAGGAACATGTAAACGAGTGAAACACGGTTATTTTCTTTGTCTGTTGTCAATGACCCTTTTTTTTGTTGAATCCCAGACACCCTCATGGTGGAACTTCTGAGTTAATTCTGATCTAATTCTGTTTCTAGCTACTGCCACTCAGGGCTGCAACATGCTGCAGTGACGCACACCTACAATCCTCTCCAACTCCCTAAGTCAGCCTGAGTGAGAGCACCACATGGTTGCACAAGGCTGGAAGAACATTTGGAGTTTTGATAGATCCACTGAGCTCCTCTGGAGGCAGAGTGTAGTCATGCATTAATCAAGGTCTGCCAATTATAAGTGTGTCTGTTGTGTCCAGGGGCAAGACGGAGAGCTTTACATGGTATTAGCTCCTGCTTGTTAGGGTAACAGAGTGGGGGTGGGGACTGTAGAGCCACACTGCCTTAGAAGAATGTTGGACAACATTATCATATACTGTACAGTGCATGCAGAAGAAGCTGCATTGTTTCCCTAACATCATTACTCTTTCATTAAAGAGGCTCTTTTCCAGACTTGATGAGAGTAATCATCTTGAATATTTGTCTAAAAATAAATGTCTGATAAATCACTATTTATCGCAGAAGGAGGTAAAACAATTTTGATTGAGCCCATGGCCATCAGTCATGACCACATTAACATAGCATTGCACTATTACCAACTGGGTCTGCGGTCGAATAGTCCTTTTTGCTGAGGAAGGTTCCTAACTGAGTAAATTAACCTGGAAGTATCTAAGTGACCGCCATGATAAGAACTATTTGAATTCTCTAAATGCTAAGGAACGGTGCTGTAATGCGTCCTTTATTAGCTCCTGTAAAGGAAAGAACATAATGCCGCCTCAAAATTCCTTGCTGTGGCAATATTTAAAGCGACGCACCATTCGGCCCTCTATGTAAAACAACCAATATGCCTATCTTGCAGGTTTAAAAATGTATTTCATAATGTCATAAACTAATGGGATTCATGTTTATGAATAAGAACAGACAGTGACAACCATTTTGTTTAATTTTATATGTATTTATTTACATTGAATATGAAACAAATAAGTAAACAAAAAACAAGAATACAAAATAAAATGAACAGTAAATACTGTCAATGAACACATTCTCAATAACAAGAACCATCAGTGAAAAACAAAACAAGCTCGGCATATGATAGATTATTAAAAATATAACAGAACCGTTGAAGCTACATTATTGCACAAAGGAAATATTGATATTGAACACTTTCATTGATATTGTACATGAGAGAATCATCATTTTCAACTGAAGCATGTCGATTGTTAAGTGTGACATCAGCAGGAAGGAAGGAGCTCCGGTTTCTCTGCTTCACACCACGAAAGAAGCAGTCTGTTGCAGAAGGAGCTCTTAATATAGCCTGCATGCAACAGTGTAATATTTTTCATGGCGTCATGTTTGAATTGCACTGTTTGTAGTCCTCTGCCATGGTAGACCTCCGTCAGTAACATCTGCCGTCGCATCATAATTACGTAGCTTAGTGAAAGTGTAGTGGATTCTCTAAACACCACGGTTGTCTTTTCCTAACTACTCATGAATTCTCCTTTACATCTTTCCTTGACCCCATGACGTTTTCCATCAAGGTCAAGGAAAAGTGCCTAGGAATAGACGTTAGGACGTCATTTATGGACTTTTCGACCGCAGCCCGGGTGTCTGCGGCAACATTACCAGGAAAAAAAAAAATGTTTGGATCTCTGGGAAGTGAGATCAAAAAATTCATTACCATAAGAGAAAGAAAGTGAGATATTTGAGCTTGTAACTTTAAAACTTGATTGTAATCATTTTTTTTATGATTTTCTTGATTTCTACCAGTAATGGGAAATATTTGACTCACTAAATCAATTGCTGAGATCTGAAAACATGGTGTGGTCACTAAAATCAAGCTTCTTTATTACTAAACTTAAATCCATCTGCTGGTTGTGAACTGTCAAGAAAGCAATATCATAAAGGATCTCTAACGAGGGGCTCTGAGCCAAAGGGGCCATGTTGGGCAAATATGAGGATTATATATGAAATGAAAGCTCTCAGTGAGAGCTTTTCAGTGCCAAATGTGCACAACTGAAATGATGAGCCATAGGTTTTAATTAAAAGAAAACCAAAAGGCATACCAGTAAATGTGGGGTTTTGGTCCAGTGAGCTGATGCCCTTTTGGCACTGAACAAAGCATTGTGGGTAGTGCGTGCTAACAACACTTGGGCTTGGAGCCAAAGGGGCGGGCGTAAGTGCAAGCTTTGATCAAATTTGAATCAGCTTCTGTTGCCATGTACTGAACACAATATCTGATCTTGTTGTGTTAACAGATTGAGCATCAGCATGACAACAGTATTGCTACACGTTAACGTATTTATAACACATTTGAAAAATAGAAGAGTGAGAAACACCATTTTTACACAAACATTTCCACAATAGACTAATGTAGTAATAGACATATGGGACAATTCATTTAGTAGAATCTCATCTTTAAGGTTTGCGTTTACCGTTTGAAAAAGCAAATGTCACAGGCAGTTGGTCATAATAGCTGTCACTAATCAACGTTCAATCCATGTGTAACTGGACAACATGTACAACACTAAACCTGGAAGGTGCCTGGAAAGTAAATGGGGGTAGCAAATGGTACTAAACCACAAAAACAAGACCCAAATTTTAAATAGCTATTTTCCTTTTTTTAGTCGGACAGGCTTGATCTGAACATTTTTTTTGTCTTTGCAGTTCAAATAGTCTCTAAAAATGCTTTTACCAAAATAAAATATAGAAGAAACATGAACGTAAATAAAATCTTACCACAAAAACCTTGCGTGTCTCAAAGTATGTGCTTTTGTCTCAGTCAACCACCATCAATAAATACTTTTCAGCTTGCAAATGTTGTTGCTTGAAACTGCTCTGATCTCATTTCAGCATTTTATTAACTGAGTACTAAATATTAACAGAGTGCAATGCCTGAATGCCTTTTTCTACATTGTCTGATGCACATTCTGTTAATGGATTAACTTGCCATCAATCTACCAAATGCAATGTACGTGTTTAAAAAAATACAATAAAATGAATTGCAACCTGTAAACTAAGTGTTACAAAGTAAAGTATACAGCACGGTTCTGTTCAGCTCTTTTGAAGCCAGAAGTTCATGTAAGTGAAATAGCCTATTGATTTAGGTAAATGCTTACTCCTGAACAGAATGAGGTCCCTGTCAGCCTTAAAACACCTCATAGTCCATTGAATCTGCTGCTCACCAAGTCATATGACTGACACTACTAATTTGATAACATGTATCCAAATCATCCTTGTGATTGTCTCTGGGTAATAATTGGGTGACAACTAACTGTAGCATACTGCCAAACTACATTTGGGACGGAGTAGATATTTAACATAGAATCCACTAAAATCAAAAGATCAACAATATCAGCCAGTAGATGTTGGACAAAATAAACCTTAAATATAATCTATCAATTCCACGCTCTCGCTGAAGCTGGACTAAAGAAGAGGGAGTTGCTTAGAGATTTAATGTTTTGGTTAAATTCAACTGAGGCAAGAAACCAAAACAGTGTTTAAGTTTGTGAGATTTGATGTGCTGTTGCTGTCCATTAATTCAAGATAAATCCATTTTACTCTGTTAATTTACCAGCTGCAAAACATTAAAATGTTCCACACTGAACTCTCTCGTCATAGATTTTTAACCATTTATTGCAACAAATGGAAATACAGAACTAACACGACGCTTCATTTAGTGGTAAATGCAAAGTTCCCCAAAAACTCACTTTGGTGGAAGATGTGTCTCGTGCGTCTGACTTATATTTGAAGTATGAGTTTGTTTTCTGTCAAACAAATCAGTTTCAAATAATTCGAGCTCTTTTTAACCACAATGTGAATCCCTCCCAAACTCTAATCAAGCATTTTAGCTAACTGTAACTTAACTATTGCATTTTCTTTTTGCCGTGACCTTTTACTAAGCTTAAATGCTGTATTCGTGATTAAATATTGTAAAGATATGTTTTTTTTATGTTGGCATCTGAGGTATAGAGCATTAATAAATACCAAGACTCATGGGGTATATTGTTGTTAAATGCTACCGAAAAAATGAATTGTTATAAATTGGCAAAAATGATGCATGAGGTGTTCAAATGTTGCTGTCCTGTGGACGGTCAGTGAGTTTAAAATTCACTATTTGTTTTGGTTTATTTTGAAGTGTTGTAAGTTCTTGTGTTGTCTCAATAAAATGTAAAGGTATAGCTGACTCTCCTTCTACCAGAGGTCTCCTTATTTGATTTACTCCTCTAGTATAAACTACACAGTGGTTGTAAACTATTTACCAGTTTTTATCTAATTTTATTGTTGTGTTTAACCACTTCAGGTGTATTAGTCTTTTATATCTCTTGCCTGCTTTATAATCGTGTTTGGTGTTGTCTGAATTTAAGGCACTTTGGGGCTTTGTTTTATGGTATATGTAGTCACAGACCCTGAAATAATGAGACATTACGGCCATAACCTCCTTCTTATCAGATCTTGTGTCAGGGATCCAATTGGAAAGATGTTAGTTCTTGTTGGTGCTGTGATAAAACACACCACGTTCTTTTTAAAAGATTTTTTTGTGGCATTTGTTGCCCTCATTGGAGAGATGAAGAGTGTAGTGGCAGACTAGTAACTACTCTTGTCCATTTTATTCCCATGGCCTTCTCAACAGACATTCTTGTTCCCCACAGGATGAATACCACTGCCTTTGGTGATCCTTTGACTTTACATTTAGTTCCACCATGAGACTGAATTAAGTATCACAACATCTTTTGGATGGATTGCCATGACGTTTGGGATGCCCAGAAAACTAATCCACATTGGTTCCCAGATGATATAGCCTAATGACTTTGGTGATCCCTTGACTTTTCCTCTGGAATGTTAAAATGTAACATTATTGGCTTTGACTGTATCACAATTATTTGATGCCATGACGTTCGGCTTGAAATGTGAAATGCCATCATCAAGTCAAAATATGAAATTCCTGCAAAGTGACATATCGATTAAAATCAACTGTACTGCTATTGTAAATACTAAATGTTAGAGATATGCAAGCATAGATATCTACTCTTGTCAATAAATAAAGAAACTTTAACCAGCAATTCTATGAAATGGCAAGAAATACTATATTGATAATATAATTAAATCGAGGATGACTTATTCTATGCTCACTTTTGATACTAAATGGAACAATCCACTGCATAATATTGGAACCCACTATTATCTAAATAAATCAACTTCAGAAGCATCTTCTGAAAGACATGCAGTTAGCAATGACCCATACATGAGTGTGCACGTGCTTCCTGCCTGCAGTAGGATTGATTGATTATTGATTTCCAATTCCTCAGTGCTTGTCCCATTAAAGGGAAATTTAACGAAATGGATATGTACATATAAGGCTGAAGTTCCGACATGTTCTAATTGTGGCCAGTGTTAATTACACATAGCTAATTTGGAAGAATGTTTTTCCCTGGGGTCCACCAGCTTAGGGCCATATGATTAATTATATTTGAAAAATTGACGATGTAGAGGGACATTATCTATTCTGCAATCAATAGTATGTATGTTCCGGTCAGGGTTGGAGGTCAGAGAGGGTAAAAGCCTTTATGAAACATGAAGAAAAATTCCTGTAAGGGGTAAAAGCATGCCTCCAGTAATAGCAGTCCCAATTTTGAATCCTGCCCTGCGTGATGACATCTTTCTTCCCAGTGTGTTCACTGTGGGATACAAACCAGAGAGAAGCAAGATAGCTTTGATTAAAAAGCAACAAATGCATAACGACTGAAGGGTGCCTTGCCATTATTCTGATGGCCCATTGTTCCGAAACCCTTGCCATTACAGAAATGTCCCATTTGTCTAACAGCCTGTTATCCCAAAAAACAACGTCCATTTTTTTGTGAAGACCCATTGCTCTGAAATACACACTATCCCTGCAACAAACAGAAGCACATGGCTAATCATTATGCATAAGGATGTCATCGGATCTTCCTGATTTGTTTTCCTACTATGGCAAAGGCATGACCCGCCCTATTCCAATATTCACTCCAATGAGGTACCATAGGAAAACAATGGTTTTGCTGGCAACAAGTTTCCAGTGATGCATCTCTGATTTGAGCTGCAGCAAGCTTATGGACCGATAATAGAAACATACCAGTTACCTAGTTACTGTGTGTTGAAAACCTGGATTTGAAATCGCATATACCTCTCTTTTTCAATCAAAACAGAACTGCAACATGTATAATAGGTTAAATCTGAAGCTAGCAGGTAACTGCCATAAAATGAAGCTCTCAGAGTCAGTTAAAACACTAAACACACTCATACATAAGGTCACAATTAGCCTTGCGGCAACTTTACACATTCTATTTAAAAGCATGGTAGGCTACTTCACACTTCATTCTTTATACTGTGACTTTATACTAATCTTACAGTGTGCATATGCATTCAGAAGAGTTGAGATGGTAGGAGTCAATGCACACAGTGTCGTATCAATGTTGAACTCAAGCTAATAATAACTGTATATATGTGAGCAATTTGTTGGGTGATATAAACTAGGTTTGAGAAGAGAAATTTCTCAAACATGTTTCCCTGCTAAATGCAAAACAGCTGAAATGCAATCAATGATGTTTCTGAACCTGTTGGCGGTCATCCTGTAAAAGAGAAACATTCATGTCTTCCAGATTACTTTAATTCTTCATGTACGCTAAACACAAGAAACATACTATAGACTCGATATAAGAAGTGGATGTAGTCAGTGATGTCAATCATTGGTTTGTGGACTGCCGCTTTGAAGCCTTGAGTTTCGTATTTTGTCAGTCGCCATCTTTGTTTTAGCGATCGCCATCTTGGTTTTTTGGAACCAGAAGTGACACAAGAGGGTGAAGCTGAGTACAACTGAACTCTGAGTATGATTTTTTTTATTTTTAGACGCTTGCAGCTTCTCCTTCTGAAATCTAGTAAATTTTAATTGATCAAATAACTTGACTTTATAAGTGCCTTGGGAGACTGTGGCTCAGTAATAGAGCAGGGTCGTCCTTCAATCAGAGGATCGGCGGTTCGATCCCCGGCTCCGCTAGTCCATGTCGATGTGTCCTTGGGCAAGACACTTAACCCCAAATTACACCCGTAGCTGTTCCTATGGTGTGTGAATGTAGTATGAATGTTAGATAGTCGTCCTTAGATAGACCTTGCATGGTAGCCCCTGCCATCAGTGTGTGAATGGGTGTGAATGGGTGAATGACATGTAGTGTTAAAGCGATTTGAGTGGTCGGAAGACTAGAAAAGTGCTCCATTTACCATTTACCTTGGCTACACTTTGCATGGATCGTAAGCTTCAACTATTTAACTTGTATATTTTGGATTATTTCACCAACCTGCAATGCTGTGGATCCTCCTCTGGTGCCCATTTCATCTTATTCACCTGCTCTGGCAGAGTTCAGGTCAACATCAGTCTCAGCGAGCATGGTCGCTCTCTATTACTTTATGACTGAACTCGCACTCAAAGAATGGGTAGCACTTTATAATAAATACACACTATGAAGCATTAGTTAAGTATGAGTAAACACTTAATTCATCATTTATAAAGCATTGTTCCTACATTAATAATTCATTAGTATGCAGTTCATAACAACAGTTGTAAATGTTTTATTCTTGATTAATAAGCCCATCTATTATGTGTTTCATTATTGTGTTTTCATACTTTATAAATGATGGATTCCCCATTTGTAAATGAAGTATTATATATTTTACAAACCAATTATTAAGGAGTTGTAGATGATTAATAAGATCATTTATAAAGTGTTAGTAAATGATTAATAACTTATTTAGATGTACATTATTCATGCATTTATATATATAATGGTTAGGGACTATGTTAATATCTGCTTTATAAACGCATATTAATACTGTAATTCATGATTAATTCATGATTTATTAAGGTAGTTACTACTCATTAGTAAAGTGTTTTATGTGACCTCATCTAAAGTGAGGACTATTTATGCCTTATAAAGCATGTATTAAGTATTTTGTGTGTCCTCATCTAAAGTGAGGACTATCTATGCCTTATAAAGCATTTATTAAGTATTTTATGTGACCTCATCTAAAGTGAGGACTATTTATGCCATGACAAAGCATTTATAAATGACATTGAAAGGCCAGCAGTGTCTCAAAACACAGAACAGGCAAATAGACACAACACAAAGTGATCAAAAACATATTAATATTTATTGCAAGATGCAAACAATATACTGTTAAATACAAACCTCTCAGCCATTAATTCATGTAAGAAACAAACAAACAAAGACATTCTCCTTCAGGAGAACATGGCTGTATATAAAACGCTTGTAAATATACGACTGGAGCTAACCAGGAGCTTTGCCTATTAGTTTACATTTACTTATTTAATTATTCATTTTAACCGAGCATATCGACCTCCACTGTTCGTACTTTTCTTCAGTTGCATGTCCCGATGGCAGCCGGCCGAATCTGTTCATTGTTTACAATAAACGAAATCCCGCTTGTGAGACGGACAAAGGAAAAGACCGCTTCATACGTCATCAACGTGGGACAAACGTTTCGCCCAGGAACTGGTACAGAAGTGCACTTACGCGATGGACCCGGGCCAGAAATAATGACTGCTGACGGGCCTCCAATGCCCGTCTGTTTGTTTCTTAGTTTGCTGGCACGTAACGTTACAGATTATGGAGGATGAGTATCCAGCTAGCCTTCCAGCTAGCCTTCCAGCTAACACTAGAGGTCCTGAGACAGGCGCACGCTAACGCGTCACCTCCGTTGTAAATAGAGCAATCCAGGTGACAGATGGCTAACTAGATGTTATATGTGGAGTGGATGTGAATGAGATCGATATGCTTGGTATGAAATGAATAATTAAATAAGTAAATGTAAACTAATATGCAAAGTCCTGGTTAATGGATGAGGGGTTTGTATTTAACAGTATATTGTTTGCATCTTGCAATAAATATTAATATGTTTTTGATCACTTTGTGTTGTGTCTATTTGCCTGTTCTGTTCAAAAACTGTGTTTTGAGGCACTGCTGGCCTTTCAATGTCATTTATAAATGCTTTATAAGGCATAGATAGTCCTCACTTTAGATGAGGTCACACAAAATACTTAATAAATGCTTTATAAGGCATAAATAGTCCTCACTTTAGATGAGGTCACATAAAACACTTTACTAACGAGTAGTAACTACCTTAATAAATCATGAATTAATCATGAATTGCAGTATTAATATGCGTTTATAAAGCATGTATTAACATAGTCCCTAACCATTATATATATGAATGCATGAATAATGTACATCTAAATAAGTTATTAATCATTTACTAACACTTTATATATTATCTTATTGATCATCTACAACTCCTCAATAATTGGTTTGTCATATATATAATACTTTACAAATTTACAAATGGGGAATCCATCATTTATAAAGTATGAAAACACAATAATGAAACCATAATAGATAAGCTTATTAATCAAGAATAAAACATTTATAATTGTTGTTATGAACTGCATACTAATGAATTATTAATGTAGGAACAATGCTTTATAAATGATGAATTAAGTGTTTACTCATACTTAACTAATGCTTCATAGTGTGTAGTTATTATAAAGTGCTACCAAAGAATGTAATGTCATCCAGAACTTGAAAGCCATGGGGCTTTTACAGCGACTTCGATCCACAAAAGCTCCGGACCAAACATCATCTACATCAGAAGACTCCATCCCGTGTCTGAGATCTCTACCTACTTCCTCAATGTGTCATTACAACAACAAACCCCATGCAAACACAGCCAATCTGTGTCCCCTTTCAAGATCCTCCCAAACAATCAGAATACAAAACCGCCTAAAACTTACCCTGTTCAACACCAGATCCCTTAACGAACATGACTTCATCAGAGACAATATGCTGGATCTACTCTGCATTACAGAAACATTTAAAACTGTCATTCACTCACTCCGCTCCCGTCGCACTCAAACTTGCTGCAATTACGACCATCAATAAAAAGATTGCACTTGATCCTAACCAAAACAACTACCAACCTATATTAAATCGCCCTTTTCTCTCAAAAGTGCTTGAACGCAGTGTTGCTTCACAACTGAAAACCCACTTGGACATCAATTCCCTCGATGAACTGTTTCAATCTGGTTTCAGAACACAAGACTGCACAGCAAGTCCTGAATGACCTTCTCCTCCCCTCAGTCGGCAGCCTCCTCAACATACTCATCTTACTTGACCTCACTGCAGCATTCGACACCATCCACTGCTCCATCCTCCTCACCCACCTGGAATCCTCTTTTGGTATCAAAGAATCTCTTGGTTCAAATCTCACTTCCTAGACAGACAGCTCATCAACATCTACACATCTGACCTCATCCTTGGTTAACAAGGTGTCACCTAAAGCTCAGGGCTTGACACCCTCCTCTTCATCCTTTATATCCTCCCCCTTAGCCACATAATTTGTCAGCATGGTCTCCAGTTTCACTCTTTCGCGGACGATATCCAATTATACACCTCTACTGAATGTATCACCAACACCCCCCAATCCACCGCCAACAAATGCCTATGGGCTTAAAAATATAGATGAGCAGCAATTTCTTCAAAATAAAGTGCAACAAATCTGAAGTCCACAAAATCCCTCACCAAACACACCAACAGCTTCTCAAAAACTCAGCTACCTGGATGCTCACGCACTCACTCCCAAGAACACATCACCCCACTGACTCCCTATAGAACAACACGTCCATTTAAACCTCATCACCTACAAAGCTCTCCATGACCCCCTTCTACATATTCACACTCCTTTCATGGCACACTACATAGGGATGCCTCCAGGTTCTAAACGGGAAATGATAAGAGAGGAATAAAAATCTGGTCCACACACTCATTCCTGCTTGGTATGATACTGAAAAGGGCAATGCCATTGCAGAGCTGAAACATGTGTTAAAGCTAGCCATTACAAGTGATGGGTGGAGCAGTTTAAGTCAGGACTACTACCTCACAGTGACAGAGCATTACTTCAAGCAAAGCAGCGTGAAACAGAAAATCCTTATAACCAAAGCCGTTTGTTTACCAGGCACAAACAGGAGATGCAGTGGCAGAGGAGATCACAGATATTTTGGAAGAATTTGGTATAGAGGTTAGCAAGATTGCAGCAGTGACTGCCGACAATGCTGCCAAACTCAAACTCAATGTCCTGAAAATTGGGTGCTCTGCCCAAACGCTTAACACCGCGGCGCAAAATATCTATCAAATCAGTACCATTGACAGATGGGCAGGAAGAATTAGGGCAGTGGCCTTCTGGACAAAGAGGTCATCAATTGCTAAAGCAGTCCTGAAAGAAAAGCAGCACCTCCCAGGTAAGACATGACAGTTCAATTTATGAAATAATTGTTTGAAATTCTCAACTTAATTTCCATAATTTAATTTAATATTGTTAATAAGTGTTCTGGGATAAACTGGTATGTTTGTTTGTTTCAGGCCGTCCCCAGCACATACTGATCCCCGACATGAAAACAAGGTGGAATTCCATCTTCCTTATGGTTGAAAGATTTATGGAGCAATACCCAGGGATCCAAGCTGCATCCATGGACCCACGACTGAGGAAGCAGATGGAAAAGGAGAAACTTATACAGTTGAAATATGAGGACTTTGTGAAGGCTGAGGAGATTGTACAACTCATGCGTGTCATGTACACGCATGAGTACCGGGAAGACACCATCTGTGGCCAAATCATCCCAATCCTCAGGAAACTTGAAGACCATATAACAGACCATATAACAGAAGGAAGACACAGTGTTTGTGCAAAGCATTAAAGAGAAGGTTGGGGAAAATCTCACTGGACGTTACCGGGAAGACACCATCTGGGCAAAGAAACAGATATGGAGGAGACAGTCACTCCACTGTACAAACCAAGGAGTTCCTTGGAGGAGCTGTTTGCTGAGGAAGACAGGGAGCTGAGGACAACCATGCAGCAGAACACCTTGTCCATAATGCTAGTTGATAAAGAAATCCAACTCGTCAGAAGACCCTGCAATTTGGTGGTGGAAATAGAAGGCAGCCCTCTGTAGAGTTGGATTTGGAGAGGTACTCTCCCCCTGCTGACGGAGCTTGCAGCCCCCTACCTTTGCCCAAGCCTCTTCCTTCCCCAGTGAAAGAGTTTTCTCGAAAGCAGGCGGAACTGTAAGTCAGGAAAGATCCTGACTTCTGACAAAGAAAGTAGATATGTTGCTTTTTCTGCAAAAGAACTGTTAGGATACTTTTCTAGTTTCTACACTGTTAATTTGAACTTTTTTTTAGCCATTTGCCCGCTTAGAAGATTGTTTATTTGTATTGATTTATTTACATGTTTTTGGCATTGAAATTATGAGTTATCTCCTGTTACCTTCAAATTTACTAACATCTTTTATCCTTGGGGTCAATTTGACCCCAGCAATTCAAACCTCTAGGAAATGATTATGATTCAAATTGTTACCCAAGTTTATGTGTCAAGTACTTTATGTTTGTCTGTTGACTACCTAAATAGCCCTTAAATATCTTTCCAACTGTCCCCATACACGCACCTCCCCTCTAAATTTGTCATCTCAAGTATATCCTTTTCGATTGATGGTGTTATGAAGAGCTCAAATGCTGATTGTATGTCTTGCACATGGCTGACATCATATCTGGTGGGGCCTGGAACCATTTTGATGACATTAGCAGCACTAAGTCTACCCTGTTGTTCAAGTGGGGAGACGGAGCATAATAACTTTCCATTTTTGGAAGGTGTGTTTGCTGGTGGTTGAGAGACAACAGGAGGGTCAACACTGAGGGTCTCATTCTCATCAGAGGAGGATGTCTCATAATCAGGGTCCTCCTCAACATCATGCTCTGTCTCAGACACATTCTCCTCTATGTCACTTTCATGGTCAAAGAGATGAGACAACACCTCATTGACAGAACACCTTTCCTTAGAAGTCATTTTCAGTTGAGAGAGCAGAAAGAGAGAGCACACAGAGCACCAAGAGAAATGGTTTAGAAGGCTGCTGTGCAAGTGTTTATATGTTTGCTCCACCCCCATGTTGTGTGAACTATCAATATCTTCACGGGAACCATATTATCCCTTCCCATGTTGTGTGAACTATCAGTGGTTCTCGCACTACTACATTTATTGTTATGTCAGGTTAGAGCCCTAAAGATTTTTGAAGATTATAAAATTGCATCTTATAGTGACCTCAATATCATCCAAAACAAATGTGTGTAAAATGTTGATATTCCTTATATGTTATATATACAGCTAAAACAGCCTGGGGTCAAATTGACCCAAAAAGAACACCGATGCGTACAGCATGTGTACAGGACATTGAACACAAATCATCATATTACTTTTATGTTTACCCTATTGTCCCCATAAAATTAGGAAAATATGAAGCAAAAAAAATAATGTCAATCATTTATTTAGAGACGTTAATCAAATTGACCCCAAAAGTAACAGGAGGGTTATACATTTCTGCTGTTTGCATATGAATAATAAAGCCATGTTTGTTCTTTTTTTGTAATTGTAATTTTTTCTTACAAAATAATCAAAATGAACCGATAAGCAGTATCGATAATAGTACTAGTATTGATAAAATCATAACGATAGCCATCCCTACTCCTACACGTACCCTCAAATCAGCAATCGCTAACCTCCTCACGCCCACAACAAGGACCAAGGCCGGACCAAGGCCGGACGTGGGGTGACAGGACCTTTTGTGCTGCTGCTCCCACCCTCTGGAACTCTCTTCCCACTCAGATTCACTCCCTAAAAGCCCGTAAAACACAACTTTTCAAGTCTGCTTTTAATCTCTAACCATTTCACCTGTTGGTCGAATTTGCTTAATTTAATATTCCTGTGATGTATTTTTAAAAATATGTCTCTCTATATCATCTCCTTTGTGTCATTGAGTTTTTAAAAAAGCGCTTCCTCAATAAAATGTATTATTAAAGTTGATAGACAAAAACAGGGACAATTGCCGACTGTACAACGCCGTGTTAGCAAACTGTCAATCACAAGGTAGCCCCGCCCCTAAAACATATCCTTCTTTATGGTCTGTTTGACTCTAAATGGACCATCATTTGCTAAATGAACATCGTGCTGTATTGAAGAAGACTTGGAACGAGAGATTGAGACCATAAACTCATGTTTACAATGTTTACTGAGGTAATAAATCAAGAGAGAAGTAGAGTCATTCAATTCTTTATTTTCCAAGACTTCTATAAAACCACATTTTTGCCCCCTGCTGGATTAGAAAGAATGCAGGTTTAAGGCACTACAACCCCACATCGGCTTCCCTTTTCAGAACCAGAGGTCTTTGCCTAATACATACACAAGGTGTTAGCAACCTTGTAAACTAAAAGTCCCAGTGGTGCACTTACGCCTCTTGTGGCCGAAATGAGTACATCAATAAATAAATATCTCCTGTTTTCACAGAGATTAAACATTTAGAAAGATGATTCTGGCAAAGACTTTTTTCTCATCTGTTCTTAAGTCATAAACACAGGGGGAAAAGAATTAGAGTAGACTTAAAAAATGCATCACCTGATTTTATCTACAAATGTAAAGCTTGCAGTGCAAGCTTTACTATATGTTTATATAGTAACTATATGTTTGTGCATTTGTATTTTGACTTACAAGTGGAAAAGCCTTCAGGCTACCCCAGAGCACTGAGTAATAGATAGAGTCAGAGTTTACCCAATATGCCTATGAATATCTCATGCTTTAAAAACTCCAATCTTCTGAGAGAGCACCTGAAGACACCCCCACACTCTCCCTTTGTTTGTGTAACTCTAGGCGTCACCCTTGGATTTTGCCATTCCTGCCAATATTGTCGATCCCCTTCTCATTATTCTCCAATCCTTTCTCCATTTGAAGGTAATCTGGCATTCTGGGATGATGATAAGAAAACACCTTATAACCAGAACGGATCTGATGAGGAAATAACTCAATATAACAACCACGGATCTGAGTATAATATGAAGAGATCAATGAAGGAAAGATGTAGATAGTACGGGTAATAACAGCACAAGATCTCAAGAGAGAAGCAATGACAAATAATGTCTTTATTACAAAGAAACCTGATACAATGTTGTTGTGGAGATGAATGCAACCCAGTCCTCCAGCAGCGTCTTTTCAAGGTAAACTCTCTAGGTGATGTTTGGGAAGTATTGAGAGGCATTTTGTTTGCTCAGACATAAAAGGTATTACAATATCCAGCGAACATAGATTACAACACGTGTTTACAGTGCCAGAGATGATGATTTCCTTTGTGCTGCAGAGAAGTAAAACTGCTGCGCTGCATACTAAACAGGCTCAGCCCTAAAGACTCACCCTCCACACTGCTCACACTAAACTGTTTATGTGAATATGTTAATCTCTTGACAAGGCCCAGGTGCCATTCCTGCGCTATACAGTAATGTACGTTAGTAGAGCCTGGAATTATCCTTGGCCATACTGGTAAAATGTCACCTCCTTCTTGAAAAATGCTATTTATAACTCCCACATAATTGAACAAGTCTGTGGATGGAAATTACCTTTACATGGAAAGGTCATTGCTTCTTTTACTTTCTGAGGACTGGGGCCCGTCTGATGTTGGCACTTTCACTGTTTCACATAACAGTTGATGAAGTCATGGTGTGTCCAAGGAGGTTGTACTCGTTATTATCCATCGTAATCTCCGCCAGGAGCATCATGAGATCTGTCCCGAGTAAGTGAGTGAGATAGTGAGTGAGTGAGTTAGTGAGGTAGTGAATGAGTTAGTGAGATAGTGAGTGAGATAATGAATGAGTTAGTGAGATAGTGAATGAGTTAGTGAGATAGGGAATCAGTTAGTGAGATAGTGAATAAGTGTTTGAGTTAGTATGAGTGGGCAGCATTTTGTCTGTCTGCAGCTTATCTCTCATTCTGCAGCAGCAAAATGCATAATATTGTGGGTGTCCAGTATTGGCTGCATGCTCAATGACCTATTGTGATAACGGTGATTCACACTCTCTCAAAACACCCGTTATTGCCTGTTTTATACTGCCCATGACTGCCTGCTGAATCCTCACTCTGGCCGGTAGGGGCCACTAGTGATAACACATCTGAGTGCATCGCTAATCATTTGAAGCTTGTCCTTGTCATGTTATAGCCTTTAGTGTTTCCAATTAATTACCTAGACCGTCTAGGCCAGTGGTTCTTAACCTTATTGGAGGTACTGAACCCTGCGAGCTTCATCAGTGCATTCACCGAACCCTTCGTAATTGGAAAAATAAAATATGATTTCTTCAAAACATAGGTATATATTTTATTAGTGCACAAAATGAACCATGCATCAGTTGCACACAAAATCACTGTGTGCAAAGAACAAAACCAACAAAACATGAATTTCACACAAAAACATAACTCAATGAATGATTTGCCAGCAGGTACGCAACTTCGTACGATGCTGTGAGGATCAGTTTGTCGACAAACAAAACATGAATTTCACACAAAAACATAACTCAGTGAATATTTACTGCAAATCAATGTGACTTTTGCTGTTGCCTTTCAGATACAAGTTCAGAAATGCGCGGCTTCACCTTGGCAAGTGCCACTCTCATATCATTTTCGCAGCAAAGTCTGTTCCTTTTCTTAGTTTTCATGTCCACCGTCCTCGAAAAGGATTGCTCACAAAGATACGTTGTAATAAACGGTGTGAGTATGTCAAGGGCTTTCTTGGCAATACGAGGGTATGGTACGATTTGGTGACACCAAAACGTTGAGAGCGTTGTTGTTCCGAAGAGTTGCTGTTGAAGCTGGCTCTGCTGAAGTTCAATGATTTCGTCGAGGCATTCATCGTTGACATCTGCTGTCGCAACACTAAACGTGAACGGCTGTCTCACCCATGCTGGATATGACTGTGTGGTGGGGAAGTATCCGTCGAGGGACTTTGCGAGCACATCTAAGTGCATGGCAATCGCTTGCTTCAGCTCCCCAGGTACAGAAATGTCTCCAATTCCAGACACGTCTTCGATCTTACTTACGCAGTCGTCCAGCAGGGGAAAGTTTGCGAAGTTGTCATTCTCTGTTCGTCGTTTCCATAAAGGTAGCTTTTTTTTTAAACGCATTCAGGCTTTCTTCCGCTTCGATGATGTTGACTCCACCGCCCTGCATCTGTCGATTGAGATGATTGAGAGCATCGAAAATATCGGCCATGTACGCCAAGATGAGAATGAACTCAGAATCTTCGAAGCAATCTGCGTGACAATGTTGGTACTCTCGCAAAAACAGGGCTAATTCCACACGCATGGCAAAAACCCGATTCAGCACCTTTCCCCGGGATAACCACCGAACGTTAGAATGGTACAGAAGTACCTCGAATTCAGAGCCCATTTCCTGACAGAGCTCTTTGAAGATGCGGTGCTTCATAGCACTATTTCGCACGTAGTTCACACATTCAACTACGATTTTTAGTACTTCTGCCAGTTTTGGAGGCAAGGTTTTTGTTGCCAACGCATGCCTGTGCAGAACACAGTGTGTAACAATGATGTGTGGTGCATCGGATTTCACCAGCGCTCCAAAACCAGAGTGTCGTCCCAGCATGGCTGGAGCTCCGTCCGAACAAACTGCAGAAACCATATTCCACGAAAGATTGTTGTCTCTGAAGAAGTCATCCACGAGTTTCTTCACATCGACTGCCTTGGTTGTTGTTGTAAAAGGCTTACAAAATAAAAAATCTTCCTTTATTTCGTCGTCTTTCATATAGCGCACGAATACAACAAGCTGGCTGAGATTGGAAACGTCGGTGGTCTCATCGAGTTGGAGGCTGAATTTTGCTGGGCTTGAAATCAGATCTGCAACTACTTGAGCCAAGATGTCATCGCTCATGTCGTCTATTCTGCTGCTGACCGTGTCATTTGAAAGAGGAATTTGGGATAACTTATCTTCAGCAGCTTTTCCCAGCATGATATTCGCCATCTTCAACGCAGCTGGTTTCACGAGTGTTTCACCAATGGTGTGTGGTTTGCCCTGCTTTGCGATCAGGTACGCAACTTCGTACGATGCTGTGAGGATCGGTTTGTCGATGGGTACGAAGCCGAGAACAGGTAGAGTAGCCTTTTCATCGAATCTGGCTCTCTTCACCTTGAATTCAGCGAGTGTTGTGTTCTTGTATTTCCCATCATGCAGCTTTAGGAAGTGTTCCTTTAGTTTTGCCGGTGCTAGACTAGAATTGCTCAACTTGGCATTGCAAATCATGCATTGAGGACGCTGACTCCCATCACGTTCCTCTTTACACGTGAATCCATATTGTACATATTCGTCCAACCACTTTCTTTTTTTGCTCGACATGTTAGTATGAAGGGATTGAAAATCACAAATGGCGTACAACAGAGCGCAATGTGGCGTATGTGGGTAATTCGCGGCATTCGCGCCTGAAAGGGGGCGTGGCTTATCTCCGTGGCTTATCTCCCTAAAAACAGTACCGTTTCCGCCATCCACCATTGAACTAACCACTAGTTCTGCTTTATACTTGTTGTGGAAGTCCCTCAAACGTCGGACAATCAAACGCCCCCGTGTCTGGGTTCATAATATTTTCGCACAACTGCGTCTGAATGACGGCCGCTTCCAGCGTCATTCGCGCAGCCCGGTGGAAATTCGCGTCATTCGCAACCATTCGCGTCTGTGCATTGACTTTACATGTAAACTACATCGCAGTGTGTGTCTGCCGAGGGGTTCGGCAGACACACACTGCGATCAAGTGAGCCGCCGCTTTAAAAATTAATGACCGTCTATTCCGTTCACACCGAGCGCCCCGTTCGGTGTGAACGCAGCATAAGTTTTAGCTTTCTCCGTGCTTTTTGGGCTACCCAAGCCACCGTAGGGCTATCCAAGCCACCGTACCGTTATGCTGCGTTCACACCGAACGGGGCCCTCGGTGTGAACGCACCTTAAGGAATAGACGGTCATTAATTTTTAAAGCGGCGGCTCACTTGACCGCAGTGTGTGTCTGCCGAACCCCTGAGAGTGACTCATCGAACCCCTGGGGTTCGATCGAACCCAGGTTAAGAACCACTGGTCTAGGCAGACTCATTTCATAATGAATTGAAAACATTGACACACTTCATTCTGGGCGGGTCAGGAAGGCCGCTTGGTGTGGGAGGATCCTCTCGTGGGAACTCTCTGTGATGGTCTGCAGAGACCGGCCTGGGACGAAGGTGGCTTGTGGCTCTGACCGTGAGCTTAACAGGACCCGTCTCCTTTACCATGCTATTTTGGTGTGACATTTGTGTGATTGGGTGCGATTAAAATTGTCTACAAGAGCCGTTCTTCATAGATCCAGCTTCTTTATTTTGCCTTCAAAGTGCAAAGGATTAACTTGGCGTTGTTTTTCATATTTTAATTAAAATTAAAAATGCTTACAATGTTTTTTCAATTTTTGGGTGGTAATAATATATTTGATACAAATATCAATATCAAGATATTGTATCAAAGTTAGATATTCCAGTATCCTAACAATGCTATACTGATACTATATGCTCATAGATAAAGGGGTGATGATGCAGTTCATGCTTTACATTCCTCAGATATAGCTATGCAGTGTTATAAGCACCAGATAGCATGTTGCATAGAACATTCACCACGACCTCAAGTGACTGGAGACTTGACTTGGACTTTCAAAAGATGACTTGTTAGCATCTCTGTGAGAAACTAAGACCCTCCATCCACACTAATGATCTTCCTCCATTACTTCATCAAACCTATAATACCCACTAAAAAGGCAAGCTGGGATGTCTATGTCCAAACAGACAAGAAGATTTCAAACTTCTCAACAATTACAACATCTACAGTCTAAACAGTGAATATGGTATGGTATGGTTCTTGGGATGGACAAAGTGAGAGAAAATGAAAGAATAATCTGCCAATCTTCACAGTTCTCAAAAGACCTGACTGAGGAGATGGAGAGGGAAGGACCAGAATCACAAGTTTACATGCTTTCTTCAGTGCCAATAGATTTCAAACGGCAGGATGTGGACAGCAAGGGAGTGTACTGAGGCTTCATTAGCTTTGTCAGATGCTGTTAAGAGACATATTGACATGGTCATTAGTGGGGAAATCAAGTGAGTTACTGAGTCAAGAATGACTCAATTGGTGAAAGTGTTTGTATGTGCAGCTGCATGAGTGTACATCTGTGTGCATTTGTGACTGCTTTCATGCATTCCAGGGAAAACTCTGAATTCAGTAAAAAAGGTAACTTTGTTTTGTTATTTAACCTGGACCCTATTTTCCATGTGTGTCGTGTCTAAATGACTAATCAGCAGAACTATTTTTGAAATTGGTCCAGTATTGAGGGACAACAATGCAGACAGCATCCCAAACACCATTTGTCATTGGACGACTTTGTTATGTCGAATAAAACTCTTTTCTTTTGGGAAACTGTCTGCGTCTCCCTGAATAGGTCATGGCGGTCAGAGCCAGGTCGTGACATATCTGCTACTCTGTGGTGAGAGGGAAGTCTGGGTCAGCCTGCTTGGCCTGTTGCCACCGCGACCCGACCCCGGATAAGCGGAGGAAGATGGATGGATAGATGGATGTTGTGTTATCATTTTACGTAGTCTTGATTTGGGTGTTTACACTGGTCATTTACATTTATAAGGGTTGTACATCTAGTTCTTCAAGTTAATTGTCAACTTAAACAGAATAAAACAACATTTCCCAACAACAAAATTGTGGATGGGGAAAGTGCTGAGTGGCTAACTTTGGGAATCCACTCCCCACAGGGGCCGGTGAGCAAATATGTGAATGTGAATCCCTGGCTGTATGCAGCTTTACATGAAGACAGACACGCCTCAGGGCTAAAAAAAAGCACTGCCACTTTTCAGGTAAAATAAATATATAAATGAATAAAAAATGTTTCCATATAGTCAATCATCAAAATGACCATATACAGGGTGTGCTTTGTAGTAAAGATGGAAACACGTCATTGTATTACAAATCTGAAGGTCTTTCAGTAGATTTCAGTAGAGTTAGTACTTTCAGGAAATGAAATGATGAAAATGATTTCACTAAGCTGTGCAATAACGGGCGATGTTGATCTGCGGGGGCGACTGTGTCTCAGTGGTGGATGTGTCCTTTGCCAGGATACTTAACCCCACGTTGCTTGCGGTGTATGAATGGGTGTGAATGTTAGTTAGTCCTGATGGGCAGGCTTTACCTTGCATGGTAGCCTGCTATCAGTATATGAATGGGTGTCAATGGGTAAATGATGACATTTAGTGTTAAAGCGCTTTGAGTGGCTGGAAGACTAGAAAAGTGCTTAAAATGCACTTATGTTAAAATGATAAATTATGTTTTATATCTTGAACACAGCTTTTGTCTCATGTCCCTGTATTTGTTTTCTGTGTGTCGTATTTTACAGCATTTAAAGCACCTGCTCTATGTGTGTGTGAATATGCCCTTTGCGTAGCGACTTAACTTAAAGACGCTGTCAGGTTTAGTGGCTCATGTTGCTGTCGTTCTGGTTTTGTTGCTGTCCTCAAGCGAGGGGCGTCGCCTTCGGGGGAACAGGGTCTGTCTCATGTGTCATCTCTTCACATCAAGGGAATGCTATTCTTCATACAGTTGTGAGTTCATTTCCATAGAATGGAACGATGGAGTCTATTATTTCCCAAACACATCCTCTCATCTCAATGGGAAAAAAGAGTGTTGCTGTGCAAAGACAAAATTGAATTCCCAACGTTGCTGCTTAATGCAGGAAGGCATGAATGTATAATTAGAGGCCTGTAGGCAACAGATAAGAAAAAAAAATAAAGACTCACTTTGATGTTGATCACAAATAATTTCATGCTGTGAGAACGTGCACGCACCCACACAAGCACCCACACAAGCACCCACACTCCCAGCTGTCACACAGACAGACACCCACTCAGGATGAACACATATAGTGTGTATTCACACACACATACTCCGAACTGACAGAATAGCATAAATACAATTCCTACAGCTCTCTCTCAGTGTGGTGACCTTTGGTGTGTGTTTTACTCCGTTGGTATTGTTGTTTGGTAGTTGCGTCTTCCAGGACCTCTCCATCCATCAAACATGGAACTGCTTGTCACTTCTGAGATTGTTCCCTCTGTGTCCTCTCTGCCAGTGGAACACAGGCTACAGAAATGAGATTGCATATTACTTCATTGTTAATGTTAGACTTGTGATGCAAACAGTTGAAACAATTCATTGGTTCTGAGAGAGGTTTCACCTAAGATGGTGAGCCATTGTAGGTAAAACATTTAAAAAAAATGACCAATCTCAGGAAGGGGGGAAAATTGGAAAAGATTGAAGCTGGAAATGAACAAGAAAGAAAGAGATTAAAGTGTTTAGATTTAGTTTTCTTAGGCCCAATTCACAGCTTTAAAGTCCTGATGCTGATGATCACATGGTGATTCTGGGCTACAACCTAGAGTATGTCCTTATTGCCGAATATGCAAAGTATAATTTGATTAGGTCATCCACTGCAGACAAAATACAGGGTAAGCAGCAGTATATACTGTATATATATCATGTGCACACTTGTGTACTCATATGGTCCACATGTAATTGTAAAGACTGTGCTCTCTAGGGGGTTTAACGCAAAGCTTCTTTCTGTCTCTAAAATAGCTGAATTCAAATCTGTATCCAGACTTGCACCAGGAGTGGATTCCTCTACAGCGCTGTAGAGGAATTTTGGCCCACTCATCTTTGCAGAATTGTTGTAATTCAGCCACATTGGAGGGTTTTCGAGCATGAACCGCCTTTTTAAGGTCATGCCACAGCATCTCAATCGGATTCAGGTCGGGACTTTGACTAGGCCACTCCAAAGTCTTCATTTTGTTTTTCTTAAGCCATTCAGAGGTGGACTTGCTGGTGTGTTTTGGATCATTGTCCTGCTGCAGAACCCAAGTGCGCTTCAGCTTGAGGTCACGAACAGATGGCCGGACATTCTCTTCAGGATTTTTTGGTAGACAGCAGAATTCATGGTTCCATTTACCACAGCAAGTCTTCCAGGTCCTGAAGCAGCAAAACAGCCCCAGACCATCACACTACCACCACCATATTTTACTGTTGGTATGATGTTCCTTTTCTGAAATGCCGTGTTACTTTTACGCCAGATGTAATGGGGCATACACCTTCCAAAAAGTTAAACTTTTGTCTCGTCAGTCCACAGAGTATTTTCCTAAAAGTCTTGGGGATCATCAAGATGTTTTCTGGCAAAACTGAGACGAGCCTTTATGTTCTTTTTGCTCAGCAGTGGTTTCGTCTTGGAACTCTGCCATGCAGGCCATTTTTGCCCAGTCTCTTTCTTATGGTGGAGTCATGAACACTGACCTTAATTGAGGCAAGTGAGGCCTGCAGTTCTTTGGATGTTGTTCTGGGGTCTTTTGTGACCTCTTGGATGAGTCGTCGCTGCGCTCTTGGGGTAATTTTGGTCGGCCGGCCACTCCTGGGAAGGTTCACCACTGTTCCATGTTTTCGCCATTTGTGGATAATGGCTCTCACTCTGATTCGCTGGAGTCCCAAAGCTTTAGAAATGGCTTTCTAACCTTTTCCAGACTGATAGATCTCAATTCCTTTGTTTCTCATTTGTTCCTGAATTTCTTTGGATCGCAGCATGATGTCTAGCTTTTGAGGATCTTTTGGTCTACCTCACTTTGTCAGGCAGGTCCTATTTAAGTGATTTCTTGATTGAGAACAGGTGTGGCAGTAATCAGGCCTGGGTGTGGCTAGAGAAATTGAACTCAGCTTTCCAAAGATGTGATAAACCACAGTTAATTTATGTTTTAACAGGGGGGGGGGGGCAATCACTTTTTCACACAGGGCCATGTAGGTTTGGATTTTATTTTCCCCTTAATAATAAAAACCTTCATTTAAAAACTGCATTTTGTGTTTACTTGTGTTATCTTTGTCTAATATTTAAATTTGTTTGATGATCTGAAACATTTAAGTGTGACAAACATGCAAAGAAATCAGGAAGGGGGCAAACACTTTTTCACACAACTGTATTCATTTGGCTGCCAACAAAATTACATTTTAACTTTTCACCTGAAATGAATGAATAATATAGCGTTGGTTTATTACCAAAAAAACAAATAGTAGAATTAGAATAGGAGGTTTAAGTCAGAATTGCATTAGGCCATATTTTTCTGTAATTATTTTCAATGAGAGTGAAGCCTTTTGCTTGCTGCTTTTGCGTTGCTGAGTACCTCAGGTTATTCCACTCCGTGTGCCTTGACTTAAAAACACTTTGGTAACACTTTATAATAACTACACACTATGAAGCATTAGTTAAGTATGAGTGAACAATTAATTCATCATTTATAAAGCATTGTTCCTACATTAATAATTCATTAGTATGCAATTCATAACAACAGTTATAAATGTTTTATTCTTGATTGATAAGCCCGTCTATTATGTGTTTCATTATTGTGTTTTCATACTTTATAAATGATGGATTCCCCATTTGTAAATGAAGTATTATATATTTTACAAATCAATTATTAAGGAGTTGTAGATGATTAATAAGATAATTTATAAAATGTTAGTAAATGATTAATAACTTATTTAGATGTACATTATTCATACATTTATATATATAATGATTCTCCCCAGTCAGTCTCCCCAGTCTGGCCGTCCCCCCGAGCACCTGTGTCCGGAGCAACTCTGGCAGTCCGGCCGTCCCTCCACCCACCCGGATGTGGACTCTGACTCTCGGCCTCGGAGGAGTCCTAAGTTTGAACTCACTTGGCAAACAGTTAGTATACAAACAGTGGTTCCTAACCTTGGCTCCAGAGCCCCTAACCCTAACCACTGTTTGTTTATTAACTGTTTGCCAAGTGAGTTCCCAAACTGAAAATCACTGACAAGTAATTAGTGGACAAAAAATTATTCAGATCCTTCACTGCAGTAAAAGTACTAATACCATACGGATGAAACAATCCACGACGAGTAAAAGTCCTGCATTCAAAACATTAGTCAATTATGTTATAATCAACAAGATGTACTTAAAGAAAAAAATGATTTTGACAGTGATTTGCCTTCATATCCGTGTGGGTTTTTCACCTGGAACTCAGGCTTCCCACACGGAGGCTAATTTGAATCAAATAAATCATCTAAATTAAGTTGACTGTATTGGCTTTTCTGAATGAATATATATACAATATAAATACATATCTTTGGTGTTTTGGTGAATGTAAAGTAGAAGTGCTGGTATCTTTTTAAATTGTGATTTAATGTTACCACTCCTGTAAAATTTGCCTAAAACGCCTATCCAAGGCGTACTCAAATTAAATTGAAAGCTGTTCTTGAACCATTTGGAGTACATGCATGGTTTTGGTCTCCTTTGAAAGGTAACACTGAAATGTCTTCCCCAACAGTCAGAATCACTGTAAGTGCTACTGGCATTGACTAATAGAAGTTGGAACACACTGAAATAGAAGGTTTTTATTTCCGTCTGGATGTTTTTTTGCAAACAGATGCCTGCAGATGACTATATCTGGGACCTATTAGCTGGAAAACACAATGGGACCATAGCATGAAGCCTTACCTAGTCCAAGTTCAAATCTGATAACAATACCACAGAAAAAGAATATTTTATGTTTTACTAAGAGTATGTCTAGGCACTTTCCAAAAAAAAATATGTGTTCATAATTCAAACTAAAGCTTATTTATGTTGATATTTAGTTATCTATAATATATTTATCCATTATTAACTTTCACAGATTCTTGAAAATTCTTAATAACCACACTTTAGTGTTAAGGCATGGACGTAGGTACCTGACTCGCAGTGTCACAAGTGACTTCCACATTCTATCTCTACATACACCCCCTGAATATGCATATCGTTATTTTCGTAATTTCATTGGCTATACGAAGAGTGAGCAGTGGTGTATAAAGTACCCAAAAGCCATACTTGAGTAAAAGTAAAGATACCTTATTGGAAAACTACTCCAGTAAAAGTAAAAGTCACCTATTAGAATACTACTTGAGTAAAAGTCTTAAAGTATCTGATATTTATTGTACTTAAGTATCAAAAGTAATTTTCTGATATTAAATGTACTTAAGTATTGAAAGTAAAAGAAGAAACCATTTTTATTGTCATATACATACACGAAATTTGACCTCTGCATTTGACCCATCCCTGTATATAGGGAGCAGTGGGCTGCCAATGACAGGCACCCGGGGAGCCGGGGGTTCAGTGTCTTGCTCAGGGACACTACGACACGTGACACGTCCCAGTCGAGGATCGAACCGTTGACCCTGCAGTTACCAGACAACCCTCTTAACCCAGTGAGCCATGGTCGCCCCCAGACCGTACAAGTAAATACAAGTAAATGCTGTTAATAAAAAAGCAAAGGGTCAGAATTTTGAGAATTATGAAGTTTATTCTTTTATTGTCAGCTGGGATCGGCTCCAGCGCCCCGCGACCCTGAACAGGATAAGCGGTTTGGATAATGAATGAATGAATGAATGAATGAATGAAGTTTATTCTTTTAAGTGCTGTGGCCACCATGAACAAGGACAAGGAGCTGTGTTGACCAGGGTTCATACACATTTTGACCAATGGATTTCCATGACTTTTCCATGACTTTCCATGACTTTAAACCAAATTTCCATGACCAAACATTTTGTGAAATCTCGGTGTATACATGAAAAAGTGAGAAAATGTAGTATTTAAACTAACTGAGAATTCCAAAGCATACAGTATACCTTAAATGACACAAACGAATGAGAGACAATAGTTTGATTAAAAGAATAAACATTTATAAATATACTCTGGTTGAGTATATTTCATAACACTGACACATCAATAAGAGCTTTAGTAGGTAGTAGCATCCAGCTAGTGCACACGTTGCTTTCCCTTTTGTAGTGCAAAGTTTTCATTGAACCCTGTTACTGTACGGCTTAATATTAACTTCCACTGTTACTGTAAAGCTGTTGGAATTGTGGCCTATCTTCTATTTGCAATTAATATTAATTCAATCCAGTTCAATTATTTAAATGATAATCTACTCTGGCTAAAGTAATTTATCAAGAGTAAAATAATAGCTGTGATCTATACACACCTCTGCATTAGCAACCCGCTGAAATTAAGGTACAGGCACCTTAACCCTCTCATTACTTCAGGGTTCTTGAGAGCAACGTGGGACTGTTGGGACTGTTAGTACACTGGCTGTGGTCATCACAGTGAACAGTGTGATGAGAGGGCATGTGAGCCCTTGTTGCTGTAGTGTATCTCCTTGGAGCAGAGGCTGCATGTAGCATACCCTGCCTTATCAATGTATTTAAAACACTGTGACAGCAGGAAGCTGTACTCACATCTGTTTAGACCTCCACCTTTATCCAGGCCCAGCTCCACCTTTATCCAGGCCCAGCTCCACCTTTATCCAGGCCCAGCTCCACTCACATCTCAGCCCTGCGTCAAGCTGCGCTACACAACCAGCCTCCTCTCCCTGAAGCTCTTTGACCTCATCATCTCATCAGTATCTGGGCCTCATGTTTCATGGTCATGAAAGTTATTCTGACAACGAAATCATCCTCATTCTACTTTGAGTTAAAACAAACAACCTGCAAGCAGATGCGCCGGTGTTCCGGTTTAACGTTAACGAGTGACCGCGTGAACTGAACCGGAACACGGGGGGGGGCTGCATGTTTCATCACGTTACGTTTTTTCCTTCTAAATCGTGATAATGACGAACGTCAACAGTTGACAAAGTTCCGCATGCAGTGGACGTTAACTTAACCCAGCAAGTCTGAACGGTAACAGAACATAACGTAACTCAAACTTTAACGGAGGGAAATTAAGACGCTGTAGACATCTGAACTCTGATTGGCCAAGACTCGACACGTGAAAGTTGTTCTATTGCGAATATCACGACATCACATTTTCTCCTCGTCTCACTCCAATCTGAGAAACGCTGGCTGGCAACTCAGCGGAAATGAACGACATGAAAATATGAATATAACAAATTTCCATGACTTTTCCAAAACTTTGGGATTTTATTTTTTTCCATGACTTTTCCAGGCCTGGAAATAACCATTTTAAAATTCCATGACTTTTCCAGGTTTTCCATGACCGTACGAACCCTGGTTGACAATAATTGGGTTGGCTGTGATCCATCCAGGAGCAACAATGTTCAAATAATATATTGTACATAAGTATACTTTTGCATCTACTATGAACTTATCATCATAATTCTCCGAAAAACAATATGAGACTATGAAGGAGTTGTAACAGTGCCTTTATAAGTATGCTCATTCCGACTAGAGGATGTAGAGGGCAAATGCATAATATTGTGTTCAGCAAAACATATCCACTTGATGCATCAGGTCAGTGTTGTGAGAAAGGACACCTGCCTTGTAAACTATGGGCCTGATTTGAACACAGTAGGCAAAGGTTTTGCTCAAGCTGAATCTGCAATTGGGCGACTGCTACCATCATAACAACTTTAGCTAGCCCCACTTGCTACACACTTACATGCATCTCCAACTCCGACGCGGTTCAAATCGTAATGCTGCGCTCTCGCGGCTCCTGTCAATCCTATGGTGTGGTGGCTAGCTAACGTTAAGTTAGCTAACGTTAAGTTAGCTAACGTTAGCCAACTAGTGCTGCAATGATTATAGCTAAAATGACTCAAATCAACAAAATCTCACAACTGTCAACACTTCCTCAGCTCACTAACTCGCTAGCGATCTGTCTACTACACTAATTGTCTCATTTGATTTATGATAGCTAGCGAACGTTAGCCTAACATACACCATGTATAGCTAAATTAGAAGATCAGACACCTGTCTCCCCTGCCAAAGAGATACTCCAATCCTGTGGGAAACACTGCTAGATATCTTAACAGGTTTATGCTAATTATGATAACTAAACATTAACGTTGCGGCTCATGGGACTAATCTTAATTTACCTCAATGTGTTTCCTGAGGTTGGATGGGGAGTTTTTGAATGCCAATATTTCAGTAGCTTTGGGTAAGCATAAGAGGCACTTCATCCGGTACGAAGAATCTTTCACTCCAACATAAGAAAACATTTATCGCAAATATGGCCACGGGTGTTGGATCGTCACCACCGTCGTTTGTTGCGGGAGTAGCAGGTGCTTCCATTTCTGCTTCCGTCATGAAATCAGTCATCGTAGAGTGGAATTATACTCATGTAGTCACTCGCTAGCTATAGCATATAGCATCCTGGGCATCACTGGGAATCAAAACACCGCGGCTTTGAGAGCACTTGTTTGCAATTGCGCATTAACGTGATTAACCAATGATTTAACTTGCAAGCTAGGACCACTGATTCGACAAACCTGCTTGCTTGCAGTCTCTGTTCCACCACAGTCCCCGACGTTGGTCTCATGATTCATTTTTTTCTAAAGATAGATTTGATTTTGTAGCGAGTAACGAAGGTTTCAGGGGAAATGTATCGGAGTAAAAGTATCAGTTTTCTTTGCAAAATGTAGTGAAGTAAAAGTAAAAGTCAACAGAAATATAAATAGTAAAGTAAAGTACAGATATCCAAAAAATGACTTAAGTATAGTAACAAAGTATTTCTACTTCGTTACTATACACCACTGAGCGTGAGTCATCATAACGATCGGTTGCAATTGGCTTGAGCTTTACGCAAAACAAGAGGGGCGGGCATTGTCTTTCAAAGCGGACTCTCGTTGGCTATTCCAGGCTGTAGACAGGAAATATAAGCTCCTAATAGGTCAAATTATGTGTCAATCGAAACGTCAGCATGCAGCCGCCATAAGGTAAATCAAACCAGGCAGGGACTATTTGGAGTGTGACTTTAAATCAAAGAGTGGGTATATGTGAACCAAAACTATGTTAGACGTTTCTGGCAAGATTACTTGAATATGCGTTTCAAGCACCGAGAAGGCTTTTAAGTATGTGGAATCGGATGGTTAGTGGTAGTGATGTGAAATGTAATATTTTGCTTTATCTAACTTAATCGAGCATGATTTACCTTTAGGCATATATGAAATGTCAGAATGAGGATTGTAATCGTGCATGTAAACAGGGACAGTACGTTCAGGCACCTATTCTAAAGCACATTTAAATATTCCAATATCTTCTTCTTCCAGTATATTCAACATAATTCGGTCTCATTTTCTTTCAAATTACGTGCATCATGTCATTATCACCATATGTCTTTCTTACCTCCTTATTTTCTTTCCTCCCTTTTAACTGCATGTGTGTAATAAAGGATGAAGACTGTTGTGGCAAAAGGGCAGACAGAGCATTCTCTTTCAAATAAGTAATATATGATATGCTTGGTATGAAATTAATAATTAAATAAGTAAATGTAAACTAATATGCAAAGCTCCTGGTTAGCTCTAGTCGTATATTTACAAATCCAGCCATGTTCTCCTGAAGGAGAATGTCTTTGTTTGTTTGTTTTGTACATGAATTAATGGCTGAGAGGTTTGTATTTAACAGTATATTGTTTGCATCTTGCAATAAATATTGATATGTTCTTGATCACTTTGTGTTGTGTCTATTTGCCTGTTCTGTTCAAAAACTATGGGTTTTGAGGCACTGCTGGCCTTTCAATGTCATTTATAAATGCTTTGTAAGGCATAAATAGTCCTCACTTTAGATGAGGTCACACAAAATACTTTACTAAGGACTTGTAACTACCTTAATAAATCATGAATTGCAGTATTAATACGCGTTTATAAAGCATATATTAACATAGTCCCTAACCATTAGTGCATATCTAAATCATTATATATATAAATGCATGAATAATGTACATCTAAATAAGTTATTAATCATTTACTAACACTTTATATATTATCTTATTGATCATCTACAACTCCTCAATAATTGGTTTGTCATATATATAATACTTCATTTACAAATGGGAAATCCATCATTTAGAAAGTATGAAAACACAATATTGAAACACAATAGACGAGCTTATTAATCAAGAATAAAACATTTATAATTGTTGTTATGAACTGCATACTAATGAATTATTAATGTAGGAACAATGCTTTATAAATTATGAATTAAGTGTTTACTCATACTTAACTAATGCTTCATAGTGTGTAGTTATTATAAAGTTTTACCGCATTTTCTTGGTCATAGTTGGTGTGCATAATCCCCGAAAAAATATATGATCACAATGAATTGGAATGCCATTACCCACAGGTACAAAATGAATCCTCAGCATTTCCATTTATCAGCTGAGGGCAGAGGCGGCTCTCTGTGTTGATCACATCCCATCATGTCTTACAATGTTTGAAAGGCTGTCAACCTGTTTCCCGACAAAACAAAACCCTTTCATTCGCTCTCCCTCCATTAATAGCATCTTATTTGGCCGAGGGCCAGCATGTAATGCCTTGCAAACATATTCAATTTCATCATAATTAAGAATAGATTATCTATCCAGCTAAGCACAATTCATCATAATCATCATTCCAACCCTTTAAGGGTTTAAATGTTCTTATGCAGGGATCCATAACTCCTTGCGACACTGCAATAATTTGTTTACAGCCACATCCATTTGGTATACCATCCTTTAATCAATAGCAGTAAATCTAAAGTCCATTTTGCAGCACATTTCTCCTCTGGGGGAGAAAAAGCCCTGTTGAAAAAGGAGCAGTTTAGGGCTCAGGAATTGCACACACACCTCCCCTGGCTCGTGCTCTCACAAGTTTGAATGAGATTATATCAGATTATTAATTGTAAACAGTGTAGAGTATAGCGGGACCATTGGGCATTGCTGGATTAAGATAAGAGAAGTTATGGTGTCATAACTGCAGATAATCAACTGATTCATTAAGATAAGAGAGGGAATGATAGCTTGGAGGGAGCTTTCCCACAGCACTTGTACACAGCTTGTTCACCATCTCGCTCATTAAATAGAAATGTAACGGCAAGCTGTTGTATCGGTTTGGTATTCCAATAGTAAACCTACTGGATGTTGACAGGGTGTCATCAAGCTGCCAAATATCTAGTAGATCTGTCCTGATAGAAAAGCAGCAGCCCTACAGAGCAGCACAGAGCCAAGTGTACGTCCACTGGTTTCCACAGGGAAGTGGCTTACATGCAACTCTTATGTGATATATATATGGTTTAGTCCAGCTCAGCAAATATTATGTATAACTTGCTTGGTCGTTCTCCAGATGGCGTATCTAATATGGATGTATGAAACTCTGAATAGATACTGAATAGATTGAGTGTGATTTTGATTTGATTTTTGTCACCATTCGGTATTTACGTCATGGATGTTTTAAGCGAAATGGATACCGTGTTGGGAACTGTCCATTGTTACATTCCAAAACCCCAACCGTCCAAAGAATGTCCATGAAAGCCCTTTTTCTGACAGCCATAAAAAATACATTGCTCAGAAAAACAACCCTCTCCTTGCAACAAACAGAAGCGCATGGCTAATTATTATGTAGAATGAGGTCATTGAACCTTCCTGACTTTTTAACTAGGCAAAGGCATGTCCCACCCTACTCTGCCTCTGATTGGCTAGGATTGGTTATGTTTATGATAAGAATATCAGAGTAAGCCAATCAGAAGCACAGTAGGGTGGGTCATGCCTTCACCATAGTAGGAAACAATATTTTGCTCCCAGGAAGTTCTGATGCCATTCTGCAAGACATTTAGCCATGTGTTTCTGTTTCTTGCAGGGAGAGTGTGTATTTTAGGAGCAATGGGCCTTCGGAACTATGGACTGTTGTTTTCAGGATAACGAGCTGTCGAACAAATGGGCTTTTGGTTCGATGGGACATTATTTCGGACTATTGGAGTCTCGGGATTATTGCTTGTTGCAACAATGGAGACCAAACGTGTCCAGTAGGTGTGCGTCATTTCTCTATTTCTGCAAAGACATATAAAGTGAAAGTGAATAAGCATATTTCCCAAAATGTTGAACTGTGCCTTTATGTGTACTTCCCTATATGATTTTATTTTTGTAATTCTTGTGTCACTTGTGTCATTCCTTTTATATGTTTAGATATAAATATCAAGTGGCCCTGTAGGTTGTTACCTTTTTTTTTACTTCACTTCTGATGTGTGTGTATGTGCAAATGCAGTATGTTACAATGCCGATGCCTGAAGAGATGGATGATGGATGGATGGATTGATTGATTGGGCTGTGGGACCCAACTGTTTATGTCTCTTTTGAGAGCTAATAATACAAAAACCAATAATGTGCTTCAAGGCTATGAGGTTAACCAGAAGGTGTTGGAGGAGAAACAAATAAGTCCAAGAGGCGAGTGTTTGTAGACCTTCTCTTCCTGTTTCTCCTTCCACTCTTTCCATCTCCGCACAACGCTACGACTGATGTTGTTAGTATTTCCCCAGCCCGTGCTGTGGCTGGGCTCCGCGGGCTCCACAGCCATCTAATTGCCTGTCACATGAAAAGCTTTGTCTTTTGTCACCGTGGATCAACTGGAGATCTATACTGCCAACAGGGAGAGTGAGGCGTATGTGTATGTGTGTGTGTATGTGTGAGGGGGAGACAAATGAGTTTGAATACCTGTGAGGAAAGAGGAGCTTTGAAGGATGCAGCAGCATTACTGTCATCTTGTCGTCTTCGCGCGCACAGGAGAGAAGGCTTTTGGGCGTATGTGAGTGCAGAATATTCCGACACACACAATCTGGCACGCGTAAGCAATCTGGCATGTGCACGCCGTGACACACTGCCTCGCAGCACTGCCAAATGCAGGGTTAAAAAGTGGGTGGACTCTAGCTGGAAAACCTCATTAAGTTTTAATTCCTTTCTGTATCCTATTTCTATAATGGGGAATTGATTTTTACTTAGTGCACTGGACCAGAAATAATTCTATTTCAAATCGTTTTATTCTCCTCTGTTTGTCTTCGTGTGTAGGGCTCTGTGTGTGTCTTTAAAGTGTGTGTGTGTGTGTGTGTGTTCGTTTTCCCACATTTAGCTGAGACGCTGATGTTTTTCCTTAATCCGTTTGGAGCGAGAAAAAGAGTGTATCATTCTTTTTGAACACACACTGTTTAGCTGCTTTATTGGATGCACACTTTCTAATGCTTCCACAGCGAACATACCTTTACCTTCAGTATTGTAACATGTCAGGTAGTTCTTTGAAGAATGACAGCAAGTCATTATTGAGTAATACCAGTGTGTCACTGCTCCACATGATGAAATCTGGGTAATGCCCTCTTTAAATCAACAAGCAATTCATAATTACTTCGATGTAACTTCTCAAGATGAAAGCCTTTGGGTGGTGTTGTCAGAGAACAAGATGATGAGGCCTGCCTCAGCCACAAACACCATTTTGATTGGCTCTGAAATAATGCCTCTGCTTTGTTTTGTAGAGGAAGAACTGGTTAGTTTAGCTGCAACAAGAGCTGTGGCGGAAGGTACTGCCTTTAAAACTGAGAAGGAATAGGTGAGGAGAAGAAAGACAAGTGAGGATGAATACAGCAGTAGAGACATGCTTCTCCCCTCCCCTCTTTCACAGATTGACATTTATATCCAGTTTTAGCCATATTTTACGCTAAACTTTTCAGATTCTGGCTGTTTAAATCCATATGTTTATAACTAGGCACGCACTAGACCCTTTAAGTTTAACATTCCCCAAACAGAGGCTTCTACCGGCTTGTTTTCAGCTGAACACACACTGTTGAAACTGCCAGTTGCTGCACGCACTTCCAATCATTCGGTGGTGATCATGTACTGTGATCATGTGAACAGAAAAACTCCTCAAAAGTCTCTTCAGCTGTTAAATCCGACTGACAGCTGATCCAGCTGTGATTAATACCTCCTGCGTCGACACGCTCCCAACCTCAGATCCGCCAACGCCAACCTCCTTAACCCCACTACTCTGTCCAAGCATCGGACCTAGGGGGACTAGGGGCCTTCTCCATTGCTGCCCCCTCCCTCTGGTACTCCCTCCCCCAGCATCTCAGACATTCTGCACTTAAAATGAATCTATTTCCATCTGCTTTCACCAACTGTTTTTGTTTCTTACTGTTATGCCATCTATTTTGTTTCGATTGTAATTGCTTCTATTGTTTCTGTTTTTACCATGTAGTCATGGCGTGACAGACAGCCTCTACGTGTGAATAAGCGACGGTTTCTATGAACAGGACACTGCTGTAAATAAGAGACGGTTTCTATGAACAACAGGACACTGTTGTGAATAAGCGACGGTTTCTATGAACAGGACACTGCTATGAATAAGAGACGGTTTCTATGAACATATCCAGCTTCAGGAGCAGAGAGCTCCTATGAAGCACTCAGGAGACATTTGGGGTTCAGTGTCTTGCTCAAGGACACTTTCACATGCAGTCAATAGGAGCCAGGAATCAAACCACCACCTTCAAGACCTCCTCAACCCTTGACACATACCTGGATATGTTTTTTGACATTGAAGGCCAGGACATGCTGCTTCTGCTTAACCTCTCATTATGACTTCGCTTTTTGTTACTCAATTTCACTTGGCATTGATAAGGGCCTTGGTCTTTCACATTGGTATACATGAATACCATGTGCATTGCATTGATATACATGAATACCATGTGCATTCCTCTATGAAGTGAAGCAATCATCAAGTGACAGCAGCAGGTAAGGGTTGCTCGTTGTGGAATGGGAATGGTGTTCTTTTTGTAAGTTATGTAAACTGTGAAATTCAATGAATAGAACAGTGAATAAAATCATTGCTTCATTCATTGCTGAGATTATGGGACGCGACAGTGTGGTGGAAAACAAATCCGCGGGTCAGGAAAGACTACAATTATTACACAAACTGTCTGTTAAGATCCTTTCATCTCTTCTCCATAATGTGTTTCAGAGGATTTTGGGTGAATCCTTTCCTTGCATGCAGCGTTCTGTAAGTGACATGGTATTGATGATGCTTACCGTATGTGTATTAAAGTGGCACTGCTTACGGGCATGATAAAGAGGATGACTGACACAATCAATCTTGATAGAGTTAAGGTGGCTTCCAGCTCCTCATCAGGCATTTACTCTCTGTGGGTGTGAAGCTTCAGCTCCGGCCCAGCAGCATGCACCGGCTTCAGTTACTAAGACGACTAATAGGCCTCTACCTCGAGACATCGTGTTATGATCGATTGGGATTCATACTGTGCTGTGGTATCAAATTCACAGTGATGATGATCCTCTCCTAGTGAAGAATAGCTGTGCAGCTTTATCTCCTCGATGACATTAAAACAGTCCTGGTGATTATTATATATTCAGATATCATTTTCTTCTTGCTGCTACTGATTCCGCTTTCTCAACTAAACCCCTCTTGCAACCCATTTGTCTTCTTTCTCTCTCACCCAATCTACCTGCCTCCCACCCTCTATCTCCCACGAAACCAGACGCTCTTATTAAGGCTGAACTCCTCCAAGGATGATCCTCCCTGCATCTTCCTCCCTCTACCTTCACCTTGCCCTCGTCTGCTCTCACAGCTTCTTTGAGGCTGCCCAATTTCACCAACCCGAGTTTCTGAGTTCCACCTTTGGTGCAGAGAGTCCTCTGGGGATCCCAAAGCAATAATACAGCATCAGAGGCAAAGGCAATAATCAAATCTAATGCACTCACTGATCTGACTTCCTGAACCCCGCTTATTCCTTAATTTATTAGACAAGGGAGAGAGGAGGGATTGAGGAATTCAATGTCTGGCTCTCGAGATGCTTTCAGGAGACACATTGTTTATTGCTTTGGGTTTTTACCTGACATAAGGCCCTTAATCTGTTTCAAAAAAGGAGCACTTTGAGGAGCTTTCACAGAGTACTTGTTGTTTCTGACTTCGATTTTGGTATTGGGTTATGCATAGGCATTTTAATTCATATCTTTCTAGGTTGTCTAATAAAAATCAGCATTTAAGTGTTGGTGATGATTGAGACCAAATTTGAGGACCTGACTGGTGGCAGTGACAGACGGAAGTAGATATAACAGTCACTAAAACCTCCTCGCCATGTTTAGTTGACAGGACTGGAGGAAAGGCTGTACTCATCTTAATTGAAAACTGATGGTAGAAAGAAAAAAGTAAATCAATTTAAGGTTATAATAAATACAATTCCAGTTTAGAAATAGAGACTTTTTGTACTTATCTTGATCTATTGGGTGATCGGACCGATTCAAAGGAATCCATTTCCTTCTCAGTACCTTACCAATTAATCATCATTGAGTTTTCCTTCTACAATGGCCAACATTTGCTGTTGAATGGATTTGTTGATTCTAATAACTTCAACTTTATTTTAGATATTTTTATCAGTGGTTTGTAGATTTGGACAGCTGTGGCGTGTGTTCTGGCATGTGTTCTGAGAACAGCACCACACACCCTCGGGATAATGTTCTGAGGCTGCTGAAAAATGCTTATTTTAGTGTAATCGAGACCTGTCGTGAATTTGTGTCTGTTTGCTTCTGGCTTCAGACACTCACCAAAAAGACCCTCGCACAGATCAGATTTTGTTTTCCAAAATTGTTGCCATGTCAATGCCATTTACAAACCCACTCCAAAAACATTTGTCCGTCATTAAAGTTTTCAAAACAAGTTTGTCTTTCTGTGTCGTCTTGCTAATGTTTCTATGAATAACAAAGTGTTTTTATGAATAAGTGACGGTATCAATATATTACAGATTGTTTCTATGAATAATACACTATTGCTATGAATAACAGAGCGCTGCTAAGAATAACAGACTGTTGCTATGAATAACAGACTGTTTCAAAAATAAAATAAATGCGTCTTTTTAAAATAAACTTTGCTATTAATAACAGGACATTTCTATGAATAACAGACATTTTATTTGAATAACAAAACATTTATATGAACAGGACACTGATGTGAATAGGAGACGGTTTCTATGAACAGGACACTGCTATGTATAAGAGAAGGTTTCTATGAACAACAGCACACTGCTGTGAATAAGAGACGGTTTCTATGAACAACAGGACACTGCTATGTATAAGAGAAGGTTTCTATGAACAACAGGACACTGTTGTGAATAAGAGACGGTTTCTATGAACAGGACACTGCTGTGAATAAGAGACGGTTTCTATGAACAACAGGACACTGCTGTGAATAAGCAACGGTTTATATGAACAGGACACTGTTGTGAATAAGACACGGTTTCTATGAACAACAGGACACTGCAGTGAATAAGAGACGGTTTCTATGAATAACAACTATTGCTAGAAATAGTAGACCGTTGCTATGAATAACAGCACGTTGCTTTGAATAAGCGACGGTTTCTATGAACAGGACACTGTTGTGAATAAGCGACGGTTTCTATGAACAACAGGACACTGTTGTGAATAAGAGACGGTTCCTATGAACAACAGGACACTGCTGTGAATAAGAGACGGTTTCTATGAACAGGACACTGTTGTGAATAAGCGACGGTTTCTATGAACAGGACACTGCTGTGAATAAGAGACGGTTTCTATGAACAGGACACTGCTGTGAATAAGAGACGGTTTCTATTAACAGGACACTGTTGTGAATAAGCGACGGTTTCTATGAACAGGACACTGCTGTGAATAAGAGACGGTTTCTATGAACAGGACACTGCTGTGAATAAGTGACGGTTTCTATGAAGAGGACACTGCTGTGAATAAGAGACGGTTTCTATGAATAACAGACTATTGCTAGAAATAGTAGACCGTTGCTATGAATAACAGTACGTTGCTTTGAATAAGCGACAGTTTATATGAACAGGACACTGCTGTGAATAAGAGACGGTTTCTATGAACAATAGGACACTGTTGTGAATAAGAGACGGTTTCTATGAACAACGGGACACTGTTGTGAATAAGAGACGGTTTCTATGAACTACGGGACACTGCTGTGTATAAGAGACGGTTTCTATGAACAACAGGACACTGCTGTGAATAAGAGACAGTTTCTATGAACAACAGGACACTATATGTATAAGAGACGGTTTCTATGAACAACAGGACACTGCTGTGAATAAGCGACGGTTTCTATGAACAGGACACTGCTGTGAATAAGAGACGTTTTCTATGAACAACAGGACACTGCTGTGAATAAGCGACGGTTCATATGAACAACAGGACACTGATATGTATAAGAGATGGTTTATATGAACAACAGGACACTGCTGTGAATAAGTGACGGTTTATATGAACAACAGGACACTGTTGTGAATAAGAGACGGTTTCTATGAACAACAGGACACTGCTGTGAATAAGAGACGGTTCCTATGAACAACAGGACAATGTTGTGAATAAGAGACGGTTTCTATGAACAGGACACTGCTGTGAATAAGCGACGGTTCCTATGAACAGGACACTGCTATGAATAAGAGACGGTTCCTATGAACAACAGGACACTGTTGTGAATAAGAGACGGTTTCTATGAACAGGACACTGCTGTGAATAAGAGACGGTTTCTATGAACAACAGGACACTGTTGTGAATAAGCGACGGTTTCTATGAACAACGGGACACTGTTGTGAATAAGAGACGGTTTCTATGAACAACGGGACACTGCTGTGTATAAGAGACGGTTTCTATGAACAACAGGACACTATATGTATAAGAGACGGTTTCTATGAACAACAGGACACTATATGTATAAGAGACGGTTTCTATGAACAACAGGACACTGCTGTGAATAAGCGACGGTTTATATGAACAGGACACTGTTGTGAATAAGAGACGGTTTCTATGAACAGGACACTGCTGTGAATAAGCGACGGTTCCTATGAACAGGACACTGCTGTGAATAAGAGACGGTTTCTATGAACAACGGGACACTGCTGTGTATAAGAGACGGTTTCTATGAACAGGACACTGCTGTGAATAAGAGACGGTTTCTATGAACAACAGGACACTGCTGTGAATAAGCGACGGTTTATATGAACAGGACACTGTTGTGAATAAGAGACGGTTTCTATGAACAACAGGACACTGCTGTGAATAAGAGACGGTTTATATGAACAGGACACTGTTGTGAATAAGAGACGGTTTCTATGAACAACAGGACACTGCTGTGAATAAGAGACGGTTCCTATGAACAACAGGACAATGTTGTGAATAAGAGACGGTTTCTATGAACAGGACACTGCTGTGAATAAGCGACGGTTTATATGAACAGGACACTGTTGTGAATAAGAGACGGTTTCTATGAACAGGACACTGCTGTGAATAAGCGACGGTTCCTATGAACAGGACACTGCTCTGAATAAGAGACGGTTCCTATGAACAACAGGACACTGTTGTGAATAAGAGACGGTTTCTATGAACAACAGGACACTGCTCTGAATAAGCGACGGTTTATATGAACAGGACACTGCTGTGAATAAGAGACGGTTCCTATGAACAACAGGACACTGTTGTGAATAAGAGACAGTTTCTATGAACAACAGGACACTGTTGTGAATAAGAGATGGTTTCTATGAACAACAGGACACTGCTGTGAATAAGAGATGGTTTATATGAACAACAGGACACTGCTATGAATAAGCGACGGTTTCTATGAACAGGACACTGCTGTGAATAAGAGACGGTTTCTATGAACAACAGGACACTGCTGTGAATAAGAGATGGTTTATATGAACAGCAGGACACTGCTATGAATAAGCGACGGTTTCTATGAACAGGACACTGCTGTGAATAAGAGACGGTTTCTATGAACAGGACACTGCTGTGAATAAGAGACGGTTTCTATGAACAACGGGACACTGTTGTGAATAAGAGACGGTTTCTATGAACAACAGGACACTGCTCTGAATAAGCGACGGTTTATATGAACAGGACACTGCTGTGAATAAGAGACGGTTTCTATGAACAGGACACTGCTGTGAATAAGAGACGGTTTCTATGAACAACAGGACACTGCTGTGAATAAGCGACGGTTCCTATGAACAGGACACTGCTATGAATAAGAGACGGTTCCTATGAACAGGACACTGTTGTGAATAAAAGACGGTTTCTAAGAACAACAGGACACTGCTGTGAATAAGAGACGGTTTCTATGAACAACAGGACACTGCTATGTATAAGAGACGGTTTCTATGAACAACAGGACACTGTTGTGAATAAGAGACGGTTTCTATGAACAACAGGACACTGCTGTGAATAAGAGATGGTTTATATGAACAACAGGACACTGCTGTGAATAAGCGACGGTTTCTATGAACAGGACACTGCTGTGAATAAGAGACGGTTTCTATGAACAACAGGACACTGCTGTGAATAAGAGACGGTTTCTATGAAAAACAGGACACTATATGTATAAGAGACGGCTTCTATGAACAGGACATTGCTGTGAATAAGAGACGGTTTCTATGAACAACAGGACACTGTTGTGAATAAGAGATGGTTTCTATGAACAACAGGACACTGCTGTGAATAAGAGACGGTTTCTATGAACAGGACACTGCTGTGAATAAGAGACGGTTTCTATGAATAACAGACTATTGCTAGAAATAGTAGACCGTTGCTATGAATAACAGTACGTTGCTTTGAATAACAGACCGATGCTCTGAATAACAAACCATTTCTTTGAATAACTGACTGTTATAATTAACAGACTTTTGCTGTGAATAACAGACGGTTTCTATGTATAATAAACTGTTTCAAGTAATATGACCGTTACTATGAATAACAGTATGTTGCTATGAATATAGTGAGTATACATGGAGAATCAGCGTTCAGTTTTTCTGCTCCACATATCTGGAACAAAGTCCCAGAAAGCTGCAGGTCTGCTGAGACCCTCAGCTCCTTTAAATCAATATTGAAGACTTTTCTGTTTGCTGCTGCCTTTAATTGAACCAGATTCAATTAATATATTAATCAATTTCCTGCAATTCTGTATTTTACTACTGTATTTTGTTTTTTAATGTTTTAATGACTGTTTTTATTGTTTCAATGAATGTTCTTAATTGTTTTTCAATCTCCTTTTGCCTTATGTTTTGATGCTTTTCATGGTTTTATGTGAAGCACTTTGAATTACCTTGTTGTTGAAATGTGCTATACAAATAAACTTGCCTTGCCTATTAATGTTTTCTTTGAACTTATTAAACAGTTTTGTTTTCCATAATAACTCCATTTGCTTCCTTTGTTTTATTATGAGTCACAGTGAACATGAAGCTTTATATTTTGGCGCATGTTTTGCACATTTCTTACTTCAGGATCTGACATTTTTTGGGTGAACTCAACATAAACTAAATAAATCCAACATAACTCTATAAAGTAGCATTTTTTAAAGACAGTAATAGCAGTAGTAATAATCACTCTTCTCGTCTTTTTCCATTTACTCAATATAGTTTTGTGGGACCAGTTGACATAACTAAATATATATAGTATTTTATATGAGCAACCGTGAGTACATTTCAACACTTCCAGATGAATTATCCAAATAAAAACCTACCAGGAATGGGAGGACTTATGCCCAATGAGGTGCTGGAAGACTTTTAATGTAAATTATAACTCAGGCAATATTTAGTTTGGAGCTTAACATTGATCCAAAAAGACAACTGAAATGATTGGATTTTTTTTGACACCAGAACAGGTAAAGCACATGTGTAAATAAAAAAAGAAAAGAATGATGGCTGAATTTATTTGTCCAGCGATCCTGTCCAGGCCTTTCCTTATTGTCACACTGTCATGGCCATCATTGATGTTGTTAGTACCATATGTGACTGGTCACAATGGCTGCTGTGAAAGAGACCCATCAATAAATGAAAACAGTATTTCTGTAAGAGAGAAGAAGCAGAGTGGCATGACTGTTATTGTACTGATGAATTAGTGTGTCTAACAGGTAGACATGGAGGAATCGCTGTGTAACTCAAATTAAAACAGGAGCAGATCAGAAAACAAGAAGGAATCTCACAAAAATATGAAAAAAGTAGTTAGCCTACAAAGAGGGAAAGACAGACGGATTAAAGGCACGTCTCTAATGTAAGCATGTTTACATAAAGGCCTGAGTATTTCTGCAACCTAAAGACCCCATCTGCTATTTGAGAATTTACTATATGATCTAAGCTGTTAAGTGGGGACATTAGTTTAGTATAGTTTCATCTGAATGGGTTACATGTGGAATTCCTGACAGCCAGCCCTCCCCATCATTTGACATAACCTGGATAATATGGGACTCACTAACACTAACAGTAATGAAATAATCTCACATAAACCTGAAATATGATTGTAAATATGACGTAAAGAAAGCATCTTGTGTGTTCATGTGCAAAACATAGAATGGCTGTTTTTGTGTCAGTTTAACCCTCCTCCTACCAACATATCAAACATACCAACTGAATAAACTACTGTAAGAAATGTTAACTTCATTATTTTCAGAACATAATTCGTTCGATTGGATTATTATTATTAAAAAAAAAGTTGCAATTAATTTCTTCATTGTGTAAAAGGAAAATAGAGCACATGAGGAAATGTGTGTCCGTGTCCTTCACAAGGATCTGACAAGGCGTAGACCTCTGGGGTCTGCAGGGACCACAGTTAGTAGGATGAGGGTTAAGAGAGAATATCAATTGTTATTATTCTTACAGTGTAAATCAATCCAGATCTGACTCATGATGTTTGTCCAAACTGTGGCGAGTGGAGAAGCGTTGCAGGAGGAGTAATAATGTAGCCTAATGTAATAAGTCTCTGTTGAAATATTGGCTGGTGTCCAGAGAGGCACCATCAGTTGTTGAAACACAGATGGGATTAATGATATATCAATACCCTCTCTCCATTCATATGCGTCTAGTCTCCCTCATCTCTCAATCTGTCCAGATTTGTTTAGCAGTAGATCATGGCTGCTACACTGTGACTGACTGAACACCATCCATCAATGTAAGCGCGAGCTGAGAGGAAAGTTTCCCAGGAAGTGTCACTTTCTTTTCCTACTTCATGACATGAAGTTTTTGCCCTTTATAAGAGTAACATAATTACCTGTATTTCTGTTATTGCCTTAATACACGCAATATCTATACAAATAGCCAATAACGTGTGAATTGATCAACCCATCAAGGATGTGATCACTACAAAACTAGCAGAATATCTCAGGGCTGTAACATAGAGACAGACAACCATCCACTCTCACATTTACACCTATGTCTTTACTGCATGTCTTTTGCAGGTCTTTATTGCATGTCTTTGCTGCAGGTCTTTACTGCAGGTCTTTGATACAGGTCTTTACTGCAGGTCTTTGATGCAGGTCTTTACTGCACGTATTTGCAATTTGATCAGACGTTAGTTAAACATGTATTACTGCGATGGGGTAGCAATAGGACTATTTGGACAGCTAGGGCCCTGGCTGCCATCACTTAACTGTTTGTGAACATAACCAAGTCTGCTGCAAAGCTAGAGATCATAAAATCAACCAACACAAGCTTTAAAAGGTAATACAGAAAGCCCAAGATTGAATGGGTTCTTCCGTGGCTCATGCACGCTACAATGCTCCACAAAGTTTCATGACAATCTGGCAAGCTCTTTTTTCTGTAATCATGCTGAGAAACGGACAAACAAATAAACCAAACTGAAAGCATGACCTCTTCGGCAGAGGTAATGAATGAAAAACTGAGCTTTCTACAGTCAAAGTGGCATTGTGTAAACCCTCAAATCCAAGGACATGTCCTTAGAATACAGCTGCCCTCAGGCACGCTGCATGAACACTGGTAAGCAAAGTTTAAATTGATTCACTCAGTGCAGCACAATCAGCCACGAGTGTATTTGGCTTATACAAATGCATGTTGGTATTTACTTAATAACTGTGTGTGCCGTCGTAATTCAAATTGTTTGCCTAATACTGTACGCTTGTTGAAATGAGGCCCATCAAGTCACTAATTCCATTTCGGCAGCCACACACAGAAAAGGCTTTGGCTGTGGCTCTGGCTCATGCCTTAATCACAGCACTCAGCTCCCAAACACACCGAAAAGCCTGTCAGTAGGGGGCCCGTGGGGACACACAGCGGTTGGATTAAATGGATGACACAGGTGATTCCTCACACTCTTTTAGTTTAACAAATCACTCTGTAGCTCTTCATATGCAAAAAAAGAAAAAAAACAAAGTGTTCAGTAATTCCAGTCCTGAGGGTCACGGCAAAGAAGGCCGAAGCCAAGTTTGATTAATCACAATTCAAGCCTATGAGTAAGTGTGTGTATGTGTGGTCATTGACGGGCAATCACTTTAACTTGAATGTGTAGGGATTGATATAATCAACAGCAGTCTGTGCCTCCACGATGCCACGGCACCAACTGCACCTACACCTAAATATTTATTCTACTGTCTCCTGCTCATGCAGAGTCCCAAACATTTCAAACTTTATACAGACGTGCTCAGACATCCCAAGAGCCTACACAAACAGCTATTAGTCAAAGTGTCCATGTGGCAAACTCGCACCTTAGTCCTTATAGGGCTGAAAATCTGATGGCCCGAGCCTCGGTACTTGCTATTGTGGGAGGTCTTTGTGTGGTGGAGCTGCTGATGGCTCGACACATGTTGTAATAACATGAACAGAAAGAAACATCTAGTGGGAAAGAGTGCTAACATTAGCATGGTAAGCAAACTAGCTCCCACTTTCTGATTGGAATACAAACTTAAAACTTTTGAAGGAGAGATCAGTGTTGGTTGATGATAATGCTAGCTGGAACACAAAGTAGTAATTTACAAGACAAAGCTATGTAATAAATATACTGTTTTTTAAAGACAATTACATCATAATTAGTGCTGGGCAAGTTAACGCGTTATTATCTCGTTAATGCATTCATTAATTAACGCCGACAATTATTTTATCGCGCTTTAACGCAGTTTTTTTTTTATTATTAAGCGGACATTTTTAACACAAGAACCGGCCGGCCGGCAGCGAGCGGTGAACAGCTGCTTGTGTGGCGTCTCTTCCGTCTCTTCCTGTTTCCTTCACCTACATTCCCCTGGGTCCTAAGTCCCTCCATGTACAGCTTCTTATCACCCTTAATGTACCAACATACATTTATAACAAATAACGTACATTTATAACACATACCACACATATTACACAGTAATCAGCATTGCATATGTGTCTGACCAAAATACCAAAATAATTTTTTTTTAGTTTTTAAAGTTGTTTTGTTTGTAATATGTATAATAAGCATATCATTTAGTTATCTCTACTGAGAATTTAACAAACATAAAAAACATGACATAGATAGGTTTGCAGTTTTCAAGGTGTATATTTCAAATTGCATCTCTTACACACATGAAGATAAAGTTGTGAACACCGGCTGAATATCTATGATCAGAATCATTATAACTGTATTTTAACATACTGTGTAAATAGAATACTGCTGTTAAAAATAACCTTATTTGTTTAAAGTGTTTGCAAACCAAATGTTATTGCACTTTTGTTCATATAGCAGTACTTATAAAATAAAAGTACGCAATACACTACTTTTGAATTCATTATTGAATTTTGCACATAAAAATGTGATTAATCGCAAAAAATCATGCGATTAATCGCGATAAAAAATTGTAATCGTTGCCCAGCACTAATCATATTAGCACACTCAGACACTACCATAACTATTTACATTCCCCCAAGTCAATGTTTTTATATCCATGTCTATCTGCGTATTATTATTATTATTTTAATAACATATGCCTTTATTAGGGTCCTTGGCTGATCCAAAGCAACGTGTTCTCACTCCCAACTTGTCAACATCAACAGCTTAGTCAGTGATTCTTCGCATCAAACTATGATGCTTCACGTACCCCTCTAGCGTCAGTTTTGGCCGAGCAGGACTGCCTCTAGTCTTGATGGGAGTAAAAGAGGAATCATGTGACAGAATATGAAAAGAGACAGAGTCCATGTAAGGAAGAGGTCAGGGTGGATGGATGACTGCCGTTTCTTTACCTTAAGTAACCAGGTTATTATGTGTTGAACTAACTCCTTGTAACATACGAAATGTACCTAGCTGATGTCACATAAGAGTCATACTTAACTTACAACCCAAGACCGTGAACCTTTCGTAAACCTTACAAAGTAGTAATGTAACGTTAACCAGGTGTTGAAGTTTAGCGATCTACCCTGCATGTTGAAAAATGGTACTAAAGGGTCCTGAAAGTGTCCATATGTGATGTGCTGGGAGGGATAATGTGTTAATCATTGTCTGATTGTCCACTTCAATGGTATTATTTGGTAAACTGTAAGGCAAGCTAAAGCTATCAGTCATGTGTTAACTGCAGTTTAAATTCATCCCTCTGCTCTGCTACCTAACAAAGGATGTTTCCACTTAATCTGCAATTTAACATTTCTGGGACACCAAACCAGATTATTCTTACTTCACAGCAGGGGATGTACAACTGAACCAAAATCCTACCAACACTTTCAAATATATATGTTTTATCGATACAATAACATATGTAAAGTTTTATAGTTTATATACGTGGACATTTGCGTCGATTGGTGCCATTGTTAATCAATGTCAAAATGTCTTTTATAGACCCACTCAACCTCCGCTATGGGAAATCCCCAATCAAAGGCTAGAAGCTTAGACACTGATTACATTTATAGTTCTTAAATATGTAAATTGAAAATTATCTGCAACTGCTATAGTTTTATCCGACGCAAATAGTGACAATTGAAATTCCAGTCAACTTTAACAAACACAGCAAAACAATACAACTATAAACATAGGACTTTCCCCTTCCACAGTCAGACTCAGAGTGGAGACAAAGTGAGGCAGTGGGGGAGATGTCCAGTAAGGCTGAGCAAACAAAGTGGCAGACAGACATAGAGGCCAGCAGAGAGAGCGCATGGAGAGACAGCAGGGAGACACTGATCAATTATTCAGTTCAGCACGAGGGGTTCCTGGAACGGGCAACGTGCGGTGTGGGGTCTGTTTGGTGAGGAAGACACAACATTGAACCCGGTATACCACTGCCAACTATTAATAATAGCTGAAACAGGCTGTTCTCATTCACGGTTCATACTCATATGAAAAGTAATGCAATGTAAATTGTATATAACCCATGTTTGCATGAGCAGGACATGCAGGGCCTCTAAGTAAGTCAGGTGACCTCGTATAAAGTTTGACAAAGTCAGCGTAAGGAGGAGGTCAGGGTGGAAGAAGGGTTCAAACAAAAACAGGACTTTCACCCAGGAGACCGCTGTCCACGAAACCAAAAGTCAACCTTTGTCCTATTGTACCTTACTTTTGTTACATAACTTACGTACTTGACTACGTGAGTTGCTAAACAAACATACTCTTTTTTAACCCAAACCACCATTTTTTCCCAAACCTAACCACGTGGTTTTGTTGCCTGAACAGGTTCCGCACTGCAGGCACACTAATCACTCGTGTTGCTGGACGTTCGTAACAGAATGCTAGAAAAACGACAAATACATTTTTGTAAGATACCATACAAACCGCTGGATGATGATTCGTTAACTGAAACCACCCAAAGTACCAAACACTGTTTCTTTCTCTCTTCATACGTGTGTGTTGATTCCATCATGACTTCAGAGATCAAGGACGTCTCACTGAAAAACATTAATTACCCCCCCCCCCCGCTTTGATCAAACACTTAAAGAAGCAAACTTATTTATTTTTTTCCTATTCCATTTGCTTCTTCCCCAGTCTGTACTTTGACAAGAAACATTTTCCAATTAAATTGTACATTCTTGGCATTATTAAATATGCCCGTGGAGGATGTTAAATGATTTAATTCACCTTTGTTTTTGCGGGGAATGCAATGCTAATGCATATCTGAACATTCATTCATGCAATTTTAAAATGTTTTTTTCTGTCTTTTTTTCATGGATATCAGGCAGTCCAAAGCAAAGGCTCAGAAATGTGTTATTTAGTCACTGCTCAGTGACTTTTTTGTAGCTCAAAGCCTCCCCTTCCTGAGGCTAGATTTTAAACAGCCGTAGTGTAAGTGTGTGTGTGTGTGTGCCAAATCATGTAGGCCAAGAGCCAGACCCATGCAACACTTGAACAATCGATAACATTTCAAAATTAGAACCTAAAATTAGGGTCTTGGAGGGACGTGTTCACTTTTCCTGTTCTACTGCGGATGTTAGCTGCTGCATTTGAATGAGCTGCAGTCTGCTATTGATTAGGCCAGAGAAAGTGCATTGCAGTAATCCAGTCTGCGTGAGACAGAGGCATGCATAACAGCTTCTCAGCACTGGAAAGGACAGGGCGTGGTCTGACCTTTGCAGTGTCTTCTGAGGTAATAAAAAGGCAGTTTTAGTCAAGAGGGTGAAGTCTGCTCAGAAGGTCCGGTCTGACCAGCTGATTATAACCAATACAATGGTTTTAGCAAATACAAAGTATATTCAGGGCCAGATTTACCAAAAAAATTACGTTGCACAAATTTACGTTGCAGATTGTTTCAGTTGCAGTCAGCGTATGATCAACAGCAGGTCAGCTCCTGGACTGATCCTGGTACTGCAAGTGAAGGAGAACTAATAATGTATTAATGATTGCAACATTTACACAGTTCAACTTCACATGAAAAAGAAGTACGGTGGTTATATCGTATATGCTCAAGTCCAAATTGAAGTTTGACGTACACAAACCAAAGCATACATTTTTGTTTATAATGATTAGTTATAATTTCATTGACATTTCTTTTTTTCCAACCTTCCTTGTGGCTGTTTTATTTCCCATCTGCATTGTGTTTACACCTCGTCTTTAGAGGCAGATAAATCAAGAATACATAATCAACCTTTGTTAACATATCTCCTCTAATTAATTACATGATCCTCCCTCAAATGCATATGCGATAAGCAAACTGCAATTTCAGCCTGTTGGTCTGTTTGATAGACAGTGTTTTAGGCACAATGCGTCACATCTGTGCTTTTCTTATTTTCTATCATCAGAAACCCTGAGAGGAAAGTGAAGGAAAAAATATATCTAAATAGTTTTTCTCTCCTGTGTTAATGAGTCTTAAAACCTTCTAGCTACGAGCGCCCCCCATTTGGGGGGCTCTCGGGCTCAGGACCCCTGAAAATATTGTTCGGAAAATAGCCTTATTGTTCGCCAGTATTGTGGATGTGTCCAGTTTTTTTTCCGGATTAAACAGCAACGTATGGGCAACACTATCATATAAGTCACTTTTTACACACTCCAAACACAACTATAGACTACTAGTATAAGCATCTAGAAAATGTTGCATAAAATCATGAAATCCTGGGCAGAAATCGGCGTTATGTCTGCCTCAAATCAATATTTTCACCACGAAGCTAGCAGCTAGCCGGCTAATCCAGACATCATTTAGCTTTAGCATCACGCAGAGAACGCATACATACCGTCGGTTCTTCTCTCCGTGGACGCACCACAACGCTGTGACTGGACAACGGTCCAATGCCACTGGTCTTCACCGGAATAAATCCATGGTTTTTGGTCAGGTTTTATGAAATATTAGTCCAAAAACATCGAAAATGCTCCGGTTCAGAGCTACCGTCATGGCCGCCAAGTGCATCCTGTTTACAGCCGAGCTGTTTCCTGTGGAAGGGGGGTCAACCCACCTCGGGCCAGCGGTCAGACTTTCGGCCAATGGAATTTTACACTCGGGGAGACACGGCACTTCTTGCAACTTTACTGGCTGAAACTTATGTCAATCAACACCAAATTCGAAACACGCCTTCCTGAGACTCTGACGCGTCGAAGGAGGGCTTATTGACTGAAATCGACCGACGATAGGCTGAGCTCCAGCCCCATACACACAGACCAACTGAGAAAATCCTATGGATGAGAGCCAGAAACATGCTCTGAGAGGACCCTTGCTCTCAAAATCATTTCAAACGGCTGTATTTGGATGTATTGAATAATATGAGTGATTAAAAAAAGGTGAAATATATAGTTATATAGCATATAAAATTAGAATAGAGCATGAGAGAGAAATGAGCATTCGGCTTGAAATTCTGTACTCAGACCTCCTATTATGCTGGCCTGCTTCACTCAATCTAAGTAAAATTAGCTTAGAGAGACCACAACCCTGTTGTGCTATGACACAGGAGTATTTGTAGGCTTCACTCTGCAATAATTCCAAAAAGATGTTCAATGAAAGTGCTTATTTTTCAGGTGAACCTGGAACTTTTTCAACTTGAGCTGTGCCATAAGTGTATCAGTTATTAACCAGTAACATATACACAATATTTACACAATTGAACACATCTCACAAGTGTTACCTGTATAGACCATCAAAATTATTAAAATAGACCTTGTAGTTTGGGTAGTTTACTCTCTTGAGTATGGGTATGCAATTTTTGAGCAGAGGGCTAAAAATAGGGCTAGTAGTTAAAAGGGTTTTGCTGGATGATCTTTCAAAGTTCCTTATTTACTTAATTTTTCTATCCGTGAAATGCGTGAGGAAAAACCTTTGCTGGCATCATTTTCCTAATTTCATATGTAAGAAAGTGTAAGGATTAAAAGTACGTGAAGCCAAAAGCACGACACAGAAACCGAGTGGAGCGGTCCTGCCTCCCAATGTGACGGCACCGCTGGACGAATGCCTGGACTGAGGGGACACTGGCCTCCTGTTCCGGGAACAGTGGTGGCTGATATCCCTGGGCACACTGGAAAGGTGACAAACCTCACTGTATTAGAGTGCAAATTCAAAACGGTAAAAAAAAAAAAAAAAAAGACCACCTAGCTTGGCGAGACTTCAACCGTTTCACTGAACGGATGTATTCCAGATTCTTGTAGTCCGTCTAGACCAGTGATTCTCAACTGGTGGGTCGCGACCCAAAAGTGGATCGCGGACCCATTTTCAGTGGGTCTTTGCCTGAAAAAAATAAATAAAAATCCTGTGCTTTTATTTTGAAAGGGATTTGTATACAGCCTTCTATTCACACTCCTTAACAATATTTGCAGTTAATGCTAATATCAGCAGCGGATAAACTGAAAACTATACCTCTGTCAAATGACACTATAAGTAGGCGAATTGAAGACATGTCTGATGACATCAAACTACAGACCACAGCTCGAATTTAGGCAAGTGGTGATTTTGCATTTCAAATGGACGAATCTACAGACATAACAAAACAAAGCACTTTTACTCGTTTACGTGAAACGTGTGTGGGACGGGGACTTACAGGAACAATTTCTCTGCACAAGAGAGCTCCCTACTACTACGAATGCAGAGGACATTTTCAGCTCAGGTTCAAACTGCTCCATCTTTAAATTAAATACATTTGAGAAGTTGAACATTTTCCTCGATTTGGGTCGTGGCTTGTCATTAAGGGGCGATGGTGGGTCCCGCAGCCAGACCAGTTGAGAACCACTGGTCTAGACCACAAACTCCGCTCCCTCGAACCAGTGTCTCCACTCCTCCAGTGCAAGTTTGACCGCCAACAGCTCACGGTTCCCAATGTCACAGCTTCTGGGAGAAGAAGGCACATGGGTGGACCTTTTGGTCTACCGGCAACCGCTAAGAAAGGACCGTCCCTACACCAGTGTCCGAGGCGTCCCCCTCCACAATAAACTGCCGTGCAGGATCTGGGAATGAGAGAATGGGAGCAGAGGTGAAATGTGATTTTTAACTCACCAAAGGCCCCTGCCGCCGCAGAGGACCACTGGAAGGTCACATGCTGGGAGGTAAGGGGAGCAGCCACGGAACTGTAGTTACGGATGAACCGCCGATAGAAGTTTGCGAAACCTAGAAAGCGTTGAAGGAGCAGGCCAGTCGGCAACTGCTCCCGGAGAACATCATTGACTAACCCCTGAAAGACTGGAGGGGCATTGGTGAGACCAAATGGCATGACTAATAATACAATATAAATAATAATGTCCACTAGGAGTATTGAAGGCAGACTTCCACTCGTCCCCCTCCCGGATTCTCACCAAATGGTAAACATTGCAGAGATCGAGTTTGGAAAAAATGGTATCACCTTGTAGCAGCTCAAAAGCAGAGGAGATAAGGGGAAGAGGGTACCTGTTCTTGACAGTGATGTCATTCAGTCCTCTGTAGTCAATGCAAGGGCGCAGGACAAAGAAAAACCTAGCTCCCGCAGGAGATGAAGATACATCCAAGGAGTCATTAATATATTTCTCAATGGTTTTGGTCTCTGGAGCAGATTGGGAAAAAAGTATACCTCTGGGAGGAGATGTCCCCAAGAGGAGGTCAATGGCACAGTCATACGGGCGATGACGCGGCAATGTTGTGGCCCAGGCTTTGTTAAAAACCTCCTTCAGATCAAGCTACTCCTTGGGAACACCGGAGATATCTAGAAAGTCAGAGGTGACAGGCTGACTAGGAGCAGATGATGGGACAGATCTTCAGCATGGCAATAAACACTCCACTGTAATACAGTTCCTGAAGCCCAGTCAATGTGTGTGTTATTTCTCCTGAGCCACGGATAGCCCAAAATGACAGGTTGCTGTAGTGCATGGATGAGATGGAAGGTGAGTGTTTCGTTGCGATTACCTGACATTGTCATTGGCAGAGGAGTGGATTGATGGGTAATCATGCAAAGGAGATTGCCGTCTAAAGCCATGGGGTGGATGGGTTTTTCCAGGACCACCTGCCCGATCCCCAGCTGAGAGTTGAGAGTCATGTCCATAACAGTAACATCTGCACCAGAGTCAATGAGGACTGAGACAGTGTGATTATTCCCTGAGCAGAACAGCTGAGCATGAATAAAAGTCCGAAAGGGCATTTTTAAGTTCACATTCTGGCTCACCAGAGCCCTCTGGGTGACTGATGAGCCATCTCTTTTACTGGACAAGAGGTTACAAAATGGCCGCAGTACAAGCATCGGTTCTCCCGTGGGCGGTGCTGTCATTCTGCTGTGGGGAGCCGGGTCCGCCCCAGCTGCATTGACTCAGGAGAGTCGGCAGGGCCGTCAGAGGCCCGTTCCGACGGGAACCCCTGAGGATCAGCTGACCGGCGAAGCAGCATTTGTGGAGCAGCCAAAAAGTCCCTCTCTCTTCTCCGTTCTCGCAGACGACCGCCGATACGGATGGAGAGAGCGACCAACTCATCCAAACCAACAGGAAGTTCTCGGGCGGCCGGGAGGAGGCCGATGTGCATCCGACAGTGGAGAAGTGCGAAGCGGAGGGCTGGGAGCAGTGGCGGCACCTGGACCCAGAGCCGCAGCCGCAGTGTAGAAACTCAGCAGATGATCACGGAGAGACTCCATGCTGCACTCGTGACGGTCGGCCATCGCCTGCATAGCCCCTGCTATAAAGGTAAGTTGCTGCTCATGGCGTTGTAACATGCAAGTCTGAGTTGGCGGTTCCGTCTCGGGAAGTGCAGAGTTGGCTGGGTTCATGTGTGCCAGATTGTACTGTAAGGATTACAAGTACAGTAACCCAAAAGCATGACACAGAGACCGAGTACAAGTATAGTTTGGTTAACTCGAGTTCAGGCAGGGTTCTTACAGGTAACAATACTTGCTAACATACAATATATGTACACACTCTACATATATTGTACCTTTTTCACTTGTTTTTTTCACAGGTGAAAGAGTATCCTGGCTGGAAAACAATTTAGATTAGACTTCAAAAACACATCACCTAATTATTTTTTCTCACTTGACTCTTGAGGATTTTCGTAGTGATTGAATCAATCCAACACATTAAACTGCACATTAAATTCAACCAGGCATGTAGGGACGTTCACGTTCTGAGTATACAACTGAAACTAAGGAGCTCCAGAGCTGATACATATTTAAAGAAATTGAGGACTACAACAGTTCCTGGAACAACTTAAAAAATACCCAAAAAAATGTATGAAACAAAAACACATGAGATGTAATCTAAGCCCCAGTAGAGGAGGAGAAGCCAAAGTGAATACGTATGTGCCCAACGCTCAGTTTCAGATTATACCTGACACAAGTGCACATGGTTACAGGTGCATGCAGCTAGCATAATCGCTCACAAAACTAACAAACAATAATTTGGATGTAGTTTGAAGTCAATCTGTTCATGTCTTGTTACTTCCAACACATTCTCAACCAAATTCATCAAATACCACAGCTTGGTCAGAGGCACAAAACTATGATGCTCTAGGTTCAAGATCATCAAATCTCTAGACTAGATGCAGCTGAGCGGGCGCTGTGTCTGCTCTCACCTGTTAACATGGTCGGCGAAATACAGAGCAATAAGTTCCGCAGTACGCACGGGCTGTTCACGCCGGCAGTGTGGCCTGGGCGTTAGTTGAAAGCGTGATGCGTCGTATACAGACGCTAAGGGCTGCCTCCGTGTGTCGGTATCAGATGCTGAAGAGCACCGTTGACGCATTAGGAGTGAGAACAGGTTGTTACTACCCAAGCACATCATTATACATACTATATGGTGTGATATTTCGGTGTGGCCTTTCTTTTAGTTGTCTAAAATATGTTTGGCTGTCGTTCTCGTCCACAGCAGTGCATTGCTTTGCTCCCAGGCGAGAACTCCTGTCTTCTTCTCCAAGCCGGGGCATGCCAACCATCATCTGTAGGTAGTAATACACTGACAGGAGAAGTACCTCATACAACACCACTCCAAAAGACACAAACTATCCCTTTGAAAAAAGGTTTTGTGTAACCAAGGAACCATAGCGACGTACAATGCAGAAAAGCAGCAAACCCTAATATTTTCAGAAGCTTGAATCATTAAATATAATTTAGCAATTCTGCTCTTGTTGGAACAGTGTTTGAGTGAATGCATGTTTGTGTGTTTGTGTGTGTGTGGGTGTGTGTGTGTGTATCCAAACAGGTGGGACCCGCTCAGATGGAGGAGACAGGAATCTGGGTCAGTGTGTTGTCTCTGGTTCAGGGAGCAGCAGTGTGGGGGAATGGCTGCAAACACGACCGGGCTCCCAACACGAGACGCCGCCCAGCAGGCCGTCCGCTGCCTGGGGCTATACACACCAACACGGTGGGGGCGGGGGGGAGGATGAGCACCTGGGGGTGCATGCTGGGTGACAAGGGACTGGACATACAACTGAAAACACACTGAAATATATGTCCTGCTGTGTGCATGGTAGACTGAACACATACCACACATACAAAAACAGGATGCTGCACTGTCTCTCTTCACAAAAATAAATACATGTAAACCTTTTAAAGGCACCTATCACTTATTAATAGAGCTAGTTTTGTTGCCTTGCAATGCTTATTTAAAAAAAAGAAACAGTTTAAAAGGAACGTAACTTTTCATTGGCCAGATGATTTCAGCAAGACTAAAACAGTCAAATTTGATATAAAAATAAGAGATAACATAAAACTAAATACGTCCATCAGTGTAATGGTGAAAAATAAAGTAATTATGTAGTATTTTAAGTTGGAGAAAACTACAGAAACAGTAAAGGCATATCTAGTGGAAATAGAAGAGGGCCTTGAATGGAACCTGGGGGTACACCACCAATAACAGCAGCAGAAGAGGAGCAACCATTATCACATGGTTATCATACCCAAAGTAGATCTTTCTTGCAGTTAAGAGGTGGAAAATAAATAAATACATAAATCGTGGATTTAATTGAATACAATTTTAAGTTAGGTAACACATTATATTTAACAAATACATCTTTATTAATACATAAATATGAATATGTATTGGTTAATAAGCAGCTTGCTTGGCATTAAACACACTACAGGACTTGCATGCTCATAGTGGGTTGACAAGACAAAGAAATCAACAACCGAGTGCAAGAGGAGCTCACTGTCATACACAAAATGCCAACTCACAACAGCCTGGGGTGGGCAAAAGAAAATAAATAATTGACCATTTTTTTAAAATGTGTTTTGGTTAGATGTCTGAAATAAGGTCTGTGGTTAACACAAGCTGAAGAGATTTTAATGTTTTGTTCTTCGGTATAAAATACATAAATACCCCTCTGGTGAATTTTGAAGCTTTGAGGTGCCTTAAAAAAGGCGTTTTCTACCAAGCGTCTAAAAAAGAAGAACACTAAATGTCATCACGGAAACTAGTCCACCTTCACAGCTTCCTATATCCAAACGTTCTTACTTCTGGTGATTTCATTCACACTTCACAAATCATAAAATTGTGTTCATTTGTAAAGATTATCTTGATGAACAAAACATGTCAGTATTATAATGGTTTGTTTGCCACAGAGTTTATTTTTTGCAATAATCCAAAATAATCTATGTTCTCCAGGACGCCTTGTTCAGTTTGGATTTATAACCTCATCTACAAGCTTGCAGACTAAGAGAAGGCATGGAACAGTGTTACGTACTTAGGATACAAAAAAGGTAACTGTATTCTGTTACAGTTACAGAAAGAAAAAAATCTGTAATCAGATTAATGAGACAATTTTAAAATACATTTTGAACAAAATAACTATATACTCCCATGAACATATACGTACATGTAACCCTTTACGACACAAGTCTTGCACAATGACCTCCTATGTTAGTAAAATAGATGCTCTCACTGGAAGGAAAAGCAAAAAAAAAGCAAAAGGCATCCCAGCATGAAAAGACATTTCATAGGAAATGAGCAAACTGCTTCAAATTTCTGGTCCAGCAAACTCAATGCAGTTCAAACTGGGTTGAATCGATATAGTTGATCTTCATGTACTGCTACTGATGAATGAGTGATGGGATGATTGAAGCATTTCAGAACTTTTTTTTTTTTTTTGTTTATTCGTATATTTGGTATAGAAGTAAATTATCTCGGAATACATGTTTTACAGTAACCCTCTCAACCCTGCTCATATATCATCAAGTTAAATCAAATCTCAACTGCCTCAGATTCAACAGAAAGTATCTGCCATTCAGAACGGCCCACCTTTACATGGGTGCCATGATATTCTCACTCCTGTCATACCTGGTCACAACCCTCACAATCAGCAACCATATCACTGCAAAATCTGAAAAGAAAATGATGGACAAAATTTTTTTGGGAAAAATCAACAGTCAACACACAGGCCTCAAAGAAACTAACAATATGTTGCATTATGTACATTGCATTACACACAACTTCATTTGGACATGTTTATTAGAGGTATTAAATCATGGCTTAAAGAGAACCATCATTGTTCTCACGCCTGGTACACTGTAGACACACATATTTTTCAAAAATTAGCATTTTGCCACAAACACTAAACACAGTGCATTTGGTCTTTGTGCATAAATGTATGTTACAATTCTATTGCTACTGTGAAGTCCATATAAAAACTAATCTACACTTAACTAGAGAACATTTACCATAAACCCCATTGCTCTCTTGCTCTCTCAGCTCTCTAGTGCTTTTGTCTTTAAGAGCATAAACACAGTGACTAATTCTTTCCTCGGCCTCCACAGAGGCCGCCAACCTTTCTGCTGATTGTTTCAACAATTATGCTTTTGTAATAATTCTGCTGAACTCATAAGGAATACTGATGAGTAACTGATGTGTAAATGAGTCATAGGACCATTCTTATCCCTTTTTAAAATGACTCAGGAAACGACCAGCTAAATACAAACCACTTTAATTTATACATACACTTGTATATTTTACAATCATTATGCTCCTATGCTTAAAATTAAATCTATGAATGCAGATGTGTGACATGAATGAAAGAAAGATGCCAGCAAAGTCCTCGCTGGAATTATTGTACATTCTTACTGGTCCATTCTGCAAATGCAGAAAGTAGTTTGGCCATTATTCTTAAGGTGGAAAGTGAGAGTGTGAAGGTCAGGCTGGTTTTGTAGTGGTTCAACTGTCATGGTGGAGAACAGAGTTCCCATCCTATTTCCCTCATATCCACATTCCCCTGAGCAAGACACTGAACCCCATTCTCAGCAGCCCACTGCTCCCAATATGCTTGGGATGGGTTAAATGCAGATGTTACATTATATATATATATATATATATTAGTGCTGGGCAACGATAAAAATATTTAATCGCATGGATTTTTTGCGATTAATCGAGATTAAATTAATAAATAATAATAAATAATTAAATAAATGAATAAAAAACGTTCTGCTAAAATGCCAATATACAGTAACAGTATATTATATATCCAAAATATATATACAAAACTTTTCCCAGTTGTGCAGACAAAAAAACAAATTAAAAATAAATCTATTCTGCAGCACTTAATAGGCTACAAATAAAGTGCTTTCCTCCTTTATGCAATTATTAGTAGTGCTGGGCAACGATTACAATTAGTTTTTATGCAATTAATCGCATGGATTTTTTGCGATTAATCGCATTGTTATGGCAAAGTTCAATAATGAATTCAAAAGTAGTGTATTGCGCACTTTTATTTTAAAAGTACTGCTATATGAACAAAAGGGCAATAACATTTGGTTCACGAGATGCAGGTAGCATGTTTTATACTTACTTTGTTGGCATCTTATTCTGAAAACCGGATGTTCGTCTGAAGAAACCGGATGTTGTCTCACGTTAATCTTTCCACTAACTTTCAAAGTCCTTCGCTCGCTCCCGATCTGTGCCGTTTAAATGCGTTTACCGTGAATTTCAGCATATAGGTGCACTAAAATGTAAGTGTCTGCTGAGTTGACCACGGAGATCTGAGTGTCTGCTGACTTTACCGCAGCGATGTCCAGTAGTCTCCAGGGAGAGCAACAGCTGGTGCAGCTTCTCTCTTTATTTCTGACCCCCCCCTCGACCAGAAGCGGAAGTCGCCTTTTCTCTACGGCAACCCTGAAGGGACATATCATCTCCAATACAAAACGATAAACATGAGACAGTCTGTTACAATAATAATAAATTAAAAATACTTACCTGTTTTTTTTTGTTGTTGTTTTTTAATTATTATTATTATTATTTTTTTTTCATCTCAAAAGGCTCAAGGACATACGCACACATGTTCACACACATACACACACACACACACACACACACACACACACACATGTATTGGTCTTAATAGACATCAATTCTGTGTCTTTGTGTGACTACCTCCACTGCAGGCTTAGTGCCAGAGCAACACACTTCACAGCCCATGTGTTTTCACCATAACAACTAAGAAAAATCCCAATTTTCTTTTGACCTTGTATAATGACAAACAGGTCAATGTCTTTTCTGTTCATTTTCCTATGGTGTGTATCAAAAACTGATATATCTTCTTCCTCTGGGTCATAGAGCTCTATTGTTGTCCAAAATCACATCAATATGTTCACTAAATAGTAATTAGAGCATTAAAAATGGATTCATCCACAGTTGAAAATAGTTCCAACAAATGTCTTATTTCCTCCTGTCTGTTTAAGGTTCAGTGCACAGCTGTTTGAGGAAAGGACTGTGCCTTTTTTCAATGAAACTATACATTTGTTAGGGTTCTTTAATTAAAGATGTATGTCTTCAGTAGGACCCGATAATCTTGGAGCTGAGAGCCAAGGACAATGAAAAATGCATACAGCAAATGTGTAAGTAAAAGTGATTACTTAAACCTCTCACATAAACAAGTACGTGGCCAGCACAAAAAAATTAAAACTGGGTAAAAAAAAAAAAAAAACTTTACAGAAATTACATTATGTTATTCTTCAAATTAAATTCTCACCATAGGCTCCCGGTTACATTTATAAAGAATTAACATTCTATCCTCTGGTTTATTTCAGAAAATAAGCTCTGTGGCAAACACAAGTTTATGATACTTACACATTTTGTTCAGCAACTTAATCTTCATAAATAAACGAGTATATGAGCATGAGTATACACAACAAGGCGGTAAGGTAAAGGCGGACTAGTCGACGTTTCATTTATTCTTTAGCCACAAATGAGAGGGGTATCTACTGACCAATTCTGTATTGTAGAACAAAACGTTAAAATCTCTTAAGCTTGTGTAAACCACAGAGCTTCTTTCTAGCATCGTCAAAAACACCATTGACTTTTAGAAGAAGTGCTAAAAAACATTCTGGGGTTTTAGGACTCCTGGAGCACTTTATTATTCAATTCAAAAGGAAAAATGACCAAAGAAAAGTCATTTGTATTTTTTTTTATTTTGGTCTTTATTTTGGTCGCATTTCCTTTTCTCCTTTTTGAATTACAAATGAATTACGGATTATCTAATGATACCTGGACCGGTTCCCATCAAAGTGTTTCTTATTATGAAGTTTATATCTCCTCTGTCAGATTGTCCCATCTAATTAGGTGATTAAAATTATATCATTTGTTAGATAATTTTCAGCCTGGATCTAATTTTGAACTTTATTGCAAAGGAGTCAAATGGGTATAATAAATATCAGAATAAAATAATTCCATGTCCCCTTGCAGATTACTTATGTCTCCATAAAAGAAGGGGGAGTGTATTAAACTGGCAATTAGGATTTCATTAAAATCTATAAATGGAGATTCATTTATAGTGGATGAATTATCATAGACATCTTTACACACTGTCTCCAGGGCAGATTGGGATGTCTGATGATTGCACACACACACACACACACACACACACACACACACACTCCCGTCTTCCTTTCAAAGCTGATCAGTTTACTCTATCGTATTGAACCAAATATATCGCGGCGCCATGCACTTCTCGGAAGCCCAGCTGTACCTTGCTGGATGAAAAAAAACCAAGCTATTGTATGTGTGTGCTGTAAGATACATAAATACACTCCACTTGCACACACACACCTACACACACACAAAAGGAGACAATCAGTTGCTGCCAGCAAGCTCAAATACAATAGCTTGTTTTAATATTTCACCATTCCCCTTCGTCTTCATTGACCACCACATACCAGAAATTCTTTGAATGGATGCTTCAAACAAGTGTGTGTCTGGATCCAGGCCTGGATGCACCTGCTGGGGAGGGGCCCAGGGGAAATATCGACTGCCCCCCCTCACCCCAGCTCTCTTCCCTTGCTTGAACTCTGTGTGTGTACTCTGGTTTAAGTCTTTTATTAGATTCAAGTGAGAATGCATGTAATTATATTTTCTCTAGAGCCCAAACAATATACAGTGTCCTGTTGGTGGAATGATGCTCAGCCTCAGGCTTACTTGGTGTCGTTTGACATTTGACAGGATATGCGATTATTTCATCACTAGTTCTTATACGAATATTAGGCTGGTGATGTATACCTTGTTCGTCATCTCAGTTTATCCTGTGAAAATGTGCAAATTAGAAACACAAAGTACAGCTGAGACTGATGAATGCCATTATTTTTGGAGGTATTTAGTCATAAACCAAATAATTGAATTAATTTTGACATAGCGCTCGATGAAATCAACAAAGTGATTCCAATTCAGGAGAATGTGCATATCTACATACCTAGAGACCAACTCTTCTTGCTCTGCCGCATTACGACGTCAGAGCTGCAGCACTTCCTCAAACTGCATGTGGTTGTGTCTATTTATTCCTGTTGATACGTGTTCAATTTAACACATTAATTGACGATGCAATGTGTAATGTACTGAAAAGAGGTGTGTTTGGGGATGGCTGGCAGAGGTTGACATGGAGCCATTCTCACTTTGTCAGATGTAGCATCTAATCACATGCACACACAATCACTTCCCACACTAAACATTCACCAATTTTAACACTAATTGCACATTAGCAACTGCATGCATGCTGCCAATCAAACAGAAGTGTGACCTTTTCAGGTTTTTGGTGTGCAGTAGAATACCCGGCCAGCACGCCGAAAACAAAGAGCGAACAGGTTGACAAGTATATTACACCATAACACATGTTGAAAGGACATGCTGGTGATAGAGCATGCTTTACATTTAGTTGTTTGCTGTTACATATACAGTATCTCCTATCCCGTCTATCCTCGCAGGTGAATGGCAGGTTGGTGTTTGGAGGAGTCCTTCAGCTATCTGAATCATCACTGTTAAAATGTCAGTGAACACAGTGTTCATGTTGCCTGAAAAGATTCAGGTTTGGAATATGAAAAATAGGCATATTCTGCTGCAGATGGTTGGAAGTGACTGAATGGCTCATTTCATTCTTTTCTAGGACCAATCTGTTATAGTCATTGTGAACACAATAATTCTCAATACACAGAAGCACTACTGAACCAGCGCACGTTTCCACCAGTTTTGAGCGGAACCATTGTAATCACGAATGGCCGATCACTTTCATTTCACCTATTTTCATCCCAAAAACAAGCATTGGCCAACTATTAATGATATGAAGTCGTAGAAAACTATTACATGTAAGACTGTGAATATAACACGCCCACTGATGTCAACCGGGTTCACACTTCAACTTTTTGAGGTTTGAACCAATTCGTTTTTGGTCTAAACGCTCCAAATGGTTCAAAATGAGTTGTTTAAACCAGAACAGAACCCACGACCGTGGCTCACTGGGTTAAGAGGGTTGTCTGGTAACCGCAGGGTCAACGGTTTGATCCTCGACTGGGACGTGTCACGTGTCGTAGTGTCCCTGAGCAAGACACTGAACCCCCGGCTCCCCGGGTGCCTATCATTGGCAGCCCACTGCTCCCTATATACAGGGATGGGTCAAATGCAGAAGGCAAATTTTGTGTATGTGTATATGTATATGACAATAAAAATGGTTTCTTTTCTTTTCTTTCTTTCATTCCATGTTGGCGGAAAAGGGGAAACGGTGAACTATTGAACAAAGTAGGGTCTGAAGAGCATCTTAGGTTTGAATAATTCGAATCGACAACTGAGTCAATTCCGTCATTGCTGAAACGACATTTTTCCGTTGTCAGCTATTTAGGAGCTTTTTTTGGCCTCACGATATTTTGTGTATATGGCTCATGGTGTTAAAATGATATTGTTCAATGATTTCTGTGACCTATGACCTTTACCACGACTTTCAGGTCAATCTTTAAGTATTCTACTTTCAATATGGTAACGTAAAAATTACGATTTGTTGTTTGAGGTTTTCAGTTACTGCACAGCATTATTGTGGTGAGAATACATGTTCCAATTGCAGTTCTCGCAGCAAACCAAAAAACAAAAACATTTGTTTTTCATTTTTGTGCGACTATGGATTAAAATCTGTGAGCTTTAGAGGTGTTAGTAGGTGGCAAGGGCGTAGGTTTGCATAGGGTCCATAGGGACTAGTCACGACCAAAGTTTGGGAAAGACACAATTGTCCCCACCAATATTTCCCCACCAAATTCACGGTAAACGCATTCAAACGGCACAGATCGGGAGCGAGCGAAGGACTTTGAAAGATAGCGGAAAGATTAACGTGAGACAACATCCGGTTTCTTCAGACATACATTTGGTTTTCAGAATAAGATGCCAACAAAGTATGAATTATATTCACATTAAGTATAAAACATGCTACCTGCATCTCGTGGGTTAAAAGGAAAATACACCTAAATTCTGCGTAAAGTGTCTTCATTCTTTGATCGCTGGGTCACCATCATCACCTCTGAGTTACAGCATTATATTGATGAACAGTAGAGCTGCATTCACATGCTCTGACTGTCATGAAGACAGACATTTTTGCTGAAACGTGCTGAAACATTTTATTCCTGTTGCACAGCAGTGGAACGTTTCACATACAGTCACACACTGACCACAGATAGTGAAGAGATAGAACTGCTACTGTGTAAAGGAAATACTGCTGTCATCCATTGTGTGCGGTCCCTTTAAGAATTAGGATTTGGGAGTGACGCGGATATTCTTTATTTGAGAAAAGTTCATATTTGTGTTGTCAAATTTCACTATGACCCTCAAATTCTGTCTCTTGTGTTATCATATACTGAATGCAAGCAAAACTACAGAGCAAAATCACACTCTTTCTGATTGAACCAATCTATGAACTGTCTGAAACAATGGATATCCGCGGCCCCAAAAAAAATTGCCGCGCACTGTGCGCACCAACATGCCGCTCCCCTTGGGACTATGCCCCCCCTTCCTTGGAATCCTAGAAACGGCCCTGATATAAACTAAGACTTTTTTAGATGCCGGGGGGGGGGGGGGGGGACGACGACTGGCAGTGTCCCTACCAATGCTGAGACCAAACCTACGCCCTTGGTAGGTGGGTTTTTAGGTCGGACGGAGTCAGGCTAGCTGTTTCCTGTCCAGCCTGTATGGTAAGCTATGCTAACCACGTCCTGACTCCACCACTGTACTTAACACACAGACATGAGATTGATATCCCTCTCATCATCTCACAGAAATAAAGTGAATTAATTTACATCCTAAGATGTACTCAGGTGTACAGCTCTACTCAAAATCTTTCTGTACATTTTCCTTAAATACCACTTTGAGGCCAAACCTGAACACAGGATATCAATTGGCTTATTGCTATGCTTTATTAATGTTCCTAAAACAAATATTTTGACTTTAGTGGATGGCAAAGACATTCTTTATTTATTTTGAGGTAAAATATGTTATAATTTTGTGTGTCATGGAACATGGTCGACCCATGACATGGACAGTATAGTTTGAGCATTAGCTAATCGTGAGGCCCTGAGACCTTTCCTCTCTTCAGCTTGTAGTCTGCTAACATCGATGCATGTTCTTTCTCTTTTCAAATGTTTTAATTCATTTAAATTATTATTGAAATATACTTCACCTCAAATGGCTGTCAACTTTAATTCCAGGTAAACAGGGTTTTAAATAAAGTCTGGAATGTGGATTTGTGAAGCCTGCAGATATGCCTACGCCTGCCAGCTTCTGAGCCTTCATCCAAAGCCGGAACTGACGCCATCTGTCCCATCCAGAGACCAGTGCATGTCAAACAAAGCCAAGAACGAGGCAGAGCTCTGCAGAGAAGATCAAACAGGTCTTTGTAATGTCTGTACTCGCCGTCTACATGGATCGCAGGGCGGGGAAGGAAAGGAAGATGAAGAGCAGGGAAGCAAAAAAAAAGTGAGACGGTGAGATGTGGAGAGATAGACGGATACGAGCCAGTGTTTGTGCTCTTCTGATAAAGGTGGAAGGGAGTCCAAAGACTGCACATCGCCAGAGTTGTGTTTTTCTGTAAAGTAGGCGTTCTGCACTCAACCTTTTACCCAAAGATCTTTATGAAACACACGTACACGCACACACATGCACACACTCAGGGACAACCCCGAGGCACTCAGGCACCCACTCGAAAACAAAAGACGACAGAAAAGCACTCAAACAAAACATTGCGTCAAATCTCAGAAGAGACAATGGAATGCAACATTCATGACCTGGACTTACATTTTTTGCATCCCATTTCTATGTGTGTGTGTGTGTGTGTGTGTGTGTGCACGTGTGTCCGTGCGTGTTTGTGTGCATATGTGTTGAAAGGACAAGTAGGCAGAGGGAAGAAGGAAGAGAGAAAAAGCTGCAGGATAGAGAAGCAGCACAGCTTTGCCTTCTTATAAACTCAAGAGTGTTCTTCAGGCAACCAAAACAATTAGGACTCTCGTAGGGTGCACAGTGACATCTTGTAGGTGTCACAAATCCCTGTGTTTCCCTGGTTCAGCCATGTTGGGAACGCTGTCAGGTAATTTGTAGCAACATATGAAAGGAATTGTTATCACTTGCGTCTGTTGAGGTTCTCTCAATGGACTGCTATCAGGACATCAGGACTCTGCTTCTCTGTGGTTCAAACCTACAATTACAATGGGACGACAATTTCTTGGAGGTTTTGCTTTCATAAAATGTCTTCTTTACAACTAGTGGAAAGAAAACTTTCAACATACCCCTTTGGGTGTTTATTTCACTACTTTGTAGAATTCTCCTAAACTCACCAAAGGTTAGCATTAGATAATGCCTCTTAATTTAAAGAATCAACTGGGATACATTTCATCATTTTCAGTCACATGACCCTGAAACACATGTAGAGATGTATACACTGTTGGAAAAGTGATTCTTAGCTTTCGAATGACATTACTATTGTTTTTGTACTCCAAATAACACACATCACAATACATAAAATCAAGCCATGATTTTATGACAAAACCTTCAAAGTTTGCACTCAATTTTAAGATATTTATTAAAATGAATCATGAGCTTTGAAACAATTCTATCTAGACATGTTTATACTCACTTGTCACTTTCACACATCAATTCATGGAACAAGGCACTCATACACGTGCACGCCCATACTCTGTGCACGTTCATCAATTCAACTTGTGCATTTTGGTTACTTTTGAGCACTTGCTTATGTGCGCACACCTATACATGGCCATGTGCATACCCATATCCACGTGCACGCCCATATCCACGTGCACGCCCATACCCATGTGCATGTTCATCAGTGACAATATGAATGAAAAACAGAGTTGGCATGAATAAATACTTGATTGAACACATTGCATGGCAACATGGAACTACAGGAGAACACTTTGGCACACAAGTTCATTCAGATAAAGAAGCTGCATGTGAACATAAAAGCAACAGAATAGACAAACATACAATATCCAAACAGAATACAAGCAACAGTTATTTTCAGAGGGGGTCCAGGCTTAATATTATGAGGGCACTATCTTTATCTTTATCTATTTTTACGCTACCACCTGGAGCAGTAATAGTCCACGGCGAAGCAAGAATACCGTAGCATATGGAACAAAATTGTTGTTTTTGAAAAATTTAATATCCACATAAATGGATTGAAGCATAATATTTCATCAGATACAAACATTATTACATTTATCTTTTTGTCAATATTGTTTTTACTTTTGGACTGAAGACTGAGACCATTACAGAGACAAGGACTGATGCCACATCGCCTGTTTGAAAAAGAGGCGCAATATTTTTGTAAGTTATCAAAACCAATAATTTGAATGTTGCCTTATTGACCCCACTATATCAGTATTGTACATGTGCTCCGTCGGATAAACATGTTGCAACACTTTTTCATTAAAAGGTTCAAATTGATTGTCACAGGCAGAGGACCAACTACCAGGAACCTATTGACCCAGACCAGTCTGACCAGACAGTCTGAGCTAACTGCTGTACAGCCCAAGCTACTGACAGCTACAGTATTGAGTTTCCTTTCACTGAATTTGAGTTCCCTCTGGTGAACAGTTACGCAGTCTATAGGACTTTTTTGTGTGAAAGTGTTGGAACAGAAGGAATGGTCTGCGCCGCGCCGCCTTTGACATGTTGAAAAGGAGTTTTAAAGGCGTGTTTGTTCGGACTACAGAGCCCCTACGACTAGTGTACGTATTGAATATGACCGTTCCACTCAACCTGATCGTTTTATGCCTTTATTTGCTCTGCAAAAAGTATGAAAAATGGACATAAAAAAATGCTTTTTCACAGCGTATAACAAAATCAACAGGTCAAAAAATATATTGACATCCTTTCTTCCTTCAAATCACTCATAACTGTCTGTCCACTCCTCCTAGAATGTGCACTTCTTCTTTTGCTCCCAATTTTACAGCTTAAAAATCAAACCATGCGCTTTGACTTTCCCGGAAAATATAGTTTTTTGTTTTTTTTAAAGTTTAACAGTGTCTCGTCAGTCATTAGTCATCTCACTGCTTTCTACACAAAACTCCAGCAGAAGCAGGTGCAGATGTTTTGGTGGCATATGATATCAGGGGCAGGGACGCTTGCTTCTACGGTCTAGTAAAGTGAAGCTGTAGCTTGAAAGACAGGCCTTTATTCATATCAAATATATACTACTCTGTGTAATACTCAAGAGGAGAATTAGATGCCAAGGGGACGGATTCTTTCCTTTTGTCTGCTCCTCTCAATCACTGCGGTTGGAATGGGTCTGTGTATGTGTGATGAAGCACAGCATGGAAATATGATGTTTATATGTCCTTGGCCACATTGTAATTGGAACTTTTAACATTTATTTAATTCATTGCTGTGCTCTTTTTTCATTTTTGCCCCTGGTTGCTTACCTAATGCTTTCAGTGAGACTAATTAATTAGGTGAGAATGCAAGTATTGCATCACATCAGAGACACTGACCACATTAAAACTAGGGGTCGGGAGAAAATCAATACAGCAAAGTATGGCGATATTCTGCCTGGCAATAACGTATCGATCTACAAACTCCAAGTATCGATCTTTTAACATATACGCTATTAATATTGAAATTAGGAATGCTGGGATTAACCGATCAACTGCGGTTATATAAATCACAGTTTCATAAGCATACGGATTGCTATAAACTACCATCTATTGTGTTCTGATTCCTGCATTGAGACACATTGTTTGTGTGTGCGTTGAGATCTCACACGCGTTGGTGTGCCGGTTTGTTTTGTGTGTTTCAGAGAGTCTTGCCTCTCACCTGAAGCATTGCTGTAAATAATGGAGAGGGAACCAACACTCCAGCCTCATACCCGCAGCAGTAAGGGAGCATTTTGTATATAGAATATGACCAGGGATTCATGTGAACCGCTGATTAATTACACAGTTTAAACATCATGCTGTGAAAAGAAGTTGAATTGGAGGTTCCATTCGCTTCCATTGTGGTGCGTTTAAGATCCATTCAGTAACAATGTCTATTGAACAAAACTGAATTATGACGTTATCATGATGTGTTCAAATGTAATCTTGTAAAATGTAGTTTTGGTGAGAAACTAGAATAACTAGTTTGAAGGAGATGTTTTCACAACAACATATTAGAGAGGGAAATATGACCTGTTTCACTTCCTAACACTAGCTCTAAGCAGCTTAGAATACAACATTTTAATTAATAATGTTAAGAATTGTTTTATCAATAAAAATACAATCTTGTATTTCCAACTCATTTGAATTGTATTTTTTATGCAAATCACCACTTTGGATGACTTGAACAAAGTAAAAAGAAATAGATGATCATGAATATTTGAGTTGATACATAGGCCTATTAGAAATAGACTGAAGTGAGATGAACCGAGTGAAAACTTTATTTTGATAGATACAGATGCATCATTTTCAGTTGAAAAAAGGTTATACATCGCAATGTTTGATATCGCAATACTCAGCATGTTGCAAAATATTGAAGATGACAATAATACCGTATTGTCACTTAAGTATTGTGTTATGGTGGTGAGTCCCAGCCCTAACTAAAATGTCCATTGTTTACAGGCAAATTCACACTTTGACTTTTGTGAATGCTAACATCACACACAAACACAGAAACAACATAACACATAAACACAATATCAGAATTGTGTGTTTATATTGGGTTTTAAGATACATTTTTCATATAAATGCATGGGAGGAGTTCGGGGAGGCCATGGAGAAGGACTTTCGGTTGGCCTCAAGGAGGTTCTGGCAAACCATCCGACGACTCAGGAAGGGAAAGCAGGGCTTACCCCAGGCTATTCTCAGCAGAGGGGGGGAACTGCTGACCCGGACAGGGGACATCGTCGGGCGGTGGAAAGAGCACTTTGAGGAACTCCTAAACCCGAACAACATGTCCTCTGCAGAGGAGGCAGCGCCTGAAGATCTAGGGGGAGGCTCACCCATATCCCTGGCAGAGGCCGCTGAGGTAGTCAAAAAGCTCCTCGGTGGCAAGGCGCCGGGGGTGGATGAGATCCGCCCTGAGATGCTGAAAGCGCTGGACATAGTTGGGCTGTCCTGGCTGACACGCCTCTTCAATGTCGCATGGGGGTCGGGATCAGTGCCCATGGACTGGCAGACCGGGGTGGTGGTTCCCATTTTCAAAAAGGGGGACCGGAGAGTGTGCTCGAATTACCGGGGTATCACACTACTCAGCCTCCCGGGGAAGGCTTATGCCAGGGTGCTGGAAAGGAGGCTCCGACCGTTCTTGTGGGGGGTGCTGCGGGAGTATGGGGTGCCGGACCCATTACAACGGGCGATCCGGTCTCTGTACGACTGCAGTAGGAGCTGTGTCCGCATTCTCGGCAATAAGTCAGACACGTTCCCGGTGGGTGTTGGCCTCCGCCAGGGCTGCCCCTTGTCTCCGGTCCTGTTCGTGACTTTCATGGACAGGATATCTAGGCGCAGTCGGGGGGTGGAGAACGTCAGGTTCGGGGGTCTCGGGATCGCCTCTCTGCTGTTTGCAGATGATGTGGTCCTGTTAGCCTCCTCGGATCGTGACCTCCAGCATTCACTGGGGCAGTTTGCAGCCGAGTGTGAAGCGGCGGGGAAGAGAGTTAGCACCTCCAAATCTGAGGCCATGGTGCTCTGCCGGAAACCAGTGGATTGCTCCCTCCAGGTGGGGACGGAGTGCCTACCTCAAGCGAAGGAGTTCAAGTATCTCGGGATCTTGTTCACGAGTGAGGGTAAGATGGAGCGGGAGATCGACAGACGGATCGGTGCGGCTGCAGCAGTAAAGCAGGCGCTGCACCGGACCGTCTTGGTGAAGAGGTTTCAATTTACCACTCGGTCTACGTTCCTACCCTCACCTATGGTCACGAACTCTGGGTCGTGACCGAAAGGACAAGGTCGCGGCTACAAGCGGCCGAAATGAGCTTCCTCCGTAGGGTGGCCGGGCTCAGCCTTAGAGATAGGGTAAGGAGCTCGGTCATCAGGAGGGAGCTTGGAGTCGAGCCGCTACTCCTTCGTGTCGAAAGGAGTCAGCTGAGGTGGTTCGGGCATCTAATTAGGATGCCTCCTGGACACCTCCCACTGGAGGTTTTCCAGGCACGTCCAACTGGGAAGAGACCCCGGGGAAGACCCAGAACACGCTGGAGGGATTACATCTCCCAGCTGGCCTGGGAACGCCTCGGGATCCCCCAGAATGAGCTGGAACATGTTGCCGGTGAGAGGGAAGTCTGGGTCAGCCTGCTTGGCCTGTTGCCACCGCAACCCGACCCTGGATAAGCGGAGGAAAATGGATGGATGGATGGATGGATTTTTCATATATTTACATACACACCATTATGAGATGATTGTGAAGAATAAAAATAAGTGTAGCCCCACTTCCTCTCCTGTCTATATTTAGAGCACTGCGTTCCCAGAATGCAGGGTTATTTGTGGTTCCTAGAGTCTGCACCAGTATGTGAGCCAGAGATAGGGATGGCTCAGGTTTGCCTTGAACCAGCCCTTAGTCAGTCCCAGACTGCTGGAGGACTTCCTAGGATACACTGAGCTCCTCTTACCTCCTCTCCATCTGTATATAGTCATGTCCCATTCATGCACATTACTGACTTTGCTTTCTCTCCTCGCAGGTTTCCATGGATCGTGGTTATGGACCGTGGTTGTACCTCCTGCCTGACAGCCACTATTATTATACTTAGTCACATTTCTATTACTATTACTGCTACTATTAATGGTTTTATTATCATTATTATTCTATGATATCGACTGCTGCTGGATTCCACAGCAGCCTGGCAGTGTTCTGTTGGGTTCCTTCTCTTGTGTTTGTCTCTCCTATGTCCCTGGAGGTGGATTCTGTACGGCTATTCTTGGTCTTCATGCATGATCTATTTATTTCTGACTCTATGATTCTGTCTCTCAGCTGTCTTCACCTCACTCAGGTCACCGTCTCTGTCTCATCTTCCTGCTGTATTCTGTTTTTGTCTTCCTGTACTACATGCTGAGGGCATTTCTGAGGCAGTAAGTAGAGTATGCACTGTTGTTCACCACCAAGACATACTAAACCAACATTCAAACTACAGACAAACCCATAGCAATAGCACATCAAGTAAAGTCAATCTATAAGATAAGATAAGATAATCTTTTATTAGTCCCGCAGCGGGGACATTTACAGCAGATAAGACTTCATTTTTACAGGGCCGTCATTTCAGAATCATTTAATAGCTGCAGAACTCTGTAGTTTGGGACTAATTCATGGGAAAATAGAGACCGTGTTTACTTGGTGCACTTGCAAAATAATTAATTCTTGATGATTATGTCAGTGAAAGCCAGTGCACAGAAGGTATATGCAAAATGTGAAATGTCTATTCATAATATTGGGTGAATGGAGACTAGCTTGGGTTCAAACAAAGCCTTGAAACGTTGATCCTACGGTTACCAAGTAAGTCCCCACGGACTGAGCTACTAATAATTATAATTTCAATAGCTCTTGATATTATTCAATACAGTGTTTAGGCCAAAGTATGTTGTCTCTTGAGTAAAGTGTCTCAGATTAAAGATGCCAGAAGAATCCAGATAACAAGGACACTTTTAAATGCCAGGTCATTATCAAGTGGTTTCATTTTACAACTGGTTAAAACCCTCTACTTTATCTAACCACCCCCATCCTAACCATGAGTTGTTAACAAGTTGAACTGTTGTAATAATACACAATGAGGATAACATCCTAATGGCCTGCTGAGTAGGGGACTGCTTAAAAAAGTCTTGATTGGGAGTGGGGTGTCAACCCTTTTCTTTTATAATGGTCATGTAATAAGAACAACCCCAGATTTCTCTTCAGCACTGTATTCCTGTCGACGTCAGTAGTAATGACTTTACTAACAGGCCATGTACCGCAGTCCTTCAAAGTAGCTGTAATTAACCCTCTTCTTAAGAAGCCCACTCTTAATCCAGAGGTGTTGGCCAACTATAGACCGATCTCTAACCTTCCCTTCCTCTCTAAGATCCTTGAGAAAGCAGACGCGAATCAGTTGTGTGACTTTCTACGTAACAATAGTATATTTGAGGATTTTCAGTCAGGATTTAAAGAGCATCATAGCACAGAGACAGCTCTGGTGAAAATAACTAATTACCTTCTAATTACATCAGACAAAGGACTTGTCTCTGTTCTTTTCTTGTCAGACCTTAGTGCTGCGTTAGACACCATTACATCCTGTTGCAGAGACTAGAACATTATATTGGCATTAAAGGAATCGCACTAAACTGGTTTAAGTCCTATTTATCAGATCAATCTCAGTTTGTATGTAAACAATGAATCCTCCATGCACATCAAAGTTAGTCGTGGAGTTCCACAAGGTTCTATGATTGGACCAATTATATTCACCTTATATATGCTTCTGTTTGGCAATATTATCAGAAAACACTCCAATATATATATTGATTAAGCCAGATGAAACCAACCAGTTCACTAAACTCCGAGCATGTCTTAAGGACATAACAACCTGGATGACCTGCAACTTCCTGATGTTAAACTCAGACAAAACTGAAGTTACGACACCTCCAAAACAATGATACAATGATAATAACACAGTTACTATAGATGGCATTGCCCTGGCATCCAGCAGCACCATAAATAATCTCGGAGTTATCATTTATCAGGATATGTTTTTTAACTCCACATAAAACAAACTTCAAGGACTGCCTTCTTTCACCTACGGAATATTTCAAAAATCAGGCACATCCTGTCTCAAAGCGATGCAGAAAAATGTGTCCATGTGTTTTTACTTCTGGACCAGATAATTGCAATTCCTTATTATCAGGCTGCTCTAATAACTCTCTTAAATCTCTCCAGTTGATTCAGAATGCTGCAGCTCGTGTACTAACAAAAACTAAGAAAAGAGATCACATTACTCCTGTATTAGCTTCTCTGCACTGGCTCCCTGTAAAATCTAGAATAGAATTTAAAATCCTTCTCCAAACCTACAAAGCCCTAATTGGTCAGACACCATCATATCTTAAAGAGCTTATAGTACCATATTACCCCACTAGAGAGCTGCGCTCCCTATATTCAGGGTTACTTGTGTTTCCTAGAGTCTTAAAAAGTAGGATGGGAGCCAGAGCCTTCAGTTATCAAGCACCTCTTCTGTGGAACCAGCTTCCAGTTTCAGTCCGGGGGGCAGACACACTCACCACATTTAAGAGTAGGCTTAAGACTTTCCTCTTTGATAACGCTTATAGTTAGGGCTGGCTCAGGTTTATAGTTAGGGCTGGCTGAGGTTTATAGTTAGGGCTGGCTCAGCTTTAGTTAGGGCTGGCTCAGGTTTATAGTTAGGACTGGCTCAGATTTATAGTTAGGGCTGGCTCAGGTTTATAGTTAGGGCTGTTTCAGGTTTATATTTAGGGCTGGCTCAGGTTTATAGTTAGGGCTGGCTCAGGTTTATAGTTAGGGCTGGCTCAGGTTTATAGTTAGGGCTGGTTCAGGTTTATAGTTAGGGCTGGCTCAGGTTTATAGTTAGGGCTGGCTCAGCTTTAGTTAGGGCTGGCTCAGGTTTATAGTTAGGACTGGCTCAGGTTTATAGTTAGGGCTGGCTCAGGTTTATAGTTCAGGCTGGCTCAGGTTTATAGTTAGGGCTAGCTCAGGTTTATAGTTAGGGCTGGCTCAGGTTTATAGTTAGGACTGGCTCAGGTTTATAGTTAGGGCTGGCTCAGGTTTATAGTTAGGGCTGGCTCAGGTTTATAGTTAGGGCTGGTTCAGGTTTATAGTTAGGGCTGGTTCAGGTTTATAGTTAGGGCTGGCTCAGCTTTAGTTAGGGCTGGCTCAGGTTTATAGTTAGGGTTGGCTCAGGTTTATAGTTAGGGCTGGCTCAGCTTTAGTTAGGGCTGGCTCAGGTTTATAGTTAGGACTGGCTCAGATTTATAGTTAGGGCTGGCTCAGGTTTATAGTTAGGGCTGTTTCAGGTTAATATTTAGGGCTGGCTCAGGTTTATAGTTAGGGCTGGCTCAGGTTTATAGTTTGGGCTGGCTCAGGTTTATAGTTAGGGCTGGTTCAGGTTTATAGTTAGGGCTGGCTCAGCTTTAGTTAGGGCTGGCTCAGGTTTATAGTTAGGGCTGGCTCAGCTTTAGTTAGGGCTGGCTCAGGTTTATAGTTAGGACTGGCTCAGGTTTATAGTTAGGGCTGGCTCAGGTTTATAGTTCAGGCTGGCTCAGGTTTATAGTTAGGGCTAGCTCAGGTTTATAGTTAGGGCTGGCTCAGGTTTATAGTTAGGACTGGCTCAGGTTTATAGTTAGGGCTGGCTCAGGTTTATAGTTAGGGCTGGCTCAGCTTTATAGTTAGGGCTGGTTCAGGTTTATAGTTAGGGCTGGTTCAGGTTTATATTTAGGGCTGGCTCAGGTTTATAGTTAGGGCTGGCTCAGGTTTATAGTTAGGGCTGGTTCAGGTTCATAGTTAGGGCTGGCTCAGGTTTATAGTTAGGGCTGGTTCAGGTTTATAGTTAGGGCTGGCTCAGGTTTATAGTTAGGGCTGGCTCAGGTTTATAGTTAGGGCTGGTTCAGGTTTATAGTTAGGGCTGGTTCAGGTTTATAGTTAAGGCTGGCTCAGGTTTATAGTTAGGGCTGGCTCAGGTTAATGGTTAGGGCTTGCTCAGGTTTATAGTTAGGGTTGGCTCAGGTTTATAGTTAGGGCTGGCTCAGGTTTATAGTTAGGGCTGTTTCAGGTTTATATTTAGGGCTGGCTCAGGTTTATAGTTAGGGCTGGCTCAGGTTTATAGTTAGGGCTGGCTCAGGTTTATAGTTAGGGCTGGTTCAGGTTTATAGTTAGGGCTGGCTCAGGTTTATAGTTAGGGCTGGCTCAGGTTTATGGTTAGGGCTTGCTCAGGTTTATAGTTAGGGTTGGCTCAGGTTTATAGTTAGGGCTGGCTCAGGTTTATAGTTAGGGCTGTTTCAGGTTTATATTTAGGGCTGGCTCAGGTTTATAGTTAGGGCTGTTTCAGGTTTATATTTAGGGCTGGCTCAGGTTTATAGTTAGGGCTGGCTCAGGTTTATAGTTAGGGCTGGCTCAGGTTTATAGTTAGGGCTGGTTCAGGTTTATAGTTAGGGCTGGCTCAGGTTTATAGTTAGGGCTGTTTCAGGTTTATATTTAGGGCTGGCTCAGGTTTATAGTTAGGGCTGGCTCAGGTTTATAGTTAGGGCTGGCTCAGGTTTATAGTTAGGGCTGGTTCAGGTTTATAGTTAGGGCTGGCTCAGCTTTAGTTAGGGCTGGCTCAGGTTTATAGTTAGGGCTGGCTCAGCTTTAGTTAGGGCTGGCTCAGGTTTATAGTTAGGACTGGCTCAGGTTTATAGTTAGGGCTGGCTCAGGTTTATAGTTCAGGCTGGCTCAGGTTTATAGTTAGGGCTAGCTCAGGTTTATAGTTAGGGCTGGCTCAGGTTTATAGTTAGGACTGGCTCAGGTTTATAGTTAGGGCTTGCTCAGGTTTATAGTTAGGGTTGGCTCAGGTTTATAGTTAGGGCTGGCTCAGGTTTATAGTTAGGGCTGTTTCAGGTTTATATTTAGGGCTGGCTCAGGTTTATAGTTAGGGCTGGCTCAGGTTTATAGTTAGGGCTGGCTCAGGTTTATAGTTAGGGCTGGTTCAGGTTTATAGTTAGGGCTGGCTCAGCTTTAGTTAGGGCTGGCTCAGGTTTATAGTTAGGGCTGGCTCAGCTTTAGTTAGGGCTGGCTCAGGTTTATAGTTAGGACTGGCTCAGGTTTATAGTTAGGGCTGGCTCAGCTTTATAGTTAGGGCTGGTTCAGGTTTATATTTAGGGCTGGCTCAGGTTTATAGTTAGGGCTGGCTCAGGTTTATAGTTAGGGTTGGCTCAGGTTTATATTTAGGGCTGGCTCAGGTTCATAGTTAGGGCTGGTTCAGGTTTATAGTTAGGGCTGGCTCAGGTTTATAGTTAGGGCTGGTTCAGGTTTATAGTTAAGGCTGGCTCAGGTTTATAGTTAGGGCTGGCTCAGGTTTATAGTTAGGGCTGGTTCAGGTTTGCCTTGGACCAGCCTATAAACTGCTATAGGCCTAGATTTATTTTGGATGAGAGCAGACTATCATGACTCCTAGCTGGAAAACTCCTAAATCCCCTGTACAAGCCAGTTAATTCAGGATAACGAAATTATCACAAAATCTATAGAACATTTTAAAATAAACAAATACTAATTATGCTATTAGTGAAATTATTTTTTAATTTTGGTCATTGTGCGTTTTGTCTCTTTTCGGGCAAATGAATTGCACTCAAAAGATGAGTGTAGGGAGGTTGAGAGAGAGTTTCTATCCATTCAGTAGCAAGTGCAAAAAGCAAGAATGGACACAAACTGACATGATTTAGGAAGTGCTGGATTATTTACATGTTATTATCGAATGTATTATTAACATTACATCAATATTTCATTTTTAAAAATATCATAGTTATTCCATTATTCCAAATAGAGTGGCGAAGATGATAGGACAACACAGCAGTTTCACGGTCAGATGAAATGTATTTCCACCCAGATGTTGCACGGTGATGGATGGAGATTCAGTCTTCTTTCTTTTCAAAGACTATAAAAGCACGTTCCTACACCAGCACTAAAATCTGTCTTACTACTACAAAAAAGTTATAAAACATCTTCTCCATGCTGTTCCCTTCTCCTCTTGACCCTCAGTGTACAGTAGAACATGGTGCCATTGAGGAAGGCATTATTCACTCAAGGTTGTATTCAACTCATTCAGCGTCATGACTGTGGCACGCAGGGCTGGACCGCTTCTCGCTTCTGCATTGTAGAGCAGCGTTTCACATTGGAACCTTTCAGCTTTGCAGAAGCTACTAATTCAACAGAAACCAGGAGCACTGAGGAGGTTCTCCATATTTGAACTGTTAATCCTGCAGCGGAAACATTCACATCTACACTGGCTTTAATATTGTGTTTTCTTCACAGTGCTGATGTGCCACAAAAGTAAACTACCTGAACGTTTTTATCTTTAACAGGCAATTAAAAAGCCAATTTGAAGAAAACAATGCTTTGATTTTTATTGACTCATCAATGTAATATAATGTGTCTTTTCAAGGTGCATTTGTTTTATCCATATAACTGTAAAAGGAATTATGTCATTTGTTTTGTTTGCATTACAATAACAATTCTCTCCCAGCTGGCACCGTCAGTGTGCAACTATTGCAAAATGTGTTACTGTAAGCATTATCTATTGACTGGTTCATATAGTTTCCATTGTTTTAAAACAATAAATAACCCACTTAACTTATATAACCCCTTGAGAAAATGACATATGGCCATACATTTTGGACTATATATCAGGGTCGTGGTGTTAGTGTTGGCTCCCAGTGAGGCTCAGCTCCTGGCCGGGTGCAGAGCAATCTACTTCCCACTGGAGCTCCGGAAATGGATCTGTCTGTCTGTGGAGGCCCTGCTGGAGTCTGAGCAGCACCCTAGTTAGCTTAGCTTATGTTAGCATTAATTCTTGAAACAGTTAGCCTGGCTCAGCTGGTTGTCTGCAACCTTACATTGACGACACGATTCCGGGAGCTTAGTATCGTATGGTGGGAAAAGCTGCTAACATTAGCAAGCCAGGCTAACTAGCTTCCCCTTTCCAAATGGCTGGATCCAGCACTGCTTGTAATTCTAGAAAATATATACATATATTAGATATATTCTGAAATATCACTTCGGGCCTGGTGCTGTTCTCAGTTTTCTTTCTGCGTAGCCTATCTTCCCTGTGCTGCAGTGTGCACCTCCTCCGACTGCCTCTGATGGCTTTCATGCAGCTGTGGAGCTTCACTCCAACTTTTCATTCTAAACTCCCCCACAGCTAAGAACAGGATGCATCGCTTCGGTCTCACAGGACACCTCATGTGCAGGCTGCTCCGAGTCAAGCCCCTCCATCCTGATCCGACAGACTATTCTTCCATCCTGCTGACCCGAGATCGGCTTGACTAACATACGACCCCCCCCCCCCCCCCACACACACACACACACTCTCACAGACAGAATAATACTGAGCTGATTTCTCCAGCGTGGCTTTCACAACCCTAGTGGCACTAGACTCTCTGCATCCACCACAACCACAAATAAACAGACATTTGAAATTCATGATCCCCTTTTAATTCAGCCAAGCCTTCAAAGCTTCTAAACGCCTTTCAACTGCTGCTAATGTTTTCTCTTGCTTGCCACTAGTTTGTCCTTTAAGATTGTTGCCATTGGGCTCCATTTGAATGCAACACTTGCTGCCAGAGAGCTCTGCTGTTGTGTGGGGAGAAATGAGGTTATGAGGAGGCACTGTGTGTTATGCTTGTCTGCACACACTCTTTGAGCTCTGGTACTCAGCTGCTTACTGTCACAGATGAGGTTAGCGATTGATGATGTCAGGTGGTGGCTCCATCACTGCTAATTGTTCTCCTGTGATTCTAAAAATGTGTGTGAGGTTAATGGAATAAATGCAGGCAGAGAGGAGTGTGTTGTTGTAGAAAAACACATTGTGCTGCCTAAATTGCATAAATCGAGATTAGTTTTATGTATTCTTCATCATAAGGTATACTTGCACACACTTACACATCGCCTAAGCAAATTCACTGTCTATGCATTTATGCATGGCCGTCAAAACATTAGATCTCGCAAAATATTTCCCCCCCCTGTCCATGTGGAAGATTGCACCAGCAACCCTGAGGCTCCGTCAGCAGGTCAAGCTGCCAGGAGAGTGTGAGATGAAGGGAGAGTAAAGAGAGCGGTGAGGAGGCCCAAAAGGCAGAGACAGTACAAGAGTGGACAAGGGTTATGATAGGAGCATTGAATCTTTTGTATCCCCTTTTTTGAATAGCTGGGCCCTCCCCAGAGTTATTAATTGATTGATTATTATATAATAATTATAATTTATTATTAATTGATAAGTTGGGCGACTGTGGCTCAGTGGAAGAGCGGGTCGTCCTTCAATCAGAGGATGGGATTGTTAACCCCAAATTGCTCCCATAGCTGTGCCTACGGTGTGAATGTTGTATGAATGTTAGATAGTTCTGATGGGCAGCTGGTACCTTGCATGGTAGCCCCTGTCATCAGTGTAGGGCTGCACGATTATGGCCAAAATCATAATCGCGATTATTTTGATCAATATTGAGATCACGATTATTTATCACGATTATTCATTCATTTTAGGGACAACATCTTTTTATTGCACTTTCACGTTTAAATGAACAAGAGCACTGCTTCCACTTCCATTGTTGTGCTACATTCCAGCTAATGTACACGCCTCTGCATCAAAATACAACGTATACGGTACTGATCACCTGAAGCAAAATATAAATAAAATGTTTACCCAAAATAAAGGGCTAACTAAAAATAAATATGTGTGTTGCTCACAGTATTTATTGGACACATGTCTTTGGCCAAATGAAATGCGATTGCATCCGTTATTTCAGCGTGTCTTTGGGAGGTGGATGGATACGCTGTCGCGCTATGCAGGGTCGCTGTTATGGTTTTCTGGGTTAACGTTGGACATGGACGGAGATTCAGTGAGGTAACGTTAGTTTTGGCCTAAATGCATTCATCGTACTGTGGTTTGTGGTGATTTTTCAGGTGGTTGAATAAGTTAGTTGTATTGCTATGCGGCGCAGACACAACTCTAACGCACTCTGTGCATATGATTTGTTCTTGGTTAACATCACTTGGCCTAAATCCAAAAAACTTCCAGACAACGGATGATGATCCTTTTCAAGGGGCTAGCTCCTCGCCTTCTGCTCCTGACATTTGATTTAGCTTTCACACGACACCCGTGACCGTCTGCTCTCTGTTCTGTTGTCTGTCTCTCTATTCTTCTACTCGACTGCAGACAGAACTTTCTTTGAGGCTGCCGCTGCAGGGTGCGCGCATGACACCTCCCAACTCGTTCGCCTCCTGGTGGTCGGCTGACTGTTAGTTGAGGAAGAGCTTGATTTGATATGTATCAGAGCACGTATTTTAAACATCAATATCGCTGACGATCATGCTCATTTAATCGTGGCAGCCAAAATCGTGATCACGATTAAAATTCGATTAATTGTGCAGCCCTACATCAGTGTATGCTGGAGCCAATCCCAGCTGACATTGGGCGAACCGGTCGCCACACTATAACAGGGCTGACATATAGAAACAGACCACCATTCACAACCACCTTCACACGGAGTCATCAATTAACCTAAGCGTCATGTCTTTGGACCTTGGGAGGAAGCCGGAGAACCCAGAGAGAAGCCATGCTGACAAGAGGAGAACATGCAAACTCCACACAGAAGGGCCATCCAGCCCGGGAACCGAGCCCCGGCACATCTTGACTTGAAGTGACAGTGCAGCCCTCAGAATAATATAACAGAACTAAATTGGCACAACTCTCTTCACCATTAATGAAAACATAAAAAAACAGCACAATGTTGTTTAAGGCTACGATGAACTTTCATTTTGTGTTGATTTTGGCGGTCCGTGTGGACGGAAGTGGGAGTGTTTCTGAGCACCAGACTCCCTTTACTGACAGTCTGTCCCCCTCAGTCTTGGTTCTGGTTCTCCCGTGCCTCCCTTTCCTCCAGCGGGTCCAGCAATACGTCCTGGGTCTCCAGCAGCGTGGTGTTGGTGTTGGCTCCCAGAGGGGACTGGAGGAGCAGCGAGGAGAAGCTCTGCTCTTGGAGGAGGAGGAGGAGGAGGAGGAGGAGGAGAAGGAGACGCTGCTGCCGGGAGCTGAGCTCTCCTCTAACTGCAGGTTGAAGTCGGCAGCTAAGCCGGATCTGGGTCTGTCCACAAGGGGCTGATCGCTGCTGGAGTCTGAGCTGAAGGAGTTTCTGGTGAACCCGCATGATTTCATCTGATTTCACTAGAATCCGACCCAGTGGCACCGATGACGATCATTAAGAATAACTATATGGTCATGTTTACTGATGGAGGTCCTATAGAGGATCAGGACTAAACTGAGACTGGTTCACAATCAGCTAAAAGTTCCATGTAGTAACTTAAACAATAATGTTCTGAAAGTCACCCAATGCTCACATTAGAAATAAAATTAGAAATTACCAAATTCATGGTGAATATGATAAAATGGTGAATGTCCCAGCCACTCTCAGATGATGTTGTTGCAGCCTGATGTTGGGTGATGAAGGATGACAGGAGCTAAGACAAAGGTAAAGAAAGGTTGCGACCAACATGGAAACATGTACGTCTCTTCCACTGGTCAGCTGGGCGAGTGAGCAGAGATGTGAGAGAGAGAGAGAGATAGGACAGATGGGAAAGGTTACGCTCCTCAGCACTCATCTGTGCGATCTTGCTGTTTTAACCACCTTTTTCTTACCCACAATCAAACAGGCAGATGTGCTGTGCCCTGCAAAGAACAACCTGACTCTGACAGAATTGTATCAAGATATAAAGACCCAGCTACATCTACCATTCACAGTGTTTTCCATATTTGGAGTCTTTCTGTCTCTCTGTGATACCGCTGGCCGAAAAACCTTACCTCTGACTTGGTGAATCTCATCTTCCATCAGGCAGTTTGACAGACTGGCAAGCAGCCACGTCTCACATCTGGGGAGAGTGTGAGAGACTAAATGTTGATTATGAGGCTCTAAGTCATTTCAGAGGCCGGAGATGTAATGCATGCTGGAACCAAGAGAGACAATTGAGGAACGCTGAAAAACGGAAATTACTAACAATATTACGTGCTCTTCAGAAAAAGACATAGTCTAGATAAAGGAAGTGGACATAGTCACTGTGACGTCACCCCTTGGTTTGTGGCTGCCGGTTGTGAAGCCTTAAGTTTGGCATTTTGTCCGTCTCCATCTTGGTTTTTTTGGACGAGAGGGTGGGGAAGCTGGGGAAGAGCGATGTCCAGTGGGGCCAGAAACAGTTAGCATAGCAAACGCTAAGATACCAGCTAATGCTAGCACTCCTTTAGTGCCTTTTAGTTCAAGTAAACGCTGAACAATGCCATGCTAGCAATGCTGTGGTAGAGACCTGTCAATCCCAAGGTAGCCCCGCCCTAAAGCATACCCTGCTTTATGGTCTGTTTGACTCTAAATGGACCACAATGTACTAAATGAACATCATGCTGTATTGAAGAAGACTTGAAACTAGAGATTGAGACCATAAACTCATGTTTACAATGTTTACTGAGGTAATAAATCAAGAGAGAAGTAGAGTCATTTTCTCATAGACTTCTATACAACCAGAGGAGTCGCCCCCTGGTGGACATCAGAGAGAATGCAGGTTTAGAGCACTTCCACATTGGCTTTACTATTCAGAACTGGTGGTTTCCCCCTTTAAAATATGTCTTTCTCCTCACAAGAGTTCCACTCATTGAACTCAATATATGTCAATATGGAATCTCCTGGCATTCAAGTGAAGGGAGAGACGGGCAGAGAGACAGAGCCAGGTCGACAGTGAAGGAAAAGACAGAAATCTGGATGGACAGATATGAATGGAGAGAGGAGGTGGAGGGATGTTATTTTAAGTGGTACAGAGAGGAGGAGACAATGATGTAATGTGACATGTGTCTGAATCCTGTCCACAGAGAGACAGAGAGAGAGCTAGACAGACAACCAGACTGAGGGACAATGATACGATTTAAAAACTGCCTACTTTTGTTAGTGGGCTTGACACATATGTGAAGGCAAGTTGTCTGTGTCCCATATTTACTATGGAAACATTACGTATGGTCACAAGCAGGATTCTGTTGCCACGACACAGACACTAGCATGAGTGTTTCCAGATAATCACTATGCCTCTTGATGTTTGCTTTAATCTAATATTACCATGAAATTAAATAGAGACACATTACAGCCCTGATTCATGGTTATTACACACAAACTAGCACAAGTGTTTCCCGGTAAAAAAGTCACAGCATTGAACGTGTCGTGTGCAGTATTGTTTGGAACATAAAGGAGGATTATAATCTTACAATTACCATTTTTGACTTCCAAGAATTATCATGTGATTTTCTGAAATATGCTGATAAAACCTCATTATCAGGTTGTCACCCTGTTACTGTCACCATATTAGCATGTTTTTATTGCACTGGTATAACCCCTTCCCTAATAGTAGGTTACCATATTGTTACCAAAATATTACTAAAATCATAAATAGTTCAGGATTTGAGCAAAAAAAAAAGAATCTAGTGTGTCTGACAGGAAAGAAGCAGCATCAGTACAAAGCCTGTTTCTGTGATTGTTTAGTTCAGCCCCCAGACACACTCGCTTGAATGAATGTTTGACTCTCCTCCTCTTGTGCCCAAAGACCCCCTCCCTCCCTCCCTCCCAGGTCCTCTGGGATTACTTCAATCCATAATCTGGCACGGCTAGAGCCTCTGTCACTGAATTGCCATTTGACTGAATTGAGATGTATTCTTCAATTTGGAGGTTGAGGGGCACTTTGATAATTGCAGCGGTGAAATTGTCCCGCTGCTCTGATTGTGTGTGTGAACATGTGGAGTGTGTATTCACTGGCATTGTGACTTGTACGGTAAAGACCGTGCTCTCCCTGAGCTTCAGGGTCCTGCCCTTATGCTCCAGGTCAGGCAATCAAGACAATGGACCTGCCATTAGGAATATTAATGAACTCCACTTAGAGGTCAGAAAATAAAAGATAAAAAAACACAGAAGCATATGTGCTGTTGACGTGGCAGGGAGCAATGCTTTACCCTGCAAAACATGTGGTCTTTTCAATTACAAAATGAGTCTGGGGAAGAATTTGTGGTGCGAAATCATGATGATTATGTTTTATTTTTATTTTTTAGGAGTCCTGATTTGTGTTCAAGGCTCATTATTATTTTTTTCTCCATAATTTCACCAAAATAACATCCAATTTCTTGGAGTGAAAACAGATTTTCACGTAAGCATTAACGGAAACGGATTGTTGCCTTTTCCAGAGCCCAATGTTCACCTCTGCTCTCACCTCTGGTCATCTGCTGGACTCAACATCCTACAATGTGCTTTCACTAACACAAACTGACAAGTCAAATAAACACAGCATGCCAGGGGGCTGCTGATTATACTGCACAGCAACAGAAATCCCTCTAAATTCGTGTTCCACGCCTTTCTCACGGTTCACAGTGTGGACTATACACAACAAAGATACATGATTGTTGTTGGGTTTTGTTATGGTCCATTTTGTGCTTTGTGTGGCTGATTTATTTTTCAACCAGACTTATGTTTAAAAAAAAAAAGATCAGAAGTTTATTACAGTGTGCTCAGGCTAGTTAAAGCAGTTATGGCTGATGGCACTAAAGTCCTCCTGAAGTGTGTTTTTTGCAGATCTGAGGGGAGAGGGTGAAGCATGGGCTGATGTGCTCTGGTCAGTGCTCTGCAAGTAGTAGCAGTGTCAATGTGGGCTGGCAGACTGCGAGTGGGGACTCCGATTACACCTGATATTTGTAACCGTGATATATAGATCTGAATGAGCGCAAAGGATGTGTAATAACTGCAACTGATGTAGCTCAACTACAAACAGAAGGTCACCCAATGCAGTCATTTTACATCACGAGAGACTCCTTGAAAGGAACAATGTGTTACATTTAGAGGGATCTATTAGCAGAAATATTATATAATGTGAATAAGCATGTATCATCATCTGAAATAAGAATCATTGTGTTTTTGTTACCTTAGAGTGAGCCGTTTATATCTACATATGGAGCAGGTCCTCTTCACTGAGCCAATAGTCAGAGTGGACAAACCAACCTGTCTGAGCATACACACCATCAGAGAACACAGGGGGACTTTGTTGGTGTGGTCTGCAGGGCCGGAAAACAAGACACGGTGAAGCATTTATTTCTTCCACTGTACATTAGCTTGGAATCCTCGCCACTAAACTACCTCTCTTCTGCCTCACTGCCAACTCCTTCGCTCATGCTGCCTCTCTCTCTCTCTCTCTCTCTCTCTCTCTCTCGCGTGTCACCACTGCTGCTCTTACAGCAACTAGCTCTGGGTAGGGCCAAGCGTGTTTTTTAGGTTTTTCGTGTCGGCCTTCATAATTCTTCTACACGCTTGGCACACGGAAGAAGTTTCAACTGGTTACAATCTGCAAACCTCACCGCTAGATGCCATTGTGGATTATGTAGTTTGCTGCAGCATAACGAGACATTGGTGGACAGACACAGAGGTGCACACTCACTCACGTACACACACACACACACACACACACACACACGAGCGATCGCATGGTCCTTCTGGTGGAGATACTAACAATAATAATTATGTGCACAGATTCATTGTCTTATTTGTCTTAAGTCATTCTCTCCAATTAACAATTTGTGTGCACAAATATACACAGATTATCATTGAAGAATATTGTTCAGATAAAACAAGGTACAACACAAAGTACTATATCCATGTGTAATAATGCAATACCAAAACAAAACCGTATCAAGTCCAAGTAGTTCATCCAGATTACATTGTCTATGACTGTCAGTGCTGGATGTTTGTGGATATGCTTTGGGTCTTGCCTGTCTTATACATCCATTAAACATGAATACAAATGTCAACATTATTATTAAATGCTGTGTAGTTAGGCTAATTTGATTTTTTCTTTTGATTTAGTATTGATTTGGGATTTGGTTTAATATTGGTAGTATGGACACAGCATCATGTCCTTCTGTACAAATAACAACAGCACACAGTATTTTTGTTGTTTTTTTGCTAGATTGTAGCTAACTGTAGCTCACTGTAGCTAACTGTAGCTCACTGTAGCTAACTGTAGCTCGCTGGCGTTTAGCTGACGGAATGCAAAGCTAAATCAAAGAGCTTGTTTCCATGCAGAACGAACGTGAACAATACATGCATGCTCACCTCGGCACATCTTCAAGTGTGCCACAAACCCAGCATGTGCGACAAAGATTAGCGAGTGATGACATTTACAGTCACTGTCAAAATATAGAGTATAGCATGCACCCCCACACACACACAAAGCTCTCAGCCCACCAGAACACACACGCATACATGGAATATATGCATCTTTTGTGTCGTCTGTAGCGGAGGGCAGCAGCATCAGGCACAAACATCCCCTCTGATCTCCCTCGTTGCCTAATCCACCATTACCATAATGAAAGCCCATCTAATCGAATCAGAGGAGGCTCTTCCTAAAAGGATCATGCACGGATGACAGATTAATAAAGAAATAGACAGAGAGAACAATAAGGGGGGAATACATGCAACACAAACCCAAATAGATTGTTGTACTTATTTGGGTCAGGAGGACTCACAGTGGGAATGAGATATGGGTGCTGGTGATCAGTTCATAGGGGAGCTTTAAAAGCTTTATGTGCCACAGACGGGTTGTTTGGTGACAGGACTTGATGTAGCTAAAGCCGACTCCATGACATCACAATCTCCTCTGATTACACAGCCATACAATCAGTGAGCTCCAATCACCCCGAATGTCTTTTACATACCTATTATCTAGGTGAATGTTGTTTTGTTTGTTTTTTAGTTTATGGCTTTCATCATAAAGAAGTTTTGGACAGGAAGATAGTCATACTATAAGTCTTAACCCTTTTCAAGATAATATAACATGCTTTCTCCCACTAACCCCCCAGCTCTCTCTATTGGTCTCATTTCAACAATCGTCCAAGTGAGTATTGGACCTGCCGTATTTCTTCCTTCATTCTAAAGATGTTTAGACTATTAGAAAAACAGTATAATTCACATGATTTGGGGGGATTTTTTTTCAATGTTCAAAAACGCAACACTGGGCTTCAATCGGTGTCACTTGTTCACACAAAAGGCCCCATCATGAGGAAATGAATCTTTCATTTGTATGTGGCAATATATAGTGTGTATATACACTATATGTACAGTATATATGGGTTATAGGGATAAGGGTAAACCATATATAAGTAGTATAAGGTTGTGGTTAACAGACAACAGACACTCTCCGGCTCATTTGAAATCCTCATCAACGTGCCCTATTTTGTGCTTGGTAACAAAGATTTGCCTTTTTATTTGCATTTCCACAACACATATCAAAATTATAACTTTTCTGGTTAGATTTAACCCAAAAATCTTTTTCAGATTTGTTTTACAAGAAAGAAATATCTTCTCAGTGCATCCTGAACACTGTATCGTTCATTCTAATCCATACTGCAAAACAAATAATGAAATTACCTTGAAATAGGACCAAAATAGGATGGTAAAATCTAGTTTGTTTTGTGTTGTATTTACTGATATGTACATTTTTCCTTCATAATTTCATAATTCATTTGACTAGTAATTTAATCAATTTGACATGATTTTTTGTTTAAATGGTTTTTAAATTCAACAAAAGAACATATTTTAATTAAAAAATGAGCTGAATCAGCTAAATCAATTGAGCAGCTCATTACTGTTTTTCTTATTGTGACAAATATGTCACATTGGTTTTTCTGAGACAATTATAAGTTTAAAAGCCTGATGTGACATATCTGTCACAATCATATTTTCATAATTTTTTAGACACGAATTAGTTTGATAAACATGGTTAGAACAGTTTAGATGTAATGTAGGACAAGTTATCAAAGCATTAGAATTGTTAAATGTGTGGAAACTTACCTTTAGCAACGAAAACCAAATGTACTGACCAGCCAGGCAGCCATTTTGGAAGTGATGTCATTGGTACACAAATTAACTCACTGTCACATGACCTCACTCAGGGACTTCAAGAGTTCAAATCAAGGATACAGCTGTATAAGGAACTTTCCAGGATATTTAAAGTGTATGTGACAACTGTGTCACCGTGGGTCCTTATGGGTTTTAATTGTGCTGTATCAGACAGTTTAATGTTTATAAAATCCATTTTAGGATGAACATTTTGATGTCATATAATCATAAATGCATTTAAATCTATGGACTTTGTTCAAATTAAAGTGGTGATATGTGTCAGTACTACCCACATTTTCACCAAATCCTTCAAAAACCAGATTATTTTCTTGATCAGAAGCTTGCTAAAGACAAGTCCACATCAATAAAATGATGCCTGCAGGGTTTCAGAAGGTAAAGCATGCAGCCACCATTTGCTGTGATTTGTTTTAAGTGCATCAACATGCTGCCGTTTAATAAGGCACATGAGGGCAATTAAACCAATGTGATGTTGAATTATGTCACTTAAAAACTCAGGAATGTAAATTCATTGCAGCTGTGGAAAAAACATATTTTGGATTTTAATGAGATCAAATGTTTAAATGTTGCTTGACCCTGTGAATAATGGAAATATTATTCACATATTACATTTAGCCTTGCATTAGGCGGTTCCCCTCTTCCCCCGCACACGTTTGCAGCATGCTGTAAAGATGGCTGCATTGAAAAGTGTTTTTGTATACACTATACATAAATCATGCAGTGCTCTCCACATCTCTGGCTCTGTGTCCTTCACTGCTGATATTATAATGTGATGCATCTCCATCTGTACTGATTTTCATCCTGGGCTTTAGTTTGGACAGACACAGAGTCAGCCTCGATAACAGCCTTTTAATTGCAGCAACTAGTGTGTAATAATACTGGCAGCGGGCCCATTATTTTGTTAAGTGGCGATGCTACTCACCAGAAGACAATAGCAGCAGCACAGCCATGTTAATCAGCAGTAAACAAAATACAGAAGAGATGACAATAAATGCAGCAAGAGCCAGAAGTGACCATTCAGACAACTCTAACAATTGTGCGCTCTTTACCTGCCATAATTGTCGTTTTTTTTCCCAGTGAACATGGTTTACCTTATTACCATGGTAATCCCCAATTACTGGCACAAGCTGCACTTTGTGTGTGTGTCTCACACATAAACACAAGGAGGTGAGGTGTGCTATTTGTTCATGGTTGTGTGGAGAGGAGAGCCAATTAGTGAGCATCCAGATGCTGTTTAGTTAATCCCTGCTCTGGAGGAGGGTTTACACACACACACACACACACACACACACACACACACAAACTCGTATACTAATGTGAGCAATCAAGCTTCCACAGAGGTTAAATCACATACATGCATGTAAACATCTCGTTGAGAAGCCATTTACTGTACATGAAATATGCACAAATCCACACAAAGGCATTGGCATTGCATGTGTAGCAGTGCATTGTTTCTCCAGTTAATTGCAGCTGCCTTGCTCTGTTCAGTGTGGAGTTTTAGACCTTCAGCAGCGCCGCGGAGCTGTGTTTGAGTCTACGTTGTCTTTACCTCAGGTGGACGAGGACACACATGCATGCACATGGATGACGTGATACACAGTTCTACTGACGGTGTCACACTACTCCGTTGATCAACAGGTGGCCGGAACGTCCCGCGATACGCTGCAAGGCGCCAGCAAAGGCAGGGAAGAAGAAGACAATGAGCTAGTAAACATGGACATAAAGGATGTGTTAGGTTTTTAAGAACAAAGGATGAAGGAGCTTGCAGGCCGCAGGTACTCTTCTTTTACGAGCTTCTTACTGCGCACGCGCATCAGAAGAATGAGCTGGACCCGGTCCAAAATTAAAACAATATTTAATGTACTACACAAAGTTCACTTACAAACTGAATTAACTATCAATAGTAATGTTCTCGAGAGCAGAGACCACATACACGCATCTCCTCACAGTCCGGCGCGGCCAGTTAGCTGAAAATGAGAGCTGCAGTGATCTCAGGTAAACTCCCTAAAACATCGTCTTTTGTATCCCCTGAGAGTCGGAAAGTGTCCGACACTGTCATAAAATGTGTGAATGACCCTCCGTGGCGATTAGTGATTGGCTTCATTTGAATTCTGCCCCCTCCCATTATCGATCCCTTAGCAAAACATCTTGGCTCCTCGCAAAACATCTTGAACTCCTCCTCTCGGTCCTGCTGGTCAGCTTGGCATTTGACCGTCCCACTGGCCCCATCCTCCATCGATGAGGTCGCCTCCATTTGCTGCTGCATGTCTGACACCTCACTCAGAATCCCTATCTGACCCTCAAGACTATTCTTAGTGTTTTAATACCTACAGTGACTATACTTCTATGATTTAATACATTCAATGAGTTAATATACTGTAACATATAATATCCTCTATAAGAAAGAATATTGTAAACCTATAATACATTCCATATGGAAACATATTGTGACTAACATATTTATTATTGTGACACTTCTACTCACCACTAGGGGTGTTATTAAATCTTACTAATAATGCGTTTAATACTGAAATTCTCCACAGATGCTAGATTTAAAATACAAAAAAAAATCTGCTTAGCAAATGTTTCCAAGTGGGTTGGAATGTTACCAATGGGTTTCCACACAAACGGGTTGGGGGGTGTGCAGAACCCTAAAATTCGCTGCATTATTAAATAAAGTCGTGTGTTTCCACCCTCTGAAATGTCCCTAGTGCCCCCTGCAGGAGACCATCATGTCCTCATGCCTGTTTTCTCTCTTTTCATTGGTTTGTTTTCTCTTTGGTTTGGTTTCATTTAATTGTCGGATTATTTGTTTAATTTACTTCCACCTCCGTCGTTCAACACCATGTTTTGGATTACAGTTGTGTTGTTACCACTTTATTGCACATTCAAAAAAAAAAAAGTCCTCCTACCTGTATCTGTACAGAAACCTAGTGTTAAAATTGGAACTAGTGCAAAATTATTAAATACCGAAGTATTGATAAGCTCTGACGCTATCGATTCTTTTACTGGTACTTTTTAATGTTTTAGTGTCATTTGTATCACGCTGCAGCGAGCATCTCCTCTGCTCTCTGTGTCGAGGCTGAGCTTCTCCAACTACACACACACACACACACACACACACACACACAGTGAGCCAAGTCAGCGAACATCAGATCAGAGCGGTCGTGGTGGAGACAGTGAAGTGAAGATAACTTCCACAGCAACGCTTGTTGTTACTGTAAACGCAGTAAAAATCCAAAACTGTATCAATACATCTGTTCAACAAGCATAAACATGTGAACATGATGAAAAATCAATAACTCAATCTGCTGTCATCCACCGCCGCTATGTTTACACGAGCACAGCACGCTAGCTCAGCTAATAGCACATTGTTACAAACCAGCTGAAACAGAAGCTGTCTGTCTGTCGTCTCACTGTCTCGCTGTTTATCTGAGTTTGTTAACTTCTCTGCTGGCTGAGACTAAGCAGCTCCTCCTCCCTCTGCCAGCCAATCACTTCAGAGGACAGGAGGAGACATCTACCTACATTCTTTATGAACTTCAAGCAGGAATGTTTCTTAAGTTATTCACATTTTAGATCTGTTTCCAAAGAGATATTATTGAGTTTATCTTGTGACCTTGTTGTTGTAAACATTAAGGCTGCTGCTCTAGAAACATTTAGTTATATTTCAAATGTAAATTCAGGGGAAATATGGGAAATACAGGAAAATATGGTTCCCGTGAAGATATTGATAGTTCACACAACATGGGGGTGGAGCAAACATATAAACACTTGCACAGCAGCCTTCTAAACCATTTATCTTGGTGCTCTGTGTGCTCTCTCTTTCTGCTCTCTCTCAACTGAAAATTACTTCTAAGGAAAGGTGTTCTGTCAATGAGGTGTTGTCTCATCTCTTTGACCATGAAAGTGACATAGAGGAGAATGTGTCTGAGACAGAGCATGATGTTGAGGAGGACCCTGATTATGAGGCATCCTCCTCTGATGAGAATGAGACCCTCAGTGTTGACCCTCCTGTTGTCTCAACTACCAGCAAACACACTACCTTCCAAAAATGGAAAGTTATTATGGTCCGTCTCCCCACTTGAACAACAGGGTAGACTTAGTGCTGCTAATGTCATCAAAATGGTTCCAGGCCCCACCAGATATGATGTCAGCCATGTGCAAGACATACAATCAGCATTTGAGCTCTTCATAACACCATCAATCGAAAAGTATATACTTGAGATGACAAATTTAGAGGGGAGGCACGTGTATGGTGACAGTTGGAAAGACTTGGATGTGACCCACTTGCAGGCCTACATTGGGTTGCTCATTTTGGCAGGAGTGTACAAGTCAAAAGGCGAAGCAACAGCAGGCCTTTGGGCTGCTGACACTGGAAGGGCAATATTTCCAGCCACCATGTCTCTAAACACATTCCATGTTTTCTCCCGTGTCATACGCTTTGATGGCAGAGAAACAAGGCAGGGCCGACGAGAGCGTGACGAACTCGCAGCAATACGGGATGTATGGGACTTTACAATCCAGGCCCCCAGGTGATTGTGGATGAATGTCTGGTTGCATTTCGTGGGCGCTGTCCCTTCAGACAATACATTCCGAGCAATCCGGCAAAATACGTATCAAAATATTACATTACATTACAGTCATTTAGACGCTTTTATCAAAAGGCGAAGCAACAGCAGGCCTTTGGGCTGCTGACACTGGAAGGGCAATATAATATAGCATAAGTGTACTCAATATAGGTATTCAAGAGAACTACTAGTCACCAGAAATCATAAGTGCATAAACAAGCACCTAATATGCTTGTTTAACTAATATGAATACAATAATTGCAACAAGAGGTGAGTTTTCAGCCTGCACCGAAATATGGGCAGCGACTCTGCTGTCCTGACGTCAGTGGGGAGTTCATTCCACCACTGTGGGGCCAGGACAGAAAACAGCCATGACCGGGTCGATCGGCCACATTGACCTCTGAGCGACGGGGCAACCAATCGCCCCGAGGCAGCAGAGCGAAGTGGTCGGGCGGGGGTGTAGGGCTTGACCATGGCCTGGAGATAGGAAGGAGCTGTTCCTTTCACTGCCCTGTAGGCTAGCACCAGAGTCTTAAACTGGATGAGAGCTCTTATAGGGAGCCAGTGTAGAGAACGGCGAAGGGAAGTTGTGTGGGAGAACTTGGGGCGATTGAACACCAGACGAGCTGCAGCTTTCTGGACAAGCTCCAGAGGTCTGATGGCAGACGCCAGGGCTCCGGCAAGTAGTGAGTTGCAGTAGTCCAGGCAGGAGATGACAAGAGCCTGGATAAGCACCTGCACCGTCTCATCAGTGAGGAAGGGGAAAATCCTCCTGATGTTGTAGAGCAGGAATCTGCAGGAGCGTGTAACCGATGCAATGTTTGCTGAGAACGACAGTTGGTTGTCCAGGGTCACACCCAGATTCCTCGCAGTCCGAGTTGGCGTCACAACGGTATCATCAATGGTGATGGACAGGTCTCGGTGCGGGCAACCCTTCCCCGGGAGGAACAGTAGCTCGGTTTTTCCAGGTTGAGCTTCAGGTGGTGTCTCGCCATCCACTTCGAGATTTCAGCCAAGCACGCAGCGATGCGTGCCTCCACTTGAGTGTCACCGGGGGGAAATGACAAGACCAGCTGGGTGTCATTGCCATAACAATGGTAAGAGAAGTCATGCGAGTGAATAACAGAACCCAGAGATGTTGTGTAGAGCAGAGGTCCCCAACCTTTTTTGCACCACGGACCGGTTTCATGTAAGACTATATTTTCACGGACCAGCCTTCAAGGTGTGGTGGAAAAACCCGACGAAATAAAATGATATGATCGGCATGAAAACAAATACAACTCACAATAACGCTGAATCAGTGGGAGCCCTGAGCTTGTTTCTCTGCAATGAGACGGTCCCATCTGGGGGACAATTTTGGAAGTTGTAGGCTCTTCTTCTGTCTCCTTAGTGGCCTTTCCCCTTTTCAAAGAAGCTCTCCAAAAGTTATTTACTACTTTTCGCTAACTTGCGGGCTTAATTTTTGAGGTAACGTATCACGTGACCGAGACAAGCATCTTGACATGTGTCAAGAGCCACAGGCGGATGAAATTGCGAGACAATCCTGTCATTTTTCGAAATAAAACTTCTTTTGGACTCTGATAATCAATAAAACGGAAATAATATAACATTTATTCTTTCTGTGCGGCCTGGTACCAAATGATCCACGGCCCGGTACTGGTCCGGTGGTTGGGGACCGCTGCTCTAACACATAGTTATTGAGTTTTGAAATCAACTAAATATGTCTTTTTATAGGTTTTGTTCATATTCGCCATACATTCCCTAGTGTGTCACTAAATGTTGTCTTTCGATACTGTTTCTGTTGTGATACAACACCACTGATCCAGTCTTCAGTGAATGATCAGGAGAGATGAATTAGATGGTACTTTGTCAAAAGTCATGGATTATGTCGGATAGTCATAAAAAAGTCATAGTATAGTATGTCGAAAAAATTCATAGTAAAATGCAAATTGTGTTTCTTCCAATCAGAGCAGTGAAACTTGCTACGTAAACAAAAAATAATTAGTAGAAAGACTTATTTGTCTTAACTATTATCCACCAAATAATTCAGTTCAAAACAGTTTTAAGGTCTTAAATCCATCAACTGACTAATTCCCAAACTCAGGTGCAGGTGAGATTTGGGTGTGGCTGTAGTTACCATACAGTACACGGGATGCAATATATTAGCATTTGAATATGAATTTGCAAACATAGACAGCTTAACAATGTTAAAAGGATAAATTGTGGAGTTACTTGCAACAGTTTAAACTGTTGTTGTGACTTGTATGTATGATACAATATCTGCAATCTGCAAAGCAATAGACAAAATATTCTTTTGTAATATACAGTGTTATTTCATGACTGCTAATGGGTCATAATGGGTGGAGTTTTGTGAAAACTGCCATGGAAAACATAGTGAATGCTGGACTAGCAAATAGTTCCATCACACAATAGAATGTTGATGTGTCATCTTATGTATGAAGCCAGATGGCTTGTGCCAGTTAACCTCAGTATCTTCAACCACTCAACACCCAGGTAGTAGCCCTGGCTTCTCTTAGCCAATGCTGACGGTTGACGTTGGAACTGTGGGGAAGACTCAGTCGCGCTCTTAAGCCCTGCATGGTAGGTGATTGCTGTGTGGGGCAAGCCGCAGGCTGCCGTCAGCATTGTGTAAATAAGGTCGACCAGTCTTCAATGCTACCAGGGGGTAGGAAGTCTGCGTGCCAGTCTCTCTCGGAGCACACTTCAGGCTTCCGGCGTGCCCGATGTAGGATGCTGTGGTAAGATTCTCCCACCAAACTCCTATCGTGTAAACCAGTAGCATATCTGACCTGTAACTTTGGATTCAGAATAGACTTTGACTGCTACCACTTTACATAATTTGGCTCAGGATGTTTGGTGCCACCATAATGATTTTAGGATTACCAAATCCCTCCTTTAATATCAAGTTGTTAACATTGATTATTTACTGAGAGTAAAGTACAGTAAAACTTAGAGGACTTTGCTCATGGGAGTGCTATTTTGAAATATAGTATTTATAATCATACAGTTGTAAAATAATTAACTATGTGAAATGTTGGGATTTACTCTAACTTCCTACATTAGGACAGTGTTTTTATGCTCTCATTCACTCACAACTCTCTCTGGCTCTCGCTCTCTGGCTCCTACTCTATCAGCTGACAGTGGACGATTTTGCCATGGCCTCCCTCAGCCAATCATATATTTCCCGTCAAGCTTTAAAGACCTATTCTCTTCTCTGCAGTCAGTTGTCATTTCAGAATCGATGTGACCCTCCTCCCCATTCATCATCACATCCGGTGCTCAAGCAACCTCCTGGCTTCCGTGTAGTATAACTCAACCTATCCACAAACATTGAATTAAACGTTGGAACGCCTCACCTCTACTGCAATGAGTTCGGTGTCATTGTGCTCCGGCAGCCCCGGTGGTGTAGCCGGGTGGTATGGGAAGTAAGGGTTGTCTGGGCCGGTACAAAGGACGTAGAGGGAGAAGAGAAGGGGGCCCACAACTGAACCTTGTGGAACCCCCGTAGCCAGCATGCGTGGTTCCGAAACGGCCCCCCTCCATGTCACCTGGTAGGATCGACCTGTCAGGTAGGATGCAAACAGGGAGAGTGCAGAGCCTGAGATGCCCATCCCCTCGAGGTTGGAGAGGAGGATCTGGTGGTTCACCGTGTCAAACGCAGACATGGCGTAATATGGGCAGCATGTGTTGCACAGTCCAGCTATGCCTGGAATATGCAGGTGTACACTGGTAAATCTCCTGGGGAAGCACCTGAAAAAAATCAGGGCATGAGGCTGGTACTTGACATGGCTGAATGACTGAATGGTCATAACATTAAATGTGGTAATTTTTTTTTTCCTTGTATGCCCTGGGTGAAGAACTGCTGAAAAGGAAGGTTACCATGTTGGAGATAGTGAGAAAAAACAAGCCGGAGCTTCCCTCTGAGCTGCTTGTGATGAAGAACAGGAAGGTAACATCTTCAATGTTTGCCTTCACTGTCTCCTATTGCCCCAAGAAAGGGAAAAATGCCCTGCTGATGAGCACCATGCACAAAGATGCTGTCCTGAGCACCAGAGAAGACAGAAAACCACAAATGGTCTTGGATTACAACGAGACAAAGGGAGGGGTTGATAACCTGGACAAGGTCACAGCCACATACAGCTGCCGACGCATGACTGCCCGTTGGCCCTTGAAATGTTCTTCAACATCATTTGATGCATGATACAATGCCTTTTTAATATGAAGTGAAATAAACAAGGACTGGAACAGCGGAAATCTGAGTCGAAGGAGGACTATCCTGGTGCAGCTGGGTTACGCGTTGGTGAAACCTCATATCGAGAGAAGACGGTGCCTTCCAAGAGCATCAACAGCTGCTGCAACTGTTGTGAAGGACATCCAAACAGAGACACACACCCCAACTCCTCCAGTGATTCAAACTGCAGGCAGGAGACGTGGCAGGTGCCAGGTCTGTCCCAACAGAAATGACTCCAAGACCAGCAACACCTGTGTGAAATGCAAGAAATACATCTGCAAGGAACATGCATGCACTCTCTGCACATCATGTGTACAGTAGTGCAGACAAAAGGCGGGAATGTACCTTCTGGTGGCCTGAAGGAAAAATAATATGTTCATATTCTGTCTGTTCGTATTCTGTCAAACTCATTTTAGTGACTGTTTTTTACTATCTCACACATACATATTCGTATACATAGCACTTAGAGTAGCATAGAACAATCCCCGACACAATGCTCAAATGTACTTTTTTATAGTTTTTTTGTAAATAAAGAACTGTTATGTGTTCCTTACTGATGTTCTGTTGTACAAAAAAAAATCCTTCAAAATTTTTGAAATTGTGTTTATTTTTCCTGGGGTCAAATTGACCCCGAACATAATACATGTTACTATTGTTAACAGAAATTGTTTTTCATTCCAAATGTTATAGATAACAAAAATATGTACTTACAAATGATATAAAGCCATTAAAACACCAAAAAGATATATCTTTCCAATTTTAGGTCAATCAGTGGCATTATGTTGATCTGCATATTTCTATAGGTATTCTGGATGCAAGAGGGTGGGTGGGGTTGTTTTATTTAAAGGGCTATTTAGGTAGTCACCAAACAAACAAAGTACCTGACACATAAACTTGGGTAACAATTTCAATAATTTTCTGAAGGTTTACCTCAAGGATAAAAGAGGTTACTAAATTTGAAGGTAACAGGAGGGTTAATTGACGTACAAAACTTAAACCAGGCCTCAGACGTTATCCCGTTAACCTATGTTGTGTACATGACATAATTGAAGTACGTTTCTTAAGTTTAGAGCCATTTACTGTGGCACATGAACAGTGGTCTCATGGGTGAGAGTCCTGTGCTTTCCTCACTGCAAGGGATTGTTTGCTCGTTACACGTCACCCGACTTCCCTCTGCTCCTGTCATAAATGCCACTAGAGGTCACCGCCTACCAATAAACCTCAATATAAACTGTAATACACTGCTTGTAATAATGACATTGGGCTCGTTTTTTGGGGCGAGGACTCTAAATCAAGCACTTCATGTCACGATCAGGCTTTGCCCTGTGTGTTCTGTGTCTGTTTCTTTCTGTAGCTCCTCACTCACCTAATCAGTTCATTCAGTGCACCTGCCAGTCACACTCAGCTCATTACTCTCACCTGCTCACTCTGCCTCCTTCACTATTTAAACCCCTGCCACACACACACCCACTGCCAGATCATTGTTCCCGGTTTTCCAGTCTGCCTGTTCTGCCTTTTCCTGCCAGATTTTCCCCCTCGTCTTTTGTCTTGTCCCTGGATTCCCTGTTTGTTTTTGGTTACCATTAAAAACCTTTTTCACTACACCTGACTGTCTGCGTTTGAGTCCTCACCATGCCCCGTGACACTTCAGTGGCTAATGTTTTATGACGCTGGACTGGGAATTAAGACGGTGCGGTTCTAGCACCAAATACGCACACACCCGACACTGTCACGGGAGTTCAAGATCAGGACCCAATAGCAAACCACATGAGACAGAATCCGGTACAACTGATTTTATTTTACCAATAATAAAGGACAGGAATAGCTGTGTGGTACCCGTGGTCTGACACCGGAGGGCAGGCAGATCGACGGTGTGATTCCGGTGGATCGACACCGGAGGGCAGGCAGATTGACAGTGTGAAGTCCCTTGGAACACAACGGAGGGTGCGGGGGATTCCCGGACCGGCGGACACCGGCGGCAGGCGCTCAAGGCAGAAGACGATACGGGGTTGAAGCGGGTGAAAGACGGTACGAACTGACAACCCCAGACTGCAGGACCAGGGTTGATATAGTGCCAGGGGAATGATTAGTGGGATCTGAGTCTGGTGTGTCAGCCTGCAGGAGGTAATTGGCTGGAGTGTCCGCAGCTGTGCACTAATCAGGGGAGTGGCCATGGGAGGTGTCTGGAGGCAGAGGAAAAACACAGAGCACATGGCACACCATAACAAATAGGGGAATGACAGAACACATGAGGAGAGGAGATCAGGGGAAACAGAGGTAACACACAACAGGTCAGACAGGGATCCTGACAGTCACGCAGTGTGTATAAGAGCAGGTTCTTCAAAAAACAAACAGTAAGCATTTCTGTGTATTTTCAGCTTGAACTTTTTAAGCAGCAGCTACATGTTGTACATGTTGTTGTACGGTAGCTCCCTTATTGCGCTACATTTATGTCTAAATGTATGTCTTTTCGTCGTTACTGGAGCCCTTATGGCTTAAGACACGCCGACCACCCAGCCAGACCTACCGGACCAAACACCAAAGCGTCGACTGCCCAGGAGGAGAGGGAGGAGAGCCGAGATGGTAGGTAAGCTAACCCAGCCGGCAATCATTATCTGCCAAGAGAACTGTTTGGTTGTTGCTTTTTACATTTCTCCTGAAGCAAATCCCAAAAATGCACTACTGTTTTTTCTTTTGTCAAGATTGTCTCGTGTAGCAAACGGGCTACAACTGTATTTTGTTTTCGAATTACCTCCACGAATCCTGACCAACACAATAAACCTGGTCGGTTCACGACACAATTCAGTGACCGATGACTCCATACCTAGTTTAGAAAAAAATGAGTAATAGAGGGAAACTCAAATCATCCTCCAGCTTGTTACGCTGACAAACACTCAACCACATGTGTATAGAATAACTATGACAGAGTAGTAGGGCCACATGGAGGGGAAAAAGAGATTTCGAGAACAAAGTTGAAATATTTTGAGAAAAAAACAGTAATATTACGGGAGAAATATTAGGATTGAGATTTGAATACTCTGTTGTAGTAAACGGATGAGAGCAGTCTGTCTTTTGTGTGCCAACAGAAGGTTGACCTTATCTTATTATCAGAGGAAATCAAACCAGTTACTAGTCGATGTATGAGTCAATAACCAGATGTGTTTTGAAGCCACAGCTGGAGTCATGCAGGGACCTGGTTTTCTCCAGACAGCTGAGACCAAAGTCATGGCATCAGAGAGGGATTACAAACTTGGTGGGGTTCATGGCAATGATGCGGAATGTATCCAGAATCTCCCTGATGTTACTGTGACACAGGACTGTCTATTAGTGGCCGTAACCATGAAACAGTGTTGAGGGAAGCGGTTGTGTCATCGGAGGTGGAAAACACAAACTAGCAGGCATAGATCTCACTTTTCACTGGCTTATTGACCTGTTATTGGCTTATTATTGTGTTGACTTCACCACCTCTGATTAAAATGCAGCACACAGCTGCTTCCCTGAGCTTTTCAAAGCATCCCAAAGTCACAAACCGAGTAAAGATGTCTATTAAGTGAGGGGGAAGCAAAAGAGATGCCACACTGCGGTCCAAACACAAGTCACAATGAACTGCAGGTTACTGTACAGTAGCTTATGGACTGTCAGGAAATGCTAACACATGCACATGTAATGCAGTCAACTTAAAAGAGGAGTAAATTACTTGAAGCAACCTACCTGTCTACCCATCTTACTGTCTACCTACCTACCTGTCCACCTACCTGCCTACCCATCTGACTTTTGTTCATACTCATAATGATAATTTTGGGGGAGTGGGTTTGGAGGGAGGCCTGAAGGGACGGGCTGACAGCGGTGCTGCCTTGGAGTCTCTCTCTCCCTAGATTTAGGGTCTGTTGGAGCTAGTGCTGCTAGCTACTTTCATCAGAAAAAAGTTGGCAACACTGGGCTGGGTTTTTAGGTTGGATAAATCTAGCTCACTCTTGCCGGTTTCTCCAATGTTGCCAACCCCGACTTATTTCTAACAGGGGCCCTAATAATCTGTTTCAAACAACGGCAGTAACACATTGGTTTATACTTATGTGCATCGGTGACGCTGCAAATACAACAGACTGTGTATAGACCTGTGGACAGACCTGTGGACACACCTGTGGATAGGCCTGCGGACAGACCTGTGCATAGACTTGTGGATAGACCTGTGTATAGACCTGTGTATAGACCTGTGTATAGACCTGTGGATAGACCTGTGTATAGACCTGCGGATAGACCTGCATATAGACCTGCGTATAGACCTGCGTATAGACCTGTGGATAGACCTGTGGACAGACCTGCGGATAGACCTGCGGATAGACCTGTGTATATACCTGTGGATAGACCTGTAGACAGACCTGTGGACAGACCTGTGGACAGACCTGCGGACAGACCTGCGGAAAGACCTGCGGACAGACCTGTCTATGGACCTGTGGACAGACCTGTGGATAGACCTGCGGACAGACCTGTCTATAGACCTGTGGACAGACCTGTGGATAGACCTGTGGATAGACCTGTGGACAGACCTGTGGACAGACCTGTGGACAGACCTGTGGATAGACCTGTGGATACAGAACGGCCGAAACCTTTAGCATATGCTCGTGAGCCGGTGTCCAGCTGTTGGTTGACATCAAAACCAAATGAAGTACTACGAGTTCGCACTGAGTATTGAGAAGAGAACATTAGCTTTCTTTTAGCTTTTGGAGGCATTTGATGAATGTTCATTATAGTTACGGGGGGGGAGCCTGTCTAGACCTCAAAGACACAGTTTTGGGGAGTAAAACTTAATGTAACAAGTTTTGTTTGTTCACAAGAGAACTCCACAGTGCCCTTTTAATTGGCCTGCTCTCTAACAACTTCTTTTCTCGATGGCCCAACTTCAGGCTGAATCTGATCACAACAACTGACACAACCCTGAAAGTGAGCATTGACCAGCGAGGTCCCCTGATAATCACAGAAAGTGATCATCGAGTGGAACAGATGTTATGCTAATGCAGGCCGTCTGTCAGTTAGCGTGAGTGACAGGGGCCTGTCATTATAAACAGAGGGCCCAGCCATTACAATTTCAAATGATAAAAGCGTTGCCTTGAAATGAGCAGCATATGGGCAAAGTAATAGGCCACTGGAGGGGGAGAGGCGGGTAAATCTGAATTGTATCACTTTGAAATTTTGAAGGAGGATCAGGAGAGGGAGGAGGGAAAAAAACAGCTTTTTTCAGTTTAATGAATATATGTAGAAGCAACGGGTCATATGGGGCAAAGAAAAAGTGTGGTTTAACTTAGAAATGAATATAATTCTGTATTAATGCATGACATAAAACATCATCAGTGGCTGCTGTTATTATATAATTATTCTACAGTTTAAGGTCAGTGGCTGATAGAATACTTTTACAATTGTGTTTTAAATGTGCTTGGATCAAGGGGCCGCTATATGCGGAAGCACCACGCTCTCAATGTTCAGATCACAACATTGACATGCTATCATCTTCCAACTTCATATGGAAAACAAAAACAGTTGCTCATTTACACACCCGACAGTTATGGAGCCGCATTATTATTCCTTTGTAGTTTGTGCCACCAGAGTTCACCAAGTTCACTGTCTTTCAGCAGTTTTTACAGGTATTTCATTATCAATTATAATAATATAAAAACACACAAGAACATTCAACACACATTCACATGCACTCGTTAATACTTACACTCTAGATTAATTCTTTGATGTGTTCAACTACAGTCATCCATTGTTTCATGCTACACACAGCTTGGAGTAACAGAATGGGAGCACATGCAATAAACAGGAGAACTCAATAGGACTGGAACATTTGTGGAACCCAGACCGTGCTGGTGAGGAGTACACAGGAGGAATTGAGTGTTTCTTTGAGTTGATTTCTGTAAACTGATCGAGAGGAGCTTCTACTCACTGACATCAAAATGCTGCCTTCAGGAAGTGCTAGATGCCCAATAGCCAAGGACCAAGTCCAGAACAGCCTTGCGCAGTATTTACTTTTTGGGTTGACAAGAACTAGCCCTGCACCTAGAACTGGAACAGGATTCCCCTAGTTGAAATCTATAGTGTCCACGTGCTCCTAAAGTATTTCTCAGTCCCGAAAGGAAGTTCCGGGGCAGTATGCTGCTTACCTTGATTCTGTTAAAGACAGATTACCGTGAGTCAAGGGCGTAGGTTTGCATAGGGTCCATAGGGACTAGTCACGACCAAAGTTTGGGAAAGACACAATTGTCCCAACCAATATTTTGTTAATTTTAATTGCCTCAGACACTCAGATCTCCGTGGTCAACTCAGCAGACACTTTCACATGAAATTCACGGTAAACGCATTCAAACGGCACAGATCAGGAGCGAGCGAAGGACCGTGAAAGTTAGTGGAAAGATGAATGTGAGACAACATCCGGTTTCTTCAGACGAACATCCGGTTTTCAGAATAAGATGCCAACAAAGTATGAATTATATTCACATTAAGTATAAAACATGCTGCATCTCGTGAGTTAAAGGGAAAATACACCTAAATTGTGCGTAAAGTGTCTTTATTCTTTGATCGCTGGGTAACCATCATCACCTCGGAGTTACAGCATTATAGTAATGAAGAGTAGAGCTGCATTCACATGCTCTGACTGTCATGAAGACAGACATTTTTGCTGAAACGTGCTGAAACATTTTATTCCTGTTGCACAGCAGTGGAACGTTTCACATACAGTCACACACTGAGCACAGATAGTGAAGAGATAGAACTGCTACTGTGTAAAGGAAATACTGCTGTTAAAAATAACCTGATTTGTTTAAAGTGTTTGCAAACCAAATGTTATTGCCCTTTTGTTCATATAGCAGTGCTTTCAAAGTAAAAGTGCGCAATACACTACTTTTGAATTCATTATTGAACTTTGCCATAACAATGAGATTAATCGCAAAAAATCCATGCGATTAAAAATTGTAATCGTTGCCCGGCACTACTAATAATTGCATGAAGGAGGAAAGCACTTTATTTGTAGCCTATTAAGTGCTGCAGCATATATATATATATTTTTTTTTTGTCTTTTTTTGGCTGCACAACTGGGAAAAGTTTTTTTTATATATATTTTGGATATAGAATATACTGTTACTGTATATTGGCATTTTAGCAGAACGTTTTTTATTCATTTATTTAATTATTTATTATTATTATTATTATTTATTTGGTTCAGAATACTGTTTTGTATTTAAACTAAGGTTTTGTTACTGTTATTATGTTTAAATTAGTTCCAAGTTACACAAATGTTAATATATTTTAATAAAGTTTGCCTGTTCAACATAATATCAACCAGGGGCGTCGTTAGGCCTATTTTAGGGTGGCTGAAGCCCCCTGCAAATGTTCTTCAGCCCCCCCAAATAATTTGGCATTATTGGCTTTAAAAAAAAAAAAGAAGAAAAAAATATATAGATTTTTATTTTGGTAATGTCATTAAATTGAACTATTGTTTCTCACATGGACAAGTTATTTATAACTCTAACATGCTACATATGTGCGTGCGTTCTGGTTTGTATGTTTTCTCCTCCTTCAAATTACAATCCAATAGCCTATCATCATACTTAACGATATAAAGTTGACACTGTCAGGTCCATTCTCCATCCATTGTGTGCGGTCCCTTTAAGAATTAGGATTTGGGAGTGACGCGGATATTCTTTATTTGAGAAAAGTTCATATTTGTGTTGTCAAATTTCACGATGACCCTCAAATTCTGTCTCTTGTGTTATCATATACTGAATGCAAGCAAAACTACAGAGCAAAATCACACTCTTTCTGATTGAACCAATCTGTGAACTGTCTGAAACAATGGATATCCGCGGCCCCAAATGGGCCCCAAATGGGCCCCAAAACAAATTGCCGCGCGCGATTTTTTAGATGCCGGGGTGGGGGGAGTGTCCCTACCAATGCTGAGACCAAACCTACGCCCTTGCCGTGAGTAACCGTGTTACAGTGGCAGTTATTATTTTCTAATCCGTCAGAATGACAGACAGACAGTCTGTCAACACTCCTAAAACTAAATGACAGTTAACACAAACACTGGTTGCAATGTGGACTCTTCCTGCCACTTTCTCTCAAACACTCCTTGGGGTTTGACTGATGTGAGGATTTTAAAGGCCAATATTTAATTTGTGAGGCAACAATGCTTCATTAAAATCAGTTCCTGTAAAGGTGTTCCAGTAGACCAGGGGTATTCAATTAAAGTCCAGCGAGGTCCAGTTAGACAGAATTTCCTCACTAAAGGTCCGGAACATCACAATAATGTCTAACTTGTTCTATGATTTAGTCTCATATGTATTGAATTAGGATTCTGATCATATTAAGCTCTTAGGTTGTTTATTATCTGTGACTTTATTTCAGATGTGAGTGGGTACATTTGATGAAAAGAGTTGTTCTTTGTCTCGTAGTGGTGCTTCACATTAATGCTTTTAATAACCACTACTGTCTCTGAACATATGAGACACACTGGTTTTAAACTGCCCGTAGGAAGAATTAACATTTAAGAGTCTGTCCATTATTGGTTAAAGGCTCTGGTCTCTCTCTCCACTTTTCTCTTTTTGAAGAACGTCATGTGAAATAACTTCTCTGACTCACGTAATTCTTCTACTCTTCGTTCTCTTTCCTCGTCTCTCCCCCGCGTGTGTAAATCACACTCGAATCGGGTAACTTATTAATAATACACATATTTGATTGGCTGAGCAGCATCACGTGATGTGTTTTACAACGCATGTAATTGGTTGGTGTGTTTCCTGGATCGCTGAACGACTGCCGTAAAGGCTAGAAAATCTGCGCCGGTTAAAATAGTAGCGCTCCGTCAAAATGTAATAATTCTCAATTATCTATTGGTTTTAGGTCCAGGGTCCGGATACAACGGTGTCTGGATCTGGACTATGCCTATTAATGACCTTTGCCATAGACAATGTCCTCACAATGTCTGCCTTGGTCCTATTTGGTCTATTCTGCCTCTCTGTCCTTTCTTTCAGCCACATTCCCACGCTCAGAGGTGCAGCTGTATCAATTTGGTCCCACGAAGTCAGACTTAAAAAAAAAACCTGCCAAAGACAACAAGTATATCTTTCACCATGATGGGTCTGCAGTCCGTTGCTGCTTCATACCCATCATATCAGAGGTAGATGACCCTTATGGGAACCATATGCAAAAGCTCAACGAAAGGTCAACATGGGTCTTGTCGGTCCAATTAGTATAACACACACAGTTCCTTTATGATGTCATACCTCAGTCCCTGAGTACAGGCATAAACCAACAGAGGCCACTGTTTGTAAAAGAAAACACAACAGAGGAGCCCCTGGGACCCGAGGACAGAAACATGTTCTCCACTGCTCGTTTAAAATAAATGGTGGCTCAAAGAGACACTCACACACGCAGCTTGTACTTGGTTGCACGCACACACACACACACGCACACACACACAGACATTATCATAGGCTGTCGTTTCCAAAAGTTCCCCTGAGCCTACTTCTTAGTCCGTGGTACATCACTTCATTTGACCATTTAAATAATCCCCAGGATGCATCAGAGAGACAGTTTAGCATTCACATAATTACCACCTGAGAGCAGGCTCCAGTGTGTGTGTGTGTGTGTGTTTGTGTTTGCACGTGCGTGAGCATCTGTATATGTATGTAAATTCCTCTTTGTGCATCCGTGCTAGTTTGTGTGTATGTACACAAGTAGGAAGGTCTGCTAGGGAAACTCTCCCCACGGTGATCGGCTCAGCACTTCATTGCTTATTCATCAACAAGTGAGAGAGGGAGAAGCATTGTGCGAAGCTGTGCAAGCACACACACACACTCTCACACACACACACAATTGTTTCTAGCATACCAGAGGGGCACTGAGGAGCAGAAAGAGCTGGAGGATTACAGGGTTTCTGGTAGAAATAGATGGTGATAAACTCTCAGGTAATAGCTTGGTTTGAAGGTATAGCGCATTAGTCTATGTAAGAGACCATGAATAAACCGAAATGCGCCCTAATTGCGCGGTATCGAATCCTGCTCGTGCCTGTTTTGACTCGTTGTGATCATCTAGAAATATGTACGTCAGCAACTAAAATAACCATAGGCGGCCTATATTAAAGCATTAGTGGAAAGTTGATTATATTTTCTTTTATTAATCTGAATCTTCAAAGTAGTCGAGTAAAAAGTACAATATTCGCATTTGAGGTGAATTGGACTAGAAGTATAAAGTAACATGAAATGTAAATACACAAGTAAAGAATAAGTACCTCAAAATTGTAATTAATTACTGTCCAAACTAAGGACCTTATGTGATGATGAAGCAAACAAAGAATGTGACTAACAGGAGGATTATTATTTATGAACATAGTTTAGAGTTCAGAAAATCCTCTCTTGGGTAGATATTCAAAGTTGTAATTTTTTTGAGTGAAGTTGTAATAGCTAAATAATAATGAGGAAGAAGATGAAGAAATCAACACAGAAAAGTCAGTTTTATATTTTTTAATATAGAAAAACAACAAAAATGACGATAATAAAGTGTAACATAAAGGACTTAAGGTATTCAATTCAATTTATTTTCGTACAGCCCAAAATCACAAATTTGCCTCAGAGGTCTGTACACGTACGACATCCTCTGACCTTTGACCCTCACAGTGACCGTTGTAAAGCCAAATCATTTAACAGTGCAAAGAATTTGAAAACACACACACAGTTCCAAACATATTAAGTTGTTGGAGGGTTTTCACCTCCTGGCTTTTTTTTCCCGTAACCCCGCTTCTTCAGCATCGCCCTCCATTCTTCAAATGAGTGTCAGACTCTGGACAGTACCAGCTCCCAAAGTACTGAAGGTGTGATGTGGCTTTCTGTCTTTGTTGCACTTTCTGCAAAGGATCACGTCTGTCTTCTTCACGTACTTTCTCTTGACGGTTCCACTTTGCTCCATCTCTTTTCTTCTTTTCCTGTACTGTTGAGTACTGTAAGGAACAGCTTGACTGGATGTGTGAGTTGAAGGTGGCACAGCTGAAGGTAAACTGGGGTTGGGGGAGTGGAAAAACATCACCTGTGAGGGTCCAGGCACTACAGGAAGCCCCATAGATGGGAAAAAGAAGGGGAAGGAGACGGGCGGTCTCTTCTTGAGAGTTGCTTCTCCTGCAGTGTTTGGTGGCAGGAGGTAAAGGTGGGGCTCAGCCAAACTGCCAGAATGCAGAGATGGCCCTTTCTGCAGAGCCGCAGGAAGCTTCTCTGGTCCTGCTGAGGGTGCATCTGGAGCTGGGATACCCTGCTGCAACATGTTTTTTTCAAGTGCCCTGCCACGCCTGCTGAACCTGGGAAAACATAAAACAACCAATATTAATAAACAGATTGTAAACAGCTGAATACCGCTCCGCTCACTCCTCTTCTTCCAAGACTGTTGTCACGGGGCCTTCACATCTACGTATCAATGTAGATATGAAGGGCTCATTCTAAGTGAATGAAAACACTAATTAAAAAAATAACTACGTGATAATACACTGACAACATAGTTATGTTCATTTCTACTAATATATCCCACATAATGCTACACACATTGTACCTTTAAGCAGTAATACACAAGAGTGATCAATTGCTATGTGATCATGACACAGCAATAGATCACACCCTCTTATGTATGCTTGCTTTTGTAAAATAGATTCTTCATTTAGATTTTCATTTCATGTGTTGAGCCAGCCATCATGCTATGAAAACAGATTACAGCTGGAATGCAAAACTGACTAATGGAAGCGATGCAGAAAACATGCTCTGCATAAAATATGAGTATATGAAGCATGCTCATATACTAACCACTGTGTGACTGTTGCAGCAACCAACTAATCAAGGTAGTTTAATCTATAACAATGTATCTATAATGCAATATATATATATATATATATATATATATATATATATATATATATATATATATATATATATATATATATATATATATATATATATATATATATATATATATAAACTGAGCTTTTTTGTATCCTCAATCTTCAAAGTAACAGGTAACTGAAGTTATTAATTACATGTAGTGGAGTAAAAAGCACAATATTTGTTACTGAATTGTAATCGAGTAGTAATGAAATGAACGTTACTAACAGGTGTCCAGTAACGTTGTTACGTTATTGTAAAGGTTACGACTCACAGACAAGAGTACCGTTTCATTTTATTTTAGGTCTTGTCATGCTGTATGTAACATTACTTTATTGTAAATGAATGAATACATAAAAAGAAAAGTAAAATAACAGTAATGGCGGACAGTCCCACTTAACGTTAGCTCGCTACGGTAATCAACAAGCGGGTTAGTTTGTTAACTCTGTTAGTTAACGTTAAAGTAACCCGACACAAACGTAATATCAGTAACGTTAGACCAGCTAAGTATCCTGAGTACTAAAATCGCTATCTGTAATGTAATACAGTGATGACAGGTGACGTTCGTTAGGACGCGTTTCATCGTTAGTAAAGAGTTACCGAGCCACGGGTCATTCATTCAAATATCGATATATCTCAATTCATTTATATTGACAGTAGCTATAAAGGATTGACTTACTTTCGAAATGTTGTTAAGATGAAAAAGAATCAGGCGGCTCGTCCTCCACCGCCGAATATAATCGTCTTCGGTCGTCCTCGTCATTCACCGTGAGTGTTCGCGAGCTCGAAGACGCCGATTGGTCAATTCTTGGTCGATTCTTGGTTGATTCTTGGTTGATTCTTGGTTGCGATACGAGCACCGATTGGCCGCAGCGGACACTTCCTGGTTGATTTGTGGTTACAGACTGAACGGTGATTGGCTTTCACAACCAAGAATTAGGTCGACTTACGAGCTACATGGAGCGGTTTGGGAGAGCAGTCTGGCTGACATTGCTGCCTGGAACAGTTAGTGAACCTGAGGCAAAGTAGTTACAAGGGAATGAACTCTGAGGAAGCACACATACACTTAAGCAACAGAGAGCTGCAGAGGTACATTGACTGAAGGACTGCTGAATGGGTGTCACCAAAGGCTGTATTGTTGCACGGAAGATGTCACTGTAAAGATCTGCCAAATTGAACACATCTTATACACAATTCTACGTTTAATGTGGTTAAATCCAGGGAAACAGATTTACCTTGGCTGTTTTAACTGTCCATATTGTTATCTGTATTCATAAAGGTGCAACCGTTGATTACGTTGAACATTCATTACAATATCCTAAAGTAAAAAAATACTTGAGTGAAAAAGTAGAGCTCATCCTGTGGTTCTATAATTTATTGTCAACACACATTGGTGCGTACGTCCCTTGCTAGCTACAGCTAAAGTTTGGGCAGTTGATAAATTGGCTGTTAAAACACTCCCGCTTGAATTCAAATACCTGGTAAAGAATAAACTTCCTGTTAAGTATTGTCCTGTGTGAAACTGAAAGTTGATTTTGACTTGTTTTAACTTACTTAACTTTCGTATGTAACCTAAGTTATGTGGTAAGTAACATATATAGTTATTTAAAACCAAACCATGATGATTAAGTAACACCCGAAGTGGTGAGTAGAAGTGTCACAATAATAAGAATGTCAAAATATGGTAATATGTTTACAGTATGTTTACCATAGAAGTGTTAAGCCATAAAAGACAATCATTGAATATATTAAACTGTGAAGAATAGCCAAGGGACAGACAGGGATTTTGAGACAGGCATTGCAGAGACCACCAGGACCTGAGGAGGAGTCCGGACGAGTCCGGACGACTTCAACCAAACACTGAGATAATAACTGCCCGAAGCCAGGAGGGGCTATTGAATTTCGGCCAATCACAGAGGCTGATACTGGACATTTAAACTTTCGGAGAGGGACTTTTAAATATAAGATAGTTCCAGAGGGTTTTGGCTAGAGTTCGCGCCGTTACCACTCTGTGTAGTTGACCAGCTGGGCTGGCCTATTAGGTGGGCCTTGTGAGAACTCTGCCCCACGGGACATATTGATATCGATAGAGTAATTCAGTTTGGAACTCTTCTAGCTTCTATTGTTTATTAAATACTTTTTGATTGTAAACCGGATCCAGTTCATTTTTGGTGTGACTTCCCTGCCGAAGGTTTGCAGCAGCGAAAGTCCAGCGGTCTGGGTCTCCCCTCAAAAGGTCTAGCTCCAACAAGTGTGATAAATCAGTGAATGACTGACACTTCATTAAGAGCAAATAGTGGATCACGTAGAGCGACCGCCTTTGGATTTATTACTATTTTGCTCGACAGAGTTCGTATCCAGGTTGTTGCGATCTTTCCATAAATATATTTTCTTCAATGTATTTCTTCATACGTGGCTGTGATGTAGTGCTCACTTATTCAATCGTAATCCGCGTAATGGATATGAGATGTGGTTTATAGATCTCCAGCAATATGTTTGTGAATGTTTGACAAATCTGGCGACAGAGACAGAAAACAGCTGCTGCTGTTAAGCCAACACAACACATGCACGGAAGGGAAACCAGTAGGTTTGAAAACCAGTAGGGACGTAACACCGGCACGGAAAGATCTCGGCAGGATAAACAGGTGGTCTCGTGCTGGCCGCTCGTGCGATGTGGCAGGCAGGGATGAGAAGACCGACTGCTCCAGTAGCAGGACAACGATGTAGTGCTGTGGACCAGACCCGGGAGTCCTGGGGCTAGCACGGAGGTAACTTTGGCAGATGGAGACAGTAAGCTGATCTGGTGTGGCTAATCCAGTGAAGATGTTTGTGTAGATTGGATGGTAGACGGCAGTATCGAGCCGCAAACACGCAGCTCAACTTTATCGGCCAAGTTTTAGCGTTGGCATCCAATTAAACAGCAGAAATTTACAATCAGGTATGGAGCGGCAGCCACAGGTTCGCCAGCATCCGCCACCTTGAGTAGGATCATGATGAGGCTATAGACTACATTTTAAACCTTGTATTACGTCAGTCTTCTCCACTTGTTTTGTAGGCTGTGTTTCTTTGCGTTCATCATAGAGGCCTTCGTTGGTTTTAACTCCCAATACACTTCCACTTGTGCTATTCTGTTAAGTCTTTTCTCCAAAGTCTCTCTAATTATCTAATAACTATTGACTCGTAAATCTATTAACACCGCCCAGTAAAAGTCCTGAATTTAAATGAGTTTGAAGAGTGAAAGGACATTACACAGTAGGTAGTATACAGCTGAGTTGCATGTTTTAGTCATTTCAGGGTAAGAGTTAGGATAGTCAAATAATTTGATATTTTTTCACATCTAAACACAATTATAAATAGAGTTGGGGGGCCCCCAGGCTCAGGTTGTCTGCCCCTGGTGTTTTCTCCCGTGAACCAGAGTGTATTTCCCTGATGTTTGTAACTGCGATTAACTGCGATGTGGGTGTGTTTTGGGGCAGATTTAATGATTTGGGGCCTTAGGGCAAACACAGTACTCTAAACATTATTTCGAAGTAAAATGATTGAAAACATACTGCACCCCCCCCCCCCCCCCCCCCCCCCCCCCCCCCCCCAGGGCTGCCGCCAGTATATGTTTTGGGGCCGTGGCAGGTTCAGGGGCGTAGGTGGAGGGAGATAACGTAGCCGTTCTCTTCAGGCGCTTCATGGCCTTCTGATCCCAAATGGAGGAAAGCCAGGCAGGAATGTTCTCTCTCTCCCTCTCTTTCTGTGTCTCTCTACCTCCCTTGACCTCTAATGCTCAACTAAATATACAGTAACCTTTTCAATGGTGAGGAGGTGGGATGAATGGAAATATGGTTTTATTTTCTCTCTTTACTTCAAAACTCTCTTCTGATGCTTCTATGTCATGGCTTGGAAACTTCACAGAAAGCAAACTGAAAACGTTTTTATTGTTGTTTTCTGAGCGCTACCTTTCATTATTTTGGGTTTCAGGGTCACAGTAAATGTTCTGCAGACGTGAGATGTGAGGCTGCCAGTTGATTACAGTAATTACACCTGGAGCTGGAGAGAGACAGATAGAGTGAAGGAACAGATGGAGTTCAGTCACTATCAATAAAACAGATCATAGGATAGGTTCTCCAAACAAAATTGGTACTGTACTTAATCATCACCCTTCCTGCTTGTCACTGCGTTCATAACATTTATTTATATGTATATGGCACTCTTCCTGTTTACTTTAGTTTGACCCCTTGCTCTCACTTTTACATCAAACTCGTTCTCATGGAAACCAAAGTAAAAATCATCTCAAAGTAAATAAAGATGTGTTCTTCACTCTGTGTTTACACACAGCAGTGCGGGTGCAGTTTTATGGGTCTGTAGTTTCTGAAGTTTTGCATTAATTATAAGGAATATGAGGAAACTAAATCTTCAGTTAAGTGTGTTGTGGTGAGTTTATAATTTGTGTTTCAGAACAACTTCCTTGCAAGAATGTTTCAGTAAATATTTGTTGATGAGTCATTTATCTTCTAAAAAAATTATTCATGTAGAATTTTATAATTGCCTTTAGACACATTTTGCACTTTTGCGTGGTCAGCTGACCCTATTCAGTTAGAATTACTCTCTGGGTTTGTCCCATTACAGTCACATCGTGAATGTGTAGTTTTTAACCAGCAATAAATCCAGTGTTCCTACACCAGAAAACAGCATGTGCCATAGAGAATTCATTGTTTTATCAAAACAACTTCTAACACTACTAATCAGTTTAAGGTTTGACGTGACAGACCTTTATTGATGTGCCTGTATCTACTGCTCCTAAAATGAATTTGAGTACATTTTTAAACTGTAATATAGTATGTGGCCTAAGAGTCCACTAAAAATATGATTATGTGTGTAAATCTTTAACGGGGTAAAGTGAAAAAAAGAAACATATTATCAGTTGTCAGGTGTATGTGGACGAAGAGATATCTTAGCTCTGACCATGTCACAGTAATGAGCAATTTATCCAATTGTCCTGCATTAAAAACAAAATCCTAATTATTGCTCTTTGTGTTAATCCAGATTTCAAATAGACTTGACTCACAACTACAGTCATAACACCAATCTGTAAATGCAGTCTTAGATTAAATCTGTGCTTCAGGTTCTGTGTTTCTACCAGCTCAGGAACATCGCTACGAATAGGAAAATGTGGGAAAACCTAAAAACTGTCACTTATACATCCATTACCACAAATCCACACATGTAATGTAATTACCGTGGTGATATTCACAGGTACATACGTTCAATTTGACCCCTGCATTTAACCGAACCTCAGCATTAGGAGCAGTGAGCTGCTGCCAAGGGTCAGTGTCTCGCTTGTGAACACTTGGACATGTGGACAGGAGGAGCCGTGGATCAAACCACCAACCTTGTGGTGTTGTGATCGACTCTCTCTACGACCCGCTCTCCTCAATAATCATTATGGCATAGTTTTAATGGTTTATTTAATAACAATAATATATATATATATATATATATTAGTGCTGGGCAACAATTACAATTTTTTATCTCGATTAATCGCATGATTTTTTTGCGATTAATTACATTGTCATGCGCAAAGTTCAATGCGCAAAGTTCAATAATGAAATCAAAAGTAGTGTATTGCGCACTTTTATTTTAAAAGTACTGCTATATGAACAAAAGGTCAATAACATTTGGTTTGCAAACACTTTAAACAAATAAGGTTCTTGTTAACAGCAGTATTCCCTTTACAAAGTAGCAGTTATAACACAGTTATAATGATTCTGATAATAGATATTCAGCCGGTGTTCACAACTTTATCTTCATGTGTGTAAGAGATGCAATTTGAAATGTACACCTTGAAAACTGCAAACCTATCTACGTCATGTTTTTTAATTTTTGTTAAATTCTCAGTAGCGATAACTAAATGATGCTTATTATACATATTACAAACAAAAACACCTTAAAAAATAATTTAAATGAATCATTGCTTTTTTTTGGTATTTTGGTCAGACACATATGCAACGGTGATTACTGTGATATGTGTGGCGACTGTGGCTAAGTGGAGAGCAGGGCTGTCCTTCAATCAGAGGGTCGGCTGTGCCTACGGTCGGCTGTGCCTATGGATAGAATCTGAATTGTAAGTCGCTTTGGATAAAAGCGTCTGCTAAATGACTGTAATGTGTGGTATTTGTTATAAATGTACGTTGGTACATAGAGGGTGATGGAGGGACTTAGGACCCAGGGGAATGTAGGTGAAGGAGATGGAAGAGACACCACATAAACAGCTGTTCACCGCTCGCTGCCCGGTTCTTGTGTTAAAAATGTTTTATATATTTTTTTAAACTGCGTTAACGCGCGATGAAATAATTGTCGGCGTTAATTAATTAATACAATAATGCGTTAACTTGCCCAGCCCTAGTGTATATATATATATTGGAAAAATCACTGGAGTTCAGAAGTGCACAGAAATATGTCACACTACTGTAATAAAGACTCTGCTTTACTGACAAATGATCTATAAGAGGTGCAGTGCAAGCACAACAGAGCGCTACTATACAGTACTCAGCCAGCACCACTGTTGGAGACAAATGAGGAGAATATAAGCCTTTTGTATATTACCACGAAATCCCTCATGTGTGCAAAGAAATAAGAGGGTTTTTACCCAACTTTTACTCTTTGCCATTTTGGCCTGTCCTTCTCTATGAGTTTGTGCAGTGGTGTATAGTAACGAAGTAGAAATACTTCGTTACTGTACGAAGTACAGTAACGAAGTACTGTCATATTTTGGATATCTGTACTTTACTTTACTATTTATATTTCTGTTGACTTTTACTTTTACTTCACTACATTTTGCAAAGAAAACTGATACTTTTACTCCGATACATTTCCCCTGAAACCTTCGTTACTCGCTACAAAATCAAATCTATCTTTAGAAAAAAAATGAATCATGAGACCAGCGTCGGGGACTTTGATGGAACAGAGACTGCAAGCAAGCAGGTTTGGTGAATCAGTGGTCCTAGCTTGCAAGTTAAATCATTGGTTAATCACGTTAATGCGCAATTGCAAACAAGTGCTCTCAAAGCCGCGGTGTTTAGATTCCCAGTGATGCCCAGGATGCTATATGCTATAGCTAGCGAGCGACTACATTAGTATAATTCCACTCTACGATGACTGATTTCATGATGGAAGCAGAAATGGAAGCACCTGCTACTCCCGAAACAATCTACAGTGGTGACGAAGACCAACACCCGTGGATCGCTAGCGAGTTAGTGAGCTGAGGAAGTGTTGACAGTTGTGAGATTTTGTTGATTTGAGTCATCTTAGCTATAATCGTTGCAGCACTAGTTGGCTAACGTTAGCTAATTTAACGTTAGCTAGCCACCACACCATAGGATTGACAGGAGCCGCGAGAGCGCAGCATTAGGGGAATCCTTCCCAGCTGTGCGCAAGCTGTCTGTGAAGCTGAACACACCTCTACCTGCCTCAGCGGCCTGTGAAAGGCTATTTAGCATCGCAGGACTAGTCTACAGCCCAAGACGAGCGAGACTGAATTCTCGCAATTTTGAAAACCAACTTCTTTTGAAGATGAACAGGACATTTTTCAGTTTCAAGCAATGACTGGGTTGTTACTTTCGGTGCTGCTTTAGTATTGATCATGTTTTGATGTTTGAGTCATTTTGTGGATGATCAGATGGAGTTATGATGGTAGCAGTCGCCCAATTGCAGATTCAGCTTGAGCAAAACCTTTGCCTATTGTGTTCAAATCAGGCCCATAGGAGTTTACAAGGCGGGTGTCCTTTCTCAAAACACTGACCTGATGCATCAAGTGGATATTTTTTGCTGAACACAATATTATGCATTTGCCCTCTACATCCTCTAGTCGGAATGAGCATACTTATAAACGTACTGTTACAACTCCTTCATAGTGTCATATTGCTTTTCGGAGAATTATGATAATAAGTTCATAGTAGATGCAAAAGTATACTTATGTACAATATATTATGTTGAACATTGTTGCGCCTGGATGGATCACAGCCAACCCAATTATTGTCAACACAGCTCCATGTCCTTGGTCATGGTGGCCACAGCACTTAAAAGAATAAACTTCATAATTCTCAAAATTCTGACCCTTTGCTTTTTTATTAACAGCATTTACTTGTACTTTTACTTTCAATACTTAAGTACATTTAATATCAGAAAATTACTTTTGATACTTAAGTACAATAAATATCAGATACTTTAAGACTTTTACTCAAGTAGTATTCTAATAGGTGACTTTTTACTTTTACTGGAGTAGTTTTCCAGTAAGGTATCTTTACTTTTACTCAAGTATGGCTTTTGGGTACTTTATACACCACTGAGTTTGTGTGAACGTAGTGCTGGCCTGTGTTAGGTTTTTAAGAACAAAGGATGAAGGAGCCTGCAGGCCGCAGGTACTCTTCTTCTGCGAGCTTCTTACTGCGCACGCGCATCAGAAGAATGAGCTGGACCCGGTCCAAAATTAAAAACAATATTTAATGTACTACACAAAGTTCACTTACAAACTGAATTAACTATCAATAGTAATGTTCTCGAGAGCAGAGACCACATACACGCATCTCCTCACAGTCCGGCGCGGCCAGTTAGCTGAAAATGAGAGCTGCAGTAATCTGAGGTAAACTCCCTAAAACATCGTCTTTTGTATCCCCTGAGAGTCGGAAAGTGTCCGATACTGTCATAAAACGTGTGAATGACCCTCCGTGGCGATTAGTGATTGGCTTCATTTGAATTCTGTCCCCTCCCATTATCAATCCCTTCGCAAAACATCTTGGCTCCTCGCAAAACATCTTGAACTCCTCCTCTCTGTCCTGCTGGTCAGTTTGGCATTTGACCGTCCCACTGGCCCCATCCTCCATCGATGAGGTCGCCTCCATTTGCTGCTGCATGTCTGACACCTCACTCAGAATCCCTATCTGACCCTCAAGACTATTCTTAGTGTTTTAATACCTACAGTGACTATACTTCTATGATTTAATACATTCAATGAGTTAATATACTGCAACATATAATATCCTCTATAAGTAAGAATATTGTAAACCTATAATACATTCCATATGGAAACATATTGTGACTGACATATTTATTATTGTGACACTTCTACTCACCACTAGGGGTGTTATTAAATCCTACTAATAATGCATTTAATACTGAAATTCTCCACACCTGTTTCCGACATGGCCTACACGTCACCTCTCTGCTCACGATTCAACTTCCCCCTCTCAACCCACAGCCGTCTCCAACTGCTCCAAACAGCAGTGGTATTTACACACCGCCTGTCACAGAGGATTAAAGCAGAGTAGGCATGAAACGGGGCCGACATGACTTCTCTGTGAACGTGATATGATCCACAGACATCGACACGCACACACACACACAAACACGAACATAAAGAAGTTCCTCCCCCCTCTGGTCCAGACTTTCCTCCCAATGGTTCAGGAGTTAAATCATGTGTGATATTCCTCCTGGCAAAACACATGGCAGCGAAAGAGGGAGTGCAGGTTCCCTCCCCCTCACGGGCTTTTCACCTACAGCCCCAATCACTCACACACCACTGGCTATTTGTTTTCATATAAAGTAGTATTCAGGTTCATAGTGGAATCTGACACACATGATTTGATAGCATGTGGAGTAGGGAGAGTCGCCAGTAAACTCATGCTGTCCTCAGTGAAAGATCTTCATACGTTGTGTTCCAGTGTGAGTCATTACTTACATCGTTAATTATGAGCATGTCAGAAAACATCAGACTTGCTATGCTGTTGGACATCAGTACATTTGGTAACAGATCCATCAGGCAAACTGTCACGGGAGTTCACGGATAGGACCCAAACGCAAGACCACAGGAGACAGAGTACGGTAAAACAGACTTTATTTAGAAGGTGTGTGAAGGTGTGGAGCCCGTGGTCCGACACCAGAGAGCAGATCGACGGCGTGAGTCCCGTGGCTCGACACCGGAGGGCTGGCAGCTTGACGGCGTGATGTCCCGTGGCTCGATACCAGAGAGTAGGCAGATCGACGGTGTGAGTCCCGTGGCTCGACACTGGAGAGCTGGCAGCTTGACGGCGTGTGTAGTCCGCTAACACAACGGAGGGCAGAGCGGCGGTGAGTAGTCCGTTAACACAGAGGGCACGGGGGATTCCCGGACCGACGGACACCGGAGGCAGGCGCTCGAGGGAGTAGATGCAACGGGGTAGAAGCGGGTGAAAGACGGTACGACCTGACAACCCCAGACTGCAGGACCAGAGTTTATATATTGCCAGGGGTATTGTTATTGGGACCTGAGTCTGGTGTGTCAGGCTGCAGGAGGTGATCAGCTGGAGTGGCTGCAGCTGTGTGGCCATGGGAGGTGTAGGGTCTGACAGGGATCCTGACACAAACCAGCCATTTAGGATGTTTTACACTCCAGGTTAAACCATGTGAGTGAATCATACAGTAGGGGAGACTGTAACTGTATTCATTATAAATAATACATACTCTAATAATAAATAAATGATCTTCTCCCGTTTCCGGTAAAATAAGGGCAAGATAAAAAAAAAACACAGAAAGCTTTTGAAAAATGTGACTCTTAAAATAAAGTACATACTTTTAGAAAAATTAATTTCACTGAATTGTCCTACAGCTTTATATTCAGATATAGAGATGGTTGAGTAATATTACAATAAAAGAACAATTGTTCTGTGGTCTTTTCACCTGTGAGAGGAACAACTACTCTACACCTCCTTCAAGAGTTCATATCATGTTGGTGACCTACTAACAAGCAACTATCTCTGGCTGTGTTCAAAATCATATCCCAACGCACTACGTGCTCAATCTCTATGTACTGCATACTGTAAACTCAGTATGTATGTACTGCATACTACGTGCTCAATCTCTATGTACTGCATACTGTAAACTCAGTATGTATGTACTGCATACTATGTACTCAATCTCTATGTACTGCATACTGTCAACTCAGTATGTATGTACTGCATACTACGTACTCAATCTCTATGTACTGTATACTGTAAACTCAGTATGTATGTACTGCATACTACGTACTCAATCTCTATGTACTGCATACTGTAAGTGATCGCTTAATGAAAAAGACCCATGCATACTTGAGACTGGTTTAAAACTGACTGATACTTGAGACTGGTTTAAAAATCATTAATCATTGGACCTTTATTCTTTGCAAAAGAAGGAGACAGGGTTGATTCACATACAGAATGTACATCAAGACCGCTCGAAGATCTGTCTCCGAGTCTCTGGTATTTATACTAAATAAACAACATGCAGTGGGCTGGCACAGGGTAACACACACACATTTCGCGTTTCACACAGGCGTCTACGTATCTGGACACTTTAACAATTCGTTCTCGTACAAAGGTCACTTTCTCGTAAGCCATGGTCGCAAATCAGCCCTGCGTAAGTATTGACGCTTTCGACAAGTTTATTATCATTCTTATTCAGGACAAACAGCTGAAGTGTTCTTTCGGCAATCAACTGCTTCTTAATAGACTAAACATTTGATGAAGATGCCTGGTGTCCCAGATAGTTCACACAAGGACACAGGCCTTAAACACTACAGAGGACATGAGCCTCTGTTAAATGTATAACATTCACTAATTATTAAACGCATACTAATTAGTAACTTAGATTTTTCCCAACAAAAAGTGAAAAAGACCTCAGTACATATCATAGAAATTGATACATATGTATGTGATCATTAATAGATGTGCATAAATAAACACATATGTAATTAATCAGACAAATAAATATTATTTGTAAATATTTTATTAATGTCATAAATGGACAATTATTTCAGAAATTAGTGCAAGAGGGTTGTACTGCCGGCTGCATTTTCATCACGTTCGCACCACCTGTCATGACATACAGTAGTTCATCGGGTCAGCAGGGTCATCCAAGGTGTCAGGAGGCTAATCCATGTCCTAGACTTGGAGGCGGACTATTTCAACCAGAAATTGTTTTATTTATTCAGTTTCAAGCCATCTGTGACCACGGCGGTTGCTTTTTGCCCGAAGGCTTCCCTGGCTGTGTGCACGATGCCAGGGTCCTCAGGTGCATGGGGGGCTTACCTCCATGTAGACAATGTTTCATCAATCTTGCCCCAAATAACCACTGTTGCTGCTATAATTTGCTTAATTGCTTGATGCTGTAATTTAGTTGCAATAAACGGATCATAAGGATATTACTACATAATAATGCCTTATTTTTAAAAAGTCTTAAGTCATACTGTGTCAGGTCTGGCCACAAGACGACACGCAAACAACTTTTAAAAGCAGAAAGCACTGCTGCAGGGGTTAGTGCCATGGCTGAGGAGATGGGGGTCTGGTGGGGTCATAGATGGTCTTGCACCTCATCCATGGTAGTAAACCACTTCCTGTTGGCAGCAGTTGCCTCTCCTCCCTCTGTGCTCACAGGTGCCTTCAGTTCCTACAAAACAGCACAAAGAACATCTGATACTTAGCTAAACCTTTTACTACTAGTACTCTAATTACATTAAGGCATCCAGGGATTAAATAAAAAAATGAAAAATAATATCACATGTGGTAAAAATATTATATTGAGCCCTGCACATGAAAATGTAATTATCTTTTATCACAGCATTCCGCGTGCCTTTAAACCTTGAGATATTCGGATAAACTGTCCACAGCATGTGCCTGTTACTTTCTTGATGAACAAATATTTGAACTTAATATATACTACATATTAACAGCTTTTTAGCTTCTGGCTCAAAATCTCTGTCATTGCAGTCTGAAGAGCAGCAATGCATTTTGGGGCTGTACAGTATGAGCATACTTAGAAATGATAAATGATAACGTAGTATACATGCAGGCATTTCTCACATACACAACATCCACATACTATGGCTTATAAACACACTACTTACTCAATGTAACGTCATATTTGGTATGAATAGCTCGTTAGGTGATTTGGAACACAGCCTCTCTCTCCTGCTGCTGCACGGTGACACACATGCTGCCGTATCCGGGGTTTGAATGTCCGCCTGGTGCAGAGCGGTGTCTCATTCATACCACCAGATTATTGCAGCGCTGCATACAGATAAGAGCAGGGACTGCCAATGCTGCTTCCACCGGTCAGATCTTTATTACCCTCCCTCAAGTTGAATCCATTTTTATGACTTGTGCGACTTGATATTTGTCAGGTTTTTTTAATGGCCTTTGGATAGTTTAATTTGATTTTTTATTGTATTGTACTACTGTTTGGTTTTACTAGATTTCTTTGAAATTTGGATTTTAATTTGAGAACAAATGTCTAGATTGTAAATATGTTCCTATAGAGGTGGTCACAGCTATTTAAATGCAGGTTGTGCGTCGTTTTTAGTGGCGCTATTTTTAGTTGCATGCATTCGCCTTTTGTTTATTTCATTATGTTTTATTTATTGCCGTGTGTGGAATCAGTAACCTCTCACCTAAGCTGTCTGTGGTTCAGGTCAAGTACTAGTCCCTCCATCTCAAAGATTGTATATTTTCAGTTTTAGTTATTTATGGTCCTTTCATTTCTTAGCATTTGTATTTCAAGACATGACAAGAGGGACACGTTTTATTATTTGAATGATTTGAGAATAAATGACATTCTGTTTAACCTACATATCCATGTCCTTGATCTTAATTAGATTCTCTGTGTTGGTGGGAATCCCCTAGTGTTGGAAAGTTAAAAGTAGGAAAATTAGTTGAACAAAAACTATTACTTTTATTCTTTGTTTAAGTCCCATGGTTGTCGACATTTGACCTATAACACAAAGCCAGCCGAGGCTTCTACTAGCCCGGTTACATATTATTCAGCCCACCCTGTTTATATTACTAAGGGAAGGCAAAATAGCACACACCACTCTGTGTAGTGCAAGACAATTGAATGAACATCTCTATAAAACAGTTTCAACAAAAACTGAACATTACTCCGCGGTCCATCCGCCTCGCTCCCTACCTCTGGGACTCTACTGGGAGGAGGAACCTTCAGTCAGCAGCTGCAGCAGCTCTAATTCAGCCAGTGCAAACAAGGCGATGTGGTAGTGTCTTAAAGCTGCATTCTCTCTAATGACCAGCAGGGGGCGACTCCTCTGGTTGTATAGAAGTCTATGAGAAAATGACTCTACTTCTCTCTTGATTTATTCCCTCAGTAAACATTGTAAACATGAGTTTATGGTCTCAATCTCTAGTTTCAAGTCTTCTTCAATACAGTATGAGGTTCATTTAGTAAATGATGGTACATTTAGAGTCAAACAGACCATAAAGCAGAGGATGCTTTAGGGCGGGGCTACACAGTGAAAAACAGGTTTCTACCACGGCGTTGTCCGGTCTGGGAGTTGTCCGTTTTCATTTTGCAACTTATGAAAGTTAAGCGACTTAGCTCCACCCTCTCGTGTCACTTCTGGTTGCAAAAAAAAACAAGATGGTGATGGTCAAAATGACAAACTCAAAGCTTTAAAACTGTAGTCTCCCTGTAGGGTTTACGGACTACAGGGGCCATAGTAGGCTGAAGGGTCTAACCTGTGTAACAGGACAGGAGTCGGAGCAGTCCGGGATCAGACCACCGGCACTGGGTCTTGAACCCACTGGGTTCATTATATTACAGCGCCCACAGGATGGCTGTAAAATACAGTTTGACATAGTAGAACAGCCCCCCCCCCCCACAAAAAAAAAAAGCTCCTCTCAATCTCTGTGACATCACAAATGTATGACAGCTGCAGAGCTGCAGAGCAAGCCCCAAGCCGTGCTGATACATTATAAAGCACAGAAAGCCTCGGTGCTTAACAGTGAGTTGAACTGAGTAGTATTTAGCTTTAATGTGTTCCTGAGCGCTGACAACTCTCACAGCCCCAGGAAATAGTTGATATTGTTTGACTCCCACTAGGCGTCGGGACAAATCGGTGTCGGTTTGATTGCCGGTGCTCAGCGGAGGACTTGGCTTGAGTCTGAGCAGACCTGGCGCGTGTCAATGCTGTCGCCGTGCCAACCAAGAACTGAACCAGGAAGTCGCTACAGCAGTGAGCATGACAGAGGTAATTATTACAGTAAGAACTGGGTCATCTCATGTGTGTAGTTTTCTCTTTTTTGATCTCTGGTGTTTAAAATAAATCATAAATAAATATGTACTAACTGTCTCTAACATTGTAATTAACCATCTTCCTCTTTATACTGATGGAAAAAAACTTCATTCAAGTTTTAATTTGCTGACCGATTTTGAAAGGTCACTAATACAATGTGTTTTTTTGTGCATTTTTTTTGTTTGTAAGTGGGCTTTAAAGGATTGACTTGGAGGCTTTCCTTTACTCATGTCTGCCAGTAATGCAGAGAAGGATCAGAGAAGGTTTAAATACAAAAGAAATAGATTAGGAGCTGCTACACAGCAGGCTCAGCAGCATGTTGCACTTGCTCCACACACACACACAGCGATCAATAAGTCAAAAATAAACAAATGTAGCATTAGCAAAACACAATGCATTGCTTCGGATTTTGCAGGTCTACTAACTTGGGGTTATAAAAACACTGTTTGCAATGTAATGCTTTGATGTGAGCCCTAAATGTATTGACTGCTGGCAACAGGGAATGAGCCAAATGCCTACAATCCGGGCAGACAGGGATTCAAGCCTGCTGGCAATGGTAGAACATTCAAACAGAAGTACACGACAGTCCTCAGGTTAGTAGGAATGTAGCAGGAAAAATGTGTAGATATGCAGACAGGCAGGTAATGAAGGGTTCAGGTACAGGTTCTAGGTTCCAGGTACAAGGTCCCCTCTGCTGGATGGATGGAAAATGGCATGTGCAGGGAATTCCTAGGAAATGTTTGAAGCCGGGGGGAAACAGGAATGTGGATGAAAGAGAGGCAGAGGATGTTATAACTACATTTAACGCATTTAGATATTGATTCATGCTGCTAAAGGAGTTTCTTGAAGCTTAAATACGAGTGCGTCATTGTTTGGTAGATGATCACATGAGAGATATTTTCCTCCCATCGTGTCGAATGCTGATTCATGTCTATTGATACTGATCCTGTTTCAGTTCTGACTAAATGGTGATTGTCAGTAGGTCGCTACCCAACTAAATTGGACACAAACTCATCGTACGCACATGCTGTCAAATAACAGAACCTTTGAACTCCTGACAGCTTGGTGTCCAGGCCTCATTACAGAAACTGAGATCTTCTCCTTCCTCAGTTCAGGAGGACATTTAGGATTGTTGGTATTATAGAAACAAAATGTCCTAACAAAATCTATTTTGGGATTACGGAACCGTTAGAAAGTTAGAAATTAGTTAGAAATCCTAAATTTGGATAAAACCCTGTTTTGACAAAACATGGCAACTTAGATACAGAACACAAACACTGACACATAACAACTGTATGATGAAGCTTTACATGTCTTTCACCATGTAGTAATCAAACCATGTAGTAATCAACTGCCAGAAAGGTTCATTTTGAATTTTATCGCCGTGCTATATCTGACACAATTTGTGCCTCCCACTCCTTGTGGCTACAGTTGATGAGCTTTGAGGAGCCCACCGGTACAATCTGATCAAAGATGACAGGACAGGACGGGTGCTGATTGAAGAATCCCATTTACAGATATACAGTAGTTAGTATATCTGTACGTTAACATAAGATGGGAGGTCTGAGATAAGACAGGATACAGTCCTAACTTTTGGAATTGCTTCTGTAATAAGGAGACAGGATTTTATCCATCTTTGAAGCTCAAGTTAAAATAGGACAAGCGGTTAGGATATGTTTCTGTAATGAAGTCCTAGCCCGGTCTGGATCAAACAATACAAATCTACTGACATCTCATTCACATTATGTCACAGCAGATGCTATGCCTTTATAACAAGTCATATTCTTTGGATGATATTGTATCTTGGTCTAATGTTTATATGTGCTTTATAAATGTATTAGAAAAGATGTGTGCTTGTAGACTGGCTGTACTGGAACCAAATTAAATGGAAACCAGTTAAGTCATGAGCAGAATATGATATTCTGGCCCTATTCCAATCCAATACACTAATTCTAAGCAGCTTTTATGTATGTGTCATGTCCACACTGGGCAGTGGATAATGAAGTACACTCAACCAAGTCATTATGCTGACTTGATTTTTGAATGCACACTATTGGCCCCACAATACATTGCACGATGGAAACGCAGGAGCTTCGGTACAGATGCGACAACTGAATTATAGAGACAGAATGAGGAACAAAACAAATGATGGTGAAATGACAGAAGTGAATGAAACGTAAATGAGGTGATATCTTAAGTGATATCAAGTGAAAGATGCAGCTTGGTGAATTTTGTTTTCTGTTTTTGTAATACCTCCAAATATTGTGACAATCAGTGGGCATAACATATTGCATGCAAGCGTATGGATGAGTCAAACGGCTCGAACGATATATAGTTTGTGTGCGCCTCGCTCTTCCTCTCCTCCTCCTCAATACCAACACTATCTGCCAGCCACTTCAGCTGTAATCATCCTCACAATAAAGTATTCAGGAAGCCCTGAAATCTAACTCTTCTCCACATCCCCACCCCTGCTATTATCCCTTTAAAGCGCTCTCCCCCTGCACCAGCTCTCACCCTGCTTCCCGCCTCCCCCAAAACTCTCCAGTGCAACCAAATAACCTCTTTAAAATCATCACAACATCTCGTTCCAGCTCTCCCTCGCTCCCCCCTGCAGCCTTGGACTGAAAAACTTCAGCCTTTGTTCATTTAAAAATTTCAAGAGTGCTGCTTCACCCGTGATGTATCGCCGCGCTCACCCCCACAGAGCCGGCTTAATGTGCACTTAGTATGCGGGCCAGGCCCTCATTAAAATGCAAAGTGTGTTCTGGGAAAAAAAAAAAAGAAGGTTGCTGCGCAGTAAACATGGAACTGTGATTTGCTCCGACGAGGGCCGAGCAAAACGGAGCCAGACGCTTCCTCCCTTTCTGTCTGTACAGTTACGGCTCAATCGTGGAGAACTCAGCAGAGCGTCTCAGGACCCGATCTGAAGCGAAGCAGAACACAACACAACACGACGGGGCTGGCTTTTGAATTATGCAACTTGGAACAGAGAAGCATTGTTACACTTTTAGCCACGGATAATCCCTCTGTCCCTCTCTCTCATGTAACTCTCTGCCCAGCCTCTCTCTCTCTCTCTCTCTTTGTTTTTTACATATTTACAGAGTGCAATCCTCTCTCCGCTGGTCCCACACTGTTAAATATGCAGTGGAATGCTGGTGTGTCGAGTGCACTCATCCACAACGTGCACCGGTCCTAAATGTGACACTAATAGAGAGAGAGAGCGGACCATTTAGTGAACACAAAGCATTTGCTTTGGTGATTTATTAAAACTCCACAATGGGATGCTCTTCATTCAGTGTCTGGCAGCGCATGAGATTCCACCTTTGTCTTTTTTCTGTCCGGGTTGTTTGTTCTATGGTGGCCCACAGAGCTCAACACACTGCAATTGAAAGAAAATGGCTGGCAGTAATCAAACTGTTCTTCATGCATAGACTCCAACCTATCCAACCTAAGTAGTGTGTGTGTGTATCATAGCCTGATGGATGATGGATGGACAGATAGATAGATGGACAGACGGACAGACAGATAGATAGATAGATCACAATTAGAACAAAATACAGCTTTGCATTATCAGTTAGACATTAATGTCAACATATGCAATGTAGGCTCAGTCGTAACAACCTACAAACAAAAAAGAAGTTTCCAGAACACACTAATAAAATAAAACTAATAAGCTGGCATAGACAAGATCTCCACAAATACTGGGGTCAAAATAAATTAAAATCATCATGGCTAAGCTTTAAATAAATATGTAAACTAATTAAAACTTAAACAAAGTGACATAACTCGTGACTTCAAAATCACTTTTAACGGCTGCTTGTATTTTGTCCATTTTCTTCAGCCGCTGTGGCGTTGAGCTCTCTCTACCACTGCACCTTTCTTCATAGAAACTCCTACGCTTTAACCGAGAGTGAAACAATATTGTTTCTTTTTCTTCTTTTGTCTTTTAATATATGTTCTCTGATAACCTTCCACTGAAGAAATCAATTGGGGCTCATTACATTCTTATAAAGGCACATTAGATCGAGTGAGAAATTAGATCGAGACCTGAAATTACACAGCAGCACGGTGTTGGGGAGAGTGTTCCATGCCAACACATGAATACATATTGCAAGACAGATCAATTTGATCTATAGCAGGCCGAGGTTTGATGTTCCTACTGTTTGAGAGCACAGTGATCTCACACAGCCGCACGCCTCCTGATGTTTTATACACAATACATGAAACAACGTATAAAGCATCCATGTAGCCCTGAAGAAATTAGCTCAATAGTGGTCTGAAATGACGATGGAAGGCACAATGTAAGGACATGTGGGACAAACAAAAAGCCTTTCTGATAGCTCACATCAGAACAAATAGTGAAATATTGCCCCTTTATCCTTTCTTTTTCCCGGCAAATGGTGTGTGACGTCTGGTGTGTAGACACTGTGCCTGCTCATGCAAAATAAATTCATGCATATTTAAGAGGGATGCAAATGAGAGTGCATGATGAACAGGGCTTTTAGCTTGAAATTTAATTACAAGTGTAGTCCCCTTTGCAAATGAGTTTACTTTTCCTCTCAGTCTGTCTCTTTCTATTTTTCCTTTTTGCTCCCTTTCACTTTCCATGTCCCCTGCAACCCATTATGCGAGTCCATGTCATGAATTCAAAATCTCTGGTGTGACAGCTCGAGAAGGAGAAAAAGAATCCTACCATTCCAAACACCCATCTCATATTTTATACAACAAAGTGTTTGTTGTTTACAGGGAAAGATAGAGGAACATACAGGGGCTCTCTGTGTCCTTTCATTCTCCTGCTTTTGCTTCTAATATTTCCAAGAACTCAAACTGGAGGTTTTTATTCCTTGGTGGTGTGACTCACCTTGGCCCAGAGACAGGGAGGACAGCGTGTCAACCGCTTCCATTGATTGTCTTTCCTGGGGTTTGTTGGGTGTGAGCTCCCCCCCCCCCCCCCCCCCCCTGATGTGGCCTGGTTTCTCAACAACCCTTATAGTATGTGACTGCTCATTACCACGTTCTGACCAGAGCTAATGCAGGAGACTTGACCCCTGAGGCGAGGTCAAGGACTCTCCATTGTCCACCAAGTGTTTTTAGCTCCTCTTCTCATTCCTCTTTTCATTAACTCCCACGTCTGTGTCCTCCTGGTTCTCTGCAACTTCAGGGCGTCCTCTCCCCCATAGAAGTGTTATTTACAGGTCTGTGCTGCCAGAGATAGTGACGAAATTGAATCCTTTGAAAGCCGGGTCCTCTGCGGTATTAATTTCACGTTAAAACAATATAACTCGAATGCCGAGTCGTGATAAAAGTGAACATGATCCATTTAGGGCCCAGTCAATTTACATCCGATGGCTACTTAATGGGATTCGATGGCCAGTAAGAGCCTTCGGGGGACATTACAGCACAAAGTGACCCTCTAACTCTCTCTGTGGGAAGAGCTTGTTTGAAATCTTATGATGGTGCTTTAGGTCTTCTCTGTGCATCTTCTCCACAGTGTTGGCTCATTGAGAGGAGCCTCGTAAATATCCCTTAATCTCATTCCCGCTTGAAAAGGGCAGGGAGACAGCTCTCCGGCCCCGGTGAGAAATCTCCCCCAAGTGGATACGAGTGAGGGGCTCTGTATGGTGCAGGGTGGGATCGGGTAGTGAAGGGCAATCAATACAAAAATCATAAAGTACTTCCAGTGGTTTGATGACTGGACATGTTTGGTAGTGGTCACCATTCATAGTATTAAACCACAGCATTTTTCATATATCTAGCATGTCAAAAACACATCTTCCAGCTTTTCAAACTGCACAATCTTCTGATGTCACAACACTTCTCAACTCCTCGGTTTGGAATTGATTCTCAATCACGTTCACACCTTGTTTGGGCCGGTTGACCCCTGGAGGCGTTTACCTCCTGGGTATGGTTTGGTACTCTGGTCCGCTCTGAAGGGTTGGTCTTGGACCGCTTTCAAGTGAACCATGGAGCGGTTTATTTCCAGAGGTGGACGGAGTAGCCATAAACTGTCCTCAAGTAAAAGTACTGATACTTTACAAAAAAAAGAAGACATCAAAATAACTATATGAGTTTAATGTTTATTTACTGAAAAAATGTGTAGCGAGTAACTTAGAGTTTGGTATAATATATATATCATCATCATTAATGTCAGAACACTACCAAGTCTTCTATTTGGTGTTATGGATTTATTTTACACCTGTATTTATTTGTGAAGAAATGCAGAGTCATCATCTCCTGATTAAATAACCTGCCACATATACACCAGACAGTATTCACAGTCTGCATCTCTCTAGTGTGATCACTAATTATTACATTTATGCATTATTTTATATTTGTATAATACTATATCACAACACTTCCTGTTTTTGTTTCAAAATAAAAGCTAGCGTCTTTCTGTGGACAGAACTCCTTCATTCATTAACACGAGGCTTTTATTCTGAAATATTTGCAGGACTGGGTTGTGGTCTTACACGGCTCCATAAATGAATAGAGTACCACCAGCCAGTGTAGCAGGAAGCTCCAGGAAGTTCCAGAGGTCTGATGGCCGACGCCGGGGCTCCGGCAAGTAGTGAGTTGCAGTAGTCCAGGCGGGAGATGACAAGAGCCTGGATTATCACCTGCGCCGTCTCATCAGTGAGGAAGGGGCGAATCCTCCTACATGAGTAACATTTACAACTTAAAGCTTCATGCACACTCTTATCACAATGTAGGAAAGCACGTCAAACGCATTGAAGCAACTGTATCACCATTAATCAAACAACATTTCAACATGATTTTTGTTTCATATTCCGGAGCTTTTTGAGTTTTGTCTTTGTGAACGCAAACAGGACCAGTTAGAAAATGATAACAATGTGTCGTCTCCGGGTTGGTTCACTTCAGGAGCCGGACCTTTAGGTGTGAATCCGCCCCTATAGGTTTTCAAATTGGTCTGGTTCCAGTCCATCTCAAGTAGTTTTTATGTCTTGAGTTCAGCCCTGAGTGAACCACATGTGCTTTGGACACTAATACATTACTTGGTCTTTTAGCTTCACTAGATCGCCTCAGACAGCCTGACTACATCCCCCAAGCTTCACTTCTGCAAAAGAATGTAAATCTTGAAAAGAAAAACAGAATCAGAATCAGAACTGTTTATTGCCATGGTATGGTAAACATACAAGGAATTTGACATGATGGGAGGTGCATAACATTTAACAATCAACAACAATCAACAAAGTGCAAAGCAGAAACATATTAAAATTTACAGAAAAATATAAAATAAAGTAAATGTAAAATAAAGTGAAATATAAAATAAAGTGCACAAACGAACAGAAAACAGGTCTATAAACAAGTGAGATGTAAGTGTAATGTAAAAGTGTCGAGTGTACTTAAATAAGAACCTAGGAGGGGAGTGACTGGTAGGAAATTGTCCTGGGGATGACAGTCAGTGGGGGACCTGGGCTCTGTTAATGAGCCTGACTGCAGATGGGAAGAAACTGTGTCGTGAGGTCTTGGTCCTGATGGACCTCAGCCTCCTGCCAGATGGAAGGGGCATGAACAGTTTTTGTCCAGGGTGAGAGGGGTCGGCTACAATCTTTCTTGCTTGCGTCAGGGTCCTTGAAGCGAACAGGTCTTGGAGGAACAGAAGATTGCAGCCAATCACCCTCTCTGCAGAGCGAATGATGCGCTGCAGCCTGCCCTTGTCCTTGGCAGTGGCTGCAGCGTACCAGACCGTGATGGAGGAGCAGAGGATGGACTCAATGATGGCTGTGTAGAAGTGCACCATCATTGTCTTTGGCAGGTTGAATTTCTTCAGCTGCCTCAGGAAGTGTATCCTCTGCTGAGCCGCTGATGTTCAGCTCCCACTTGAGGTCCTGGGTTATGATGGAGCCCAGGAAGCGGAAGGGAACCGGTGCTGATGGTCCGAGAGGCTGAGACGTGTTTAAGGATAAGGATAAGGATGTTTATTGTCATTGTAAAAACATACAATGAAATTAAGTTGACGACTCATCAGTCAGTACAGCAGCAACAGTTAAAAAGTGTATAAAAACATTAAGACAAGACGATTTAAAACAAGACATTGAATAAATATATACAAGATAAAGCACAGGCATCAATGGCTTCAGAGTTTTCCCAGTTTGACGTGCTGCTTCCTGTCAGACAGGAAGTCTGTGATCCACTTGCAGGTGGAGTCGGGCACCTGCAGCTGGGAGAGCTTGTTATGCAGCAGAGATGGGATGATCGTGTTAAAGGCAGAGCTGAAGTCCACAAACAGGATCCTGGCGTAGGTTCCTGCATGGGGAGTCCAGATGCTGGAGGATGAAGTGAAGAGCCAAGTTGATTGCGTCGTCTACAGACCTGTTGGCTCTGTAGGCGAACTGCAGGGGGTCCAGGAGTGGGTCAGTGAGGGTTTTATGGTAGCACAGGACCAGGCGTTCAAAAGACTTCATGACCACAGAGGTCAGGGCGACGGGCCTGCAGTCCTGTAATCCTTGTTTTTTTGGGGACAGGGATGATGGTGGAGGCCTTGAAGCAGGCTGGTACGTGGCATGTCTCCAGTGAGGTGTTGAAGATGTCTGTAAACACCGGAGACAGCTGATCAGCACAATGCTTCAGGGTGGAGGGGGAGACAGTGTCTGAGCCGGCTGCTTTGCTTTCTAAGAAAACCAAACATGATTTAAGTAGTAGCTCATTCAAAATACAGAGGTGTACAGCATTTTTTTGTTTCTTTATTTGTTACACTATACCATTAGTATGTAAAGCACAATCACCATTTTTTCATGATAATTTGTTTTCATTTATTTAGAAAATGCAGGATATCTTCTTAATCCAAATGTATGTCATTGTGTTAACATTGTGATTCTACACCTCTCCCTTCACAGCCTGCTGAACTGATTACATGATTACAGTAGCTACATATCAATTAGAGCATTATTTCTGCAACTGCATTATTTGATACACCCAGTCCAGCAAAAATGTTTCTTTTTCTTTTGTCCAATATGTCACCTCAGCCAACAGGTGCACACTTTCAGTGTGACTTATGAGAATCCGGTCATCCATCAAATAGGTTCTGATTCTGGTAAAAATTAGAGAGAGTGATGTCACCTCACAAAATGTTCTAGTCTCCATAGATAAAAGAGGTCACAAAAAAAATAAAAAATAAACACGATTGATGGTCTGGTATTATCTATGCAACCTTCCCCCATAGGCCTGAGAATACAAGCATACAGTTGACATATGATTTAATAAAACTCCTCAAATGGACTGATGACATTTGCATAGGAGCGTGACAAATAACAGTTGTAACACCTTTTTCAACTAAAGGTTTGAATACATTTGTGCAGGCAGAGGATCGATGACCAGGATCCTTTTGACCCAGAGCATGAAAACGTAGACATAGTTTTTATTACCGAATCAAATAATCATTATACAAACTAGAATGCGTTCTCATTTTAAGAAGATGATCCGTAAAGTTCTGTAACAAGATATTATTCTCATTGTCATCATATGTTAATTGTGAGAGCTACTTCTTCTGATGGAGGAATGTTTTTATTTGGACTGGATACTTATCTGATCCTGACAGCACCAGACGTTCTCCTCTTATTTGAGAGGTCCATATGTAATTATAAAAAGGCTACACAAAATGTATCATTGTATTAGTTGTATTTCATCGTTTATTCAGTTCCCCTCTATTGCTATAATTTAATCTTACGCAGAAGACAAACTTCCCTGGTCATGTAGCCAAATATTAAATCTATTTTGTTTCACAATAACCCAAAACATCCATCTCATCCAACACACTTGTTCTCCTGTCTCCGTGTGATCTCCAAACACCCCGGCACCACACACACACACACACACACACTCTCCAACTGGGTCAAGTAGAACTCTAGAGCTCTCAGCTGGCCACCAAAACACAAATGTCCACTTTTTCAAACGCTCACCCACATATGTCACCTCTCCTACACTTCCTTCATCTAATGCTCCCACTCAACCAATCAGACATCCCCATTCACTTCTTCATCTCTCTCTCAAATTGAAATGGCCTATGACACAATGTAAAAATGACAATAAAGAACAAGAGACACAGTTTTCTGTTAAAGTGGTATACCCCTTGTGAGTATCAAGATTGCATTGAAGCCAATCAGTCCATGAGCACATTACTCACCATGAAGGGCGCTTGTGCTGGTAGAATTTGGTCACTGCTGTCTGGGAGACTCACCATCACCCCCACCCAAACATCAGACGGCAGTGGTTCACCATTGACAGCCGGCACACTGAAAGCCTTTCGTCCTATAAGTTCAGCCAATGGCTGTCATCTGTGGACAATAAGGCAAGTCTTTAGCCCCTGGTGGTCTAGATGACTCACTTGATCAACGATTTTCCAATAGAAAAATATGTTTTTCCCCATTTTGGACATGTCAGGGACAGCGTTTCCGCTCATTACATTGCATTGTGTCTATTGAAACATAAACTATCAATGTAGATTAATTTAGTTTTAAAGCAATCCTTGGATAAGTTTCGGCAACACGACTTGGTTAGGCTTAGGAAAAGATTGTGGTTTGTGTTAAGCGCATGTATGTTAGGTAAAAAGTGTCCTCATTTTACCTAACTTATGTCGGCAGTATTATTTCAATACATAAGTCACAGAACAGAAGTAAGGTCAAATAAGGTAACGTTGACCTGGTTTCACACAAGACAAGAACAGTGGACTCCAGACCCAACCATTCCCCTCGACCTCCTTCTCACTCGTTATACGTTGTCAGTTGTGCTGACCTAATAATGACGCAGGTGGCTTTACATTGGAGTTAGTTGTAAGGGTGTCTCGGATGCTAAAGGGTGCCTCAGTCCGGCGGTATCAGAAGCCGAGGGGCACTGACCAAATGTATTTGATAAGTCGGAAGTGAGAACGGGTTGAATAAACAGTCCACTGCAAAGTAAATGTAGCACTTGATGTTATATTTCCTCCAAACAAGCTGGTCAACTCTTTTTAATGAGCCTCAGTCTCTTTGTTTGTGAGTGGGGGAGTCACTTTTCAACACACTTAGGGCAGCCACATTGCTTTGCTGTGTGTTTGGGCTTTGGCTTGATGGCTGTCAGAGATTCCACTACTTTAGTCAGAGCATCAGCCTTTGCACTCACTGCTTCTATGACTTTGTTTGTATTCTTTGCTTTGCAGTCTGATAGTTTTTCATCATATTGATCAGATTCCAGTTGAGCACTGTGAGCATCTGTTACACTTTGGCGAGAACAATGTCCCTGTCGTTGTCACTCACTCACTCACTCTCTCTCACTAGATACTTTGTTCACGTCTTATCAAGGCTTCATCGGAAACCGTGTAATAAGACAGGAGAGGCTTGACTACATTGCAAATGTACTGTACTTGGGGAGGATGCCCTGATGGATGCCGCACAGAAACATATTCTAGATTCTGCCCATGCTCAATGTGCATGTTGCCATGACTGAATGCAGACATTACTTTCTGTTTCAGTCCTGTCATCCTGTAAAGGAACTGTTGGGGACTCATGTTCATGTCGCTTAGTGCTCATCAACTCGTGAAATAACACGCTGCTCAGGTTTGAACACATGAAGCTTTTTTAGCTTTTAAGTTGTTAAGTCGTCTTCGTTAATCAACATGTCCTCAAACAGTCCTGATATGATTATGCGGAGCAGACTTTCGGATGATGTCATCCTCTGCATGGTTGCCTTGAATCCCTTTTCGGTCTGCTTGCACAGTTCATGATAGCTGATGTCTGATGTACTATCCGCAACCGGACCCACTTGAATGTTCAGTTCTCTGCTCTACAGTGTGTTGGCTCTGTTACTCTACTCACTGTTCTATAGACTGATGACTGTGTAGCAGTGAAGGTAAGGCTGAGTTGGGCTACTGGTAATTTCTTATTTTCAGCTAATTTCCTCCCCAAAGCCTCATAGTCAATTAGCTTTTCATACTGAACTGCTTATGGGTCAGCATAATCAATGTGTCAGCAATAGCACTCTCTGTGCTACCCTGCTGCTATGGTAGGTGTGGATATTGAGGTCCATGCAACAACCTCATTCTCTGATCCTGAAATCTTTGGTAGACCCTAACACCCACTGATAATGCACTTCCAACATTTTTCTCAGCTCTTACTTCATTAAGGTCCCTTTCTAGGGTGCAGTTTTGGGCTGACATGGTAAAACATGGTAAAAATGTTGGTCATCAACAGCCAATTTGAATCTTTTTCAACAAAAAACAGAGTCAGAAATTTTGTAAATAGTAAATGGACTGTACTTGTATATCGCTTTTCTAGTCTTCCGACCACTCAAAGCTCGTTAATGTCATTATTCACCCTTTCACACCCATTCATACACTGATGGAAGAGGCTACCATGCAAGGTACCACCTTAGCATCAGGACTATCTATCATCCACACACTGTAGGCACAGCTACAGGAGCAACTTGGGGTTTTGCCTTGGGTTTTGCCTTGGGTCTTGCCCAAGGACACATCGACATGGACTCGTGGAGCTGGCGATCAAACCGCCGATTCTGCTCTACCACTGAACCACAGTCACCCCAATGTGGGGCAGCAGTCACATTTGAATGTGACTGAAAACAAACGCCCATTGTTCTGAATGCCCAGAATACTGTGCCAAACGTCATTAGACCTTCCTGGTGACCTTGCCTCTGATTGGCTTACCCTAATATTCTTACCATAACCTATCTCACTCTCATGCCTAAACCTATACAAAGAAGGCAACGACTATTAGCCAATCACAGGCAGAGTAGGGCGTGTCGTGTGTTAGATAGGCCATGCCTTTACCATAGTAGGAAAACAAACCCAGAAAGTTCTGATGAAGTCATTCTGCAGGGAAAGTATTTCGTTTCGGAACAATTGGCCTTCAGAATAATGGGAGTTTGCTTTCAGATAACAAATGGGCTTTTGGTCCAGTGGGACTCTTGGGGTTCCATAAAAAGGGGCCAATGGAATAATGGACAGTTCCCGACCCGGATGTCATCATAAAGCTACCATTAGAGAAGAACTGGATAACTTGTGGCTGCCTGTCAGATCTATTCTAGTGTAGTTGGTAAGAGATGTATTTTTCTAAATTTACAACTAACTACTTTATACACACCCACCTGAAGACACAGTCTAGACTGTTGATGTGTCTCTACCAACTTTCTAACCAAACTAACATCCTGGCATACAAATACTGACTTCCAAACTGCCTTTCTCTAATCCCCGGTTGCCTGTAAATGATTTACATTAATAAATCAATCAGTAGAGAAATTCACAGTAGATGTATTAATCAGCTACTGCTATGGTATTCTACACAGAAAATCAAGTCAAATTTCTCAAAGGGAAATTCAGACATTCAGACTGATTAAATCTGCATCTCTATAGCCGCTTTACTGTTTGACTGCCAAGGAGATCAAATTAAACAAACGTGTCTATTTGCTGCTGGTTGATTGTGTACAGGGTTTCTCCTTATTGAGCTAGGTGGATCATTATGTGCTGTGGTGAGATAGGAACTCTATTATGCAACTCGTGGCGCACCTCATTTATCACTCAATGCACTAGAATATTTATACAAAAAGCATTTAATTTAATAATGAAAAGCCTTTCAGCTGCAAATTAAACAGTGCTCCATCTTTAAAAAGCATTTGGCTTGCTTGTTTAATTTATTAAACAACATTTGACCCAGACTCTCAGCATCTCAGTGTTTAACACCCAGGCAAATATTGACAAAGTGGAGCTGGATAAATCTCAAACTCCTGAGTCTTCCCAAACAAACCCATTCCAGTTGGTTTACACAGAAAAATGTCATTTGGCTGATTTGTACTAAACCTCATCAAACTGTTTAACCTACTGCGACCCAATAATGCTCTTCTCCATAGTCATTAACGCTGTATTACCTCAGTGGAACGTGGCTCCTCCTCATCATCATGCAGCAGCTCTATCATGTCGTTTGTCTGGGCTCCATTAAATGCAGTGCCAAAGTGCACGCGTCGTCTTGCATGTCATTTGTCTTAAACTCATTTACTCTAACCAGTCTCATTTCTGCTCCCCCTCCTCCTCACCCACACATCTTAATATCGTTAAGTCCTAATTAATATTGCTGCTTAATTAAACACTCATATTTAAGGAATGTAGCAGGAGGTGGAGGAGGGAGGAAGCACTCATTCGTACTATTTATTGTCTTGGTCATTAGCTTCTTACTAACTGTCACTGCAACTGGCTGTGATGAACCTTTGTTAATGTGGAGCCTCTCATTGTTTACAGTGAAAAAAGGTCCACTGAATTGTATGATGTGTAGCATGTCTGAACAAACCTAACCGCCCCAAAGGTGAATGGAAGACGTTTATTGCAGGGTTTTACAGTTAGGGTTTTCCATTATCACAGGTTATCTGCAGATGTACTGTGGTACAATACATGGTCAAAAGTCTGTGGCGAGCCGGAAAATCCAACCATATATGATTGTTGAATATGCCATTTAAGATCTATGGGCATTCAGAAGGGTGTACTGTCCCGTCTTTTACTTCATTAGCATGAGTTTCTGACTCAAACAGTGCCTTACTGTCCTGCTGCCATAATCCAGATGACAGAAGCTCTGAGTTGAAAAAAGAACTTGTTCTCACTCCCAACACGTCAAATGCTAACGTTTGGTCAGCGGGCCTCTGCATCTGATACCGACACACAGAGGCACCCTTTAGTGTCTGTATAAGACGCAACAGGCTTTTAACTAACTCCTATGTAAACCCCTCCGGGTCATTATTCGACACATAGTATAGTGCATAGTATAGGAGTGAGGGAAACAGGACTTTCACCCAGGAGACCGTGGAAACAAGTCGACATTGACTTATTTTACCTTTTTTTTTTCTTACGTAACTTATGTACTTTCCTGGCGCCACATACAGAACAAAGGTACTTATCTGAGTATGGAGCTCTTAGCTCCTGTCAATTGCAAACATTTTGTCTTTTTGTAGTGTAGAACAAGATTTAAATGAATAAAATAGGTCTGAAGGTCATTCAAAGCTGACTGTAACCTGGAGAAGGTCTGGTTTGTTTGTGCAAAAGTCATGGCACTAATAGGTGATTGAGCCCAGCCGCAATGGCTCACAAGCTGCACCTGCTAGACAATGAGACAACACGTAACAGGGAACTTGAAACCATCTGCAAAAACTTTTTGAACTCTACCAGCATGATATGATCAGAACCATTTGAAAGTTGAATCACCAAAACTAATGGACAGCAGTTTATTTACGGATTAATGTGATCAAGAGCATTGAAATGTCTGAAATGTCTGGACGGATGTACAAATAGTGCAGCACTGACTTCATGAAGTCAGAATCATGCCATCCACAACGGCAGTTGTATTATGAGCAGGTCTATGTCCTCACTGCTGTGCCTCAGATATACAGGCAGGAAGTTATTTAGACATGCGATAAGTGATGGACATATCTTTTTAAACATTCAACCATTATTATGGAAAGCATTCCAGCGTAATTTGAAAAGCTCAAAAATAGTGAGGACATGAAGTACACCTTCAAAGACAAGGGCTAGTATTTCTTAGAATTAGATTTTTTACAAATATAATCATTTCTCTTTAGAGTAATACAGTATTTAGATCATTTAGTCCTGTATTTTAATCACCATCAACACTCAACAGAGCAAGCTAAGGTTATCTGTGAGATCAGCACTTTAAGCTCCGCTTATTGTTTTATCATAGTCCATAACTCTGCATAATGTGTCCCTGTGACCTTTAAATAAAGAGCTTATGGAATCAGAAATGGCATAAATGTTGATAATGTCTCATTCAGATGATGTTTCTTCCAAACATTACACTGTAATTATGGCTGGTAATCAGTATTGATATCCTGGTGTGGCTGTGCACGCTGGGCCAGTAGTAATGCAATTTGATTCCAGACGGAAGAGAAGGACAATCAAATCACAGGACTGGAACAGGATGCCCAGGGAGCTAACCAGGGAGAGCCAAAGAGGACACCTGAGCTCTCCAGGATGGCTGTTCACTGGGAAAAATAGATGCTGCTGTAAGGACCAGTGTTTGGCATCTTGTGTCTAAGTTTAGAAATGACAAACAGTCAAAACCCTTTTATGCATACTTGGCCCATAAAGCTAGTTCTGATTCTAACTTACTATAAAAATAATACAACATGTATACTTAACATTGTTGTATGAAAAATTCCATCATTAAAATCAACCTCAACATTCATATCCATCTATTGCATTGCAGTATTCAAATCAACCTTAACATTGTGGTCGTGCTGACTTTTCAAATGAATCTGCACTTATAAGTGCATTGCGACACAATAAAAATTGAAATGAACAAAAATACAGTAAGCAGACATGTGTGACAGACCACCCAACTAGTTAAGTTACAAGTGTATTTATATACTTTACAAAGGATGAATAAAAACCAATGGATACTGCCTGCAGTACGATTAAAAAGTTAAAAGGGTAAATACAGCTTTGTTTTTCTAGTCCCTGTGGTTTTTCTTGAGATGAATTTAGGGTGCTAGATGACAATTTACAGTACAGTTATGTCCCAAATGTAAGAATTGCAAGTGTGCCAATACAACTGAAAAACAAATATATTACTTGAGAGCAGACTGGATATTTTTAACTGGACGATGGTTAGTTAGTGAACTAAACTTTGAGGAGATAGACCCGTTGTTCTTGTGGTGACCAAGCCACTAGGAAGAGCACGGGGCTTTGAAGCAAAGTTAACATAATGGCCTAACGGTGGAATGTCTGTCCCGTGAGGACACAGGGACCAAAAAGACCTTTTCCCATAGACTGGGAAAGAGACGCCTGTAAGTCAGTGGATCATTTTGTTGTTAGGCGAATCAATAGGTCCTACAGTTTGAGAACTGTGAAACAGAGTACTGAATGCTTCAACACTTTGTAACATTTTCAATTAGTAGCTTTAAAAGATGCAAACATTCTAAAATATTTGAGCTATCTCATTTAATTAAGTGCAAAACATACAATGACTACTTTAAAACTGATGCACTTGCATGAGATGAGCCATTCGTGTTCAGGGTTACATGGTGTGTCGTAAGAGCTTCTTAAAACATGCACAAGTGAGGAACACTGTCCTCCACCATTGATCATGAGGATCTTTGGATGACTTGGTACAGTATACACCCCGGTCCCTTTGGATAGTCTTTGTCGAGAGCAAAAAGAAGACTAACCACCACCGTTGTGTACCTAGGTATACATTCCTCCGCAAAGAATGTTCATGAGGACCTTCTGAATAACTTTGAATGTGTATCTCATTTCCTTTGGATATTCTATGTGAAGGGCAAAAAGCAAACCCATCAGCATGGCCATGGCGCCTGGTAAGTCCTTCAAATCAGATGACTGCAAAAAAATAGCGTTTACCATCTTTTTAGTTTGCTCTAGCAGTTTGTATGATGGCATCTACAAGGGAACCTGAAAGTCTAGGTTTCAATGTCATATTTTAAGTAAAAATTGTTCAGAAAAGAAATCTTTTCTGTAATTTCTATTAATTCTAGTTGACAATTACTTAAATGTATCCTACATTTATATATATTATACATATGAATTCATAAAACAACAGGCATACTGTTGCCTTTACCACTGTTATTAGTTTTGGTAGTTTTTTTAAGAATAAAGTAAACATGTCAGACTTTCCAAAATAAAGTAAGAAGCAAAGAGTATGCTTTTTATTAGTGCTGAACATTTTGAATTGCATATAAAACAATGAAATGTAACATTTGTCACCAAGACAGAAGTTTATGAAAAATCTCATTTGAGGAACTAATTAAAATTTTTTTTAAAAAAATAAAATAAAATTTACCTGCCGTTCAGCGAACAAGGCTGGCCGTCTTTCTTTGACTTGTGCCACAAGCGGTTGTTCTTCAACAATGTATTTTCTCCATAAAGAGAATGTGTTATTCACATGGACAGACCCTGGTACCTTCAGACAAGGATGCTTGTTGGTGAGAGCTTGGGCCACATGATCACTCTTCACGTGTTGGGTAGAGGTTGTGGGCATTTATAGCTTCTGCTAACTTATTTAAGATATCGGATTTCATGTCTTTTGATATGTCGAGAAGGGTCCCATCTTTATGGTAAGCTTAATTTCCTTGCCTCAGTTTTAACTCCACATCAAAAGAAAAGGCAGGAATGACAAATGGCTGAGGCAGCCGACGACTTTGGCTATACCACTGGGGCCCTCCTCAAGGGAAGATGAGGACAGGCTTGCTGTGTCTAGGGTTGAGTCTGTGTGGTATGATTCACAAGCATTGGTGTACACTTTCAAAGTTGCTCTGTCTTTAGGAAGCTGTGGCATGCTACTTAAATAGCACAATTCATTATCAAATTCAGGGTGTTGATACTAAACCCCCCCCGTGCTGCTACCTTGATGTGGTGGGGAGGCTTGCGTGCCTCAATGACCCTGTGAGCTATACCGACGGGGGCTTAGGTCCTTGGCAGGTTTAACCATGCCGGGCAGGTTACGGGTGAGGGGTCTTATAGAGTGGAAACCGGTCAATAGCAGGCTTATGAAGATCAGGCTAAAAGGAAAACAAATCAACACAACCATCATCCAGTGTTATGCTCCAACAAATGATAGTTGTGAAGAAGCAAAAGATGAGTTTTATGAGCAGTTACAAGCTGAGCTCAACAACACACCAGGACATGACATGAAGATAGTGATGGGGGATCTGAACGCAAAAGTCGGAAGTGACAACACCGGCTATGACAGGGCCATGGGAGGACAGGGCTGTGGCATCATGAATGAAAATGAGGAAAGATTAGTGGAATTTTGTGCCAGTTATGACCTTGTCATCGGAGGGACCTTATTTTCACACAAGGATATATACATACATTCACTTGGAATTCACCTAATGGGCGAGACAGGAACCAGATAGATCATCTGATGATAAATGGAACCTGGAGACGCTCACTGTTTGATGTCAGGGTAATGCGAGGAGCAGATGTTGCTAGTGATCATCACCTAGTGTTAGCAGTGCTGAAAGTAAAGTTAAGGAAAGCTGGTAGCAGAAAGATAGGAAGACAACAGTTTGCCACTGAAAAGTTACAAGATCCTAAAGTGAAAAACTCCTTCATAGTACAGCTAAATAATAGATTTCAAGCATTATCTGACCAAAGTGATATGCAACAGGATACAGACACAGATACAGATGAGATTAACACCAAATGGGAACAAGCAAAGCAAGCATATCTAGAAACCAGTAAAAAATGTCTGGGCTTCAAACAGAAGGATAGAAAGGAATGGATAACCGATGATACATGGCAAGCCATTGATATACGCAAGAGAGCAAAGAAGAAAGTCATGGAAGCAAAATCAGATAAAAGATAAAACTCAATATCGAGATGCAAACAAGGCTGTGAAGAGGAAGACGCGAGCTGACAAACGGGAATATATGGATGACCTTGAAAAACAAGCAGAAGAAGCAGCCAAAAAAGGTGAGCAAGGAAAGGTCTACAAGCTAACCAAGATTATTAGTGGCAAATACAGGGGGACATCTGATATACCAATAGAAGATAAACAGGGAAAGCTTCTTACAACGGAAGCAGACCAAGAAGCTAGATGGGCGGAGCATTTTAGCGAGGTGCTGAACAGGCCTCCACCAACAACACAGGCCAACATCCAAGATGCAAAAGCAGATTTGGACATCAGCATTGAACCACCAACCAAAGATGAAATTATAATCGCGATTAAATCCTTAAGAAACAGGAAAACCCCTGGCCCAGATAACCTCAATGCAGAGCTCTTCAAAGCAGACCCGATTCTGGCAGCAACAATTCTGCATATATTCTCTATATGGGAGAATAAGAAAATACCTAATGACTGGTCAGAGGGGATCATCATCAAATTATCAAAGAACGGTTCTCTAAGAAATTGTAACAACTGGCGTGGAATTACACTTCTGTCAATACCAAGTAAGATCATGGCAAAGATTATTATTAATCGAATAACAGATGCTGTAGACCAACATCTCCGAAAAGAACAGGCAGGTTTCAGAAAGGGTAGAAGTTGCAACGATCACATATTCACATTACGTAACATCATAGAGCAGTGCACAGAGTGGCAGAGGGAACTGTATATAAACTTTGTTGACTTTGAAAAAGCATTTGACTCCATTCATCGTGAAAGCCTTTGGCGTATATTGCGGCATTATGGGATCCCTGAAGATATGGTTCATGTGATCCAAAGTTTTTATACCAACTTCACATGTAGGGTTGGAAACAGCCTCCAAAAATTCCAAGTAAAAACAGGTGTGAGACAAGGATGTGTGATGTCAGCTTTGCTCTTCAATATTACTATTGACTGGGTAATGAGACAAACAACTGAAGACCAAAATAGAGGCATTCGATGGACACTTGAAGATCTAGACTATGCAGATGATTTCTCTCTTCTTTCACATACTCATCGACACATGCAGGAGAAAACATCCTGCCTCAGTGATTTTGGTCAGAAGATTGGCCTGAAGATCAACAAAAAGAAAACAGAAGTGATGACTCTGAACATTGCCAAGCCCTCACCAATTCAGGTTAACGGAGAAGATCTCCCTAGAACTGACGAGTTCACATATTTGGGCAGCACTGTCAGACACGATGGGGGCACAGATAAAGACATCAAGAATCGTCTTAATAAGGCAAGGAACGCTTTCAAAGTACTGAATAACATATGGAGGTCACAGTAGTACACCATCAAGACCAAACTTAAATTGTATCACAATTGTGTAGTTAATTCTATATATTTCACTTATTTCATATTGTTATATTTAATATTGATCACTATTTTTTTATTCTAACCATTAACTATATTTGCAGAAATGTATCAACCAGACAGCAATTGGAATGTCTAATCTATCAAGGCCATTTTATGAACATCACTTCATTACTGAACAATAAGGAACTCATAAAACGTACCGTTATTGTGAAGGACAAGACAGCAGTTGTGCCACTGCTTTGGTTAAGTTGCACGGGTGTCTGCAGAGGAGGTGTGCCCAGGTGATGCAGTTCAGGTGATGCTCGAAACTGTGAAAAATAAAACATTTTAACAAAATAAAAAAAAATAAAAATCTTCTACCTTAAACTTAAGCTAAAAAAAGATTACCTTAATGTACAAGAAATGCCTTTGGTGAAACCAGGAGTTTGATACTACCGTAACTTCCACTGTTGGTTTTCAAAGGTTCAGTGTCCAAGTAGTATGCCAACATAAGCTGGTGTCTGGAGGACACAGTCAATAGTGTTTTTGAAATTATTGACATCACAAACCACTTTCTTCCAAAAAAAAAAAAAAAAAAAAAAAACTATGTTTAGCTTTGAAACGTATTGTCTGAAAATCATCGAGTGGCCCAAAGCAGCAGATCAAATGAGGGTAGTGTTCCAGAAAATGGTGTTTAGGTTTGAGTTTCAGGCCAGGAAACACATCCTGTAAAAGTTTCCTGTGCTCAGTTATTTTGGCATCAAGGTAACACAAGCTTTCATCTGTAAAGGTGGAAGATGCCAAAAGCTCCACAATGTCTTTAAGTTACAGAATTACATGACTTACTTTGTACAGAACAACCCTGAATATCACTACGACTGGCCAAACAAAACCGACAACTTTTCAACAGTAAATTACCCCAGAAAACAAGTAAATAAATGTGCTTCCAAATGATACATACAACACTAACTCTAACACTGGTTCCCAACCTATTGGTTTTCAAGCAGTTGGAGATCTCTCAAAAGTGGTTCTACAATCCTCTCATATCCAAATGTCATCAATATATGAAGCTAAAGAAATACTTCTTCCCCAGACAGAAGTGGGCTCTCTTTGAAAAATGATCTGTCAAATGAAGTGTTGTAATGGCCAGTTGTGATTCGGTATTGGCTTGTTCTAAAACTTTATCAACAATATCACCCCTTTTGTAACCGGTTGTATATGGACCCAAATGCAACACACAAGATTGCAGGGATCTTTGGCTTTATTACAAACTTCCAGAAACAGCAGGCAGAGTTAATCAGAGTCAGGATCAGAAGGCTGGTGGGTTTACTGGGAGTCAGGCAAGGCGGGTAGAACAGGGGGCAGGCAGGGTCGGTGACAGGAGATCAGTCCGTGAGAGCGTGCTGGAGAGTCTGGCATGGAAGACTGAAGAACAATCTGGCAAATGTATGTCTGGGAGGCAGGAGTCTATATAGGGGCTTGATTACTGATCAGAGGCAGGTGAGTAAACATATTCAACTGGGTCTATGACACCACATTTTATTTTGAAATAGGACAACCTTTTTTGGTCTGACCCAAGACACCCACTCTGTGAAAGTGGACTGAGGCTGTGTAAGGCATCTGTTCATAAAGCTATAGTGTTTTTATCAAAGTTATAACTCTGCTGCCTTAGCCTTTTTTACTGTATACCTGTTTATTTCACCAATCAAAACACCAATGTCATGAATCTCACTTACAATTTCCTGAGCTGCTAATTATGAAACATGTAAGTCTGCTTGCGTTCGCAAAAGTAACGACGCAAGCCTTTCCTGAATTATTTCAGTGGTGTCATAGTGCTCTGGTTCATTATCTGAATTATTCTCAAGTAGCAAATTCAAATTATTGTCAGTGACGTCTGATTGCGATTCAGCTATTGCGCATTCAGACGATTCCTCAATTTCACGTTCTTGGACAGTAATCTTTGTCTTAAAGTCCAAGTAGAATGTGGGTGTTATGTGATGTAAAACTACAGTAAATGTTTGATTTGAAAGGACACTGACCAAAAGGACAGGTAAAAGTTGCCCTTTTCCTCAGGAGCTTCCCAACATTGGTAATATATTGCTTTAGGCCGACTGCCTCTTTAAAGTCACACAATAAGTAATCCGTTCTCTACACTGGCTCCCTGTAAGAGCCCGCATCCAGTTTAAGGCTCTGGTGCTAGCCTACAGGGCAGTGAAAGGAACAGCTCCTTCCTATCTCCAGGCCATGGTCAAGCCCTACACCCCGGCCCGACGGGGTGTAGGGCTGGAATGATTACCACTGGATCATTCACCAGCAGGCGCTATGTGCAAAAGTAACCGGCTTTAATCATGTGATGATACAAAAATATTACAGATGTGATACCTCTGACTTTCAAATGTTGAAACAGATTAACAGAAATAAAAGTTGCATGTTTAAATATGTATGTGTAGCTATACCATCATTGTTGTGGAAATCATTATTAATAATTATTGTGAGGAATAATTAACTGACATGTGATCAAACAGTCTCTTCACATATATTATTATTATTATTAAGGTGATCTGTGCAATTTTGTTATTCAGGAAGTTTGTATCAAATAAGTAGCCCTTCGTACTACTCGGTACCTTTGAAGTAGCTCTCAGTTTAAAAAAGGTTGGTGACCCCTGATCTATTGTATTCATACTAGCTTATTGCACTTATTGTTTTTATATTAGTTTGTGGCACTTATTGCATTCCTTTGTTTCTGCACTGTACGTTGGCTCTGGTTTATGCTCTTAGATGCTTGTTTGAGGAAAGGACATGCACTTATTACTTCTGGTGACTAGTTCTCTCGAAAACCGATGTTGAATACACTTATTGTAAGTCGCTTTGGATAAAAGCGTCTGCTAAATGACTGTAATGTAATGTAATGTAAGTATTTTAGTTGAAAGTCCACTACCCCCTTCTATGACCCCATGGTCTCTCAAGTCGACCTGCAGGGATTGTTTTAATCTGAAATAGTGGGCACAGTCTTAGTATCTGCAGGGTGACGGACTACTACGGCTACTTTGGTAATGTTCAATGATTCTTTTACGATTTCCACAGAAAAAAGTACAACATTTACAAGTCCACCTCATTCAACAAACGTCCATAACAAAAAAGAAATGGAGAGAAAAAGCTGCAGTTGTGATGAAGTAGACCTATGAGAAAAATATGAAAAGGAAAGACTCAGTTATGAATGCTATTACAATTATAATGTGTGGTTCTTAACCTTTTAACGAGAGCAACCCCATTAGAGGATAAACCCCATTAGAGGATAAAGTGATTCTGCTGGTTGGCTAACTTTTCAGGAAGGCTACACCAACACTGAAAGACAAGCTTCTTAGAGACAGGTTGATGCAATGCTATGCCATATTCTAATTACTATTCATCACAGTTTTTGTCTTTTCTTTTCTTCAAACAGTATTTTTCTTTGCTGTTATTTGATATGTATTACTTTAGTACCCTTCCCACAACCCCTTGTGATTCCTTTCCAACAACCTGCACTGACATAAACATAGTTGTCAATTCAGAATTTGTTGATGGCATATCTGAACATTTCATTGATACAGCTCACATGCCGTAAATTACTAGCTATTTAGGATTTACCATGCAGGGTCTAACAATAACGTTTTGTACACGTTATTTATTTTTTTGCCATGGTATACATGTCTTGAATAACTTCAAACAACTGTTGTCTGAAGTTTGCTGTTGATAGCTCGGAACAATAGTGTAGCCTAATCTTTATCTGCAACTGTGCAGAAATACCGGGTTCAAACGCAATGAATGAAAAAATGAAAAAGAGCGTTAATTCACGCTCCCACCCGACCACCTCTGTGATCAAGTTGACTTACAATACCAGTGTGTCACAACAAAAGCTTTCTATTGTCTTGATTAAGTAAGGTCAGCATAACGCATCAATTAATGTACATTTAATTTTGTGCACTGAAAAATTCAGCTCTCAGTTCAGGATACTGACCCTTAAGAGGAGTAGATGCATAAATTGGCCAGTTGTCCATCCCACTGGAGAAAAAACACTAACATCTGGCTTTCGACTTTAGTGGGAAAGATTACACTCGGCATTAATACCCGGTACAAATGTCTCTGCAGTAGTCACAGGTATTAAGAGGCTCCAGCTCCGATCAGCAGTGATGGAAACATGAGACCTGAGCGGACACGCTCATTTCAGCCCCTTACCCAGAGTGACGCCCGTTAAAATTAATATATAATAAATATTATCAACAGGGATTTGCACAGTTATTATAAGTCATTAATGTACAAAAAATACATTAATATGCTTTTCTTTAAGCCAGCCGACTCCAGTCAGACAGTAGTAGTTATATGTCTGGTCATCGAAACACTTCTTTTAGAAACACAATGGAAATGTCAAAGCTCTGTTCCAACAATCAGCAGCTCTGAGAGTTTGAAGAGTCATTTTCACTGTTTACTAACTTTTACTGCGCAATTTTGACGTCAAACATGACACACCAGAAAAAAGAGAGAGGCATACTCGTCTTCTGACACTGGGAAAGTAAAAAAAAAAACTTCATAAGCGTGCTCATTTAAAATCCTTAAACTTTGTTGTTATCGTCATATACATACAGGTATGTACATGAATGTTGACCTCTTTATTTAACCCATCCTAAGCATTTTAGGAACTTGGGGTTCAGTGTCTTGCTCAAGAGACAGTAGACGTCAGGGATCAAACCACTAACCTCGTGGTTAAAGGTCAACCTGCTCCGCCTCCTGAGCCACAGCCACACCCTTTTCTGTGAGAACACCAGGCTGCTTCCTGACCCAGAGATCAGAGTTCTCTAATGGACAATACATACAAGGCTTATCAGTTTGTCACTGAAAACAGCTGCCTGCTGCTGATGGAGACCAGACTGATGAGAGCTACAAAGCTGAGAGGACCAGCAGAGTTGGTCATAATTCTGTGTGCACTATGAGCGATACCTTTCACATTACACATAGCCATTTGACCCTTTGTTGAGAAATATTGATAAGTGCAGCTTTATTTACAAAAATGTCTGTCAGCATTGAATACTGGTCATGTGGCTTATAACCATCCTGTGAACAAACCTGTTTCTCTGCAACCTGGTTGTAGTCATGTAGGTGTGTCATTCCCAGCACAAAGGTGGCTGATCCAAACCGATCTGGCAGAAATCATCAGACATATGTAAAATGTCTCCAACACCTTGACAATGCCAACTGTTCCCAGAGAAATACCTGGCCAGTGCATGGCAGTATTAGTAATGGCAAATTAGGACTGGACAGAAGCCTGATTTGTGTATGTGTTTGATATGGTCTGTCAGCCTGAGTGACAGCAACCAGTTTTAAGACTTGTCCCCTCTGTCTTGCCCTACCTGGTATTGAGAACACACACTCTACAGCTTTTATACTCTCGCTTGGCGCCGTAGTGCGAGCCTCCACAGACGGCGTGCTATCTCCAAACATGATTGGAGCCCTTTATACTATATGCGCTGTGCACTGCATTATTTTCCAAAATGCCAGAGGGCGTAAAAAACACAAAGAACTGTGAAGAATCAAAAAGACAACTAGTGCAACTCAAAGATATGCTCTTATAGACTGTAGGTGTAACCGCATAAACGCCATAAACCAACCTCCACAATGCTGAGGAGGGATTGTAGTTTTCCGTAAACTCATATCTCATATTCATGGACTACTTTATTGCCTTTGTACAAGTCCTGTAAAAAAAACAAGTCAAGTATTAAAAGCTTTATAAGGAAACTAAGGTGTAATATCCAGTAACTCATTTGATTTGACTGCTACATTTTTCTTCACAAGTAGATTGTTAAGACCTCCTGCTTCTAAAGCATCTAAAAGCGAACTGGCCTTTTTTTCTAATCCGTAGAGATTGAAATATTCCTTCTATCAGCAAACTATTTGTGTCACGTGATCGTGCATGCTGCGTGAGCCAAATTACAAAAATGATCTGAGGTGCGCAACCAAGTGCTGCGACCACTTGCGGGGCCTTGATTACATCATTTTCTGGCACGCGCCTCCCGCCGGCTTTACTACGGTGAGTACAAACTGAGCTTGAGATTTATTCTTTCTTCAACTCTCAAACACACGCTTCCTGTATCTGCCTTTCTTTCCAATTCAGGTTATTCAGCCCCCATCACTCTGCCATTGCTTGTTTTCTATCAAGCTGTCAATAGCAGGGAGACGGTTCTGGATGAAGAACATGGACAGAGACTGGCCACTTTCATTTTATCTGTCAATCGATTGAGTCTCAAGCGGCTGTCATGGCCGCCCAGATGCTCAGCCTTCTCTATCAGTTTCTACTCACTATTTCACTCTTTATCTAGCAAACTCTCTCAGCTCCTTTAGTCTGAGGTTTGTTTATGCTTCCCTCGCTCGGTCCGTCACTCTCGCTTTTGTTTGCCCGGTTGACCTTTCTGCCTCTATTTTTTCTTTGCACAATTGCAAAGGCAAAGACACACACGCACAGAGATCGAGAAAGAGTTCATTGTTGTGAGAGCAGGTGAGCGTTGTAAATGGCCTGCTGCTGCTGCTGCTAAGCCATTAGCATCGATGAGTTTGACTGTGAGGCTGTTGATTTCCCATAAATAGCCCTCCTTAGACACTTAGAACACTCCTGCCGTTGTCATTAAGTCGTTTTACTTAACCTGCTGTTTTCCAGAAACACTAAGATTCACCAGTGGTATAATGTACTGTAGTTACGACGGGCCCCAGTGTATGCTGTAACGATGGGCCCCAGTGCATGCTGTAACGATGGGCCCCAGTGCATGCTATAAGAACGGGCCCCAGTGGGTGCTGTATCGATGGGCTGCTGTGCATGCTGTAACAATGGGACCCAGTGCATGTTGTAACAACAGGCCCCATTGCATGCTATAATTTCAGGCCCCATTGCATGTTGTAACTAGGGGCCCCAGGACATGCTATAACTTTGGTCCCCATTGCATGTTGTAACAACAGGCCCTAGTGCATGTTGTAACGACGGGCCCTAGTGCATGTTGTAACGACGGGCCCCAGTGCATGTTGTAACGACGGGCCCCAGTGCATGTTGTAACGACGGGCCCCAGTGCATGTTGTAACGACGGGCCCCAGTGCATGTTGTAACGACGGGCCCCAGTGCATGTTGTAACGACGGGCCCCAGTGCATGTTGTAACGACGGGCCCCAGTGCATGTTGTAACGACGGGCCCCAGTGCATGTTGTAACGACGGGCCCCATTGCATGTTGTTATGTGGTAGTGTAGTTAGTGGACCCAAATGCACGCACACAGCAGGTTTACTCCAGCCAAGACTTTATTTAACTGTGCAGGAGAAGTCACAGAAAGAACAAACAAAAAACAAAGACTAACTGTCCAGCAAATTAAAGTCACTCCTATAATCTCCACCGGAGTCGGGAGGGAAGCTCAACCGAGGCCGGGACAGGTAGCCTCCGGAGACGGGAGGGAAACTCGACCGCACTCAAAACTGAAGGAACAGAAAACAAACAGGTAACGATCTTCACTGAAATGGGTGTTCAGACATACGCGACCAGACTGGTAACCGGACGGACTGACGCCGTGCCGGTGAAACGCCGAGGTATTTAAGTCAGCGGCGATCACTGGAATGAGCCACAGCTGAGCCTAAGGAGAGAGGCGTGAAGTGGGCGGAACACGGGGGTGGAAACTGTAGGCTGACACAAAAACAAAACATAAGCACATGGCCCACAATAACAAAACAGACAGGGGGAAAAACAGAGGAGCACAAACTAGGAGCAGACAGGGATCCTAACAGTTGTAACTTTGGGCCCCATTGCATGCTGTAACGACGGGCCCCAGTACATGCTATAAATTTGGGCCCCATTGCATGTTGTAACGACGGGCCCCAGTACATTCTATAACTTTGGGCCCCATTGCATGTTGTAACTTTGGGCCCCATTGCATGTTGTAACTTTGGGCCCCATTGCATGTTGTAACGATGGGCCCCATTGCATGCTGTAACTGTTATGTGGTGTGTAGTAGATGGACCCAAACGCACGCTCACACAGCAGATTAATCCATCCAAGGTCTTTATTTATAGCAGCAGATTTAAACAGAAAACAATAAACAAACAAACTACGGCACCGTGTCCAGTGGCCAAAGCCTCTCCGTTCTCCCTGAGTCGGGAGGGAAACTCAACCGAGGACGGATGATGCAGCCACCGGAGTCGGGAGGGAAGCTCCACCGAACTCACGGCTGGAAACGGTCCGGGAAGGAAACAAAGGACGCCGACCGGTGAACTCCGTGGTACTACCGTGTCGGTATCTGCGCACAGGAGAATACCCGGGGATCGACCCTGCGCAGCAGGAGTGCTGCAGAAAGCAGAATGGTTACAAATAACTCTTCACCGAAAACACTGTTCAAACTCACGTGGACTAGAACCAGACTGGTAACCGGACGGACTGACAACGCGCCGGAGGACAGCTGAGGTATTTAAGTCCTCACAGATCATCACTGGAATTCCCCACAGCTGAGCCTGGGGAGAGGGGCGTGGTTGGAGACGGAACTCGGGGGTGGAAACTATAGGCTGACACAAAAACAAAACATAAGCACATGGCCTTCAAACAACAAAACTGACAGGGGGAAAAAAAACAGAGGAGCACACACTAAGTCAGACCGGGATCCTAACAGTAACGACGAGCCCCAGTACATGCTATAAATTTGGGCCCCATTGCATGTTGTAACGACGGGCCCAGTACATGCTATAACTTTGGGCCCCATTGCATGCTATAACTTTGGGCCCCATTGCATGCTCTAACTTTGGGCCCCACTTACTTACTACTACTGTTATGTTTGAAAACCATGACTGATCACCCGGCTAGTTTTGGCACATTTTGCATATAAACTAGCTATCTTATGTTACATATTCTATTCACATGATCAAATAGAGACTTGATATTGGACAATATCAACATACATATTACCCATCAATTATCACTACATATCTGTACCAACAACATATTCTTTTTACAAGAAAGGTTTTGGGAAATATGCTTTTTGTCGGATGAGAATATGGATATCAGTCTGTGTTCAGTACACAGCTGGAGTCAGGACATGGCTAGCCTAGCTTAGCATAAGGCTGGAGGCAGGGAAGGTGTAATGGAAAACGTCTTAGTATATTGTGTAAAGGCTTAGGTACTTGTACTTTTGCTCTGAACTCAGTAGATCTTCATCGTTTGTGTAACATCAAATGTATCTTTCTGTTGGGAAATGGAAATATTATATTCTTATAAGTATTTTATATTCTTATAAGTATAACTGTTTTATATGCTTATTGTGAAACAGTCTATCATATGATTGCATCTTGAGACTTGTGATCCATGAAGCAGCTGACTGCCTGCACCCATATCCTCTTCTTCTCTGTGTTGGATAACAAGTACCTATTGTATATTCACATGTTCTGCCTTTAGGATAAAACATATATATTTGTGTGTGTGTCTGTTGTTACACAGATAAAGCACCTCTTATACTTTAGCTACTATGTTCCAGTACACAGGCCCCCACCCTTGATCATTCTCTTTATACCTCTGTAAGAATTTTGATCTGTAGTGCACACTACAGAGTCAGAGTGACTCTGTGTAACTGTGCCTCTTCTCTGGCCAGAGAATAAATACATTTAAAAGACAAGTTCTGTTTGACAATATTCTTCATTTCAGCTTAAAAAGACTCAACAGCAGGTCAAATCATTTTCCACTACAAACGTTAAAAAAATATACCTGCCAACCTGCCAGCTGTAAACCCGCACTTTTGTTTTTGCATGCTGCAAGAACACTAGTCTCCTGTGTAAATGTTCTGTGTTTGACCAATCCAACCATCTCAACTCCCACCCAAAGGGTACTTACGCAGAAATTGACTGGAACTGCATTTGTGATACATAAGCTTCTCACTTTTACACTCTTCAGTCTAAACCTATGTTATTCTCCTCCGTTTGCTTCTGCCCCCTTTTTCTTTTGTCCCTGTCTTACTTTGTATAATTGATTAGGTCGTATATGTGTTGATGTACTTGTCTGCACTTGTTTTGAACTCACTGTTCTCTCAAAACGTAATTGACAATGCAGTTTCGTAATACGAGTACCTCAGTTTTTAAGTGTCTGGCAAGCTGCACTACATGACCAGAGACGCTTAACTGAAATACTGGGAGCAGGAATAAACTGTTGTCAAAGAGTAGTTCCAATATGTAACTCCTTCTAAAATCATTAGTGTGTAATACAGCTTCACACAATCTATGCTATCAGTCTTCATTCTGAGATAGAATAACCGAGTCCTGACTTCAGCTCTGTATTAAAAAGGCAACTTTCCTGCTAAGCTGTTTACATAGATATTGAAAATGAATATTCCTCTATATTCCATCTAGCAGCCTTGCATACGATTAATAACGTGTGGCGGACTGTTCGACCGTGCAAACACAGCCTGTCTTTTTCATTCCTTCAACCACCTTCTTGAATGAATGAATGAATGTGTGCATACTCAAAAACGTTTTGATATCCAAGTCCTTCATCATCATTAAATATTGGTGTGTTTCTCTTTCTGACCACCAAATGTGTATTTTTCTTTTGTGCATGCATCTCAGAAAACTGTTGGTAGTTGGTATGTCTGTAACTACTGTACAACGCTCAGAGCTAACCGTAATAAGGGCTGTGGGTCACAAACTGCTGTAAAACCCCTATTGAGGCACATATTACAAATGCACTGTATACATGTCCAAAGAATGCTCCTAAAACCCAAATATCATCGGCATATCCCACGGTAATCTAAAAATCTAGAGAGAAGGTCGGCAACACGTCCCTTCAGACCTCCCCCACTCCCCCAAAATGTTTCTGATGAAGATGGCTGTTGTTAGTATTCAATGCTGTTTAAGTACAGTTTTGAAAGTGTTGAGTGACGGAAAATGTCTGAGGTGCTGGGGGAGGGAGTTCCAGAGGGAGGGGGCAGCAATGGAGAAGGCCCTGTCCCCCCAGGTCTGATGCTTGGACAGAGTAGGGGGGGTAAGGAGGTTGGCGTCGGCGGATCTGAGGTTGCGGATGGGAGTGTGTCGGTGCAGGAGGTCTGAAAGGTATGAAGGGGTTCAGGGTTATGAAGGGCTTTGTATGTGATGAGGAGAATCTTGAACTGGATTCTTTGCTGTATGGGGAGCCAGTGGAGGTTCTGAAGGACTGGGGTGATGTGGTCTCTGGTGCGGGAGTGGGAGAGCAGACGGGCAGCTGAGGTCTGGATGTATTGTAGTCTGTTGATGATTTTGGTGGGTGAGCCGTACAGGATGCTGTTGCAGTACTCCAGTCGAGAGGTGATGAAGGCGTGGATGAGTGTCTCAGCGGCTGTGGAGGAGAGGGAGGGGCGGAGACGGCGCTGTTTTTGAGATGAAAGAAGGCGGTTTTTGACGTGGCGTTCAAAGGAGAGGGTTTGATCATGCGCTTCATACGCATTACATTTCTGTTACTGTGGCAGGTAGGTAGACATGAAATTATTAAGTTTTACTTAATGCGACTAAAAGAGAAACTAAATTAGGTTTGTATTGTGATTTAAATTACCTTGCAAAGAGCCGCAGTACTAATGATGGCACCAGAAAAGGTTGGGGGCACAACAAATAAGGCTGGCATTATTTTATATTTTTCTTATAGTCAGCAAATCCCAGAAGAATACCCAAAGCAACAATGTGTTTTAAATTCGGACTTCTCACCTTCCTACTGAAGACATACAGGGGACTATTGTCAGCAGCAGATTCATCTACATGTGGTGCTCCAGTGAGTATTTGTGGCAGCATGATGGTGTGTGTGTGTGTGTGGGATTGAGTCCAAATAAAGTACAGTGTGTGTGTTCATGGTGATGAAGGAACATGTCACCCAGTGCAACAGTGTGGCTCACTGATGTGTTGTATTAGTTTGTGGAGAACAGTGGAGCACAGAGGAAGAAGATATATCGGGCTGTGGAAACACACGCACAATAGGATGAATTCATTGTTGGTTTGAGTCTGCACGTGAGTATATATAAATAATCTGAATATTGAAAGACTTATCCTATAAAATGTCTTACATATCCAAACTAAAGTTCACTGTAATCTAACCAACAAAGTGTTGGACAGGCAGACCCTCCCCTGGCAGCACAAAGCAGAGTGCAGTGATGCAGTGATAAGTGTGTGACAGAATCAAGGCTTGTTTCAGTCAGTGACTGAAACCACAAATAGAAAAGAGCAGGGCGAGTCTCTTTGGGTATCTAGACTAAGCTTCAGAGGGTCACTGTTTGAACAAATCATGTCAAAGAAAAATGGATTGTTCTTTTTCAGTAACTGTAATTCAGCTCCGTATTATATCTGCAGCCATTTGGAAGTTTATTTCTTCTCCCATCGTTTTTTTCCAAAATCCTTTTCCTTTCCATTCCCTTAAAATATCAGTCTAACAGCAACCTGTCTCACAGCAATGACGGGAGCATCTTTCACTCTGGTACAAATATATAATATATAATTGGAAGTGAGTCTGTGCCTTTCAAGAAGGCAGTGATGAGCTTAATAGGGACTGTTACATCACCGATGGTGATACCACTAATCCTCCTTCCACATCAACCAGCCATTGACAGCTAAACACAGATACATTGACATTGTACAACGGGCCACCGTTATGTAAAGTTACATGGTATAATAATGTGCATGACAAATAAAAAAAAGTCCAGCAGGGGCGAGTGGGAGGGGTGATTCGTTGTTTGTTATTACACGAGTTACTTTGGTAAGGTTGTTGTGTATTTATTTGAACACAAATCATTTTTCTTTAACCTCAACCAAGTAGTTCTGTTAGTTCTAAACCTAACCAATCATACCGTTAACCAGGTGGCATTGTGTGTTGTCTGGTACGGACACATTCAGCGTGTCCATGCATTGCAGAAATGTACGATGGCGACATATTTTTCTGGGGACTAGCTTTGGAGTGTGAGCATTACCACTAATCTAGCACAAGGAGGACACCAAAGGATTCCATGTGAAAACCACCCGACAAATAGTAAACTCCAGAGAGACAAATTGAAATATTCAAATAAATATCACCACGGTCAGAGCATGATGGAAAAACATGTTAATGTCACTACATGACGCATTGTGTTCTTAAATGTTAAATTATAATCAAGGCAAAAAAACAAGTGTTTAATGTAGCAATCACATCAAAAATGATGAATATTGGCATACATTATCATAAGAAAATAAAAAATCAATCATCATAATTGTTTCATGTAATTATTCAACGTAATCTCCATTATTTAATAAATACTCAAGGTAAATATCCCATTGACACATTTCTTACTACTCTCTTTTTTTGTTGCTGCTGTGAGTGCACATTATACATTAGGCCACAATTTAAGACTTTTCATTTAATTTTTAAAAACCAAATAAAAGGGACACTCTGCTGTACACATGAGTTTAAGATGAGTGCTCCGTCTGTTGAATATTGTCTGTGGTTCTAGACGAGTGGAGGAAAGAACCCGATGATGTCATCAGGGTTTGGAGAGGACACGTTTATAAAAACAAACTGAGGGTGGAGGGTGGAGTATGAAAGTTATGGGAGGCAGGAAGGGTCTAACAAAAACATACATACACTATATGTTGATTGCATTATGGGAAATGTAGGAGATTTATCCATTCTGGAGATTGAAAGACAAGACACTGCTTCCATTTTGACCACCATTTTTTTTTTTTTTTAAATCTGTCTTGTGAGTCTCCTCAGTTCATGGAGGAGCAAAATTAAATTGCTTGAATTACAAAATGATGTCAATTCAGTTTTTTTTACTCAGTCCTGCCATGCCCTTTATTTTAATAGTATTTTATTTAGTTTTCTTTTTGATACAATATTTTCCTGACTCATCACTGCAGACATTTTGTCTGTCCATTAGTTATGATTTTATCGTAGCTTAGCTTAGTTTAGCTAAGTGTGACCTAAAGACTGGAATTGGAGGTTAAAAGCTAGCCTGGAGTGTATCTCACTCTTACCGTCACTTTCATACATAAATTCATGGTGCAAGGCACTCACATACACATGCACACCCATACTCACATGCACACCCATACTCTGTGCACGTTCAATTCAACTTGTGCATTTTGGTTACTTTTGAGCAACAGTTCAGTTATTTTCAGAGGGGGTCCAGGCTTAATATTATGAGGGCACTACCCTCCCTTAGAGTTTTAACACTAGGACCACAAGGCTCCTAAGGGGTACTATGTTCTCTAAATCACTCGTCCACTGTGTCCTTTTGATCATGCTGATAGGCCACTGATGTCTCATCAGTCTCCATCTCTCTGGCACATTGAGATGTCTCAGGTTGTACTGCAGCAATGACATCAGTTGATACACAACCCATCCACAGAAAACTCTTCTAACAGTTTCAACCTGCAAACAGCTGGCGTACTCTTAGCAGCAAAATGAGCTATTTTCATATGAAACCTATTTTTAGAAAATCTATTTTCACGCTACCACCTGGAGCAGTAACAGTCCATGATGAAGCAAAGATACCGTAGCATATGGAACAAATATTGTTTTTATGTTGAATGTCAACAGATATTAATCAAAGCTGCATATTTCGATAGACAAAAACATTATTACATGTATCTTATTTCTATCATTTTTTTATTTTGGACTGAAGACTGAGACGATTACAGAGACATGGACTGATGCCGCATCGCCTGTGTGTGTGTTTGAAAAAGTCCCGCAGTATTTTTGTAATTTATTGATAATAATAATTTGAATATCAACATTAGGAATAAAACTTCCAAGCTTCGAACTATTCGCTAAAGCCTTAGTTATATATGCGTATAGCGTGCACACGGGACATCTTGAGCGCCACGCTGGCAACATTATTATAGCAGTCTATGTTACTGTGTATTTGTGTTTGCTGTTATTAGCTAAAACGTACAGACAAAACTACCCTTCAATGATAAAGCATATGAGCTGTCGGTTGATTAAAGTGACTGATTGTATTCATTAGACAGAGAGGACCATGAAAGTCTACTTGGACCCTGTGAGGAGATGTCTCCTGGACTGTTGTTGTATTCCTCGTCTGCCTCCATCTTTCCAACCATGCTTCAGGTAACATGCCATAGAACTTTCAGTACCTAAACTAACATTGCATGTGTGTTTTGTTTTGTTTTAGGCCATTTGCTCTCAAGCCAGGACTGATTGCTTTTTAATTCAAGTTGCAGTGAGTGTGTGTGTGGTAAGCTAGTGAGTTTCCAAACTGTATTTATTGGGTCATTCTATAAAAAACAGTTGAAATTACATTTTTTGAGAAGGTCACATAGCAAGAAGGTGTTGACACTTGCAGGTGAGGTGAATTCCTTAATACATACAAATATACATTTACATGTGTTTATTTGTGTTAACATTTTTCAAACTAAGCTTTCTCCTCAGTGAAACCTACTGTTGGATTGTGTGAGCTTTTCACCATGTAGCTGATTGGTTTTACTCCAGCAAGACTAAATGAATGAAGCATCCTCTGAATCTGAATTCAATCACCTGACATCTCTTGAATTTATACTTGCGTTTTCATAAAATAAATAAGAAGTGACAGTGTATAGACATCATAATCATGGTTTATTTGTGTGTCATGGGGTAGAGCAGAGAGTAAAAAGCTTTTAGCTAATATTTAGCTAACTAATGACCGACCTTAATTGAGCATGGGCCGAAGTTGTGGCTAACTTCGGGGCGACAGTATCTCCCTTCACTTTAATCTGCAGGTGGCAAGCAAGACACAGAAACTTGGCTCAGGTCTTAAGGAGTTGTAGTATTTATTCACCAACAGATAATCTCTACACACACTGCTGCTATGTTAACAGGCGTAGCATCACTGCTAGCTTCATACTCACCAACACACACACAGTCTCACTTTGTCTCTCTACAGACCAGACACTCATTAACACAAACTGGGCTAAGTTATTCCTTAAAGGAGCTTTAATTACACTTTTTTTTATTTTTATAAAATGTTAAGAGATGCTAAGGTATGTCAGGGGGTCATTTTAGCCCCGCTACACATGTAACTAAACATTTTCTTTAGTGACAAGTCCAAGAGGCAGGCTCTGGTGAGGAAAAGAGGCCCTGCACAGCACCAACGTTGATGCTATAATGAGTAAGTGGATGTCTTGTTCTTGTGTTGATGTCCCAAAGCACAACTAAGGTGCCTGTATATTGGCAAAAATGTAGCAATGGATTATGTATCATGACATGTTTTCATGATTCAGTGGGACTCATTTGTTAAAGTTGATAATTTCTCTATTAAGCTCTGCCAGAGTAGGTGATGCCGTAGTCTAGTTTGACCTGATAGTAGAATATAATTATCCATCCATCCATCCATTATCCAAACCGCTTATCCTGTTGAGGGTCGCGGGGCGCTGGAGCCGATCCCAGCTAACATTGGGCGAAGGCAGGGTACACCCTGGACAGGTCGCCAGTTCATCGCAGGGCACATATAGAGACAGACAAACATTCACGCTCACATTCACACCTACGGGCAATTTCGAGTCTCCAAATAACCTAAGCTGCATGTCTTTGGACTGTGGGAGGAAGCCGGAGAACCCGGAGGGAACCCAATATAATTATAAGAACGGAAATGTTTCTGATTTACTAGAGATTCGATGATTCAGAACAAACCAAAAACTAACCAAGGGTCAAGCATCAAACAAGGCTGTTGAGAACTATTGGTGGATTATTTTTTGTTCTGTGTTTCTTTTGCTTGTTTTGTTCAGTCATGTAGTTTAATATTTGATATTTCAGCTCAATTAGATGTAGTATTTTTCTTCTCTTTGACTAAATCCTTATTAAATAAATATGTATTTTTTTATGCGACATTTAATTATACATTTGCATTTGAAAAGGTAAATGTATCATATACGTTACATGGATAAGTGAATACATGTTGAGTACATACACCATATGTTACATATATTAATGTAATTTATATCCTACATCAATGTAAAAACATGTAAACATCCCACATAGCAAAAACATTTAAATTATCTAAAAATACAATCAATGTTAAGACTATATGTCACATATAAATTACACATATACCCAAATACATGTTATATGTATAAATAATAATATACTTGACATATATGTTTAAACATGTATTATACCTACATAAACGTACACATTAGTATGGTTAAGACATATGTCGATAAAGGAAATTATTCCAATTTCTAACAGGTTTCATATATAGTTTGTATGTGCAGCAAAGGTCCGAGGGTCAGACTCAAACCTGATCCGCCCAGGTGAGCTAACAGCAGAGCCCCATTATGCATAATCTTTTGTTTCATTCCCACAGTCTCCCGCCACTGCGCTGATTCCACTGTGAGATAGGAAGTCGAATCAGGGTCTAGACCAACTGGTTCAGTAAATTACCAAACTTAAAAAAAAACACGATCTCACGGAAATACGTGAAATGACAATGACCTCTGAACACAACATTATGTGGTGGTGGCATGTAATATGTTTTAATTAATAACTCGGTACAGGCAAGAAAAGTAACCGGGAGAGGGACCTGATCCTCTGGGAGAAAGTCCTGTTTGTGACACGTCCATCCACCCTGACCTTCTCGTCATGCAGATCTGGATTTAAAAGTGTTTCTGTTGAACCCGGCAGGTTGTGGGAACACGACAACAAATAATCATCAAATTTATTGGCATTGTTTCCAGGGTGACAGTACGGGATTTTAACACATTACAAACTCAGACAAAACTGAATTACTGTTAATCTACTAGGCCCAGAACATCTCTGAATTCAGTTATCTAATGATATAGTTTCTCTAGATGGCATTGCTCTGGCTTCCAGCAGCACCGTAAAGAATCTCTGAGTTACCTTTGATCAACATTTATCTTTTAACTTCCAGATAAAACAAACTTCAAGGACTGCCTTCTTTCACCTACGGAATATTTCAAAAATCAGGCACATCCTGTCTCAAAGCGATGCAGAAAAATGAGTTCATGCATTTGTTACCTCTAGATTACTGAAATACCTTATTATCAGGCTGCTCTAATAAGTCTCCTAAATCTCTCCAGTTGATCCAGAATGCTGCAGCTCGTGTACTAACAAGAACTAAGAAAAGAGATGATATTACTCCTGGGAGCCAGAGCCTTCAGTTATCAAGCTCCTCTTCTGTGGAACCAGCTTCCAGTTTCAGTCCTGGGGGGCAGACACACTCACCACATGTAAGAGTAGGCTTAAGACTTTCCTCTTTGATAACGCTTATAGTTAGGGCTGGCTCAGGTTTATAGTTAGGGCTAGCTCAGGTTTATAGTTAGGGCTGGCTCAGGTTTATAGTTAGGGCTAGCTCAGGTGTATAGTTAGGGCTGGCTCAGGTTTATAGTTAGGGCTGGCTCAGGTTTATAGTTAGGGCTGGCTCAGGTTTATAGTTAGGGCTAGCTCAGGTGTATAGTTAGGGCTGGCTCAGGTTTATAGTTAGGGCTGGCTCAGGTGTATAGTTAGGGCTGGCTCAGGTTTATAGTTAGGACTGGCTCAGGTGTATAGTTAGGGCTGGCTCAGGTGTATAGTTAGAGCTGGCTCAGGTTTATAGTTAGGGCTGGCTCAGGTTTATAGTTAGGGCTGGCTCAGGTTTATAGTTAGGGCTGGTTCAGGTTTATAGTTAGGGCTGGCTCAGGTTTATAGTTAGGGCTGGCTCAGGTGTATAGTTAGGGCTGGCTCAGGTTTATAGTTAGGGCTGGCTCAGGTTTATAGTTAGGACTGGCTCAGGTGTATAGTTAGGGCTGGCTCAGGTTTATAGTTAGGACTGGCTCAGGTGTATAGTTAGAGCTGGCTCAGGTTTACAGTTAGGGCTGGCTCAGGTTTATAGTTAGGACTGGCTCAGGTTTATAGTTAGGGCTGGCTCAGGTTTATAGTTAGGGCTGGCTCAGGTTTATAGTTAGGGCTGGCTCAGGTTTGCCTTGGACCAGCTCCTAGATAAGCTGCTATAGGCCTAGATTGCTGGAGGACTTCCTAGGATACACTTAGCTCCTCTCTCCCCTTCTCAATCTCCTTCTGTAGGAATTAATGTCCCATTAACACACATTACTGACTTTGCTTCTTCACCAGAGTCTCTGTGCTTTCTCGCCTCACAGGTTTCCGTGGATCCTGGTTATACCTGGACCCTGGTCTTGCCTCCTGCCGTGGTTGTGTCATATGCATTGAATGTGTTGTAACTCTTTTATGTTGTTCATCCTGTACACATGACATCTATTACACTTCTGTCCATCCTGATAGAGGGATCCCTCCTCTGTTGCTCTCCCTAAGGCTTATTCCTTTTATTCTCCCTGTCAAAGGGTTTTTGAGGAGTTTTTCATGTTCTGATGTGAGGGTCCTGGGACGGAGGATGTCGCATGTGTACAGATTGTAAAGCCCTCTGAGGCAAATTTGTGATTTGTGTTTTTGAGCTCTACAAAATGAATTGAATTGAATTGAAATGTACCACCGAGAAATAAGCTGGTAAAAGAGGTCATGGCTTTTTCACTTATTACTGTGATATCAGGCTGGTTCATCCATGAGTTAGTGTCAAAAACATAGTGGTAGGATTTCCATTCAGACAAACAAACACAACAACAACAAATATTCCTCTTCTTTCTCACTCTACTTTTGTGGCACTAGGGATGGAATCCTACTGACTTCAACATTCTCCTGACTTTTCACCTACCGCCACCAGATCTTTTGTTCGATACCTAAGTTCATCAGACCCTTTTGCAGCTGTCGCCATCAGAAATATGCGTGCACGTGATGGCCACAGAAGTGGCGTTTCGCCGCAACTATCCACACGTGCTAGAAGCTTAAAAAGTTCTACAAAATCTGTCACCAGCATCGAAATATTTGGTTGCTTCAAGTTCCACAGAATTCTGACAGGATCAAGACGGTTACAAAGCAGCAGGTGTTACAGTGTAACGAGTGACCCTGTTAACTGGTGACTTTCAATCAAACGCGTCTGTGGTTGCTTGTAGTAATTTACGTAAATGGTTGATGTAGATAATAAACACAGATGGGTATGTTTTTATTTTTGTCTGAAATTGTCATCGAGCACTATTCAACGTTCAGGGTTTTAAGAAATTTGCACAAACGACGATTATTCCTGCATAACAGGCAGAGATGAAAGAAAATGAATGCAAAGAGAGACACTTTGTCAGAGAGAAGAGCTTTGCATTCATGCTTTATTGTGCAGTAGACTGGGCCTCAGGATGGGCTGGTGACAGAATAGAAAAGGTAAAATCAACATGTTTGTTTTTCCTCTATCTGTTTTCGTGTGTTGTGGCTGGTCCAGCAGGCCTGAGCCTGTCTGATGCTCGTCCTTCTGTTATACTGGATGACTCCTGATGCGACAGTGGCTGCTCTGGCCTCAAATACCCCTGAGACCGGGGGAGAAGAAAGGCAGGGAGATGGATGGATTGAAGGAAAGAACAAGAGTGATGTACAGACAGAGAGAGAAAGTGGATGTGTGTGTGTGTGTACGAGAGCGAGAGAGGTGTGTCAGCAAAGGGCCTCAATTTCCCCGGAGACGCAGTGCCAGAGAGACAGATAGACGGAAACACAGACAGGTCGGCGTTTGGAAAGCAAGAAAAGTACCACTTCTTCCTCCTAAAGTGGGCAGATTCAAACAGACTCTGAAGCACATAGCATCCACAGGAAATATCTGGAGGAGCTTTTCTAGCAATGCAGGTAACTTAATACCATCATTTTAAACATCATTTAGTTCTCTGTAGATTGAGATGGAGGATTGAAGGAACATGAGATGGGGGCGGGGTTTGGTCTGAACAAAAATGAAAGTTTGTTTAGGCCCTGTCTACACGTATACAGATAATCTTAAAAAAACGTTTAAATTGAAAAGTTTTAGGTCACTAGATGACTTATAAGGTACATATTTCTCAAAACCCTGGTTACTGTGTAACCATTGTACTGTGTCAATGTGTAAAACAGATCTTCCATTCATACATGCCCATTGTTGCTTTGTGCGATGAGCGTTCAACAGAAACAACAACCTGCTAGTATTTTAAGGTGACGCTAAGCAGCAACTCCTCCTCGGTGTCCAATACATGAATAGGTTACTGAAGAAATAATTAGCTACTTTTGCTTTACTACTGTTATATTTGCCAAAGCTCACTATGCATTCCCAGCTTCTTTACGAGCTTTGGATATTTCTGAAAACGGGAAAAAGATCGTTTTTTAGAAATATCTGTATACGTGTAAACCAGGCCTTTGTGTAGGCTGAGCTAATGCCATCACAATCATATAATAATTAAAGATGAAACAAACAGTATGGCCTCTGATGAGAAAAAAACCAAAACATACAACCAAAGAAAGTATCATCAGTATTGTACATATTACAAAGCCCTTCATACAAGAGAAAACACACATTGACATATGGGAGCCATAATTAGGGAAAAATATTACTTTCACACAGAGCAGAGTCTCTGTGTTCCAAACACAATGCATGACTGCCAGAAATTAGCGACCTAATTAAGAGATGCAAAAAAACAGTTTATTGTTGGTGACTGCAGAGACAGATTTGCATTTCATGGTTTCCAGAGAGCTGTGGGAATCATATGATGTGCCGTGGAGAGAGCTCACCGAGAGTTGGTGCAAATCAGCTGTTATCAAAGATAATGCTAGCTGAATCACACAGACATCAGCCTCCATCAACACAGAATTCAGTCGGATATGAGAGAGAGGAAGCCAATGTGTCATTACATACTCTTCTATAGAACATGTCATCATGCCAAAGGTTTCATCTCTTTGAAATGGTCTGGATGTATAAATCATGTTCGTGCACTGATGAGTTATTATTCATTGTTTTAAACTGGCTAAATTGTTGCACTTTCTTTGGTAAGTACAATGTAATCATAAATAACAAATATTATTAGTATTGTATTATTATTATCATTCCCAAACCATAAAAGCAAAATAGACATACAGTATAGGCTTTACAAGCTGTGTCCACATGTATGCACTCAAGTGGTACAGTAGGTGTGTGCTGGCCATAGACTGTCTGTAAGAATTGGACGTGGTCCCTGTGACGTCACCCACTGGTTTAGTTTTTGGTCGTCGCCATCTTGGAACCAAAGGTGACCATATTTGGACGCGTAATGATGACTCCCACAGCATTACTTGGCAAGGCAAAGATGATTAGATTGACCTATAGCATTAAGGGCCAGGATAGCCCATTGGTCAGGACATAGGACCTGAGCTAATCAGGTTTCCAGTACCTTGGCGACTGTGGATGACTGGCCAATCCTAGCGCTTGAACGTTGCACAGGACGGGTCTTGCCAAGTAAAGCAGTGGTATTCACAGTAAAAAAGTTTGAGAGACCTGAGGCAATCTTTTGTACCGTCGTGTAACAAGTCTCTTTGAACATGTCTCCCATGGGGAGATAGAGAGACTGCAGATGGCTCTCCATTCGTTGAGGTCACCCTTGTCCCTGAATGCCACTGCTGTTATTCCATCCTCGTCAAATCTCCTGCTGAATTCAGAGTGCATCAAATCCTTTTGTGTCTCTGGTCTGACGATAATGGGCAGGGGTTCTGCTTACCCTGGATTCAGCTTCGTCTGGCATTTTTAGACCATTCTGGAGCTTGCTTTCACCTCGTCACCACCCTGTCAACTTGCAGCACCCTTACTCGCTCCATCAGAAGGTTCACACATTCAATAGCACCAACCGCACTTGTATTTTCGCTGTGCAGGATTTTTGCTACTGCTTCACAAGGGCCAAATAGTGCATCACAGCCTCAAAGGCTGGAAAGAGTTTTGTCTCTGTTCATGAAGTCCGACTTCTTTGTCCCTGGCGTCCCCTCTTAAACTTCTGTCCTCCTTCAAACTTTCCAGTGTGGCCAGTTAGACAGCGTATGATAAGCAACAGCACTGAATAGCTTTGTTTTGCACACACCATCTTAGTGGGGCACAAGCACAAAATGTTGACAGTGACGTCAGGACAGCTAGATAGTAATTCATTCATCCAGCTACTCGTGTTTATCTGATCCTTTGATAAGACAAACATCCTGCACCCTTCTGCTATCAGGCTCACCGTGTGGATTCCTGAAGTACAAGATCCTGGGTTGCACAATGAGTGTGTGCTTACTTCTTTCAGCTGGGCCTGACCACCAGTCTAAAGGCGTGCCATGTTGGAGGCACCATCAAAACAATACCCCTGAAGATGAGCAGTAATGTTCAGCTTCAGAACAATGTCTTTTAAATACGTAAACAGTACAAGTAAACAGTGTGCAGTCATACGATCATTGTCAACATACTGAAGACAGCTGGATAATTGCTCCACAGAGCTGATATCTGTTGTGCCATCACCTGTCGGTCCATAGCAGTCACAGTCTGATGAACTAGATACCTCTGTCCTTTTAGTATAATGCACAAATGGGGGGATGGTCTCAGTTTGGATTGTGATGTTTATCCAGTTGTCTCGCCTCATTATCCATTCTCTTTCCTTCGGTGAATTATAGGCCAACTATTACATCAACTCGTTGATTGCCAGTACATTGCTTGATGTCTGCTGTTCTTAATCTGCTTCATCAGAAAGAAGGGCACTTATTATTCACAAAGCCATAAACAAAAACAACCTCCGCTACATCCATCCCAGTGATGTTCATATCGGCTCCCAGCACAAGTTCATCATCTACAACCCCACTTCTGTCAATTCCATCCCGTCTCTGTGGACCCAGCACCGGCGTACAACCACTCCCTCATTACGTCATCATACCAAACAGCACGTGAATGCAGCCAACCTCAGAACCCTCCCCAAAACCTCACAACCAATCACAAAACACTCCATGAAGCTTGCTCTGTTCAACACCCGGTCACTAAGCAACAAAAGCCCAATCATCAATGAATTCATCACTGACAACAACCTTGATATCCTCTGTCTCACTGAAACTTGGCAAAAACACCTGGATTACTACGCACTCAATCAACACCAAAACTGTATATCATTACCTGGATAAACCACGCCCTGGTGGCCGCGGTGGAGGAATTGCCGCTCTTCACCGCCAACACATCAAAACCAGCCTGACTAACATCGAAAGTCCACCCTCATTTGAACAGCTCTTATTCAAACTCTCTGGTCCTAAACCCCTGGTCATTGCAATTATCTACCACCCCCCCAAACCCAACCCTGCCTTCCTCTCCGACTTATCTGAATTCCTCACCCAGCTCTGCTCCGTCTCACCTTCCATCCTGTTGCTTGGTGATTTCAACATCCACATCGACTCCTCAGACTGCAAAACTGCCACAGAATTTCTGGACCTGCTTAAATGCTTCAACTTCACTCAACACATCGACTTCCCCACCCACAACCGTGGTCACATCCTGGACCTGGTCTGCTCCACTGAAATCACCATCAACCACCTCTCCGGCTATGACCTCACCATCTCCGACCATCTAGCCATCATCATGGAGATCGACATCCCCATCCCAGAACCCAAACTCACGCGCACCATCACTCTCCGTAACATCAAGTCTGTCTGCCCCTCATCCCTGTCAGCCTGTCTCACTGAAAAATTCTCCACAATCACCCCCTCCCCCTCAGACCTGGTCAACCTCTACAATAACACACTATCCTCCTGCCTTGATCAACTTGCCCCTTTCAAAACCAGAACTGTCTCTTTCACCCACACTGCTCCCTGGTTCACCCCTGAACTCCGCCTCATGAGAGCGACTCTCCAAAAAAACCGGCCTCACAGTTCACACCCTGGCTTACAAGGAACACATACAGCAATACAAACTGGCTCTAAACTCTGCTCGCTCCACCTACTACTCTGGCATCATCCACTCTGGTTCCGCCAACCCAAAGGTCCTCTTCTCCACAATAAACAAACTCCTCAAACCTATGGACAACCTCTCCCACTCCTCCACAGCAGAAAAATGCAACTCATTCCTGACGTTCTACAAAGCTAAAATTGACACCATCTACAACCAACTGGCCACTTCCAGCCCCGCTTCGTTCAACCCTGTATCTGCAAATCCTCCACTAACTGACCGGTCACTCTCCCGATTCTCTCTCATCTCCCCCTCGGATCTCAATAAATCACTCTCTGGCATGAAGACTCCGACCTGTGACCTCGACCCTATCCCTTCCACTTTAGTTATAGCCTGTCTCCCGGCCCTCCGCCCGCACCTCCTCTCTGTCATCAACTCCTCCCTGTCTACTGGCTCCATCCCTCCCGCCCTCAAACTCGCCTCAGTCACACCCATACTCAAAAAACCTGGCCTTGACCCCGACATTCACAACAATTACAGACCCATCTCCAATCTCCCATTTCTGTCTAAAATACTGGAACGCACTGTTGCCCATCAACTGAAAACCCACCTGGACTCAAACCAACTGTATGAACCATTTCAATCCGGATTCAGATCTCATCACAGCACAGAAACTGCCCTCATCAAAGTCACCAATGACCTCCTCCTCTCCTCTAATGAACACTCCCTCAACATCCTGATACTGCTCGACCTCAACGCAGCCTTCGACACCATCAACCACTCCATCCTCCTTTCCCGTCTCGAGTCCTCCCTCCACATCACTGGCACAGCCCTCTCCTGGTTTAAATCATACCTCTCTGACCGTGAACAGTTAATCAGCATCAACAAATTCAAGTCTGACACAGCCCCAGTCTCTCAAGGTGTCCCCCAAGGTTCAGTACTCGGTCCCCTCCTCTTCATCCTCTAACTGCTCCCCCTTGGCGACATCATACGCCACCATGGTCTCCAGTTCCACTGCTACGCTGACGACACCCAGCTCTTACATCTCCACCAAGTCCATCACCCCCACCATCCACTCCACCATCACCAACTGCCTAACAGATATAAAAACCTGGATGCAAGCAAACTTCCTCAAACTCAACACTGACAAATCTGAAGTCCTCATCATCGGCCCCAAATCATTAAACAAATCCCTCCACAACTTCTCCCTCTGCATCGATGGCACCACTGTTCCTGCCTCCACACATGTCCGTAACCTTGGGATCATTTTCGATCAAACTCTCTCCTATGAACGACACATCAATCACATCAGAAAAACCGCCTTCTTCCATCTCAAAAACATTGCCCGTCTCCGCCCCTCCCTCTCCTCCGCAGCCGCTGAAACACTCATCCACGCCTTCATCACTTCTCGACTGGAGTACTGCAACAGCATCCTGTACGGCTCACCCACCAAAATCATCAATAAACTACAATACATCCAAAACTCAGCTGCCCGTCTGCTCTCCCACTCCAGCACCAGAGACCACATCACCCCAGTCCTTCAAAACCTCCACTGGCTCCCCATACAGCAAAGAATCCAGTTCAAGATTATCCTCATCACCTACAAAGCCCTCCACAACCTCGCCCCTTCATACCTTTCAGACCTCCTGCACCGTCACACTCCCAACCGCAACCTCAGATCTGCCGACGCCAACCTCCTTACCCCCCCTACTCTGTCCAAGCATCGGACCTGGGGGGACAGGGCCTTCTCCGTTGCTGCCCCCTCCCTCTGGAACTCCCTGCCCCAACACCTCAGACATTCTCCGTCACTCGCCACCTTCAAAACTGCACTTAAAACTCACCTATTTAAATCTGCTTTTAACCTCTAAAGTCAGTCATGTATGTTTTCTTTCTCTTCGTGTTTATTTTTTTCTTACTGTTATGTTGTAGATTTTGTTTTTATTATAAATGCTTTTATTGTTTCTGTTTTTACCATGTAAAGTGTCTTTGAGTGCCTTTTAAAGCGCTATATAAATAAAATGTATTATTGTTATTATTATTATTATTGTTGTTTGCTGTAACCCGGACAGTGTTTGCAAAGCATCCCTCATTGCACTAATGTGTGGCTAGCGCTAGCTTCGTCCTCTCCTCTTTTCACTAAGGTGCTGCTAGTGCCAGAGTAAGAATTTCCCCTAAATATAAATGACGACAGGCGTAGATGATATTGACACAGCTCTGTGTTTTTTTGTAAATCGACTACCATAAATAATTCCTTAAGAAATAATATTTTGATAAGGGTAATACGCTTATTTGCTATCTTGTCGAGAGTTAAATCAGAAGATTGATACCACGCACATCTGGCTGCTTAATTAGGAGCTGCTGCCAGCAGTAGGTTAGCCTAGCTTAGCTCAAAGACGGCCAACAGGGATGCAAAAGTAACATAATCTTCCTACCAGCACCTCTAAAGCTCCCTGATTACTGTAGTGTAGAGCCTGATTTATGCTTGCTGCCTCCATAAGGGTTGCGTGTCTGTGGCAAAGTGAGGTCACATTAACAGACCAGTGTTGCCAACTCCTCAGTAAGGAAAGTAGCTATTGGCTGTCCTAAAAGTCGCTAGAAGTCACTAGAAGTCGCTAAATGACGTCATCACCTAATTTGCATAATTGTAATGAGTGCTGTAGGAGAGAGGCGGGAACAGCGGCGGCTTTGCGCATGCGCGATTCATTTGCAGTCTGGACACGGAGAGTGTGGGTCTCCTCTTTCTGCAGCTGGGACTGCTGCGCGAGGGGCTACTGTGAGACTAACTGCCTTTGAGTGCTTTGAGGCGGCGGAGGGGCTCACCAGCTGCCGCGTGCCGAATGGTACGTGCTTTCACGTCAGAGTCAAAACACCAGAAAAGTCTCCAACAACACCAGAAAAAGTAGCTAGATTTGTCGCTAGTAGCTTTTGACAAAAAAAGTCGCCATGAGGGTTTGAAAAGTCGCCAGATTTAGCGAGAAAGTCGCCAAGTTGGCAACACTGCAACAGACACAGCCTTTTGTGGGATTAGGGTTAGGCAATTCAGTCTGATTATCAGAAAGTCAGGTCCTATGATTTGGGAGTTTTCAGGTTTGTCTAAAGAACTCTGATGTCCAGCATGTCTAGGAGGGGGGGCATATTACATTTGCAAGCATATAATTAAATTGAATTGAACAGGCTTCATAATCCATATAATATGTAGGCAAAGGCACAATGTACTGTATTTCAATTTACACTTCTTCAAAAGAAGCATTTGGCTGAGATGCTGCACATATAATGTGTATGTGTGTTTGTATGTGTGTGTCCAACAGTCCTGTAAAAGCATGAGGACAACAAGCCATGGGGACTGGAGTAGGCGTTTGTTCATGTTACTGTAATTTTGGGCCACAGGCAAATCCACGAGGAAGCTTTTAACCTTGGAGACAAACAGAGGAAGAAAAAGCCAGAGGAGGAAAATAGACAGACAGCCAGAGAGCTGGAGAAAGAGGAAAACATGTGATTGACTGTGATGAGACGGGGATAGAGGGAGAGGGAGGGAGAAGCAGTGACAAATACTAAAGACGTGTGATCGCAGTGTTAGGAACAGCTTGAAAACAAATAAAGATGAGAATAAAACAAGAGGTGTCCGTGAAAGACGGCTGCCCATTGGGAGCGTACAGTACAAGCACAGTACAAGCACAGTCCTGTCCTGCAGGCCACACAGTCAAAGTGGAGACCAAACAAAAGCAACTCAGGGGAGCTCGGCTGCATTTAGACTTTCATGCAGCTTTGTGTTTTCCTCTATGTGATTTAAATGCCTGTGTGAGGACTTTACAACCTCAGGGATGAATTATGATGGCTGTAATCTGACTAAAATGTAAATGGCATAAACAAGAGGAGGAACAATTGAGAAAAGCAATCACTTTAATTGATGCTGCAGAGGCTGGGGTCATATGGGGTTAAAGGCAGCGGCATACACATTTCTTTACCTTCTTCTCCTCAGCATCCTGAATTTGTAGGTAGACCAAAGCTCATTAAGCTTGTGCGAAATGTATAAATTGAAGTGGTTGCTGTTGTTTAATATTGGATAGGGTTACACTAAAGTAGTTGTTCTGAATCTCCCAGGAAAATCTCAATCTTACCGTCACGATGGTCTCACTCCCAGCTCATCAAAGAGCGTTGCTCGGTCAGTTCCCCTTCGGCGTCTGATATCGATGCTAGGCACCCTTCAACTCTGTATGAGACGCACAAGGCTTTCAACTGGCTCCAATGTAAATCTGTTTGCCATCGGCGTCAGTATTAGACGGTGAGAACAACTGTATGTAGTATAAATGTTGAATTAACCTGGTAGTCGATCGATAATCAAGGCTGTTGTTGTTTGTGATCTTCCGGGAAAGGGTCACGTGATAGGGGTGTGACGAATCAGGGAAGGATACATCATGACTGCTAAGAACCAATCAAGGAGCAAACACGGGTGTGGGCGTCATCGTTTCCAAAGTTATGCGTTTATGACCGTCCATACCAAGCGGTAACCCCGGAGTTTTCAAACTTATCCGTCCTCGGGAGCGTTTTCAAACTCCTCCATTTTCGGTGTTCGAAAATGCCGGCGTAGGGTGGACGCTCAGTGTAAATGTAGAAAAATATGCGTTTTCAAATGGAAACACAGCAGTGTGGACATGGCCTCAGCTGGCTGAATGAGCTGATGTAGAGGAGCCAGCACTGCAGAATCTGTTCTGTAGTACACACACAGTGTGTGTGTGTGTGTGTGCACCTTGAGAGAGAAAGTGTGGCAGTGCTTGAAGCAACTGTGAAAACACTCCAAAAGGGGCTCCCTGAGATCTCACTACAGTATTTAGTGGTAACAGAAATGCTGGTGCAGCTAATAGCCCCGAAGCCCTCGCTTCTCTTTGGAGTCCCTGTAGTGGAATGTGAATGTCTAAAAAGATGACTTGTTAATGTCGCTGCCCAGTTCACACTGTGCTTTGACCTTTTGTAAGGAGCTCATATTAAAACAGCCTTTTCACACTTCGTGGACCACTGACAATTTTTTCTTCTCTTTTATGTATTCTTTTTGTTTTCTACTGTCCAACATATGTTCTCATGTGTTTGGATTTTTCCCAGCTGGTTAGAAGTGAGAAAAGAAAAGAGAGCGGAAGAAAGGATGGAGGGACGTGAAAGGAAGTTGGGCTGCTGGCTATGCAGATTCTGCCTGGGTGGCACCCCAGTCAGCCACATCCATCACGCCCTGATGCTAATGGCTGTTACAAACCTGCACTCTCCCCACCATGCCCAGATCAGCCCCTAACACCCACCCCCTCCACTCTATCCCCCATCAGCCGCTTAGCCAGCATGGCAAGGGAGACTTGACACAGAAATGAGCTGAAACTAATGACTCTAATGAGTTTCACTGCCCCCCTGCCAATGTCTGCCATCATTACCGCTACCCCTGCAAGTGGCTCCAAATGGCTCTTTTTTTTTTTTTTGACTGGCAAACTGCTGATCACCCTAAGTGAACAAGTACAGGGAGGGGACATTTCTGCCAGGGTCATCCTGTGGACCCAGTGTCCTCAAAAGCAGTCAGACTTTTTTCTGAGAAAAACTGATGAACAGGTTTATGCTCGTCACCACGCATTACGAAACAGCAGGGAGTGACGATGATAACAATACCTCCTGGGGGAACGTAGACTCAGAGACAAATAACTATTTCATCCGTTTGGATTGTACCATGAATTACACCTATGATGTTTTTACATTTAAAACATTATTTTGCATGTTATAAAAGTGACATTTTATCATAAAACGTTTCAAGTATAAGACTGTGAAAATATGTAATTAGAAAGACTACACACCCAAATGTGGAGTAAGTGACGTACAAGACGAGAGATGCAGCTCACTGAACGGTTTCACACAAAACTAAATGATACAACAACAAATCCATGACATGGCTGGATAAAAATCGTCACCATTGACAATACTGTACGTAATTGTTCCAAAATACGGTCCCATGCTTGAAGGGGCGGGACTTAGCCTCTATAGAAGTCTATGAGAAAATGACCCTACTTCATATTTGATTTATTACTGCAGTAAACATTGTAAACATGAGTTTATGGTCTTAATCGCTTCTTTAACTACAGCATGATGTGTGTGTATTTCATTATTTGTGTGTGGATGCATGTGTCAGAGCAACATAAACACCCCAGGCCTTTGCTCTGCCCTCCTCTTGGCAGCCTCCTCTCCTATTTGAACACGGCATAGTGATCTTCACCCAAAGACCATAATCCCTGCCAACCTCTCCCGGCACCGTCAGCACTGGCACTAAGCCAGGGACCCGAGATGCCAGGGTGGCCCCCGCTGGTCTGCCAAGGTCAAGTGTATTTAGCTCCACTTCTCAGCTCATCGGGTGGGGCAGTAAAGGGTGGGGGTGAGAAGCGCAGGGTTGTAGGAGTGGGTTTGGTGGGAGGCCTGGAGGGGAAAACAATGCAGGCCTGAGAAAGAGAGCTGAAACAAAACTCACAGTTTCTGAATATAACAAGAGATGATGATATTCTAGCCAAGTGTTCTGCTTTGTTTGTCTTTGAGTTATGAAGAGAGAGCCCACTAGGTAAAAGTGTGCTGATGTTTAGCTAAGTACACTCTGAAAGGCTCTGTACCTGCTCATGTGCTCTTTTGCTGAGGCCTCTGTGGTGAGCAAATACGCACGATCCTTGCTGTTAGTTCATCCAACACTTCCAGAGAACGATGTATCAAAGCAAAGGCCAGATTGTCTTCATCCTTCCTGACCTTTTCACCTTGCAACACCCTGAAGTTGAAAAGAAATCTCAAGTAAGTGTAGTGAGTGATTATTTTTCCACAGAGGAAGGACAACTTCGTACAGAACTTGTGGTCAGTGCATTACATTACATTACAGTCATTTAGACACTTTTATCCAAAGCGACTTACAATAAGTATATTCAACATAGGTATTCAAGAGAACTACTAGTCACCAGAAGTCATAAGTGCATCTCCTTTTTTAAACAAGCATCTAAGAGCATAAACCAGAGCAAAAGTACAGAAACAAACTAATACGAATACAATAAGTGCAACAAACTAATACGGATACAATAAATGCTAATAAGTGCTAATACAATACAATAAGTGCTGAGTGGAAGGCTCTGGGCAGTACTTCTTGAAGAGGTGAGTTTTCAGCCTGATGAAAGATGGGCAGTGACTCTGCCGTCCTGACGTCAGTGGGGAGTTCATTCCACCACTGTGGGACCAGGACAGAAAACAGCCGCGACCGGGTCGATCGGCCGCAGGGACCTCTGAGCGACGGGGCAACCAATCACCCCGAGGCAGCAGAGCGAAGTGGTCGGGCGGGGGTGTAGGGCTTGACTATGGCCTGGAGATAGGAAGGAGCTGTTCCTTTCACTGCCCTGTAGGCTAGCACCAGAGTCTTAAACTGGATGCGAGCTCTTACAGGGAGCCAGTGTAGAGAATGCAGAAGGGAAGTTGTGTGGGAGAACTTGGGGCGACTGAACACCAGGCGAGCTGCAGCTTTCTGGACAAGCTCCAGAGGTCTGATGGCCGACGCCGGGGCTCCGGCAAGTAGAGAGTTCAGGGTTCGTACGGTCATGGGAAACCTGGAAAAGTCATGGAATTTTTAAATGGTTATTTCCAGGCCTGGAAAAGTGCTTGAAAAAAATGAAATCCCAAAAGTTTCAGAAAAGTCATGGAAATGTGTTATATTCATATTTTCATGTCATTCATTTACGCTGAGTTGCCAGCCAGCATTTCTCAGATTGGAGTGAGACGAGGAGAAAAGATGATGTCGTGATCTTCGCAATAGAACATCTTTGACGTGTCGAGTCTTGGCCAATCAGCGTTCAGATGTCTACACAGTCTTTCCCTCCGTTAAAGTTTAAGTTACGTTATGTTCTGTTACCGTTCATACTTGCTGGGTTAAGTTAACGTCCACTGCATGCGGAACTTTGTCGACTGTTAACGTTCATCATTATCGCGAAAAAAGGAAACGTGATGAAACATGCAGCCCCCCGTGTTCCGGTTCAGTTCACGCGGTCGCTCATTAACGTTAAACCGGAACACCGGCGCATCTGGTTGCAGGTTGTTTTTTTAACTCAAAGTAGAATGAGGCGATTTCGTGGTCAGAATAACTTTCATGACCACGAAACATGAGGCCCAGATACTGATGAGATGATGAGGTCAAAGAGCTTCAGTGAGAGGAGGCTGGTTGTGTAGCGCAGCTTGATGCAGGTCTGAGCTGTGAGTGGAGCTGGGCCTGGATAAAGGTGGAGCTGGGCCTGGATAAAGGTGGAGCTGGGCCTGGATAAAGGTGGAGGTCTAAACAGACGTGAGAACAGTTTCCTGCTGTCAGTGTTTTAAATGCATTGATAAGGCAGGGTATGCTAAATGCAGCCTCTGCTCCAAGGAGATAAAGTACAGCAACAAGGGCTCACGTGCCCTCTCATCACACTGTTCACTGTGATGACCACAGCCAGTGCACTAACAGTCCCAACAGTCCCACATTGTTCTCAAGAACCCTGAAGTAATGAGAGGGTTAAGGTGCCTGTACCTTCATTTCAGCAGGTTGCTAATGCAGAGGTGTGTATAGATCACAGCTATTATTTTACTCTTGATAAGGTACTTTAGCCAGAGTAGATTATCATTTTCATTTAAATAATTAAACTGGATTGAATGCATATTAATTGCAAATAGAAGATAGGCCACAATTCTAACAGCTTTACAGTAACAGTGGAAGTTAATATTAAGCCATACAATAACAGGGTTCAATGAAAAATTTGCACTACAAAAGAGAAAGCAATATGTGCACTAGCTGGATGCTACTACCTACTAAAGCTCTTATTGATGTGTCAGTGTTATGAATGCCTGTCAACCAGAGTATATTTATAAATGTTTATTCTTTTAATCAAACTATTGTCTCTCATTCGTTTGTGTCATTTAAGGCAGTGATTCTCAACTGGTGGGTCGCGACCCAAAAGTGGGCCGCGGACCCGTTTTCAGTGGGTCGCGGGCCTTTGCCTGACAAAAAAAAATAAATGTGATTTTATTTTGAAGGGCATTTTTTATACAGCGGAATTATTCCAGCATTTACGGCACTTGTTCAGAGGTGGACAGAGGTGCAGAGGAAAAACATGACCAATGCGTTGTGAATCACATCATGTGATGCAGCTCAGCCAATCAAATATGGGTATTCTGACAAGTTTCCTGACTTGAGTGAGACGTACACACACCGTGACACATGGGGGAGAGACGAGGATACAGAGAGCAGAGCAGGACTGTTGAAGTGTGAGTTGTGAAAGTAAAATCATAGGACGATTTCCAAAAGAGCAGAATGGCCAGAGAGACCAGAGTCATTAGACTCTGACTGGACAGACTCATAGAGGTGAATTCTTCCCACACTAATTTCTCTTTTTAGAAGATGAGAAAAATATAATATCATGGCTTTTTTACTTCACCCTGAATGAACTGAATTTAAAGCTGCAGGTCAATTCAGTGAAAATAATTTTTCTAAAATGAATTTTGTTACGTAATTTATTTTTTAATCCAGCCATTATTTTACTTGAAATGAGAAGAACATTTATTCATGTTTTTCTATGTATTATTTATAATCCATCCAGTTAAATTTGAAAAATGAGAATAATATTTGTTAAAATATAATTGATGTGTACTTTCTTTATTTGATTTGTCAGTTGTTTACTACACAGAGACCTTACTACTACTAGACTTCTTGAATATAGATATACCCACATTATATATATAAATTATATATAAATTATATATATACGTATATGTTCCCTGTAATGTTTGCATTGAATATAAGCTCATCCATCACTTTTTAAGAGGTGTGTCTCGACATGATGAAATAGTACAACTGTAACGACTGTACGTCAACACTTCTTATCTGAAAAAAATGAAAACATTTAGTACTCCTGACTTGAGTGTTTCTGAAATGGCGGCCCTGCTGAGGACATGATGCTGTTTGTTTTTGAGGAGCGAGCAAATGAGAACAAGTCGAGAGACAATACATTGTGACAGAACAGAAGCCGCCAGGGGCTGCCGCTCTGCTAAGCACTCCCTCTGTTTGTTTACAGTTGTTATACTAATGTCTCAGATTGAATACGGCAATTATTTATTGATGTTCAAAAGATGATTTCAAAGTGTCATCTCATCTGAGGACAGTGAGATGCGAGCGGACGTGAGGGGAGCTGGAGGAGGAGAGACGGTCATTGTGTGTGACCTGATAAACGTCCACGTCCGGTGACCGGAGTCTTCTTAGGTGAGTTGATGGAAAAACAGCCTTCAGCTAAAACTCTGTCATAGCTGGGAATTCAACATCACTACTCTCATGGGGGAAATGACCCATTGAAGCATACTGGGTCACTTCAGATTAAGATGTAGGGAAAGTATATCTGAGTGCACACGTGTACACACACACACACGCACACACACACACACACACACACACACACACACACACACACACACACACTAATGCACTAAACACTCTGAAGATAGACACAGTGGGGAAATGTATTCATTGTGATTTTAAATCTCTACCACTCTTACCCGTCACAGGAGGATCAGCTTATTGTCGATTCTTACGCAGGCTTTATGTTTCATTGCATCCAAAACATTTTCTGTAAACAAGAAGCTTTTAAGTGAAAAGAAGAATGCAAGAAAAACACACATAAGTTACCAATTTGAATAGATTTTTTGTGGTTCGTGAAAACAATAAAACACAAATAAAAGGAACAATAAGGTCGGGTTCACCGGCTATAGGGCCCCTATTAACCAATACATCTTTGTGCATTGTGAACATATACAGTTAACAATCGAGGGCTGGGGCGAAAGTGCCATGTTGGGCAAATATGAGGATTATATATGAAATGAAAGCTCTCAGTGAGAGCTTTTCAGTGCCAAATGTGCACAACTGAAACGATGAGCCAAAGGTTTTAATTAAAAGAAAACCAAAAGGCATACCAGTAAATGTGGGGTTTTGGTCCAGTGAGCTGATGCCCTTTTGGCACTGAACAAAGCATTGTGGGTAGTACGTGCTAACAACACTTGGGCTTGGAGCCAAAGGGCCGTAAGTGCAAGCTTTGATCAAATTTGAATCAGCTTCTGTTGCCATGTACTGAACACAATATCTGATCTTGTTGTGTTAACAGATTGAGCATCAGTATGACAACAGTATTGCTACACGTTAACATATTTCTAACACGTTTGAAAAATAAGAGTGAGAAATGCCATTTTTACACAAACATTTCCACAATAGACTAATGCAGGAAGTGAGGGTTTGTAAGTCAACATTCACTTCACATTTATTCAGTGTGGCTTTGTGGCACAAGGCAGTAAAACTGCCTGTGCCAAAGCACACTGTATATTATCCATCGGGCTTAATCATAACTAGAAAATTCCTAAAGAAATTTTGACAGTGTGGCTTCTACTGCCCGAAGAAATCGCAATATATACACACGCCAATGCTACCGGTAGTGTCATTCAGTTTCAATTGAGATAGCACTACTCTCTTTTCTGCATTTTAGATTCATACTCTTGGATTGAATCTTGTATTTGTGGGGCTTTTATTTTGAAAGGGTGTGACTGGCTGGGTGAGAGAGGGGGAGAGGAGACAGAATCTTAATGTTTGACACTAAAATGAGAGGCTTCATCACAAGCATTCCAGTTAGAATTAATTCTGTGGGGCTTTTAATTTGAAATGGGGGGAGGGGGGGAGGGGAAAAGTCCTCTAAAAATATCTAAGACCTGAATGACTGTATGATAGAGAGAGACACAGAGAGGGAGAGAGAGACAGACAGAGAGGAGAGAGAGACAGAGTGAGTGAGACAGGCAGACAGACAGATGGACTGAGTGAGTGGGAGGGAGAGACAGGCAGACAGACAGTTAGATGGACTGAGTGGGAGAGAGAGACAGGCAGACAGACAGTTAGATGGACTGAGTGGGTGGGAGAGAGAGACAGGCAGACAGACAGTTAGATGGACTGAGTGGGTGGGAGAGAGAGACAGGCAGACAGGAGTCCTCTAAAAGTCTCCAAGACCTGAATGACTGTATGAGAGAGAGACACACAGAGAGAGAGAGGGAGAGGAGTGTATGTGCGTGTGTGTCTCAGTGCCTCTCTGTGTTTATCAACATCACTAATGAGCTCATATAAACACCTGTGTGCTTGGGTGCATGTTGGTGATTGGAGCACCTGTGTGTTAGAGGCTAATAAGAGAACAGTGATTTTCAACAAAACTACCTGTCAAACATATGCCCTCTATACCAAAACCATGAGACTAATCAATAAAATATGGAAACCGTGAGAGAGATAAGACTCTGGCAAACGCGGAGATGTGTTTTTTATGTTTGTGGTCTTAAAAATGTGAGCTCAAGCGCAATATGCAAAACTGGTACCGTCTGCTTTCTTTGAGAAATGAGTGGTCAGATTTAACATGGAGTCTAATGGAGCAGTTGGTTGGAGTTCATGTCGCTCTGTGGCTCTTTAAGCCAAATGTGTAAGTCCGTTGGATTCCACAGACATCTGTGTGCGACAGCACAACATTTGCAAGCTTTTTGGCCAAAACTGGTGTATAAAGAGTAAACATTGTGGGAGCTAGAGCAATTTGTTTGGAAAAATCACAGAATATTTTCCTGCTCCGCTCCACTCTGATGGTTATGCTCTCACTCTAGCTCTTAACGAGCCGTGCAATACACACCTATTATAAAATCTGAAACAGACACAAAATTTTCCTGAAACTTAATCTGTGACTTCATGAAAACTGTGCTAGCTATCAAAATGTCCATTTGGCTCAATAAAGTGCAGCGTTTTGTCTACGTTTTAAACTTTGAATCATGTTTCTATGTTAATGTACGGCTCGTCAATATGGGCCCAAAGTTAAGTGTTTTTTTTAGCTCTCTTCACGCCGCAACCCCATTCAAGTGAATGGAGAAATTTTGCTCAGTTTTTGGGGATTTTCGGGAATTTTCAGGAAAACCGCTAGGCGAATCTCTGCGGAAAATAGATAGCACACTATTCCCGGTCAGGCCGCACGTTTTGATGTATTTTTCACGCCGCTGTTGGCAACGCTGTGTGAGGAGAAGCGCGGCAAACTTTTGGATAAACCTGATTGTTGGAATGCTGTTAAGCATTCCAACTATTGTTCTTCAAATCTTTATACTTCTTCTTATAATAACTAGAAAATGCATTTCCTGCTGAAAATGCGTTGGAATGCTGAAAGCTGAAATGAATCTCAAAAACATTGCTGAAAATAGATATCCAATTAAAAAAAAATTGCAAAAAGCTCAATAATTCAAAAAGTTGAAAGATTACAAATATGAAGTCATATGTAGCTGAAAGTATGAGAAGAAGAAGGCTTTGAAAGTTGAAGAAGTTTAACAGGATTTGAAGATTTTCTCCATAGAGATCCCATTCAAAAGAAAATTGCAAATAGCTTAATATTTCAAAGAATTTAAAGATTACAAATATGAAAATTCATATCACCCCTCTCCTGAAAGAGCTGAACATTTTGATATTCAAATGGTTTCTGTGGCTTAAAAAATTTCATCAGTGATGATAGTTGTAGTAGAAGTATTATTAGTAGAAGTATTAGTAGCATTCGAATAAGTACTAGTAGTAGCAGTAGTGATATTTGTAGTAGTAGTAGAAGTTGGAGTTGTAGTAGAAGTATTATTATTAGTAGAATCATTAGTAATTAGAAGTAGTAGAAGAAGTAGTATCAGTAGTCATAGTAATAGCTGTAGTATTGGTCGTAGTATTTAATATGGCAGTAGAAGAAGTAGCAGTAGTAGTAGTACTAGTAGCAGAAGAGTTTCAAAAAGTGTACGGAAGAAATATAAAAATAAGAAGAAGTATAAAGATTTGAAGAACAATAGTTGGAATGCTTAACAGCATTCCAACAATAAAAAGAAGAATAAAGACTAGAAAATGCATTTCCTGCTGAAAATGCGTTGGAATGCTGAAAGCTGAAATGAATCTCAAAAACATTGCTGAAAATAGATATCCAATTTTTAAAAAATTGCAAAAAGCTTAATAATTCAAAAAGTTGAAAGATTATAAATATGAAGTCATATGTAGCTGAAAGTATGAAGAAGGCTTTCAAAGTTGAAGAAGTTTAACAGGATTTGAAGATTTTCTCCATAGAGATCCCATTCAAAAGAAAATTGCAAATAGCTTAATATTTCAAAGAATTTAATGATTATAAATATGAAAAGAGCTGAATATTTTGATTTTCGAACGGTTTCTGTGGCTTAAAAAATGTCAACAGTAGTGATATTTGTAGTAGTACTGGAAGTTGTAGTTGTAGTAGAAGTATTATTAGTAGTAGAAGTATTACTGGCATTAGAATAAGTACTAGTTAACGTTTAAATACAGTTAATCCATAGGGCTTTTATTTTGAAAGGGTGGGGCTGGGTGGGGGAGAGAGGAGGAGGAGACAGAATCAGAAAGTATGAAACACACATACAGAGGTTATTAAATGACAGGCTTCATCACAAGCATTCCAGTTAGAATTCACTCTGTGGGGCTTTTATTTTGAAATGGGGTGTGTGTGGGGGGGGGTGGACTTATAATGTTAGATAAACACAAGCAGGTTATTAAATGTCAGGCTTCATCGTAAGCATTTCAGTTTGAATTCATTCTGTGGGGCTTTTATTTTAAAATGGAGTGGGGGGAGGGGAGTCCTGTAAAAAGCTGTAAGACCTGAATGACTGTATGAGAGACACACAGAGAGAGAGAGACATACAGAGATAGAGGGAGAGAGACATACAGAGAGAGAGAGAGAGAGAGGAGTGCGTGTGTCTGTGAGTCTGTGTGTTTATCAACATCACTAATGAGCTTGATCAGAAACACCTGTGTCCTTGCAGCCTTTTCATGGAGATTAAACAGGGAAACACCTCTCAAACAAATCCTCAAAACTCCCATAACCGTAGCTCCTATTGCTCCGATATTAATGAATGAGAGGAAGGATGAGTTGAAGAACAGATCCTGTAAAAATTGTGTCTGTAGTCTAAAAAATGTGGCTGAACTGGCGATTTAGAAATGGGGTACCGTGTTCCGTGGAAGATGTTTTTGAAGCAAAATTTAACATTGGTCTCTATGGAGCAGAAAGTTGGTTTTCCTCTCAATTACAGGCTTCTGTGCCAAATGTGTAAATCTGTGGGATTCCACAGTCATTTGTCTACGACAAGGACAAGATTAGCTACTTCTACATCCAGAAATTATGCATGAAGAGTGAAGATTGTGGAGGGTTGAATCTTCCCCACCGAGAGAAGGCCGGAGAGCACGCTCCACTGTTATTTTACAGTAGAGTTGCTTCTTAATAAATCTACCATAAACTGGTTTACAATTAAAAGTATTTAATCCTACTGAAGCTAATACAATTACAGAATGAAGTACACTACTAACAAAATATATAATAATATGATCCGCGCGGAAAAGCTATTCACTCGCGACTCAGCCTGAAAACACAGATGCTTCCACGCTGAGAGCCGAGTAACAAGAGAGTGAATACCTTTCCAGCACTTCCTCTTACAGTTTGAAATCCCCTCCCTTTTGGCCATCTTAATTCCTATTGGCTAATTTCGGTTGCCTCCTCCTGGCGTCAGGCTTCCGAAAACCCTCGCGCGGGCACAACCTGCAAATGTCTGTCTAGAAGTCTGACTTTCCCTTGGCTATTCTTCACAGTTTAATACATTCAATGACTGTCTTTTATGGCTTAACACTTCTTTGGTAAACATTCTATATAAAGATTAGGATTTGCAACTTTTGGCAAAAACCTTCACAAGTTTCACAAGCAAATATTAAGGTGCTACAATTCTACTAAGATACACTTCTAACTACAAATTCTAAAACACTTCTAATTATGAATCTTCTAATTATGTATTCCAACATACTTCTAATTATGATTTCTTAATTATGAATCATTAAACACTTCTATTATAATTTCTTAAAACACACTTCTAAACCCCAAATTTCCTACAACTCCCCCCTAATCCACAGTTCACAGTGGATTAAATAATACCCTGGAAACACAATCCCCTGACTCTATCTGAGGATGAGTTCCCCTATCTAAACAATAGTAAACAACAATTCAAGTTTTTTTTTTTTTTTTTTCTTTTTTTTTTTTTCCTATCTGATCACCCTACGCTTGCCTCTCTACACACAATAACAGTCGATTCCGGTTGAGGTCCTCTGGTGTCCAGGTGGTGGGGCTGTAGATGGTGGAGGAGGTCCTGCATCGAATCCAGAATCCATCCTGAGGGCTAGAGAAAAATTCCTGAGAAGCCTTGTCTGCTCTTTTTACACTTGACAAAATTACATTTCTTAATTATTGCACCCTGAAACCCATTATAACCCAATAAAAAAGAAAAAAAAGAAATCCTCTTAAACAATCAGTCTATTTTCCAAATTTCCAGTATCTCACCGGATGTGTTTAGAAGTCCATCTGGGCCTAATCAGGTCCTTCAGGATCCCAGCGAAAATGTTCAGGAGCTGCTTGTGAAGTCCTGCTATTGCATCGCTGGTGGCCTCAACTAAACAGTGGCCATCAGAAGTTCCATTTCTTCCTCATCCTCGACACATAACTGATGTCCCTGTACATGCGTCTTACTAACTGTTGAGGCAATAAACCCCTGTAGAAGTCCACGGATGCAAGGGAAACAGCATCCACAAACGACTAGTAGGCCTGCAGCGACAACACAAAGAGTAGTTAAAATTGACAAAAATGCACTTTTCCATTTGCCGAACATACCCTCCAACCAGTCGGTGACTGAATTATCGACACCAGAGTTCTCTGCTAGCTCTTGGCTAAGTGCCGTCAATCCGGCCAGCGCCCTGGTCACCGATCCATCAGAAGCTGTGTTATTTGGAATGAAGGTACAGCAAGCAGATCCAAACATCCTGCAAACTCCGCCTTTCTCAGCTAAAATCATATCTAATGCCATTCTGTTCTGCAAGGTCATTAAACTAGTCTTCGCCAGCTGTGCATGCAGTCCTGATATGGCGTCCCTGGTGAAGTTTACAAAACGCTGTTGGTTATAGTAAATGTAATTGATCCAATCGACATTTTTATTAATCGTTACCCACCAGAAAAACGTTGATTCAAAACCGCCCGCTACTTGATTTCTTGCTTTAAATTCATTAGGCACCCCCCTTGGCACCCCTATGATATCTATATACACTTGGTCATCAAAAGCTCCCTTCGGGCTATCGGCATCTCTTTTGGGTCTTCGGTTAGCATGTGTGCGTGGAGAAATTAGTTCCTGATAAGTTGCATCATTGACAGGAAAAATATAAAATGGCAATATAAGTTGCACTAACGCGCATCTTCCTGTCCAATCCCTAGGCAGGATTGGATATATGGTTTTTTCTCCACACCACCACCATAAATCAGCTCTGGGTGCTGTCTGTCTTAACACGTTGTTATATAGATGGTCTTTGGCATGGTGAATGTTGCTACAACTTGCTGCAATAATACTGCCTACATTGGGCCCCTTAGCTGTATCTGAGACTATACAATCAAATGGACCCTCTGAAATCTTGAACAGAGGTGGGGTAGTATATTCTACAGGTGGGTAATCCCCATGTAGCCCCTGACAAGTGTGATGAAGTGGCAAAGCTTCATCAGTAAACAGAGTCAAAATACAACTAAATTCTGGGCTCAGGGGTCGAAATCTTGATGGAACAGGTGTTGCTAGGGGTGAAGGTTCTGAACACAATACAGTCTGTACTTTTCTGGCTTGAAGCCGTATATTGTACCCACCGGAGCCATAAATTCCCATCCGTCATCCCCGTTTCCACACCCGTTACATCACTCCCCAAGTCAGTCGTATGTCGAACCTGATCATTCATGATCTTTTTGACGGGTTTAACAATAATTCTAAGGAGCCCTTGTGGGGCAGGGCTATCTATAGTTGCCTTTCCCTGTACTACGTAAAGTCAGTCAATTTTGGGTTCGTTAAGGTAAGTCTTAAAGGATTACAACTACCCTCTCCCCTTCTACACATGTGATAAGAAGATGGGGCATTTAACATCTTTAGTCGGTCTTTAAGGCCTGGGTTGGGGTCTTTCTCAAAACCCTCGCCGCCTGTGTTCAAAGTTGCCCATTCCCATTCTTCACAATCACACTCATAATATGATACTAACTTACCATATTTATTCGTAGCGGGTCCACACAGGTCAGTAATGATGCACAAAGTTTTGGTCATCCAACCGTAGGTATGTTCATACTTGGGGCAGGAGACTACTTCACAGAAGTCGAACTGCACCATTGATGTTGTACCTTCTTTGAACGTAAGAGTGAGAGTAACATTTTCATAGGTGAGTGTTGACAGGGAAGCATCTCTACGTGGTCGGGGATTAATTTGATTAGTCACAGATGCTAAATTTCAAATCTCGATGTAGTCATGCTTATTTTGTGATTCCTGTCTATGTTTAATTCCCCATACTAAGAGGGAAACTACTGAAATCAGGAAGAGAATGATTACAGACTTCCATAACCCACTGAATCTAGGGTCTCCGAATGGAAGCCATCGTTTAAACTGTGGGGGAAGCATCATTTTTAGTACTGTTTAACCCCTCTTTTGGCGTATTTTCTGATTCAAATTTTGCCTGTTTGATGTTCAATCCTGTCTCTGCGAGAGTTTTACTCGTTACCTTAGCTGCTGCACAGTGAGTGAGGTGGTGCCAATTAGCTCCAGTTTTACCTTTTACCTTTACTGCATGTGAGGTTGCCAATACTACCTCCCATGGACCGGTCCACCTTGGTTCACTCCACTTACGCTTGTGGACTTTTATCCACACTAAGCTGCCTGGTGATACAACAGGAGCCTGCTTCTTTCCGTCAGCTGCTGCTTCTGCATTAGTCACCTGTGAAAACAAAACTCGACTCATGTTAGTTAGCGCCCTTGTATATTCTTCAATTTCTAGGGTTAACAAGTCTAGGCTAGGACCATGACTGCTGGTCCTTGGTGGGCCAGACATTGGCCTGCCTGTGAGTATCTCATGTGGTGTTAAATGTGTGCTGTTATGTTCTGTGTTTCTCATGGACATTAGTGCCAAAGGCAGGGCGTCTGGCCATTTAATAGATGTGGTGTGACAGATTTTAGCAATTTTCCTTTTTAAAGTTTGATTGGCTCTCTCCACTATTCCCTGAGATACTGGATGATAAACTGATCCAAACCTATGTTGGATCCCTAGGCACTTTTCTACCGCTGCTAAATGTACATTAGCAAAATGAGAGCCATTGTCTGAATGAATAACTCTTGGGAGACCATACCTCGGAACAAGTTCATTTCTGAGCCACTTTACCACTGTTGCACCATCTTCATTTCGGCAGGGTATCGCTTCTACCCATCGGGAAAACCGATCTACCATTACCAACATGTAACGCAACCCACGCACTCTGTTATCAGCACCCATGTCTGTATAATCAATACAAATTTCCTGAAAAGGACCACGTGGTACAGGATAGCTCCCCATTGGACACTTATACACTTGTTTGTTATTATAACCATTACACGTTGCGCAGTTTGTGACAAAATTCTCTACCATCTCTTTAGAATATGGATGCCACCAATGTTTCTCCAATGCTGCACATGTTCGTTTTTTCGACTCGTGAGATGGACCATGTGCTTCAATCATTAGTAGGTGTACCAGCTCAGCAGGAGCTACCATTCGTCCATCATGGGACCTCCACAATCCTTCCCTACAGGTTGCTCCATGAGTCAACCACTGGGAATGCTCATAAGCACCAGCTTTTTTCTGCAACAAAACAAGGTCACCTTCATTCGGGGCTAGCTGTGGTTCGTTTACACTTAATACCAACATTTGTGTTTCATTACCAATGTACCCTCCAGCTCTCTTAGCTGCGAGGTCAGCTGCGTCATTACCCCTTGCTTCTTGGTCATCCTCCGTCAGATGATTTTGGTTGTAGTGAGTAAGGTGTTCTCTCCACATGGCATCGTCCATGTTGCACAACCCCACTACTCCTCCCAGCGCTATCTGTACTGGTAGGGGAAGGCCTTTCTGTACAGTGTGTCGCCATACTACAATGGTGGCTTCATTGCTGTCATGTCTCCCCCCCGTGGCCATATACCACTCCACTTCAGCTCTTTTCAGATACTGATGGGTCTCTTCTTCTGATTTTATCTTCAGTCCAGAAAGGGAGTTCATATTTGGTTTTGTGGCCCAAATGCTTCGCATCGCTTCCCAGAAGACTCCTCGAAAGTTGTCGAATGAGGTTTCATTCCCCATATTGGTCGTTCCTGTTCTTACCTCCAAAGCATTCAATTGGGCTGTTCCTTCTGCGCGGATTATCATGGCTCGTATGTCTCCTAATGCCAATTTATCCGCTGCTGTGTGTTTTTCAAAGAGACGGATCCACGGGTTGGCTCCTCCTGCCAGCGGTGGCAGCGCCTTTTCCAGTGCATCCATGTCTCGATGTCCCCATGGCACAAACTCAGCTTGTCCGTTGGATTTCACCAGCAAGGGGTACTGTTGGGTCTGGACTAATGGTGGCATCTCACCTCTTACAGGATAAAAATGTTGGCCATAGCGCTCTGGTTCCTTCCTGTTCCTGCTGGACCGTCTGAGAAGTGAACGACTTCCAGCTGCTCCTCTTACCTTTTCTCTTCTGCCCTCCTCATCAGTGTCATCATCACTGGTGGCTGCTGTCCGTCCACTCCTGGGTTTGAGGAACAAGTAACCTTTTGCCTTGTACTCACCATTCCCCAGCTTCCATTCCTGTCTTTTCTCTCCCTCTTCACTTTTCCTCGGACTTTCTTGCTTACCTGATGTAAATACCTGATGATTCTCTGACCACTCATTGTCCCACACAAGCTGTTTGTCCACTCTATCATAACGTTGCTCCAAGGGCAACATCTCTGTTTCCGTCATTGTTTGCCGATGTCTGCCACTCCTCAGTGATTCTTGGGCATCACTGGAGGGCCTTGTGGTCTCTCCTTCTCTGTCCCTCATTTGCCCTGGTTCGTCTTGGCCGCTCTCTGGAGTACTCATCTTCAGCTCTAACATATCCTCATCTTGGCTGACCCCATCACAGTCGTCCCCAGACCTGCAATCCTCTTCCCTCTCCACGTCCATATCCAATGTTCCCCCATTGACTCTGTACACAGGTGCTTGGATTGAGGGCTTTAAAAGTGAGGGATAGATTATTCTGCTCTTCTTTTTCACATACAGCGGGGGAGGTGAGGAAAGCTCAGTCTGTCCGTGTGCTTCTGTCAGCACTGACGGGTATACTGGAGTACAGACAGGGGTGTTAGGTCTGGGAGTGGTGATGATTTTGAAGTCTGTCTCTTTCAGGACCTCAGGTAGTCCCACAGCATCTGGAGGGGTGGTCGGGTCGACAGCCTTCCAGTACGTGAGCAGACGCATGGTATCTGAGCACCTCTTTTCTTCCATGTTGAGGGCCCTTTTCCTACCGAATCTGTTCAAACGACTGGCTCCCACATGATCTGCAACGGCGTTGTTTTTAGCTTTTGCAGCTTCTCTCCACACTCTGCATCTGTGTTCAGCAGTGGGGGCCGTCACTGTTGGAAACCACCCGTTCCTCTGCCATCTCTTCAGATATTTTCTCATCTTCTCCCATTCCTTTCCCCTCTCTTTGGGTACCGTTTGATCCTCCATTCTTTCTCTGGCTCTTCCCAGCATTTCCTGAGTATTTAGCACGACCATTCTGTAGCCTAGGAGAGTTCAACGATCTCTCCTATTTCAGCACTGACCACGCTAAAAATTGATCTTCAAGAGCTATGTAAAATACACAAATGTTGTACCTAAATTAATCAATTCTGGATATGTTAAGAAATCTTGAATTATAATTGAAATTAAAATCTCGGATCAAAATCTAAATTAAAATTGACATCAAAACTGAATTCAAATCCAAACCAAAGTCAATTAAACCTGAATTAGAATGCTGAATCAAAATCGAAGTTAAAAAATGGGAATGTAAATGCAATCAAAATCTAAATCAAAATTTAATTCAAAATCTAAATCCAAATCCCAATTACAATGTAAATCAAACTCAGCAATTGGAAGTCAAAGTATTTAAATTCAAAACGAATTATTACCTGTACTCAAAAATATTCAATCAGAATTACCAATGCAAGTCAAACTACAATTATAATCCACCACAGAAATTCAAACGCTCGATCAAAACCAACACTGCCAATCAGAATAATGAATAAAACTTAAGTTCAACAATTTAAGAAACACCACTGAGATTATTAATGTTAGTTAGAATGCTGAATTAAAACTAAAGTCAGAATGTAGGCTTAAAGATCATAGACTCAAAGACAATGTATATTGGCATTTCTCTCTAACAAACTCTATTTTGTAAAAGATGCACTAATCCACTGGGTGGCGTACCTCTGGTGATTTAAAACTACGCTGATTTATCAAACTATGCTGTGTTTACCTCTAAACCACAAGTGTCGGATTTTATAGTACTAATGTAATTACAGATTCGAAACACTAGTTGGAGTTTCGGAATTCTCTAGGAATTACTCCTTCCGGCCGCTAGGCGGCTGAGTTTTTTTTTTTTTTTTTTTTTCTTTCGTTTTTCTTCTTCTACAACATAATAGTACTTCCGGTAATTTATAGCTCTGCTATGCTAACGGCTATACGAACTTCGAAGCGTAACTTTGTAACAAAAGACTCCACTCACACGTTTCCCCACAAACTCAAACTTTATTTCCACTAGTACGTGCTCTGTCCCCTTCTAAAAAATACACCGGTTGTTTTCTTTAGAAGCACCTTTCTTTTATATTCACAGTACAATAAGGTCCGGAGCAAGCTTAGCTAGCTCCTACATATGCAAACGTTTTTGACACAGTCTCATTTCAACCTTTAAACGTATTTCAACACTGCTAGAACACAGACTAGATACACGTATTATTGGACTTATTGTCCTGTTTTATTCAACCTTAAGTCCTCTGGTTTAACTCGCTATTTAGCTTTACCAGGCCCAAAGATATCCGTGAACAATTCCCACGGGAGTTAGACTCGACCAGTTAAGGAATTATCACTTTTACCTCAGTTAAGCTCCACTAAATGCTTGTTATTCTACTTCTCTTAATTACCCACACGATGTCTATTTTAATACACGGCAAAGGTCCAACGAGAGAATCCCCGAGCGTCGGTGTCCCATGTAACAATGGATCCCCGGCCTCAGAAGCTAACCACCGCTAGCCTTAGCACTCCTAAACAGTAAGCCTGCTTCGACCCGGGAATGCGAAAACCGGACCACTAAAAGCCGCCACTTAAAGACTCTCCCGGCCACACATCTCCAGTTACGCCGATCTCAAAACAAACTGTTTTTAAACAGTTAGCCTGCTGACCCAGTAGTACACAAGCTAGGCCAGAGAGACTCCCAGTCCATGCACACTAGTACCGCCGAGCAAACTAACCACTTATTTATTCCAATGTGGTAATTTTTCTTTTTATTACAGTGCTCGTAATATTAACCCTTAATCACAGCACTCGTAATATTCACCCTTATAGTCAGTACCCTTAATTCACCTTACAAGTATACTTCACAATGCAAATTATACATTACTCAGTTCAATGAGGCCTACCTCTCTTTGTTCGCCTCTCGTCAGCCCCCAGCAACGTTAGCCTTGAGCAACGCCGGCCGTCAACACCTCCGCTAATTTGTCCTAAGCTACCTACACAGATTTTATTAAAAAGGTTCTGCTTACCTTTGTTTGTGGGCCCCGGAGGTATCGATGGCCAACGCCGTCCTCAGTCCGTGCTGTGTCCGTCGAGAGTTCCCTTCGTGGTAGCCAAATTTGTGGAGGGTTGAATCTTCCCCACCGAGAGAAGGCCGGAGAGCACGCTCCACTGTTATTTTACAGTAGAGTTGCTTCTTAATAAATCTACCATAAACTGGTTTACAATTAAAAGTATTTAATCCTACTGAAGCTAATACAATTACAGAATGAAGTACACTACTAACAAAATATATAATAATATGATCCGCGCGGAAAAGCTATTCACTCGCGACTCAGCCTGAAAACACAGATGCTTCCACGCTGAGAGCCGAGTAACAAGAGAGTGAATACCTTTCCAGCACTTCCTCTTACAGTTTGAAATCCCCTCCCTTTTGGCCATCTTAATTCCTATTGGCTAATTTCGGTTGCCTCCTCCTGGCGTCAGGCTTCCGAAAACCCTCGCGCGGGCACAACCTGCAAATGTCTGTCTAGAAGTCTGACTTTCCCTTGGCTATTCTTCACAGTTTAATACATTCAATGACTGTCTTTTATGGCTTAACACTTCTTTGGTAAACATTCTATATAAAGATTAGGATTTGCAACTTTTGGCAAAAACCTTCACAAGTTTCACAAGCAAATATTAAGGTGCTACAATTCTACTAAGATACACTTCTAACTACAAATTCTAAAACACTTCTAATTATGAATCTTCTAATTATGTATTCCAACATACTTCTAATTATGATTTCTTAATTATGAATCATTAAACACTTCTATTATAATTTCTTAAAACACACTTCTAAACCCCAAATTTCCTACAAGATTGTGGACACAGTGGCAAAAGACAAATGTTTTTTTCACAAGAATCTCAAGCTGCTCTTCACTCTAGCGGTGACATCACGCACTCTAAGCTGCGCAATACACACCCATTATAAAAGCAGAAAAGGGCTGAAAAAATCATAAAAGTTAAACTGCTGCAGTTCAAAAAGTATAAAAGATATCAAAAAGCTGAATAATGCGGCAATAGATCAGGGTTTTCTCAACATTTTAAAGTTGAAATGGTGTCTGTAGCTGAAAGTATGAGGAAGTAGAAGGATTTGAAAGTTGAAGAGGATTTGAACATTTTCTCCATTGAAACCCATTCAAAAAAAAAATTGCAAAAAGCTTAATAATTCATAAAGTTTAAAGGTTAGAAATATGAAAAGTCATAGCACATGTGTCCTTAATGAGCTGAACATTTTGATATTTGAACGGTTTCTGTAGCTTAAAAAATGTGGAAGGAGTTAAGTAGCAAAATACGGGCGGAAGAAATATAAGAAGTTTAATAAAGAGAAACAGGATAACAATAGTTGGAATGCTTAACAGCATTCCAACAATTAGGATAACAATAGTTGGAATGCTTAACAGCATTCCAACAATTATATTTCTTCCGTACGCTTTTTGAAACTCTTCTGCTCCTTCATATTTTAAGCTACAGAAACCGTTCAACTATCAAAATGTTCAGCTCTTTCAGCAGAGGGGTGCTATGACTTTTCATATTTCTAACCTTTAAACTTTATGAATTATTAAGCTTTTTGCAATTTTTTTTTTGAATGGGTTTCTATGGAGAAAATGTTCAAATCCTCTTCAACTTTCAAATCCTTCTACTTCCTCATACTTTCAGCTACAGACACCATTTTAACTTTAAAATGTTGAGAAAACCCTGATCTATTGCTTCATTATTCAGCTTTTTGATATCTGTTATACTTTTTGAACTGCAGCAGTTTAACTTTTATGATTTTTTCAGCCCTTTTCTGCTTTTATAATGGGTGTGTATTGCGCAGCTTAGAGTGCGTGATGTCACCGCTAGAGTGAAGAGCAGCTTGAGATTCTTGTGAAAAAAACATTTGTCTTTTGCCACTGTGTCCACAATCTTCACTCTTCATGCATAATTTCTGGATGTAGAAGTAGCTAATCTTGTCCTTGTCGTAGACAAATGACTGTGGAATCCCACAGATTTACACATTTGGCACAGAAGCCTGTAATTGAGAGGAAAACCAACTTTCTGCTCCATAGAGACCAATGTTAAATTTTGCTTCAAACACATCTTCCACAGAACACGGTACCCCATTTCTAAATCGCCAGTTCAGCCACATTTTTTACACTACAGATACAATTTTTACAGGATCTGTTCTTCAACTCATCCTTCCTCTCATTTATTAATATCGGAGCAATAGGAGCTACGGTTATGGGACTTTTGAGGATTTGTTTGAGAGGTGTTTCCCTGTTTAATCTCCATGAAAAGGCTGCAAGGACACAGGTGTTTCTGATTAAGCTCATTAGTGATGTTGATAAACACACAGACTCAGACACACATGCACTCCTCTCTCTCTATCTCTGTGTGTGTCTCTCTCTCATACAGTCATTCAGGTTCTTAGAGATCTTTAGAGGATCCCCCCCCCCCCCCACACACACACACCCCATTTTAAAATAAAAGCCCCACAGAATGATTTCTAACTGAAATGCTTATGATGAAGCCTGACATTTAATAACCTGTTTGTGTTTATCTAACATTATGAGTCCATCTCTTCCCCCCCCCCCACACCCCATTTCAAAATAAAAGCCCCACAGAATGAATTCTAACTGAAATGCTTATGATGAAGCCTGACATTTAATAACCTGTTTATGTTTATCTAACATTATGAGTCCATCTCCTCTCCCCTTCTCCCCCCCCCCCACACCCCATTTCAAAATAAAAGCCCCACAGAATGAATTCTAACTGAAATGCTTGTGATGAAGCCTGTCATTTAATAACCTGTTTGTGTTAATCTAACAATATGAGTCCATCTCCTCTCCCCTTCTCCCCCCCACACCCCATTTCAAAATAAAAGCCCCACAGAGTGAAATATAACTGAAATGCTTGTGATGAAGCCTGTCATTTAATAACCTCTGTTTATGTGTCAAACATTATGATTATGTCTCCTCTCCCCCCCACCCAGCCCCACCCTTTCAAAATAAAAGCCCCATGGATTAACTGTATGTAAACATTAAGCTCAAAATTTGACTTTTTCAAATACTGCCATTACTATTACTACTGTTATATTATATACTACGACCACTACTACAGCTATTACTACTACTACTTCTACTACTTCTTCTAAATACTAATACTTCTACTACTAATGATACTTCTACTACAACTACAACTTCTACTACTACTATTACAAATATCACTACTGCTACTACTTATTATAATGCTACTAATACTTCTACTACTAATAATACTTCTACTACAACTTCTAGTACTACTACTACAAATATCACTACTGCTGACATTTTTTAAGCCACAGAAACCATTCGAATATCAAAATGTTCAGCTCTTTCAGGAGAGGGGTGATATGACTTTTCATATTTGTAATCTTTAAATTCTTTGAATTATTAAGCTATTTGCAATTTTCTTTTGAATGGGATCTCTATGGAGAAAATCTTCAAATCCTGTTAAACTTCTTCAACTTTCAAAGCCTTCTTCTTCTCATACTTTCAGCTACATATGACTTCATATTTGTAATCTTTCAACTTTTTGAATCATTAAGCTTTTTGCAATTTTTTAAAAATTGGATAGCTATTTTCAGCAATGTTTTTGAGATTAATTTCAGCTTTCAGCATTCCAACGCATTTTCAGCAGGAAATGCATTTTCTAGTTATTATTATGATTGAGCCCGATGGATAATATACAGTGTGCTTTGGCACAGGCAGTTTTACTGCCTTGTGCCATAAAGCCACACTGAATCAGGTTAATCCTAAAGTTTGCCGCGCTTCTCCTCACACAGCGTTGCCAACAGCGGCGTGAAAAATACATCAAAACGTGCAGCCTGATCGGGAATAGTGTGCTATCTATTTTTCAGAGAGATTCACCAAGCGGTTTTCCTGAAAATTCCCAGAAATCCCCAAAAAACGGAGCAAAATTTCTCCATTCACTTGAATGGGGTTTCAGCGTGAAGGGAGCTAAAAAAACACTTAACTTTGGGCCCATATTGACTAGCCGTACATTAACGTAGAAACATGATTCAAAGTTTAAAACGTAGACAAAATGCTGCACTTTATTGAGCCAAAGGGACATTTTGATAGCTAGCACAGTTTTCATGAAGTCACAGATTAAGTTTCAGGAAAATTTTGGGTCTGTTTCAGATTTTATAATGGGTGTGTATTGCACGGCTCGTTAAGAGCTAGAGTGAGAGCATAACTGTCAGAGTGGAGCGGAGCTTGAAAATCTGTGATTTTTCCAAACAAATTGCTTCAGCTCCCACAATTTTTACTTTTGAAACACGATTTTGGCCCAAAAGCTTGGAAATGTTGTGCTGGTCGCAGTAAAGTGTCTATGGAATCCAACGGACTTACACATTTGGCTCAAAGAGCCGTAGAGCGACATGAACTCCAACCAACTGCTCCATTAGACTCCATGTTAAATCTCACCACTAATTTCTCAAAGAAAGCAGACGGTACCAGTTTTGTCTATTGCTCTGGAGCTCACATTATTAACACCACAAACATAAAAAACACATCAGCGCGTTTGCCAGAGTCTTATCTTTCTCACGGTATCCATATTTTGGCACTCAGACTCCTGCTAATTTGTTAAAAAGAGGCAGGGGTTTTGTTCAAAATTACTGATTACTGCAACGTTTCTTAATCAGTCTGCCTGTAGCACCAGGTGCGTGGCTCACCATGGCAACCAGTTACTACACGCACGCAGGCTCTCTCTCTCTCTCTACACACACACACACATGAGTTGGAGATATTCAGTCAAAGGCATTGTTAGACCTCCTCTCTGTCTGTATCTCTCCATCTCTCACTCATCACTCTGTCTGTCTTTATGTTTCTCTCTCTCTCTCTCTCTCTCTCTCTCTATCATACAGTCATTCAGGTTTTAGATATATTTAGAGAACCCCCCCCCCCCCCCCCCCCCCTCCCATTTCAAAATAAAAGCTCCAGAGAGTGAATTCTAACTGGAATGCTTGTGATGAAGCCTGTCATTTACTAACCTCTGTGTTTGTGTGTCAAACATTAGGAATATGTCTCCTCTCCCCCTCTCTCACCCACCCAGTCCCATCCTTTCAAAAATAAAAGCCCCGTAGAGTAACTGTATCTTAATATGAATCTCAGAATGAGGTTTGTACAGAAATGACGGGAGCATCAGCTCCCATCATTTCCAAAGGCTTCTCAAACAAATGTATTTATCTCGAATACAGAAATGATGGAAGCGTTAGCTCCCAACATTTCCAAAGGCTTCTCAAACAAAGATGTACATGTCCAGTACAGAAATGATGGGAGCCATTTGTGGACTGTCCATCACGAATACAAGATTCAATCCAAGAGTATGAATCTAAAATGCAGAAAAGAGAAAAGCGATATATCAATTGAACCTCAAAGATACTACCGGTAACATCAGCGTGTGTAGCTATATATTGCGACGTCTTCGGGCAGTAGAAGCCACACTGTCAAAATTTCTTGCGAAATTTTCTAGTTATAATTATAATGTAGGAAATATAATGCAATGACAATTAATACAATTATACAATAACACAATTACACACTATATATGCACACAGTAAACAAAATAATAATATTAGGAGCCATTTAAAATAAGTAAAAGTAAATGAAGACTTCCAGTAGAGAGGGGTACGTGTCGCACTCTCCCGTAACTTTTTCAATTATAACTCTTCTTTGACCTAAAAGGTAAATTATCAGCTTGCTCAAAGACAGGTACTGTCCTTCAACTGCACAATGACCAGCAAAACTAAACTGAACAGGAGGGAAGATGCTAAAAAAGACGAGCCGGCGCCCCAAGCTAGTCAGGTTAGCAGGTCTGATCTGACTGGCCTGCTGGAGGAACACCGCAAGTCCATATCATCGGCCCTCTCTACCAAACTCAAAACTGCGTTCGCATCTCTGTAAACCAAAGTAGATGTGATACAAGCCACAGTGACTGAAGACGGCAAGTTTGGAGACCAATGCCAACTCAAACGAGGATCCCTTTCAGGCCCTCGAAACCTCGTGCTCTATGCTGACCGAGCTATGTGCTAAGCTCAGAGCTAAAAATACCGACTTGGAGGGACGAAGCCGACAAAACAATCTCAGAATCATCGGGCTACCAGAATCCATTGAAGGTCCCAGACCCACAAACTTCCTTTCTGATGCCCTGGTGGAAATACTCGGCAACGAAGTGCTTCAGCCCCCCCCAGAGTTGGACCGTGCCCACCGTACATGTGCAACTAAACCACGGCAAGGAGACAGACCCTATTTGCACTATTAGAGGCAAGTTGTCCTCCAAACTCTAGTTCAGATTTAAGCAGGTTTTTTTATACACTGTTATTACTTTACATTGTTGTTATTAAACCATTAATCACTGTAGCACCTCATGACACTTTGAAACTTTTAAAAAATTTGTATATACCTATCCTATACTTTGTTTACAATCTATGCCGGCACCTGCTAAGGGTAACACTGTGGACTAAGGGAATTGTGACCAAAGAGACAGGAAGTATTATAGGGACAGGAAGCCTTAGGCTGTTCCCTTATTTAATTTTATGGGGATTCATTTTTTTATTTGTTGCTTGTTTGTTTGTCGTTGCCTTTATCAAAGTTATTAAAGCTATAATTATTGAATATTGTTTGGTAAATTAGCAAATTTTTTTTTTTTCCTGTTTCAATTTGCAATGTTAAAATGTTCTACATTGATCCAACAAAGTAAAACAAGTGTTTATTGAATTACTTCACTTTATATAAGGTTTAAAAAGTGTGATGGCTACTATAATATGTATGTGATGCTCTTCATGTGTTTTATTATCGATCAGACCAGTTCATCCTCCTAATTTTACCTCATTTCAAACCTAATCCATAATCCAAAATGACCTTAAACCAAAATGTAAGAAATCTAATGCATGACTTCTCTAGAGGAGTTCCTCATGTGAGAACATGTGGTGGGGAAAAAACAACATCACACACCTGCCTCTCCTGTCTTTTATAGAAAGCACTCGGGGGCGTGATGTCCAGTGAGTGGCAAAAGATTAGTCACACCTGATCCTCTAAAAACTCAGGTGTGGTCTTATCACAACGGCCCCGGGCCTCAACACGCTCCAGAACAGCCAAAGCAGGCACGACAAGGAATCTGGAATCCGTGCGTATCTTCTGGACCAATCCACCCGAGGATGTTTTTTCTGTCTCCGTACGATGAGGGGTGATCAGAGTATTTATAGAACGCCCACTGCTGAACTCGACTCTGATATGAAGCTTTCTGGGCCAATTCTCTAATCTGCTCTTTGTCAGCATTTTGATTTCACCCTCAGATCCAGAACATGTTTAGGCGGCTGTTTGCTAATTAATACAGACTCTCTGGTGGCAGATAACACAGCGTGTCATTCACACAGACAGCCACCAGCGCTTTCATCTTCAACTATAAAACATGAGATAAAATGGAGAGTATGCCTTCCACTGAACTCATGTCTCATTTCTTCGAGTGTCTAGTCAAGGGTTCTCATGCACTTAACATTAGTGAAGTGTAAATGGAATGGAGAGTGTGTTTTTTTTGTTTGCCTTCATTGAGCAGACAAACACACAGCGATCAGTCCCGTGGAGGACACTGCTGTGGAGAGGCCGTGAGTAGTAAAGTCTGTCACAGCTCTTTCTGTTACTCTTCACATCAATGACGACGCACACTTTAAGGTTGCTTGTAAATATTGTACAGACTCATAGCAGCTTATTGAGTATTACGGCTATGTGCATTTGAGGTTTATCACTCACTATAATAATTCAGATTACAAGTCTCTACTTTGTCCAAAATGTTTGTCTAAATTAACAGGACCTCCAGGATGCTAGCCCCCCCCTGCAGCCACAGCAACAGTCTGCCAGACCGTCATTTTATTGTTTGTGTACACAAGCACATCAATAATGCATTTGTTTGAGGAAGTTACAGGAAATGATGGTAGATGAACAGAGCAGAGCAGGACCAGAGCAGAGGATTCATTTATTTACTGCTGCTGCACGCCTCCAGTCCAAACTGACCAATGTGCTTTACAATGCTAAAACACAACAGCACATACATAACTTGTAGTCCACTATGTTGTAGGTTTCAGGTGGAAGTAAGTGGTATATGCTTAATAGCTCTGAGACGCTGCATGCAAGAGTCTTACTTTTAGCCGAGAAGCTAACTGCGGTGATGTTTGATGAGGGCTCCAGTGTGATTGTTAGCACGAGCAGCTCCTGATGTCTTGTCCACCAATCAGAGGCTGTGTTCTTGACTTGTCTGGACTGACTAGCGTGTGACAAACGAGTCTCGTGACTAATGACACTAACAACTTACGTTACCAAATAGCAACGTTTACTTCTAGTTCTCTCACGGGACACATGCCCTGTGTTTGTTTGTAACATGGAGTTAGTCGACAGCCTGGTGGGTCGGTATCAGACTCAGAGGGGCACTGACCAACCATCGGTGTTTGACAGTGAGACCTGGTTGCATTAGTGTGCTTTATTTGAATGTGTTGATGGATAATGAATACCTTTCCCTTCCACTTCACCCCACTGTAAACTATGTCAATACCAATGTTCTATTTTATTATTTTTTTAGTGTCCCCATACCCCCCCCCCCCCCCCTAATGTCTGTCTGACTTTCCCCCTTGCCTCTAATTGTGACCTCTTCTGCTCTCAAACACAGACGCATGTATTTCGCTCACACAAGTGCTCAGAGCTGATATCAGCTTCCTGTCCAACCTAAATTTTAATTTGTTAAGTTTGAAATACTGAATTATAGCATTGTTAAAGATGAAGATCGAATACTTACTTATGCTACAGCTTTCTCTTGAAGAGTTTGAGTCGCTGATTTGAGTCTCAATAAACTCCTATCAGTGTCTAGTGTCCACGTCTGTGTACGACTGTGTCTCAGAAGCTAGAGCGGGTCTTCCCTCAAACAGAAGATCGGTGGTTCAATCCCCGAAGTGACAATTCTGTTTACAATCAACACTTGAAATGACAAAGTAGTATGAAATATAAACCACACTTTGGTGTTTCATTTTTACCTCTTTACTTAAGATTTCATTATTTTATTTTTTTCATTTTACAAAATGTACCAAAACACGGGCAACGAGGAAGATGTTGGGTCGATAATAATGTGAATAAATATGAAACAAAATTTCAAACCATACCCTCTAAACTAAAAAGGAAATCTGGTTTGAATTGCCATCAAACACTATTAGTAAGCTTGTTTACAAGATATTGAGCCATAAAGTGCATCGATGTTGACGTGTCCTTGGACAAGACACTTAACATTAGAGTTAACCCTTGACCCCAAATTGCTCCCGAAGGCTGTGCCATCAGTGTATGAATGGGTGTGAAGAGCTGAATGACATGTAGTGCTAAAGTGCTTTGAGTGGTGGGAAGACTACAATCATACCGCTTTTAATGTGTGACTAATATTGTGTGTTGTATGTTTTTAGTGCATAGCTTTTTTGTATGATGATTTTAATGTAAAGCTCTATAAATAAAATGTATTATTATTATTAACGGTGTAATACAAGTCCATGTACCATTTACGTAGCCCTTTAAACATGAGAAATAAGAGAAATTATATTAGAAAAATATTGGCATTGCTTTTACATGTTCAAGATGCCGTGCCCAGGGCGAACGCCGGAGCTTGACCAAGGCCTTCAAATGTATTTAGGTTCCTAAAGTTTAATGTTGAACTTGTGAACTTCCTGCAGCACAGTAGGAAGAACAGACCATGCAGGATCAGCATTTACATTTTTTTTAAAAAGGGTTCCAAGGGGTTTTGATGGAAAACACTAGACTCTCTAACCATCCATCATGTGCCTGTCTTTCTTTTTTCCCGATCCTGTCTTAACTCGTGTTGATGGGACAGGTTAACCTGGTTCAGCAGGGCTCCCTCCACTCAGCAGGTATGTCCTCTTTCCACTGTGACCAGCATCTGGTCAGCCAACGGTTGCCATTATCGTCCCCGCCAACAGCAGCAGTGACCGAGCCAAGCCCTGCCAGAGTCAGCGGCCTGGATCTGGGCCGGAGAGGCTGCTGTCAGGACCTCTACCTGGATCACTCAACACGTTCTACTGTGTCAACATTTGAAATGTAGTATGGGTATGCTGTGAAACATATATGTATGTAAATAATATAATATACAGATAAATGGCAAATGGACTTTGTATTTATTGCCTGTCTAGCCTTCCGATAACTCAAAGCGCTGTACATGTCATCATCCACCCATTCATACACTGATGGCAGAGGCTGCCATGCAAGGTGGCCACCAGGATCTAAACTAATTTACATTCACACACGTTCATACTCAAACCGCCGATCTTCTGATTTGAAGACGGCCCGGGGAAACCTAGAAAGTTAAAGACTCCACTGCGGCGAGCCCTGATGACTTTCGTCCTGTTGTACTCACTCGCACCATCGTGGAATGCTCCAGTTCTCCTACTGCCAGAACAGGGCGCTACGCTCCCACCAAGTTCAGCATCAACACCTCTCTCTGTAACTGCATACTTGTCTTCCTGAATGTACCAATACTTGGTGAAAGTAGCTAACACCTAACACCATCACGATGTCAGAGCTGTACTTCAATTTGTATTAACTACATTATTTTGCGCTTTAAATGTACCTAACATGCAAATGTTTGCAGAACTTTAAACTATTGTTTCACTTTACTATTTAATAACGTGTCAACAGAAAAAAAACTCAGTCGCTGATAAGGATTTGCCTCCATGCAGCAAACCTTTAGGTTTATCTCATTTACTTATTTCCAGTCTCCTCGCCTCCGTCCTGCATGAGATGCAGGCTGAGGGGCTGAGAGGAGGGAGAGGAAATTAGTCAATTTGTGTAAAGGAATGGCAACGAATACAAATTAGATAAATACATTTTACAGCTCCTCAAGACCAACAAGTTACCGTGTCTTGTTGTCCAGCCCTGCAGACCACACCAACAGAGTCCCCCTGTGTTCTCTGATGGTGTGTATGCTCAGACAGGTTGGTTTGTCCACTCTGACTATTGGCTCCGTGAAGAGGACCTGCTCCATATGTAGATATAAACGGCTCACTCTAAGGTAACAAAAACACAATGATTCTTATTTTCAGATGATGATACACTAAAGAAAATGCTTATTCACATTATATTCTATTTCTGCTAATAGATCCCGACACCGTTTCTTTTAGTTTGATGGATAGCTAAATCAAATTGACAGGTTGTAGGACTTATTTACTGAATGTAGATTGAAGGATTAAACACCCTGAATACGATTAAAGTAGTGACTGACACTACGGTTAAATATAACGTTTAAATTGCTGCACAGATACGCTGGAGAGAAAAATGATTTCACCAAAATGTGAAATGACTCCAGCTCTCTCTTCAAGTACATGGAAAGCCCAAAACATACACATAGGTTGACCAATGGATTTCCATGACTTTTCCATGACTTTAAACCAAATTTCCATGACCAAACATTTTGTGAAATCTCGGTGTATACATGAAAAAGTAAGAAAATGTAGTATTTAAACTAACAATGACAATTCCAAAGCATACAGTATACCTTAAATCAGTGGTTCTCAACTGGTCTGGCTGTGGGACCCACCATCACCCCTTAATGACAAGCCGCGACCCACGACCCAAATGATATATATACAGTACATGGAGGCAAAGAAGAGCGGCCATTACAATTGATAGTGTGTGGGGGGGGGGAGGTTCATAGAACAAACTCTCAATTTATGAGAAAAAAAAACGTACTTGGATATTCTCTGAGATTAAAGTCACACATCTGAAAGTCTCTCTTTTATAAATTAACGAGAAAGATAGCGTTTATTTTTAGTCAAGGAACCACTGCTTCACTTTGCAAAGTTGGATCAACCTCAGCACACCACAGACGCCGCCGTCACTGCAGTAACTGAGTGCAAAATACATTAATTATATTAATATTCATTTATGTTCATGAAAGAACATGAAATAAATCACATGTCAGGACCTTCACTCTGCTCAGAGGCCATTCTTACCATGAGAACACTACTGCAATTTCAGATGGTTACCAAAGGTTTTATTTTGCATGACTTTTACCCTCTGAGGGAATATGCAAGTTTTTTATTCTTAAATTTGTGAATTTTGTGGAAAAAAAAATCCTCTCTATATTAGCCCCTCCTCCGGCTCCATATGTTCTTTTTGTTTCACCTACAATATGCCATTCTCAGTCAACCACACAGAAAATAAATGATGAATAATGAATGATGATATGTGTCCATATAAACTACGTGAAAGGGCCAAAGTCATGATGTCACTTCCTGTCTAGCCTTTGTTCCATAAGTGCCTTAAACCTGCATTGTCTCTAATGACCATCAGGAGACGACTCCTCTGGTTGCATAGACGTCTGTGGGAAATGATCCTACTTCTCTCTTGATTTATTACCTTAACCCTTTCACAGTGTATTAATAAACACTTTAGCTGTCTTATCCTAAATGAAGAACTCGAGGCTTCGGAACTGTTGTCCACAAACCACATGGTGGGGCTTACATTCCATAGTGTAAGCCGTTCTTCCATCTGATGGTTTTATTTTAATAATGAATGCTGAGCAGCAGATTAACTTAAAATGGAAATTTGCAAACACATTCATACACTTTTATAAGCCTTTTAAATATGAAGTAATGATATGAAATATATATGCTGCGTGTGCATCCTCCTCCAGCTTTCCCTCCGCTCTGCTCTCTAATAGGTAGCGAGGAGACAAGCTAGTAATCAGAACAGCACACATCTAAATGAAGCTGTTCAAGCCTGCCTGCTCCCACTAACAGCACAAAGGACAAATCTTGGTGGAGCGTGTGTGTATGTGTGTGTGTGGGTGTAAAGAAAGAAAAAGCGAGGCCTTGAAACCCAGTTAAGACCATCTTAACAGTCTGTCTTGTCTCTGGTCGTCTTTTTGAAGGCAGCCTCGCCCAAGCCTTAAACACTCCTCATTACAACGCTGCCCCCTAACAAGTCGTTCTGCCGGTCTGCCCACTGCCTGGCTGGTTTTAATGGTTTTCTTTCTAACTCCATCCCCATCCTGTAATTGAGGAAGAATCTGTTAAGGATCTCCTCTGGAGGCCGGGCTCGTTTGAGAGGATTCTAAACGAAGAGATGCATCAGAGTTTTACAGCGGCACGGGGGAGGGGTCGGCTAATCAAGGACGCACCAGTTGGCTGAGAGAGAAAGTCCTGGGTCCTAAGGACGGAGGAGGGCGAGAAGGACAGGGCTAGGGCTCATATTCAAAGACATTACATTTAGATCACGATGATGATATGATTAAGTATGTCAGACAAATTGGCCTACTTAGGAATAATCATGAAACTTGCATTGTAGAACTTTCTGCTATTGTTAGTACTACTACTATACTATTTTCATTTTATGTATCATTTATATATATATATATATATATATATATATATATATATATATATATATATATATATATATCAGTGGCGGGCCATGCATTTTATACCTGGTCCTTCAGTGCTGTCCTACTACAGTTGAACCACCTCCTAATAACCTCACTATGCTACGGTTATTATTTGTTTCTAGGGGTGTATCAATACACGTATTCGTATTAAACCGTTCGGTACGAGGCTTATGAACCGAACAATACGTTTGAATAATACTAGTGCATTGGGAAAATGCAGAAGCTTAAATTGTGGGAAATATTATGTTTTCGTTGAATCCACATTTCTCCAGACCATAATTCTTGCTTTGTAAAAGAAAACAACAGCCCGAACAGACAATGTCCGACCCTAACCCCGCGCATGACGGGATGCTAACTTAACTTCCTTTTCCATCTTATGTACCTTTATACTTATACTCCACTACATATCAGAGGGAAATATTGTTATTTTTACATTTATTTGACTACATCAGATACTAGTTAGGTCTCTTTGCAGACTCTGATACTTAATACAAAATATAAATCAACTATTATGTACTGTATTATTAAGTTGTATATAGCCTAATTATTAAGTGTATAAAGTAGTTAAATTGAAATCCACCTATACCAGCTATAACATTGAAGTAATGAACACTTTAATGCATCAATAATTGTAATCCAGTGATTTGAGCCTATGAGGTAAATGTCTTATTTGATATGGGCCACTCTGCATTACCTTTACTTTTGGTACTTTCAGAATAATTTGGTGCTTATGTACTTGTATTAACTAACATTTTGAATGCAAGACTTTTACTTGCAACAAGGTTTTTAACAAGGTTCTCTTGTAAACAATGTAATCATAAAGTTATTGGTTGTATAGATATGATAGATATGGTAGGGTTGCCGACATCGCCGCAGACCGCTGACTGAGGACAGTGTGTTGGGAACATGGGGCTCTGTCACTCCCAGCAGGGGGAGAAACAATGTCCACGAGAGGGGTGCTGAAAAGCTGACACGGCCAGAGACAAGTGCCACTTTCACTGTCCGAGTCTAACTGGAGACTTATCTAGTTTAAGCAGTTCAGAAGCACTTTTTGGAAGGACAATTTAGATTTTTTTCAAGTTTGTCTGAACACAAAACTCTCAATGCCCATAAAGACACGTTCCTGGTGTCTATGTATATCTAGTCTATTGAGGGACACATGCAAGTCATACCAAATACAATCAAGGCAATATGGTTCCTTCCAGTTTTCTCTTCTTCTCAATTATGCCTAATGTTTTGAATTGGTCCACTGCAATCTCAAAAGGTGTTGTACGTAGAAAGTTCAGGTCCAATAAGGGCATCAGTTCGCACTCCTCCAAATTAACCTTGTAACCTGAAAAGTTTTTCCAAAGTATCTATTAAGTGTAATAGTGCTGGGATGGATGTTTTGGGTAAAGACAAAAAAAAGTTATGTCCTCCGCAAATTTAAATTGTCTCTCAATAGATAGATTTGAAGAGATTTGGTGAACAGCAAGAACCCTGGCCAACGCCTCTCTAAAATGAAGTCTCACTGTTAGTAATATATGGATGCTTGGGGGCATAAATGATACTGATAGGCTACAGTTAATAAACTCTCGACCAAAGCCAAATGTTTAAAAATGGACAACATAAAGTTCCATTCGATGCAATTAAAGGTCTTTTTGAGTCCAAGGCAATAACCATAGACTTTTCTGTTTGATTATGATACATGATGTTGAAGAGACCACGTAAATTAAAGTACAAGTGTCGACCCGGGATGAAACCTGTTTGATCTGATGTATTATGTTAGCTTTTTATTTGCAGTCTGTTTGCCAACACTCAATATTTGCATTTGCATTTGTAAGAGCGATATTGGACGGGACGATGACTTCAGTCACTCTCTTTTTTTCAAAAGGGTATTGAGATATAGCAGTTTTAATCTCATCTAGCGTGATATCAACATGCATCTCCTTTGCTGCTACTCTGTCTAATGTGCTGGCTGTTATCTAGGAATTGGTTCATGATCTGGGAATCGGTGGTTTTACTTTTGGACTAGTAGAACTCTTATTTTATGGATGCTCGAGTGAGCACTGAGTACTGCAGCTGCCTTGCGAGAAGTCTGTGGGGCATGTCCCCCAGCTCAAAATGCATTTGTAGGGCTTTAGCAAGCAGTGAGCCCATTCTTTGTGAAAGGATAGAGTTGTATTGATATTTTGCCTTGCCGATTGACTCAAGGCATTGTTAGGATTGTTCTTCAACACATTGTCTGGATTTGAAAGTTCATGGTCCATATCTTTGTGGAGTTGGATTGGTGGAGACCTTTTCAAGACAGTATATCTAAAAGGGGATTTAGTGTGTAACCCTTAACTACAACGTTCATATGTGAAATATTTAGAATTGCATTTGATCTTCTTTTTTGATGGTCTTCAAAATTGGCGGCAAATACGTTGACATATGTTATTGGTAGAGGATTTAAAATGCCTGTTACTCTGAGAAACCTACCATTGGGAACACTATGTGTCACTGTGATAGCTTTAGTACTAACATATGCTTGATGTAGTTGGTCTTCCCAGCTGACTTTAATTATCCCCTTAGCATTATGCTTAATGTGGGTTTCTTGTATCCGCCAATAAAGATGACATGAGCAAATGCCTCTCTTGTCTCTTTTCATAACATGACCTAATCCTCTCATGTTCCAGCTCTAGATGTTATAGCCTCTCCCATGCACTTGAGATGCAGATGCATTATTTTTTCTCACAAAGTCTCAAACAAGATAAATGGGAACAGCCCGTAAAGCGGGTTTCCAACAAGTGATTGAGTTGAAAAAGATCGACAAATAATCCCAAAATGTCCACGAAGAGAAAAATTGATGCAAAGGGAAGAAGATGTAATTTACGATGGGAAAGCGAATACATGTCTGTGCTTCAGGGACAAAAACGGGTCTGTCTTCTGTGTTATGATGCGTGTCGGTGATGAAGGATACTATTCACGTCGGCATTTTGACACCAAACACGGAGCTACATTTAGCCTCCAAGAAAAACATCAAATTGTCCAAGAATTAAAAGGCAGACTGCAATCACAGCAGAATATATTTACAAAAGCTACAGCCCAGTGCATGCTAAAGGTATGTGAGCAGGTGTGCTCCGACCAGATACAGACTTTTACAAATGTCAGTTTGTGAAGAAACACCATCGCAGACCGAGTTCAGGAACTAGCAGCAATCTAACAACACAGCTAAGAGACGAGATACATCATCTATCAATGTTTATAAGAGGCTCAAGGCAGACCTGACTGTCAGTGAGGAGCTCTTGGATGTAGCTGCCATGCACAGGACGACGGCAGGGAGGGACATTAGTGATGCAGAGAGGTGACAAAAATAGCTTTGAACAAAGTTAATGTAATAACTTGTGTTTGATGATATTTGTCTTTGTTATTTTCTTTAACAGTTTGATCTTTGATAGAGTAATGTGAGTTTCCTAACCCTAAATTATAAGGATTTAAGTTATAATAACAGAAATGTGCTTAAATATATTTTACATGAATATAACTGCATGTACAATATTTTTACACTTGAATAAACAATAATCAAAAGCAGAGACAGTTATTTAACAATATGTTAGGAGTAGTTACAGTTATACAGTCTTACAGCTACAACCGGCCCTTTGAGGGAAACCGTGATGCGGATGTGGCCCGGAGTGAAAATGAGTTTGACACCCCTGGTCTAGTCCATGTCCATGTGTCCTTGGGCAAGACACTTAACCCCAAATTGCTGTGCATTTGGAGTTTGTTTGGGTATGAATGGTTAGATAGTTCTGATAGGTGTATGAATGGGTGAGTGGCATGTAGTGTAAAAGCGCATTGAGTGGTCATAGGACTAGAAAAGCTCTATACAAGTACAAGTCCATTTACCATTTTCCGACTACCAGCCCAGTAAGACACACTGCTCTGAAATCATGAGAATGAATAACAGTTATAGCATTTAACAATTTATGAATAATAGTAACAGTAAAAAGAAAAGGAAGAAAACATAAAATAATGACAGTAATATGATAAGGGGAGACTTTCACAGCCAGTTTATTAGAACATACACGTACTGGTCACCAATGAATGGTCAGGACTAAAAAGTGTCTATTGTCCTTTCTGGGTGGCTTTGGAAGAGGCCTGGATGACTCGATGGCGCTATCTCGCCCGGTTGGAGGCCATCTTGTTAGTGCGTTGGCTCCCCATGATGGCCAATCCCTCACAGAGTGATGACACAAACTTGAGGGCCTCCTGGGGTGTGTATAACCATTTCTTTCCTTTGTTCATGATTGTGATAAACAATCTGGCTTAGTCATGAAGAGTTTATTGAGCTCCCTCATATCGTCTCTGTATGCTGCTCCAGGATGTCGAGGCCGTCGTCTTCATACATGTGGATAGGAGTGCCTTGGTATTGTAATTCCCTCATCTTGTGTGATTTGTGGATCACCGGTTCTCTGACCAAGAACTTATGAAAACAGATAACTGATCTGGATCTCCCCCCCACAGGGCTAACTAGCACCTCTCTTTAGGAGACCTTTTCATGGTTGCTCTTGGTTTACAAAAGCATATATTTAAACTCTTCTTAAGATAAAACCACTTTTAGTTCCATTCATATCATCATATTCTCTATAGACACACTCAACTAGCTTTTTTTCATTGTGCCTGGATTTTTTTTCTTAAGGAGCTGGGAGACTTGCTTTTAAGTTCAAAGCACAACATCAGACAGGAATAATTTGCTTCATATACTCAGTGCTTAAAGTGGAATCAAATAAATGCTGGTACTCTCTATTCTTATTTTGGTATCAGCTATGTCTTATTTCTTATTCCTGTTTATTCATTATTTATTTTAGCATGTCATACTGAATCAGTCATAATCAGTTGTAATATTGTTATAATATTATACATGGGCTAAGCATTTTCAATAGTAGGCCTATAATACTCATTATGACGCATTGTGGGTTAAGGTGCTGTGTTTGCATATCTACCCATTGCGTTAATACTTAAAGTGCTTCCCTGTGTTATTTGTAGCCATTAGTATCACTCTTTAATATATTATAGGGTGTTTAGCCTGTAATCAACACCAGACAGACAGACAGACTGACAGGATATGAGTTATTCATTTACGTTTTAGCAGCAGTATCCCAGTCAGGGTGCTTGTAGATATTATACAGCAGGATAAAGAGACAGTCTGAATTAGTACAGTAAATAAAAGCTTCTAGGACTTGGGAATCCCCCATCATGAAAATGTGAAGGTTTTGGACTTCGAACTATGCAACTTTAAATCACATTGGACCACTGTTATCACTATAGATAACTTAAAGACCGAACCAGCTAATCGTTTAATCGTTGTTTCATTATTTACACTTATCACACCCTGCGTCTGAGCGTTTGATTCTTCTGGACATCAAAAGAGCAGTTCCATGAATTTGTTCACAAATAAAAAAGTTATTAAGAATAGAAGTGGTGTAATGATGTACTACAGCACCCTCTTTTTCAACCCCCCCTCCCCTGTGCGGTGCGTCGGCTCCTCTTGATGCTCTCCACATTGTTTTTATGGTCAGACGCAAAAATGCTAGCGCTGCGTGTTTAATTATGAATTGCCTAGAGAACCTGATATGGAGAGGGCAAAAAAGAGTTTTGCTTATTTGAAGTTACATTTATTATCGTTATTATTATTTATGTGTTTAAATGTGCCTGAGGACTCTGTTGAAATGAGATGGTGCATCTCAAAGGGCTTTATTGCACATGATGTATTTGCATTAATGAGTCTACAGATTGGTCATGCCTTAAAGTGCCTTACTAAATAGACTACGTTTGCACTTCAGACATTTTATATTTCACGTTCAGCTCATCCTTTCAAATCAGAATGCTTTTGCTCAACTTCACAGTTGCTCTTTTCTCTTTCGGGGATGACTTTCAGCAGTCAGTCAACATCGCCGAGGGAAACGAGGCAGATTGATAACTTTGGATGGCCACAAATGGAATGCAAATGGCCTCTGAAATCATATTAAAGTCCCTGACGGGTGTGAGTGATGCCAAACAACGAGAGCTTGATTCGCCTGTCACAGTGCCACCTTCAGGCCCTTTTCAGTTCCCATATTAACGTGGATAGACGTATACACGGGATGACAGGGAGGGTCGGAGGAATGGCAGGAAGGAGAAAAAGCACACAGAAAGCCATGAGGAGAAATGGAAAGCAGTGGATTAAGACTGATTGATAATGAAAACCAAAACAGTGAGACGGCGAGCGAAGAGACAAGAGCGGTTACAGAGGTCTAACATGTCATGTTAACAAGTGGAAGTCGAGCTCCGGAAAAGAAAGGCACTGCTGCTCCCACTCAGGTCTGACTTCATTAGCTCATATTCCCCTCCTTACCCTTTGTGGCACGCTGGCCTGGAACCGACAGCTTTTTCCCAAACCGCTCCTCCTCTCAGAGAGACAAAACCCAGCAGAGCCTGAGATGAAATCTGAGGGGAGGAGAAGAGGTCTAATTTAGGTCAAGACTGTCAGTACCTCTCGAACACTGCTTCGGTAGAGGAAGGAGGACCTGAATTAAAGTCAGAGGGCTTTGTCTGGACTCTCATGTTCCCTGGATCACCTTGCAGTGAGCCGCTGAGGCGGCAGTGAATCACTGCAGCTCAGTCCATTTGACTCACAAATCACATGACGAAGGCTCCGTTTGCTTTTTGTGATGTTTTCTCCTTTGATAGAGACGGAAATTTCTGTTGCCATATCCAGCAAATCAAACAAGATGAAGTCCAACACAGTGCTATTTAAAAAGCCACATCTCACTGTGCTGTTTGAACTTACTGTGCAGTCTAGAACAAGCAAATACAGAAAATAATGATACAATCACAGTTGGATCAGTGTGCCCGACATTTGAGCCTGCTGTTAGAACATCTAACTTTGTCCCCCTCTGTTACAATGGTCTTGGAACAGCTTGTTTGATTGTAGAGAATCATCCTCGTGACTGTTTCCTGATCTCTATAGTTGGGTTTGATTGTGCTTGGTTCAGGTTAGAACAAGATGTTCAGTTTTAACATATTCACGTACTGTTTAACGCAATGCAAAAATGATGAACCTGGTTCCATGCTCCTCAGCCTCCCTCCTATCTCTTTCTACGCCTCCATCCCATCCCCTCCCTCATTCAGCTCCTCACCCTTGACTCCTCCCCCCTCCCTGCCTCCCCGTTAAACTATTTTTTTCAATAAACATTTCCTACTAAAATAACAGAAACTATTGTCTGCAGCTCTCTCAAATACTCAGTTTTACTGACTTGTACATCAGTTCACCAAGTCTATTCTCTGAAGTCCCAGTCATAGTGTAAATTGTAGTTGAAATATTGGCAGCAATGCATGATTCCAATTTAAATGGACAAATGGTTACTCGTAATTTCTTCTTAGCATAAAATCAATACTTGTAAATCTAAACTATACTACTCCCTAGTTGTTACTTGATGTTGTCAAACTTTCTTTAGCTGTTGGGCTCTCCTACTATAGAAGGGTTGGCATGCTCTAGTGACCACTGTTGGGGCTGATGAGCAACAATAGCCTACAAAGCAAACCGATGTATCTGCAAGAAAAGGGCTTTTGATAAGCTGTCCACAGGAGTGACCACTATGCGTAAAAGGGTTTAAAGAAATCACTGTGGACTTAGGAGAAACTACTCTAATATAAGATTCCAACACTAACACCGATCCGAGGCGACTGAGTCAGTGGTAGAGCAGGTCATCCTTTAATCATGGTTGGTAGTGTGGTGGAAAAAAATCCCATACCCGCTTTGCGTGAGTGTGTTAATGCTGAATTAAATAATACCAAAAGCCAGAGGTTGTCTTTTAAGTATTTATTCTCTGCGCAGAGAAGGTTCAACACAGTTAGTTATCTTTGTGAGCAGGCAAGGGAGAACTCTTCTTCTGCACAACAGAGACACGGTGGTGAAGAGCAAGTTCAGAGCAAAATGACTTATGCATGAATACAATATACTGAGTAGAAATATATACCAAGTAAGTAGAAACATACTACGTAAAAAATGACCATTACAGTAGCCCCTGCCATCTGTGTATGAATGAGTGTGAATGGGTGAAAGACATGTAGTGTGAAAACTAGAGTAGAAAAGAGATATACAAGTCCATTTACCAATCCACTCCAACCTCCTCTTAGATATTATGTGGTGCTAGAACCTCACACCACCTCCACCTTTCCTTATGAGTGGATAGTCAGTATTTCCATGGCTAAAATATGTTGCTGTCATTTTTTTTGCCATTTTCTACACCTCGACTGTCGAGTTGCGTATTACAGGTCACTGCACACAGCCGCCGTTTGGTCAAGAAACTGTTCCTGACACCACAATGTATTTTCATGGTGGAAAAACAACTAGCCCAAGTGCTCTGACAGGTTGACTATTTTCCTAAGCTCAAAGTTCTCTTTGTCCGTGGTATTCTGGTGTCCAGCACAGAGCGCACAGGTAGGAGAGGCACAAATGGGACAAATTAAAGGGAACCAACAACGCCACCTGCGGACTTACACCCCGCAGAATCAGAACCGTTTATTGCCATGGTATGTTGAACATACGAGGAATTTGACATGACGGGAGGTGCATAACATTTAACAACAATCAACAACAATCAACAGTGCAAAGTAGAAACATATTCAATTTACAGAAAATATAAAATAAAGTAAAATATAAAATAAAGTGGAATATAAAATAAAATAAAGTGCACAAACGAACAAATAACAGGACCCCGGGAAATATAAACTTAACGACCCCAATATATGGTTTAGAATGTATTAAGGGCACACAGATTCATTACCGATATTTGGACAGAGACATGTTTCGTAAAAATTAACATATTTATTAAAGGAATCAATGAAAATCATCAAAACATGCAGAACAAAGGAAAAACAGCCAAAACAAAAGCAAAACAAGTAAAATGGAGGCAAAACAAGCAGACAAAACAGGCAAAATGGAGGCAGCAAAACAGCAGCAAGTGAACCTACAAATGATACACAGAGATTAAAAGGGCACACCATGGTGCAAAATAATACAAGTTAAGATTGTGACTACTTACCACCTCAAACAAAGGAGTAAGTAGTCAGACAGCAACAAGAGGAGGAATATGCCTGAAACTCACCACAGCATCAGGACAGGGGCCAAGGTGTCAAAATGCATATACTACAATAAACTACGTGTCCAAAATTTGAACTATAGTTTATTCATGTTGATGTATGGTTATTAACTATATCATATTTAACCATCATCAACTTTCACAGATTCTTGAAAATTCTCATGAACCAGACTTTGCTACTCTGTCCCAGTTACCTCAGTCACGGTTTCAATTGCAGTTTTGAAAACTTTCCCAGGGGGCCATCTGATAAATCTGCATATCCTTGGCTTCGTAATTTCATTGGCTATATGGAGCCTGAGTTTGAACAGGATCTGTTGCGATTGGCTCGAGCATTACCCAAAGAAGAGAGGCGGGCATTGTCTTTCAAAGCGGACTCTCGTTGGCTGTTCCAGACTGTGACCGGGCTATAGAAGCTTCTATTGGGTCAAATGAGGTGTCAATCTAACCGGCGGAATACAGCCTCCATTTTGCGATGAAAATCTCTGCTCTGTTGACATGAAAAGTTAAATAATGACCGAATTATGATCGCGAGTTATCATATCTGCTGGCTAATTTGGCTAATTTGAAATGATGCAACAGCCCCCCGTAGGTCTTTATGGACGTACTAATGTGTTTTGGACTAAATATTTTACTGGATTCGATCGAGTGGACCCTTAGCCACCTAGCAAGACCGTTTTTGCTGGACTAGCATGCACAAGGGGCACGTTATGGATCATAATCGGTGAGTCACGGAGATATTTTATCGGCTATTTTTGGAGTGCTTGTTTGACAGAGACGTTAACTGTACCTGCTGTTATTGTATCTTGAAATGGTTTGCATAAATCGAATTACAAGGACCGTAGCTTTCTAATGAGATATCACATTAATACTCATCGTTACAGAGCAGTTGTGTGCATAACACAAATATGCCGTTATGGAGCCGTCCAATGGAGGCTGAACAGGTTGATACCCCAATACTTGGAGCACTCCATCCAGTCCCCACATCAGAACCACTACCCCGGTCTGCCATTCGGCAGGTTTTGTCCCCGATAGCACCTTGCCACTGAGGAACTTCTTTTTCTAACAAATGATCATTGGCTAAATATGATCACACGCTTGAAGAGAGTTTTCAAAACTATAATAGACTCTTTACAAGTTACTGTTGGACTTACTGATAATAAGTTACAGCTCATACTGACCAGTGACATTTTTCACTCCAAACTGGGATAAAACCTGACAGCTGAATATTACATACATTGCTCTCATTGATCTTGGTATTTCTGTGGGTTAAACATTGCGAGCTTGACAGACTGAGGCCAGTCTAGTGGCGAGGAATAAGGATATACAGAGAGATCTAAATAGAGCAATGATCTATGATCTAAATGGAGGTCATAGACTGTTTTCTCTGTCTGTTTCTATAAACCCCATCTACTGTAGTAAAACACTGACTGTAAGAACCTCATACAACCACACTTCTAAACATCACAATTATCTCATATTGGTTCAAAAGTTCTCACTTTTTCATTTTTGTCTCACATGTATTCATACTTTTCTGATGTAAATCGATTGTTTCTGTGGCATTGCTTGGACTACAAACCATTACGATGGGTTTAACTCTCTCATTCTTGAATTCCTATTCAAAATTGTTAAACACTGTTGATTTTCATTTAAAAAGTGTCTTAATTTAAGGTGATTTCAAGCCCAGTTTAACCAATGTATATATTCAATTCAAGAGACCCTGCTTAGAAATGTATGTATATCATTTTGTATTACGAAATGTTAATTTGAATTCACTTGCTGTTGTTAATTGGTTGTCATGAGCAGGCCATGCAAACTGCAGCAGTAATAAACATCTGAAGGCCGAGCTATCAGGGCACTATGAGGGATTGTGCCTGTGGTGTTTGGCAAACATTATTCTTATAATTTGACATTTCTGTCAGTCACTGTGAAATATTAACTATCACATGTGAATTAAGCAGCCGCTCCCCATCGTGTGTTATGCCCCTGAGACACTGAATCAATGCTAATCTAATTTGGAAACATGGAATAAAAAAAAAAAGTACTCTTTCAAATTAGTCTGCTATTTTGGATATGTGCATGGAATACTGAGCTGTAAGAACTCTTTAATATAGACCATGCTCGTGAAATAACTGAGTTATATGAGCCATCTTTTATCACATGTGGTTTCCTGAGCTATACATGAACAGGGGCAGCCTGGAGGTGAGAGAGAAGCCTTGTAAGCTGGAGGTTAGCTGGTTTTAAACTGGGGGTCGAGTTCAATGAAAAGGAAGATGGGGCTCAGTTGACTTCAAAATCATTGAAAAGGTGCTTCTGTCTTCATCACACACACACTCACACACCCTGGTACCGCTCTGGTGATAGTGGTCAGGGTTCAGTACTCATTTCACACCCATCAAAGTGGCATTTTTTCAGCCCTGATAACTCACCCACCCAAGTCTCCTCTGTAATGAAATGGTGACACCAGACACAGTAGTCTTATCTGCCTTTATACACTCTCTGGAGAGCTACAGAATAAGAGCAGAATACATTTATTTGAGCTTATTAAAGTAGAGAGGAGAGTAAAGCTCAATTACATATTTATTTTAACATCCAACTATAAAGAAAGGTATCTCTGTTGGTGTGTGTGTGCCGTGGACCCAAGGACTGCAGCGTCAAATTTTGTGTAGTTAGGACACGTGACAGGTTCAGTATTAATACACTTTGAAGGAACAAGCCATAGCGCTCTGTGCTGCAGCGGGGGCGGGGCCTCAGGGCTCTGCGGACTGAGTCCAGCACGTCGTCCACGGTGACTGGATGCTGGATATACCAACGTTACAAACAAACTCTTCTTCACATCCCTGGAGTCAACGAGCGACAAGCTGTTCATTACAACGCTGCAAGCAGCACTTCCAGGGACCAATCGTCCCTTAAAAAGAGAGTGACTGCTAAATTGTTTCAAATTGAAGCTTTAGACTACATTCCCACTGAATTTCCATGTAAATCCAGTTGCATCCCTGGAGTTACTGTATCTAATACCTAAAAGGTGATTAGCTTATGTTGTACCCCTGAAAAAGGGGGATAAATAATCACGAGAGTGATATGATGTTTTTCCTCAGCAAGAACTTTACTGCAATCAGTTTGTACAAAAATACAATCATTTACACAGGAAGAGATTTACAGGAGAGTAGAGTACATAAGCTATTTATGTTAAACACTATTCAAAGTATGTCTTCAGATATTTCCCCGAGCACAAACTAGCTTACATTCAGTACTGTTAAAACTCTCAAAGTGCATAAAACATATTATACTGATAAAACAAATAAAATATCACTACTAAATATTACCGTCTGTGTACATGTGAATTCACAAAATGGTGGCAGTAGACGCAGCTACTATTACACCGTCAACACGCGGGAACTCACGTAAGTTACACACACTACAGTACTCGGTAAAACTTAGCTCTAAATTACCCAAAAATGTAACAACATTCTCTTAAAACGTATGACCATGTTAGCAGATTCATACCGGCATGTTAACGCTGTCTAAAATCCACAACATACCTGAAAAAGGGGGATAAATAATCACGAGAGTGATATGATGTTTTTCCCTCAGCAAGAACTTTACTGCAATGAGGAAAAGATCGCGATTTCCTCGAGATATGTGGGTGGAGACCAAAGCAATCGATCTCAGACTCAAGATCAAGACCACTATGGGTACATCCCAAGTCTCTTAATTGCATCCCCGTTTCCCTCACTTGGGTCCTTTCCTTGCGTCTTAGTCCCTCCCACCAGGGATGCATGGAGGAAACCATGCAAGGAGAGAGGAACGAGGAAATATGTTTTAAGAGACATGAGACGTCCTTTCCTCAGTTGCGTCACGTGAAGCGACGTCTGTTTCTGATGACGGAGGATCAGCTGATCACAGCTGGATCAGCTGTCAGTCGGCCTTAGCAGCTGGAGAGACTTTTGATAAGTTTGTGTCTGTTCACATGATCACTGTGCTTAACAATAGTAACTAATAATACTAATAACTAATAAAGACACACAGTAGTCACCACTGTAGAGGTGTTTCTCTCTGTAGTCTGTTAACAAACTGTGTCCTGTGTTCTGTTTATAAGCACAGGATCCATTTCTACCGGCGGAATGTGATTGTTAGAAAAATTCACTTGAGACTGGTGTAAAAATCATTAATCAATGGACCTTTATTCTTTGCAAAGAAGGAGACAGGGTTGATTCACATACAGAATGTACATCAAGACCGCTCGAAGATCTGTCTCCGAGTCTCTGGTATTTATACTAAGTAAACAACATGCAGTGGGCTGGCACAGGGTAACACACACACATTTTGCGTTTCACACAGGCGTCTACGTATCTGGACACTTTAACAATTCGTTCTAGTACAAAGGTCACTTTCTCGTAAATCATGGTCGCAAATCAGCCCTGCGTAAGTATTGACGATTTCTACAAGTTTATTATCATTCTTATTCAGGACAAACAGCTAAAGTGTTCTTTCGGCAATCAACTGCTTCTTAATAGACTAAACATTTGCTGAGACACCTAGTGTCAGTGAAAGTTCGCACAAGGACACAGGCCTTAAACACTACAGAGGACATGAGCTTCTGTTAAATGTACAACATTCTTTAATCATTTAAACGCATACTAATTAGTCATTTAGATTTTTCCCAACAGTGATCGTCTTATTTATGAATTATTTGCATCTGTACTTTTTGAAATTGTGACTGTGGCGTCATTATTAAATAACCCAGAATATGATTATTGTTTCTCTTAAATGATAAAACTCATCAAACCCGACAATCAGGAATGAACAGCCTCACGTCACTGAATGAAATGATGATAAATGATGTAAAAATAGTTCCGTCTCTCCAGCTCTCTCTCTCTCTCTCTCTCTCTCTCTCTCTCTCTCTCTCTCTCTCTCTCTCTCTATACATATATATATATATATATATATATCTTTCTAATAAATGAAGAAAGTTGTTTGTGGTCCTTTTGTTGTTCAGTCTACAATGAACATATTTAAACCAGATGTTGAATCAGAAAACGAATCAAATATAAAGCTTGAGTTTATTCTGTGATCCGTCTTCACTGTTTACATGTTTCGCGAGCGAGCAGGTTTAAGCTTCGTGAGCGACTTTTGCTCGCACGAGAGTGAATTCTGCTCGCACGGGACAGAATTCTGCTCGCGGAGTGATGTAAAGGCGCTCGTCAAAGTAAAATAGGTGTGCGGCTGTTTGATTTTCGCGCGCACATGGATCTCATTTGCGCTCTCGGATTTTGACAGTGATTTGCCTTCATACATGTTGTCCACCTGGCCAACTGTAGAATGAAATAATAAAACTAAGAATACTTTCATAATATGCCTTTTAAATAAAATAAATTGGATATTTAATGTTGTTGTTTTTTTAACAAATGGACATCTACTGTCATAGCCTGGCTAACTGTGAACTATATTATCTGCCAGTAATTGATATGGCATTATGACATTCACATTGAGAAGATACAGCATAACTTGTAATACAGTGCAAGATTAGATGGTCAGACGTCTCTTGATAAGGTTATCATGAACATACAAGCTCCCAATCTCCCTCTTCCTATATAGCTAGCTACTCGACTGATAAGTTAACTTGCTAAACACTGGCTATGCACTAGCCTAGACAGCACGCTAGCGTCATTAGCATGTTAGCATCGAGCTTGATATAACCATCACCATGTTTATACAATAGGCTATGTAGCCACACCCAGACATCAATTATACATCAAGCTAGTTGACATCTGTCACACTCAGATAAACTATTTACCTTGACAGACAATCCGTAGAACTTGAAGATCTGAGGACTGAACTCGTGAACTGTTTTTTGATTCATGGAGAAAGTATTTTGAGAATTTTAAATACAAAATTACTCCACTCTAAAGTATTTTGTTACAAATTACGTTCGATTTTTATCGGCCCTATCAAATACAAATTACAAAATACTCAACAGTAATTGAAATACGTATTTCAAATACAAGTAATAGAAATACTGCCCATCTCTGCTTACAGTATATCGAAGAGAATTTTTCTCAGCCCAACGGTAGTATGTCTGGAACATGTTTGGATTTTCCTGGTGCCCCTGATTGGTTGACACTGCTTATAAATAACTAGATCTGGGGTGGAAAATCCCAATTGGCTTGTTGGCCTGTTGGCAACAGGTTTTGAGTTTGGTCTAAGAAGTGTTCTGGTTTCCGATTTGAAGCCCGCAATGTATTAACCAATCAGGTTGCAGCAGGCTTTGGTTGAATGAAGCTAATCAGTCCATGTAGAGAGCAAATGAGCCAGAACAGATTGACTGAAATGCATTCTGGGAACCCTATCGTCTGACCATGATTTAGTTTATTATTGGTTTAATATTAGCTTGTAAACTTGCTACTTAGGACTGTTAACAATGAGCAGCTCACAGAACAGAAAGTCTACATCGGAACCCCAGAAACATAGAACCAAGCCCCCAGAGGCTTTCTGTCGTCTGACCGATGGGAGCGAGGCATTGGGTTCAGAGATAACAAAATGAGTAACTGCAAGGCTCCGGTGTTCTGCTTTTTATCCTCTCCCTCTTCTTCTTCTTCTCTGCTGATTGAAGCCAGTGCTAGTAAGATCAGCCAATTAAAAGCAATGCCTGTTTAATCACCGCAAAATGGGCAACAAAAGGTGTTTAAAAAGTGCTGCTCACACAGAATCCAGTCAATTAGAGGACAACCTTCCTGGGAGAACTCACTTTCTATTTTAGGTTAATGCATCAAGTCCCTGCGCTTGTGCCTGTCCGCATACACACACACACGTTCTCTCAGACACATACACACTCTCTTACTGATACACACAAACGCTCTTTGCGCTCAGCAAATGCTGATTCACGACTTTAGCTGTTCATTTAAAGCGTTGCTAAGGAGTCAAAGGTCCAGCCATCACTTTCATTATGAGACACACACACACACACACACACACACACACACACACACATTCTATGGCATCAGGAGACACAGACACACAGCTAGCCACGCAGAATTAACAGTATGCACATAATTAACCGAAGTTAGACTCCACGCTAATCTGCCACACACTCCTCATCATGCCAATGAGGCTGAGCTCCACACTTTCCTCGTCGTCTCCTCCTATCTCTGTGCTTGTGTGTTTATCTGTCTATAACACACTCATCTATGCTTTATCTCTTCCACTTCCCTCCCTCCGTCCTCCCTCCTTTTCCCCTCTGCTGTTTGTCTTCTTTCTTTCTCTCTCTCACAGACACTATACCAGCCGCTTTGCATCCGCCAGATAACGGCACGGAATTCAATTTCTCGCCGAGTTGCCTCCCTAATGGCTAAATGTGTGTGTGTGTGGGGGGGGGGGGGGTGAAGCGTTACCTCTCTGCTCTCATATCATAAGTTGACGTCGCGGCCTGAAAAAATGAACCGCAGCAGCACAGCGTGGCGTGGTGCTGGTAACCCATGGTGGCAAATAGCCTGCAAGATGTGGAGGTTTTGATAGACAGGACGTTCAGTAGGAGGTATGGTGATACAACACAACTCTCTGCTATGAAAGCATTACAGTTTCTCACGCTGTGTTGGTAGAGCTGGCATCCTTAACGTGCCACAAAGCATGCTCACATCATTTCCATACTCACATCAAACCATCCAGTGACCCTTCTGTCCTGTATTCATTGCATTTCTTGACGGACTTTTGTAGGCATTTCTCTGTGAAAGAGGAATCCTCTTCTGACAGCACTGAAACAATATATGTTGTTCCTGGTTTCCTGATTAAGCTATATGTTTGCTATATATATATATATATATATATATATATATATATATATATATATATATATATATATTTCATCAGCCTTTTCCATTCATCTTCAGAATAATCTGTACATTCCAAATGATGATAACAGATACACAACGCTGTAACTACCTGATAAGTCACTTTTTTTGCCATCAAGTCTTGATAAAAGCTGAAGTATACCCATGACATGACAAGACTAATATCCTAACATACCACCACTTAAGCTTCCTGCTTTGAACCAGTGTTGTTAGAGGACAAAAAAAAAGAACAAAGCCTCTCGTGGGGTTCAGTTACGTCATTCTTTTTATGAAATCGTTAACACAAATACTTCAGGGCACGTCGTCCTCAAAAGCAAAATAAAGTCTGTCAGAGGAAATATGGAGAGCCAATGATTTCCAATAGCACAGTAAGGTCATCTGTGTTTAATTTAGACACCTTTAGGAATATGGAAAATCTATGATGTGCATAATCACCTTCTCAGATGTGACGCCGTGGGCCCAACGCGGTCCATTGATCACAGCGGCCAGGCGTCCTCTAAAAACATACAGACATCTACACATCCAATAAGCAGCAGCACGGGACATGGCCGGGCAGATTAACACTGGGAGACTGATGAATGTTCTTCCATCGTTGATTCATTTCATTAATTAATTTCATCAATTACCTGAGAAAGCTACGTCTGCGGAGAGAGACACAGAGTCACAACACAGGGGGAGTATCAGATTACCACTAATTATCTACAGGCAGAGCACTGATTTATGGATGTTGATTAATCACAGATTTGATAAATTACAGGCGACTAATTGTCGAGTGACAAAGGCTGGATTGGAGACAAAAGTGTCTAGGTGGCTGAGACGCAGCCTATCTTCTCCAAGTTATATGAAGCTAAAGAGACAGACTGCTGTGGTATTTATTTACAATGTGTTTTAGAAGAGATGGAGCTCAGAAATGACTTTAAGGTGGGCAAAGGCCAAAATAACAAACAAACAAATTTAACTAATAAGGTATAACACATACCCAAAAGAAAAAACAATAAATAAGATCAACAGAAGCAACCATCCCTAAAAACTTCAAGGGAAGTGGCCGAGAGCTGTGGCCAAATTCCTACTAACAACAACGCACCCTTTACAAAAGAATCACCTGCATGTACTGGACCAATCACCTCACCGGCTGCCACATATTTGCATACTTTTCCAAAATCACGCCTGGTCGGACAGAACATTTTCACTGATGAGACAAACACATTAACACAATACAAGCACGGTTGTAACAACAGTACATTGTTATGTTACATGATTGGCATAACAGATCATAGATGGATAGATAATGTTGACCTGAACCAAGGGGCAACATCAGGTAAATAGAAGTGAATCCAATGCTGAAGTGCCTTGAAGCTGCAAACTCCTCTGGTTGTATAGAAGTCTATGATAAAATGACTCTACTTCTCTCTTGATTTATTACCTCAGTAAACATTGTAAACATGAGTTTATGGTCTCAATCTCTAGTTTCAAGTCTTCTTCAATACAGCATGATGTTCATTTAGTAAATGATGGTCCATTTAGAGTCAAACAGACCATAAAGCAGGGGATGCTTTAGGGCGGGACTACCTTGTGATGGACAGGTCACTCTCACGGTGTTGATCAGTGTTCGATTGCACTAAAAGACGCACTCATGAGTTGGCTGTTTGGCCAAAAAAACGTCTGACTTCAAGTTAGATTTAAGTGTGACAAGTTGGAAAATATGCACTTTTACAAGGAAATGGTAATTTCATGGTCTGTTAAAATCTGTGGTGTGGAAGAGGATCATTCATAAATAACATGACAGTTTACTAAAACCATTCAGTTCAAATTCATCATATGAAATACTCATAACTGGTTGAAATACTAAAATGGTGTTTTTCTTACATCGTTTGCTTTGTTCTGTATTGTGTAGTTTGAGATATGTTAGTGTTGAACTGTGATCTACATAGTAGTCTTGATATTGAGTCTGAGATCGATTGCTTTGGTCTCCGCTCACATACCTCGGGGAAACCGCCATTTTTTCCTCATTACAGTAAAGTTCTTGCTGATGAAAAAGCATCATATCACTCTCGTGATTATTTATCCCCCTTTTTCAGCTATGCTGTGGATTTTAAACAGAGTTAACATGTCTGCATGAATCTGCTAACATGTCATATGTTTCAAGAGAATGTGTTTGTTACATTTTGGGTTCTTTAGAGCTGAGTTTTGCCGAGAGTCCTGAAGTGTGTGTGTGTGTGTGTGTGTGTGTGTGTGTGTGTGTACGTGAGTTCCCGCGTGTTAATGGTGTAATCGTAGCCGCCATTCTGTGGATTCACACAGACAGTAATATTTAGTAGTAATATTTTATTTCTCTTATCTGTATAATATGTTTTATGCACATTAACAGTTCTGAAGAGTTTTATTTGAAAGTACTGAGATTAAGCTAGTTTGTGCTCGGGAAATATCTCAAGTAATACTTATAATAATAATAATAATAATAATAGTGTTTTAACGTTAATAGAGTATGCACTCTACTTTCCTGTGGATCTCTTCATGTATCAATGATTGTATTTTTGTACAAACAATTGCAGTAAAGTTCTTGCTGAGGAAAAAGCATCACATCATCGTGATTATGTATCCCCATTTTTCCGGCGTATAACATAAGCAACAAAAATACATAGTTAGGTTTAGTAGAAGATTGTGGTTGACTAATGACTCACATGGCCACAGAGTGACGCGTCTCATAAATGGGTGCTTCAGTGCATCAAACGCAGTGGGGCACTGACCACTGCAGTATTGCATGAGCTGGGAGTGAGAGTGGGTGGGTTGTTGTCCCTCAGTGCTATCTAAACAGGGAGCATTGTGTATGTGATCCTGTGTGATGGGGTCCATTCGTCATTCAGATGAAACCCAGGGAGCTCTCTGCATGCCAACACCTCCTGCTGCTCTATTCTCTTTCTCCACATTAACACAGATGATGGATTTTTACTAAAAATGACATCTAGTTTATTTACCCTCAAAAACCGGTAACCTGGGACTTGTACTCCTGAATATATATTTTATTGAAAATGATAAAGGTCTGTCAAGAAAAGATTTTGTGCTTCTATTTAAAGTTGCATTAATGACAATTTAATATTGACAATGTATTTAATAGCTACAAATACCGTGAACCTCAAACCTCTCTTAGCTCATTATTTAGATTGTATGGACTGTACCCTCAGCACCAAACAGCAGTTAGAGGCCATCTGGTCAACATGGTGAAATCCAAACCAGAGCTAAACAATAGTCACACGAGGTCCTAGTGATACGTGTGTGCCATCTCCATATCGTTGCTGTCTGGTGATTCTCCAAACCTCTCTTTTCTATTATCATAAATCAGTGCTATTAGTAACCCTTTGCCTCTGTCAGTGGGTTTTACAAATATTCAACTAGTGAAGAGGTATTAAAAAGAGCTTGTGCCCCTCAAACACCAGATCCTAATATCTCCACCTCCTTCTTGAATGAAGTGTTGCTCACTGAAGGTCCTCTATGACCTCTATGATAGGGTTGGCTTGGACAGGTACGGTTTGAAGGTGGCTCCTAGATCCGACCGTGAGCTTAACGGCACCCCTCGCCGCTTCCCGGGGCAGTTGAGTTAGTGCAGGGAGAGAGGCTCTGAAGTAAACATGGTGATTATAGATGGAAGGCTTTGCTCACAAGACTAACCTGAGAACAATGTTACTTTAGCAACTGAGTGGCCGTTCTAATCTATGACGGACAAAACATGTATCATGATTTTTGCTGGTCAGAATCCTCTTGACTCTAACTGAATTTTGGTAAAATATTGCAATGTACAAGGTTTATTTTCTGTCATTGTACAACAAGGTTGCCCAAAAAAATGTAGTGTGTAGTGATGTGACTTGGTCCCTACAAAGAGGACTTTGTGCGTTGTTTATATGTAAAGTGGGTTTAACAAGTGTGTGTCGATGTGCACATGCTTGTGCGAGTGCATGCAATACCTCATGTTGTACACAGTAAGACTGTATGGATAGAAACAGTATATAAAAAAGACAGTATGTGTGTTACACCTCTGTATGCAGTAGCTCTTGACTCTCCACAGTTGTATGTGTTTGCCCAGTTTAATAAGAATCAGACGTGTATTCTTCTGTATGTAAACTACAACATTTGAATTACTGCGGCCTTTTGTGCATTCATCTTACAGGCTGAGGAGGAGCAGGACTGTGTGTGATGCCAGACTCTGGCAATAGGAGAAACAACACCGGTGAGCCAGGGAGCACCCAGCCATTAAATGACCGTGACGGCTCACTGAGCTGATGCCAAAACAAACCACACAGAAAATGACCTGAATGCATCAGGGGGGCGGAGAGGTGCAATGGAGAGGTAGAGTGAGGAGAGGGTTTTAGGTGGCCGGGGCAACGGGGGCTTGTAACAGTGCAAAAATGACACTCAGTACTGGCCAGAGGCCAGGAAACACAGACGAGGACAGAGAGCCGAACAGGGCTAAAGACAACATGATGGGGGCGACAGAAGGGGGGTGGTACGTCAAGGTTATTGTTACACACAAGCAGGATGGAAAAAACCAACGCATAAACATCCAAGGCAACTAGAAGAGAGCGGAAAATGCAATCTTTTAAACAGTGGATAAACACATTGCAGTGTCCGCTGTAGACATTTGTGGGTCCAGTGCTCTGTGGCTGGCACCCAGGGGGGGCATCGCAGCAGCTTGTTAGTCGACTGTGGAGGGTGGCAGCCAAAAGACTGCCTGTGTTCTCCCGGCTAATATGGGAAAGGTTATGAGCCAGGGAGGGTTCATTACCAGGTGCCACCATCTGAGCCAACAGAGCTGGAGGACCAGGCAGAGCCAAGAGACAATGCTAATGTTACACATAGAAGCCCAGCCAGAGCTACCGCAGCGGCAGCATGAGGTACAGTATAGGACCCCAGAGGGAGCGGGTTAGCTTGCATGACCCTCCGTGGTGGGATGGACCCCAAGCAAGTTCACAAAGATCCCTCTGACATCCAGACTACACTTTATTATTTTGCTGCATATTGCTTTTATGACAGCGTGCTGATCCTTTATCTGATTTTTACCATCATCAAAAATTATTAGGGCCCGAGCACTGACGTAGTCGGAGCGGAGGACCTATTGTTTTTCGTATGTTTATTATTATTATTATTTTACCACTTTCATCGTAAAAAGGAGGTGCTTGGGATACTGGAAAACTCCTGAAATTTGGCACGCAAGCCAGAATTTGCGAAAATTGCAGTCTGATTGTGGTGTCCAACTGCGGTATGAAATATTGGCTCGATAGCGCCCCCTATTGAGTAGCCCCAACATTTGGTTTCACCTAGCTGTATGAAATTTGGTAGGTATGTGGAACGTGATGAGACGCATAAAAAATCCTCTTGGCGTTTTTCATTAAACCAAACGGGAAGTCGGCCATTTTTACTTTTATGACGTTTTTTGACCATTTCAAGGCGTCATACTTTAACGAACTCCTCCCAGAGATTTGACCCGATTAACTTCAGATTCGGTTAGTATGCTCTTGAGACCTTGGCAGTGAAAAGTTACTCAAAGATCAAAAAGTTATCGAACTATGTAGCCGTGTCGTCAAAAAAACACCATTCGCCGCGAAACAGGAAGTTGTTGTAACTCGGCCATACATTGTGTAATCTGCTCCAAATCTCTCATATGTCATAACATCCTGACCCGGAACACATCTATATGACAATTTAGAATCATAGTAATAGCGCCACCTAGTGGCAACTGGAAGTTGTACGTTTTGTACTTTGACATCCTGCTCCTCACAGATTAACCAGATCCCTCTAAAATGTTGTCAGAAAAGCCTTAAGACCTTGATAATGCTTCATTGTGAAGATTGTAGGAAGTTATTGACGGGCGGCGATGTGGCGGCTCGGCGAATTTCGATCCTTCGCCATGAACGAATAAACTGATGTAACTCGACTCCACATCATCAGATCTTTACCAGATTTCAGATGTTTGATTAGACTCCAGGCCTGAAGACATCTGCAGGCCAATTTTGAATCATAGTCATAGCGCCACCTACTGGTAACAGGAAGTTAAAGTCTTTATACTTTGGCTTGTTTCTCTTAGTAGGTAAATCAAATCAATATCAAATTAGTTCCACATAAATATAAGAAGTTCATAATGCCAGTTCATGAAGCTTTTGATGTTTCGTTGAACGCCGTTGCCGTGGCGATGCAGTCTTCGCCGTTAACAACGAAGGTAATTTTGAGAGGCTAAAAATGCTCAAAACATAAGCAAACTTGGCACACAGATTTAAAGGCGAATATGTAGTTATATAATATGATTTTATTGGTTCAGAGTGGCAAATCGGCTCAATAGCGCCCCCTACAAAATTTCGACGAAGCAGCCCTCGCAGTATGTTTAACCTAGATGTATGAAATTTGGTAGGAACATGTATCACATATGGACTTAAATAAAAGTCTCTTTGGGCCATGCTCTAAACCCAACCGGAAGTCAGCCATTTTGAATTTTTTATGAATTTCTAGTGTCGTTTTTGTCATTTCCAGGCGCTGCACTTTAACGAACTACTCCTAGGAAATGAATCAGATCAACTTCAAATTTGGTCGGTACAGTCTAAAGACCTTTGTGATGAAAAGTTATTCAAAGCTTGTTGTTTCGTGAAAAGCTATTGCCGTGGCGACGAATTCTTCACCATGAAAAATTAAGGTGTTTTTGAGAGGCTAGAAATGTTCGAAACATAAGCAAACTTGGCATACACATTTAAAGCCCAAAATGTAGTTATATAATATGATTTTATTGGTTCAGAGTGGCAAATCGGCTCAATTGCGCCCCCTACAAAATTTCGACGAAGCAGCCCTCGCTGTAGGTTTCACATAGATTTACAAAATTTGGTAGGCACATGTATCACATGTGGACTTACAATAAAGTCTCTTGGGACCATGCTCTAAACCCAACCGGAAGTCAGCCATTTTCAATTTTGTATGAATTTCTCGTGTTTTTTTTCCATTTCCAGGTGCTGTACTACGAACTCCTCCTAGGGAATTAATCCGATCAGCTTAGAATTTAGTCAGAACAATCTAAAGACCTTAGCGATTAAAAGTTACTAATAGCTTTAAGTTTCATCGAACGACGTGGATATGGTGTGATGGCCATTTTACATGGTTCGCCATCATCCATCAAGCTGTTGTAACTCGACTGTACTTTGTCAAAACTGTCACAAACTTGAATGATCTGTCCAGAGCTTCTTCATGACAATCAGGTTAACCCTTCCGTCGTCTCGAGGGGTCAAAGTGAACCACATCGGAGTCTCCCCGCTATCTATCTCCCCTTGTCTTCTGGTGGGTCAAAGTGACCCACCTTTGACTCTCCCGGCTATCTCATCTTACTCCCCTTACTCACACTCACTATCTCTATCCCGGTGTCCTCGGGCGGGTCAAAACGACCCGCCTCAGAGTCTCTCTCTCCTCGCTACGCTACGCTACCTCCCGTTGTCCTCGGGTGGGTCAAAACGACCGGCCTCAGAGTCTCTCTCTCTCCTCGCTACGCTACGCTACCTACCGTTGTCCTCGGGTGGGTCAAAACGACCCGCCTCAGAGTCTCTTCTCCTCGCTACGCTACGCCACCTCCCGTTGTCCCGACGGGTCAAAACGACCCGCATCAGAGTCTCTACCCTCGCGTCTCTCTCTCTCTATCTCCCGTTGTCCCGACGGGTCAAAGCGACCCGCCTCAGAGTCTCTTCTCCTCTCCTCGCTACGCTACGCCACCTCCCGTTGTCCCTCGGGTGGGTCAAAACGACCCGCATCAGAGTCTCTTCTCCCCTCGCTACGCCACCTCCCGTTGTCCTCGGGAGGGTCAAAACGACCCGCCTCAGAGTCCCTCCCCTCGCTACGCTATCTATATATATATATATATATATATATTTACTTACACATATATTCTAGGCGATACTACGTTACTACAATAAAATAATATATAAATAATATATAAGACAATATCGTCACCACCTGTTTCCGTGATACGCTGATAACCAATTATTATTTACCCGCCCGCCCCCCAGGCCGTTGTCCCTTCCGGCAGTACATGCCCAGCAAGCCGGCGAAATACGGGATCAAGTCGTGGGTGGCCTGCGACGCCAAATCCAGCTACGCTTGGAAGATGCAAGTCTACACCGGCAAGGCCATCAGCGGAGGCCCAGAGCGGAACCAGGGGATGCGGGTTGTGCTTGATGTCACAGAGGGACTGAGGGGTCTCAATGTCACATGTGACAATTACTTCACCTCTTACGAACTCGCAAGGCAGCTCCTGGAGAGGAACATCACCATGGTTGGCACGGTTCGAAAGAACAAACCCGAGCTCCCCTCTACACTGCTAGCATTGAAGGACAGAGAGGTCTTGTCCTCCAAGTTCGCCTTCACGCCCACGACCACTGTGGTCTCTTACCTCCCAAAGAAGAACAAGAACGTGGTACTTCTGAGCACAAGGCACACGGAGGCCGACATTAGCGAGCGCGACGACAGGAAGCCTGTCATCATCCTAGACTACAACCGCAACAAAGGAGGCGTGGACAACCTAGACAAGGTGATCGGCACGTACAGCTGCAGAAGGACGACCGCCCGCTGGCCCCTGGTCGTGTTTCACAACATCATTGACGTGTCCTCGTACAACGCGTTCGTGATATGGCGAGAGATCAACCCCGACTGGATGCCTGGTAAGCGGAACAAGAGGAGGGTGTTCCTCGAGCAGCTGGGAAAGGCCCTTGTGACTCCGTTCATGGAAAGGGAGCGTCTCCCCCGCACGGAAGCCTCCGCCGCTCTTGTGAAAGCCGTCCAGAGGGCTAGATCACGTGATCAACCGCAGCATCCAGCTGCCCCGGGCACCGCTGCGGCAACGGCGGCGGAGGAGGCTGCCACCGTTTCGCCACCTGCGGCAAGTAAGCGCAAGAGGTGTCAGATCTGCCCACCGAAGAAGGACTGTAAAACCCACACTGTGTGCTACAGGTGTAAAATATATATATGCAAAGGCTGTACACTGGCATTCTGCCCTACATGCGGTAATCGGTGAAGTCCGCGGGACAGCTTCAGCCACAGGACATGGGATTTATACGGACTGAGGGCAACGGAAGGGTTAAACGTTACAATGAATGCTTCACACTACAATCTAAAGTTACAGAAGAACTTAAAATGAAAACAGTGTTATTAAATGAAAGTGTTCAAGTAACAGCAAATAGCACTACTGTTTTGTTAACTTTCATGCAAGTCCAAATACAATCAGCAGGACACTGCAGGGAGTTGAACCCATCCCAGTAAACTGACAGTCTGTTATGTTCCAAACACTGAAGCACATTCACACACATTCATTTTCTGAATGATCTTTAAAGGCTTACATTTATGATTGTATCGGATGTACACTCAAAACATTTGAGGCTAAAGACCTGGCAACATGATCTTGCTGCGCTGCTGGTCTAAGCAGGAAATATCTCACTGGTGCACGCAGAGTGTGATGGTCACAGAAATTCATGGCTGTGTCACCCAGAGTCCTGCCAGTACCAGGAAATACCGTTTAACTCGTGCACGCAGTGTGTGACGGTCACAGAAATGCATGGCCAGAGTCCTGCTAGTACCCTCGACGTGCGTGAAGTTGCGAGGGCCCAATCAATGCTGCTCGCAGCTTTAATTTTATTTATTTTGTATTACCACTATGCAGAAAATGCTTATTCATGTTTATTCAATTGCATTTTGGATTTACACCATGTACTTCCCCTCATTACATTCACACCCCTTCAAAGTGACAGCTAACACCTTGTCTGGCTTGTTCCCATCCATCAGTCCATCTTTAACAGATATGTCTCGGAGCTGCCTGCTGTCTACAGAATCTCTGTGTGCATGTTCCAGTCTTTGTCAGCTGCAGTAGTGTTTGATGTGAACTAGGGGCATTTTGCATTTGCACTTGTGAAATAGTGTGGGCCAGCTCAGGAGACGTCTTGTGTAATTGCCTGTTGGATGCAACCAGCATTATAAATATATGGTATTAATTGTAACCTATCTGATTACAATTTGATTACCGCTATTCGATTTTTTTATTTTCTTTCTTTACTTATTGATGCATCTAGAACACACACACATCCAAGTGGAAAATGACAACAAGATCCCAAGACACAGACGCAAAACATGTAACATACAATTGAAACACTACAAATATCAAAATGCCTTAATCTGCAAACCAACAACTTCAATTGACTGTCAAATATTGTCACAACAGCAGATTCATATATTTCCTAAATATTAAACACATGTCTGAGATTCAATTTCAGTTCCTTTGCTCAACCACAAGGAATCAGAGGCCCCAACAATGAGCCACACTTTCATAACAATGGATGTCGTATTTTCAACACAGTCCAGTCTCCTAGAAATGATCTGTGTAAGAAGAACAAATGAATAAGGAAATGTTATCTGCTAGGAAGGAAAACGTTCACAACAAACATATCCCTGCTATGATATCTGTACATAAAGCAATGTATGGTTATGTTTACGCAAGTTAAAACACTTTAATAGTGATAAAGCCAACACCTACCAGACCTGTTCTTCCTAGTCCACGTCAAACTGAAACCTCAATAACCACATGCAGGATGTAAACCCTTTTCTCTTGTGTCAAGGTCCTGTGCATTGTATGTTCTCCATCCGCTCCAACCACCTTCTCACAACTTTACGATACTTCTTTCACTGGTTTCCACTGAACAGAACCCTGTCAGCAGTCATGTTTTCCAAAAAACATACACCTGGCCAAACAAATCAGTAATATATAACATTCCTAAGCAGCAGTGTTGATCAGCACCACAGACTGGAGTTCTTCCTGTGAGCTACAAGATGAACTATTTCACAGCAGTGTGTCCGAAGCTCATACACCGTATCTTTGATCACAGTGTGTCAGAGGTTTCCTGTGAATCAAGCCAAACCAAACATGTTTTCCTCGATCAAGCTTTGGTCTGACAAAACAGGCAGATAAATAGGACAAGCTTCTGTAGAATATGCTGCTGTGAAGGCGGTCTGAAACGTATGAACACTCTTTAACCTCCTCCTTGTTAAAACTAATAATGCTGGGTCGTAGCCAAGTCTTCAAGCCACCTTTGAATATCAGTATACCAGAGTGTTAAAGGCGAGATGGTGACTCATACGTGTAAAGGCATGATTTCTGGCTCTCTAATTGTGGTTACAACACCCAGGACATCACATGGACATACTTGAAGCCAGAAGGGGGTTTGACAGTGAAACGTGACGTGTGCAGCCCAGAGCACACTCTCGGGGGGCCATGGGAACCTTCATTCCCGTAGCATGGAGTGGACATTGGACCAGTTACATATTTGAGGAGGGACCACTGAAGTGCCAGTGGGCAGAAGGGGGGCTTCAGAGCCAAAGCAGCAGAGCTAATGTGGCTTGTTGTGGAAGAACAGAGGCCAAAGGGCCATGTTACGGCTAAACAGTGTGTCTGTGCCTGCTCCTGTGTGTGCTCTCGCTGCCACAAGCCACCACGGTGAGGGCGTGTTTGCAGTCTGTGTAGCCATACGGCAGAGAGAAAGAAACAGACAGTCGCCCGCCACATAACCCACATCCAAGCTGTCTGTCTACCCCAGCCAAGACAGGACGCAGGGGCAGATTCAGTCTGTGTGCACAAACTGTTGGAAACACTGAGACAATAGACAAACAAAATGTGGAAAGAAGCAATTTTTTTGGGAACCTCAAGATGACAAATTAAATCATAAAACATGCTCTAAGGTTAAGCTTGCAATTTGTGTGTACCTAAAGGATTAATAGCTGTATCCTGCAGGGCGCAGATCAGGGCGCGAGAATATCTTCTGAGAATGTACACGGTAAATATAACTAAACAAGCCCAGGGGCCCCCTGGCCTTCATCTACAAGATGACACTCAAAGGGACTCAAACTGGCCTCAAAGTCACACAAAAAGACTACAAAGAGACTGACAACAAGCACACAGAGACACGAAGCAACTACAAAGATACTCAAAATGACTACAAAAGAGCCAAAACCATTAGAAAGAGACTCAAAACAACAAAAAAAGAGGCTAACCAACTCATATAGGAGAGTTGGGGGGCCTGTCTACCCCATGTTTCTGCCAGGAGCCCACTGTCCCATAATAAAATGCTGGACTATTCACCCTAGATTTTGTAGCTACATTTCAAAGTTACATGCATCGATCTGGTGATGTCACGATCAGGCTTTGCCCTGTGTGTTCTGTGTCTTTGTTTCTTTCTGTAGCTCCTCACTCACCTAATCAGTTCATTTAGTGCACCTGCCAGTCACACTCACCTCATCAGCTCATTAGTCTCACCTGTTCACTCTGCCTAGTTCACTATTTAAACCCCTGTCTTTCACTCACTCACTGCCAGATCATTTTGTTTGTGTCCTACCTACCCGCCCGTTTTGCTCATCCTGTTCCCGGTTTCCCAGTCTGTCTGCCCTGCCTTGTCCTGCTGGATTTTCCCCCTCGTCTTTTGTCTTGTCCTTGGATTACCTGTTTTTGTTTGTGAGCTATTAAATACCTTTTTTCCCCTACTCTGACTGTCTGCGCTTGAGTCCTCATCATGCCCCGTGACAGAATGATCTGGCCTACAATGGACTCAGCAGACCATGGGTTGGAGTGCCGTCTCCCTGAGTGGTATGAGCAGTTCATGGGAACCCGCCTGGCCTTTGGTGGGCCTCGGAGTGTCCAGAAGGCGAACCGCGACCTGATGGACTGCCAGCTCAACACTCGTAGGAGACAGAGAAAGAAGGGTCAGACTTCCATCCCCGCTGGGCCGCAGCGATCCCCCGCTCCCGCTGGGCCGCAGCGATTCCACGCTCCCGCTGGGCCGCAGCGATTCCACGCTCCCGCTGGGCCGCAGCGATTCCCCGCTCCCGCTGGGCCGCAGCTAACTCCAGCTCCCCGTGTCCTGTCGGCGGTCCGACCGACTCCACCTCCCCGTGTCCGGTCGGCGATCCAGCCGACTCCAGCTGTCGCCTCGGAGCAGCAGCTATCCCCAGTCCGGGCCGCCGCCGTCTTTGAACCGCAGCGACCTCCAGTCCGGGCCGCCGCCGTCTTTGAACCGCAGCGACCTCCAGTCCGGGCCGCCGCCGTCTCCGAACCGCAGCGACCTCCAGTCCGGGCCGCCGCCGTCTCCGAACCGCAGCGACCTCCAGTCCGGGCCGCCGCCGTCTCCGAACCGCAGCGACCTCCAGTCCGGGCCGCCGCCGTCTCCGAACCGCAGCGACCTCCAGTCCGGGCCGCCGCCGTCTCCGAACCGCAGCGACCTCCAGTCCGGGCCGCCGCCGTCTCCGAACCGCAGCGACCTCCAGTCCGGGCCGCCGCCGTCTCCGAACCGCAGCGACCTCCTGTCCCGGCCGCCGCCGAACTGCAGCGACCTCCAGTCCCGGCCGCCGCCGTCTCCGAACCGCAGCGACCTCCAGTCCCGGCTGCCGCCGTCTCCGAACCGCAGCGACCTCCAGTCCCGGCCGCCGCCGTCTCCGAACCGCAGCGACCTCCAGTCCCGGCCGCCGCCGTCTCCGGACCGCAGCGACCTCCAGTCCGGGCCGCCGCCGTCTCCGAACCGCAGCGACCTCCAGTCCGGGCCGCCGCCGTCTCCGAACCGCAGCGACCTCCAGTCCGGGCCGCCGCCGTCTCCGAACCGCAGCGACCTCCAGTCCCGGCCACCGCCGTCTCCGAACCGCAGCGACCTCCAGTCCCGGCCGCCGCCGAACTGCAGCGACCTCCAGTCCTGGCCGCCGCCGAACTGCAGCGACCTCCAGTCCCGGCCGCCGCCGTCTCCGAACCACAGCGACCTCCAGTCCCGGCCGCCGCCGTCTCCGAACCGCAGCGACCTCCAGTCCCGGCCGCCGCCGAACCGCAGCGACCTCCAGTCCCGGCCTCCGCCGTCTCCGAACCGCAGCGACCTCCAGTCCCGGCCGCTGCCGCCTCCGCGCTGCAACGACCTCCAGCCCTTTACCCCGCTGGGTCATCAGTCTATCCCCCTGCGCCCCAGTCTATGGACTCCGGTTGCCCGGAGCCTCATCTCCAGTCCCTGGAGACCTGTTCCCCGTGTGATCTCCAGCCCCTGGAGACCTGTTCCCCGTGTGATCTCCAGCCCCTGGAGACCTGTTCCCCGTCTGATCTCCAGCCCCTGGAGACCTGTTCCCCGTCTGATCTCCAGCCCCTGGAGCCCTGTTCCCCGTCTGATCTCCAGCCCCTGGAGCCCTGTTCCCCGTCTGATCTCCAGCCCCTGGAGCCCTGTTCCCCGTCTGATCTCCAGCCCCTGGAGCCCTGTTCCCCGTCTGATCTCCAGCCCCTGGAGCCCTGTTCCCCGTCTGATCTCCAGCCCCTGGAGCCCTGTTCCCCGTCTGATCTCCAGCCCCTGGAGCCCTGTTCCCCGTCTGATCTCCAGCCCCTGGAGTGCAGTTCCCCGTCTGATCTCCAGTCTCTCGAGTGCAGTTCCCAGTCCGATCTCCAGTCTCTCGAGTGCAGTTCCCAGTCCGATCTCCAGTCTCTCGAGTGCAGTTCCCAGTCCGATCTCCAGTCTCTCGAGTGCAGTTCCCCTCCTGGTTCCCAGTCTCTCGAGTGCAGTTCCCCTCCTGGTTCCCAGTCTCTCGAGTGCAGTTCCCCTCCTGGTTCCCAGTCTCTCGAGTGCAGTTCCCCTCCTGGTTCCCAGTCTCTCGAGTGCAGTTCCCCTCCTGGTTCCCAGTCTCTCGAGTGCAGTTCCCCTCCTGGTTCCCAGTCTCTCGAGTGCAGTTCCCCTCCTGGTTCCCAGTCTCTCGAGTGCAGTTCCCCTCCTGGTTCCCAGTCTCTCGAGTGCAGTTCCCCTCCTGGTTCCCAGTCTCTCGAGTGCAGTTCCCCTCCTGGTTCCCAGTCTCTCGAGTGCAGTTCCCCTCCTGGTTCCCAGTCTCTCGAGTGCAGTTCCCCTCCTGGTTCCCAGTCTCTCGAGTGCAGTTCCCCTCCTGGTTCCCAGTCTCTCGAGTGCAGTTCCCCTCCTGGTTCCCAGTCTCTCGAGTGCAGTTCCCCTCCTGGTTCCCAGTCTCTCGAGTGCAGTTCCCCTCCTGGTTCCCAGTCTCTCGAGTGCAGTTCCCCTCCTGGTTCCCAGTCTCTCGAGTGCAGTTCCCCTCCTGGTTCCCAGTCTCTCGAGTTCCGACCCCCGGACCCCCAGTCTCTCGAGTTCCGACCCCCGGACCCCCAGTCTCTCGAGTTCCGACCCCCGGACCCCCAGTCTCTCGAGTTCCGACCCCCGGACCCCCAGTCTCTCGAGTTCCGACCCCCGGACCCCCAGTCTCTCGAGTTCCGACCCCCGGACCCCCAGTCTCTCGAGTTCCGACCCCCGGACCCCCAGTCTCTCGAGTTCCGACCCCCGGACCCCCAGTCTCTCGAGTTCCGACCCCCGGACCCCCAGTCTCTCGAGTTCCGACCCCCGGACCCCCAGTCTCTCGAGTTCCGACCCCCGGACCCCCAGTCTCCAGAGTTCCGACCCCCGGACCCCCAGTCTCCAGAGTTCCGACCCCCGGACCCCCAGTCTCCAGAGCTCCGACCCCCGGACCCCCAGTCTCCAGAGCTCCGACCCCCGGACCCCCAGTCTCCAGAGCTCCGACCCCCGGACCCCCAGTCTCCAGAGCTCCGTCCCCCGGACCCCCAGTCTCCAGAGCTCCGTCCCCCGGACCCTCTGTCTCCAGAGCTCCGTCCTCCGGACCCTCAGTCTCCAGAGCTCCGTCCTCCGGACCCTCTGTCTCCAGAGCTCCGTCCTCCGGACCCTCTGTCTCCCCAGTCTGCCAGGCCGGCCATCCCTCCTCTGGACCCCCTCCACCCACCCGGTTGTGGACTCTGACTCTCGGCATCGGAGGAGTGATAACCCTCCTCCGGGCCCCCACCGCCCTCCCTTGGAAGATGTTCATGTTTTTGTTTTTTGTTTTTCTTTTGGACGTCTGGAATCCGTCCCTTGGAGGGGGGGTACTGTCACGATCAGGCTTTGCCCTGTGTTCTGTGTCTTTGTTTCTTTCTGTAGCTCCTCACTCACCTAATCAGTTCATTCAGTGCACCTGCCAGTCACACTCACCTCATCAGCTCATTAGTCTCACCTGTTCACTCTGCCTAGTTCACTATTTAAACCCCTGTCTTTCACTCACTCACTGCCAGATCATTTTGTTTGTTTCCTACCTACCCGCCCGTTTTGCTCATCCTGTTCCCGGTTTCCCAGTCTGTCTGCCCTGCCTTGTCCTGCCGGATTTTCCCCCTCGTCTTTTGTCTTGTCCTTGGATTACCTGTTTTTGTTTGTGAGCTATTAAATACCTTTTTTCCCCTACTCTGACTGTCTGCGCTTGAGTCCTCATCATGCCCCGTGACAGGTGAAGAGGCTTAACAACGTTGTTTGTGTGCTCTAGTAAACCATTTAACCATAAGCACATTGGTTGTATAAGTATTCATGGTGATGGCATGGCAGAAGAGTCACACCTATAACAACGCATGTCAAATGACAGCGGTCCGTTTTCCAAGACAGGCCTGGTGGGTTGCTCACATCGCCGCTCTGAGGTGGATATACACCAGGTCCCGTCAACAAACAGGAAGATGTGACGGAACCTTGAGCGCTCCGGCAGGTGGGCGGAGCTTGATTATGGCTCGACTATTTACAACATGGCAGCCGGGTCTCATTTTACAGACATTTGAGGCAAAAATAAGCAAAGCAATTTTTGATCATCACTGCCTAGTTTGACTGTTTGATCTGAGTTTCGCGAGCCTGCTGCCTTGCGATGGATGGGAAAAGTTACTTCTGTGTTTTTTGTGCATTTTCCTATGAAAGCCATGTCAATTTCTCGTTACATGCATACTATCTTTTTAAAATGAACTTCCGTTTTCACAGGGAACTCAGTTTAGGCAGGTTAGACAGGTTTAGGCAGAAAAGTAGTTGGTTATGTTGAGAAAAAGATCATCATAGTTCGCAGGTTTCGTTACAAGTAAGTCAACGTTGACTTGTTGTATCACACGGAGATCAAACAGCTGGTTGTTGGAGCCATCCACCTACCCTTCCGCCCGCCTTGCAGGGGATTGTGCAGTCTTTACACTAACTACTTTATACATACAAAATCATTTTGTGTAGAATGAGCGAGAAACAGACAGTAGCAGACATCTTCGTCATTCACTGTACTCAGCGTCAGGCTGCTCCCATGGAGAGACAAAATGTCTCCTCGATGCACACAATGCCAACAGTGGAGAAAAGAACCTCCCTCACTCTCTTTCTCAGAGGCATCCATTGTGGTGTGTGTGTGTGTGTGTGTGCCCTGTTTGTCCATTCACTTGTGTGTGTCAGATTACCTCAGGCCCACTCAGCCTCCAGATGGAGGAGCAGTGTCCCTCCATCTGAAGCCCCAGGTCCAGATTGGTCTCTGTGGAGAAGCAGAGCCTTGGGGCCCAGCCCCCCTTCAAGCTCCTTGATTACTAAGGTGCGTCACAAATCTCCAAGCAACCACAGCTGACTTATTTCAGGAGATTTTGAAATATTCAATATTTAGTTTTTACCCACTTTTAAAATCCGGCGTTGGCTTGACATTATTAACGCAGGTGGTGATTCAGTCAGAAGCAGACCCACGTCATCGACTGGTCTGGTGTCATAGGAGTGGTGTAGGACTCGCCACACCACCTCACAGCCTGCAAACAGAGACAATTCCACTTTGTGAACATGTGTCCCTGCTGAGGAGTGCAGTGGTTAAAGCTTTATTCAGACCCTTCTCTTAATAAGTATGTTTTTTTGTTTTTTTTATCACAGCTATGGATGTGTGTCTCTCGTAGTGAAGCTCAGCGGGCATTATCACCAACTCTGCTGCTCCCCTCGGACCTACAGAGCGTTTTAGAGTCTTTGAGCTCTTAGTTTGTTTGTTTTTTGACTTGTAACCTTACTGTTCAGTCTCACTGCTCCCATGAGCCCGGAGCCTTTCAGTGAAACAACTCTAAAAAGCCACAGCAGCAGACAGACAGTTAAGAGACTAATGCTGGTGGACACAATGAAAACAAATACGGCTAGTATTAATACTAGTACGAGTTAGCCTTATCAACTTAACCAGGTGATGTCAGTGTCATGTTTACGCCTATTTCTGCTTCAACAAATTTTCCGTGATAAAAGAGCAATGAATGCAGCTTAACATTAAACCTATCTCTGTTTGAGTTTCATGTTAATCACCAGGAATATCTAGCTTTTTATAAGCAACTGTTTGTGAACATGCAAACCATGCAATGTTCTGAGATGATAAAGTTGTTAAAGCTTGCCCCCTAGTGACTAAAAAGGGTTAGTACAGCTATATCTAAAAGTAGCTACAATCCCGTTTACCAAGCAGTCCTCACCAAAGAAAAGCTGCGCGTTACAATCCAAATTAAAATGTGTTGTTAGGCGCCGACCTGTAGTGGCTGTATTGATTGTGATGGAAGCAGAGGAGGAATTCAGGTGATGTAGTATAAAGAGGGACGCAGTCCGTTTAGGGAGGAGGTCAGGATGGATGGATGGATTCACACATGAGCCCACTGGTCAGTGTAGTTAACCTACAAACCATGTTATGTGACTAACATACTTCTTTTAACCCAAACCATGATCTCTTCCTGAACAAATGGTTTTGTTGCCTAAACACAACCAAGTCTTCACAATGTTTAATAGAATGCCATTTTGGGAGTCATGGGCCTAGTGTGTGGATAATGTGCTATGTACAGTAACAATACTCCATCACAAGTATGCAACGTCACGTACTTGACTGTGGAGACATAAGCTCTCTCTCTTCTGGCTCTGGAGTTATTTGTAGAGAGCTTCAGTAAATATGTAGTGCAGATTATTTAAACTCAACTGAACTTGAACTTCATTCCTCATGAAAGGTATGCTGTAATGTAAGCAGACCGTATGTGCACTGTGATGGATGACAATACTAAGTCTGCTGAATGCTGCATTTTTATTCAACATAGAAATAAATGGGAAACCAAAAATGTACAATACAACATTATGGTTTGCAAAATGTTAAGGCAATGTGGCGCACGTTCATCTTGCCGCTGCTTCTACTGGATGACAGGGAACATCTGAATATGAATGATAGTAATTGGATGAATACATGGATAACTGAACTTTTAAGACAATAAACCTCTCATTTATGGCTCAAATTGGAACTTTTAGAGAACGTTAAGGAAAAAGGGTTAATCCGCAAAGTGCAGTAATTACTCCCAACGACAAACATGATTATAAAAATGAATATTTATGAACAACACATGCCATTTATAGGATCTCTCACCCTTTCCCTCTTCTAATTGACTTTTAGTTTGTGCAATCTGTTCAGTAATTCCTTTTTCATGTTAAATATGAATATTTACGCAACAGTAACTCAGCAGAGTCCCTGCGGTGCTCGCACGCTACTGTTGGTCGCCTTCCACGTTGCTACGGCTGATTATCTGGTTCACCGAGGGCGAGGCAAGGACGAGCAAAAACATACGGCAACTTTCAATATCAGAGTCTGGAAGAACATGGCTGCCTGCCATTCTGCAGATTTTCATGTCGCTCCGTTCTCCACCCTCGTCCTCCAAAGATCTGCTTATTAATGCTTCCTCTGTCATCACCGCAGCCTTTGATGAACCACTGATGAGTCAATTCAAAGAGAAGTTGGCTGTGAGCGACTAAACCTTGAGAAGAGATGATAAAACATCGTTCACCTTGCAAAACATTCATGTCGCCTTTTCTTCAGAGTTTCTTACGGCGCTTTGCTGCTTCCAAGAGTCAAAAGTCTCAAGTTTCAAGGCACTTGGAGAAGGAAGGTGTTTATGGTTCTTAAGTTGGCTTTAGAGACATCACAAAGCTGTGAAAGCATCGTATTTATCGTTCTTTGGCAAACATGCTTGAAAATGCACCTTATGAGGATCAGATCAATGAAAGGGTCTGAGAGCCAAGTCCTATCAGTTCCCATATAATCAATGTGTAACATTAGCAATGAGAAGGAGTGCTCAGAAATTTCACCTCACTCTTTGAACCCATGTGAAGCATTTTGCATCACAATTCTTAGCAGGTAACCAGTGAAATAGGAACCATCGGCACTCTAAGGATCTCTTATTGACGTCAATGATGAAACACGTCGACACTCACTGTCAAGTGTTCAAAAGGGCAGCTGGGTCAGTGGCGCTGCCTCAGCTGGTTAGGTCTGGGAAAAGATTGTGGTCTGGCTTCAATAAGAACGTTACCTTGTTAAGTAGCCTAAGTTACTTAATTAAGTCAACATTGACTTTTGCTTTCACACAGGATGCGAACAGCAGGCTCCTCAGTGTTTGTTTGACCCGTCCATCCACCTCATAAGACAAGCCCTTTCAACATGTAATATACTGGTTACATTGCAGATAACAGTAACTCAATATCTTCACATCAAAATGAACCTCTCAGATATCCACAAAGACATCCTTCTTCAAACAAGTGACTCACTTTTGACATTGATGTGTATTGTGCTTTCCACAACTGCATTTTTCATATCCAGAATGAATTAATATCTGAGATAGGATTCTAGCAAAAACATATATTTTTACTACTCAAAATTAAAATGTATTTATATTCTACTAAAATATTCAGCCAAAAAACGAGCTACTAAAAGATTAAAACAGTTGAGGGGAACTGGTGAGTTTGGTGATAATTGTCTGTAAGTTTTATTATATAAATAGATGAAATATTGATTAGAACACCTTTAATTAATGAATGCGTTAACGAGATAATAACGCGTTAACTTGCCCAGCACTAATATATATATTTCTATTTTATTTTTATCGATTATTTTATTTCATTTCACTGAGCTTTCTGTTGTTACTATTGCCTTGTTTTTGCTGCTTTGACTGTCAAAGCACTTTCTGAACTCTGTTTTTGAAGGTTATTATTATTAAATGTGTTAAATGTGTTTTCATAATAAAAATTATTTGCATATTTTTAAATGAAAAAACACTGTCAACTCTGTCTTTTGAAGTGAGTGTTCCACCCTGTAGTGCATGTGAAAGAAGCACTCCACAGCAGAAGTATGGAGAATATGAGTAGGCGGGATCTTTAATTGGCTAGTGTCATGAAATGAAATGTAACTAAACTGCTCATACTGATGAATGTAAAACATGTGTTCATTGTGAATGTGTTTGATCTGCAGTACTGAAAAATGAGCTGAGAAATTGTTCTTATAAGAAATTGAATGGATGAATATAAAAGTTCCAGTTTACCATTTTGGTATTCATATTTATTAAATGTCACGGACACAGCCAGTAACTACTGAAAGTAAAAATGTTGACGTAAAGGAATAAAGTTTCCTTCACTTTTACTCATTTGCAAACTTCAAAGCTATCTATGTTTTTGCTTCTTCTTTTACTGTAGGAGAGCTGCAGTCTCTGAAGTTGATTTATAGTAGCTGTTCATCGTCTTCGATGAGCACACATCCTCTGAGACGTGCTTCAAAATGACTGCACATTATGTTATTAGCAAGCTGCAACCTCCAGTGCTGAGTAATGAAGCCAGCTCAGAAGTGCATATAAATTCATCAAATGGCCACTTGAGGCAGATTCCAACAGTGAGTCAACCCCTGTAGACCTCCATGTTAAAAGGAACATTTAAGGCCTGGAACAAAAGATGGTTTTGGTCCCTATAGCTAATATCTCCATTCATGACAACTGTACAGGGGGTGAATTTTTATATTTCTCACTCATTTAAATTAAACCCATTATTATTAAATGAAGCATCGTGTTAGTTCATGCAGGACACGGAAGTCATACGCCCCCAGCTGTAACCAGCTGACAGCCAGCCGATTGAATCATAGCTTCCAATCGGCCACACACCAATCACAGCCCACTCTCACTTCAAGGAGGTTTATTTAAATATGACTCCCTCCTCACTCATTCATTCTACACCTACGCTGTTACAGACCATACTGCTGGCAAAGCTTTGCCTCCTCCACCCCAGCCTCCACCCTTTTTTAGTTCAGAGTTCATCCTTCATGGCAAATGGTAACAAATGTACTTCTGGCTCATTCCTGTAAACCCTTGGGGGTTGTTACTTGGTGCTCCCCGTTTTGGCTTGGTAGCTGCTGGCTAATCTGAGGAGCATTCAAAGAGCGGAGCCATCATCGCCACGTTGCAATAAATGGTTAAAATCCATGACGAGAGTGTTCTTGACTGAACTCTTAAAGTTTGGTATAATTGAGTGTGGGGCTGCTTTGAGTGACAGGTGTGTACCGCCTCATGTTGCTAGCGGCTAGCTGTCTCCTCTGCTCCACCTCAGCTCCACTGACGATCCATCTCTTTGACCGTTTTCAGAGTCAGGCCGTGTCATCACTGCCAAGATGGCAACGGCCGGAGACCGCCACTCTGAGCATCACGAGGGCTCTTCACCAACCTATGGGAGACATCACGGAGACTATGTCCATATTGTATACAGTCTACTGTAATTAGTCATGATGAACAATACATAATCAGAGCTGGAGGTCATATGTCCCATTTTAGTATAGGCTAGTTTCAGCATATTTGCAAGATGTTAAACCACTCTTACGACTGTCCTCCCATGAAGAAAAACAGCATCAGTTCCAGCCAGAAATCTGACAGAACAAGCGCCACTTTGTGGCTGTTGCAATATGTGGAGGAGGTCAAGTGATGCTATTGTAGAGGGACAGAGTCCACATAGGGAGGAGGTTACGGTGGACGCATTGGTCAAAACAACACTGGACTTCAAAACAGGGGGCAAGTGACAACAGCAAAGTTCCCTGTGAACATGACCACAATTGTTCTATAACTATAACCATCTTATTGACGAAGATCCCCTAACAAAACGAAATAGTCATTTGAACCCACACTACATCTTCTTTCTTTTGTAATAGGAAAACTACATTTTTCGTTTCATTTGGAGGACTCTTTACTCCTTTTTGTCCTCTCGTTCCTCAGGGGGCAAACAACAAAAATAAAGTTGGCACCGAGTACACCTAGATCCCACTATTGTTGTTTTCGCTCATTTAGGGCTTCCTCCTCAATCCGCAGCACAATGTCCTCCTTCCTCCAGTGTGGTTTTGTTCTGTTTCTAACACACTGAACTTTGAATTAATAAAAATAGAATTCATTTTTTTCTAACAATTCAAGAAATGATAATATGTATTATTTGCACTTATCAGTATCCTGTTCTTATATATCTCATTGAAAGACAAACAATTAGATGACATATTTCAATCAGATCAATTTTGGGACAACCTGTTGTAATGCGACTAATACAACATCGGGTAAAGTTTTTAATTCAAATGTGTGTTAATAATCCACAAAGTTAGACGTGTCCTTTGACGTACAATATAAGTATCTATAAAATCTGGATTGGCACTAATCCAGTTCCACACAACTTCTACTTTGATGAGGAAATGAAGCTGTCCTGGAGCTTCAATGCTTTAATGACATTTCAAGCTTGTCTGGCAGAAGGAACACTGTTTCCTGACATGAAACTAATGAAATGCAGAGAATGCTGATGTTCATAGCAGCTTGTTTGAAAGAGGAGCATTGGTTTAGCATTCCGAATGCCATTCACTACTTCTATTATTAGATGCACAGTAACCTACTGCAGTGTCCTTTACTTTGTCTCCATCTCAATACGCTTCATTCTCAATAACTTGTCTTGCCGGTTATCTTATTATAAAGAATAAATTGTGAGTAAACGTGTACTGAATGTTCATAGAAAAGTCCCTTTTCTGTTATCTCAAGGTTTCTCAGTCTCCTCTGGTCTGTGAACCAGTTAGAGCTATAACTAGTGAATTTATTTCAAAAGATACAGGTTGTTACATTTATAAAGGTCAATAGGATTAAAACAAACTCCCATCACTGATAGAAAAACTGGGACATTAGCATGATTCAGCTCATCCAGTCATGGACATAACACATTTTTCAAAAATACAGTCATGTCCATGCTTAGAGAGCTGCATATTTTATTCTTGTTGATAGCTGCAGGACATTTTTTTCTGGAATTTTCTATAAAAAGTTGAATGCTATTCCTAAAAAGTTTGCCACGAGTCTGAAATACCACAAAAGAAAACTCGTACATACAATGACGATGGAGATCAGGAAGCCTCTTCGCTTTGTGTCAAGGGAGCTTAATACGGTGGCTCACCAACAAACAAAGCTGCATTGGACAAAAACTGGGATTTATATACATCTCAAATCGTGCCTAGCTTTAGTGGGTCATAATATATAATATATCGGGTACTGAACTGATCCGATGATGCTTCGTTTCAAAATGAGACCAAAAGTTCTACAGATGTCAGTGTTTGAGCCGTGACAAAGGCCAAAATGTGACCTACAACAGACCAGGTGAGGCTTGTTGTTTAACTGGTGTAGTCTAGCATTGTGTGCATTGTTTTTTATGAAGGTTATATTTTGATAAAAGGGATAAATAACAAAATCCCAGTCAATCCATCAAGTGTTACTCCTACACAGATTGAAAGTGACAGGAATATGTTAACGTACTGCACAATAAGTTAACTGGTAGGCAAACCATGGTTTAACAGAGAGGCTAAAGCCCAGAGACAACACAATGTCTCTTGCCTCTCCCATGGAGCACAGCAGCAGAGCTGAAGTGGGTGACCTCATCTATAGAGGGACCCGCAGAAGACTCAAACGTTCCACCTTAGTGAGCTAATATGTCAAGTTATACCTATTTACACAGATGTTGTTGAATTATAACACTACATATTACAAATGTATATTTTACACGCATTGTTATGCACATTACTGCTGTATAATTGAAACTTTTACACTAGCCGGGAATGCCTTTCACTATCGCAGCAGTTCGGCCTCTAAAGGACGGTGAATAGAGTGAGGAGTCAGCACTCAATGATGGTATAACAAAAGTCAATAAAATATTTTTCTTTCAAAAAGTTTGAATCACTGCAACCACGAGAAGTCATTGACTCATACAGTCAGCAATGAGCACCAAAAATATTATAGTAATAAGTCCAGTAGTATGAGATTAGCTGTGGACAGACAGATAGACACACACACGCATCATCTCCACACATGCGTGCCCTTGTTTGGACCGAATAGCTATTGCAACCATATGAATGTTTAGAGGATGGGATTTAACCCAGCGTGCCCACAAGGATGCTAAGATACTCTTTGTTTTCTGTTTGACCCATTTCTCCAGGTTGTCTGATGGAGTATTGGTTCATGAGTACTTTTTGACTTAACTTTACATTAGTCCAAAGAATAGCTCAACTTAAAAGCTCAGCAAGTGCCCAAAAGGACATGTTGTCCTCTGGGGACCATGAATGTCCTCAGGTTATATGTATGGAATCAGCATTAGATTTGAATATGTCATTGGTACAAATCTACACACATTTTACAATTGTAGAAATAAAGACATAGGATACTCATATCCGCATGATACAGTAGTCCCTACTTGTAAGTGAAGAGCTATTTTACTGCATAATATATAAGACGGAAGGATTAATGTGTGGGCTCTTTCCCATCCTCACTCAGTCCCGTCCTCAGTGCAGATACATCTCCTTCCTTTTACATGTGAGCGCAACCTGCAGATAGCAGATATCAACGGACACCTGTGATAAAGACACATATTTTCCAGCAGCCCATGGAGCAAAATCATCAGCAGATGAGACGCTGCACGCTCCGCTCCATGTTAAACAGTCACTTAACGGACTGGCACTCGCAGTGGCTTCTACCTTGTCTCCATGGCAACCCCACCAAGGTGCCCGGCGTCTGTTGGTGGAGCCGGCAAAAGGCCGGTCAGGTGTGAAATTACCTCAGTGCCCGGCGCCACATGGAGCATGACGAGAGTTTAACAAAAGCAACGTGGTTAACGGAGAGCCATCGCCCACCTCCACCACACACACACACACACACACACACACACACACACAGCTCTTTCTTTGCTGCCATACTGATGCAGTTCACATTAAGTATTGTTTCTTCTCAGTGCAAAACCCCACAGACAAGTTCAATTGTGAGATAGATGTAGGCATGCTAATGCTGAATGGTGGGATGAGCATACAATGAAGTGAGATTTGCCTTGACATCTATATACCTCTGTTCCACTGCTCTGGGTTTCTCTACTCTATGTTGTGTCAATTTGGATTGAATCAGTGCCAGTTTCTCTTGATTTGTTCATATGCAATTGAAATAAGCTGTATTCTCAGCAGACGTCTATTTGTATATGTGACTACATGCTTATATATACACGCACTGTCCCATTGTAGGCAAAGCATTCTTGTCCTGCATGTTCTTTCTACCTCATGTCGTCATTTCTTTCTTTAATTGTTTGTTGGTGTCATCAGAGCTTTCAGGTCCTTCAGCAAGAGAGTGAGCTGAGCACTGAAATGCACGCAACAGGTGACGGACTCGAGTTGTCTTCGCTTCTTCTAAAGGTGTCCTCAACGGCAGCCGGGGACATGAAGCTACAAGATAGTGGACACTCATCACTGTGATACGCGCTACAGATCAAAGTGGAGCTGGTCTCAACTATTTTCAGCGCTCCAATGACCCAGTGAAGTGTCAGCCAATCCTATGGCTTTGTTTCACCCTGTTCCGTTCTGTTTAATAAACTGCAATTAGCCAGTTCCCAGTGCTATTTAAAGACAGAACTATGTCAACGAGCGCTTGAGCGACGACGTAGCTGGCCACGCTTGACCGCTTCTGCTGCTCGTATTGTGAACACAGCGTTACAGACCTGATGAGTGCATTTCCTTCAACATTTCCAAAGAACTTGCTTTCAATGCTTCATTGTTTACATCTTCCAGCTCACAGTCTTCTTCACTGCCTTTGCAGGCACAATACTGCATGTTGCTAGCACCTGTGGATCAGTGGAAAAGTGTGACACCATTGGCAGGAAAGTGTATTGTGCACTCGAGCGTGCATGTGTGTTCTTGTGGTGTGGACGAGACTAATCAAACAGGGACCCACCCATGAAGAAACTACTTCAGGGCTGCTAGAGATCAGCAATTCCACAAGGAAGTCTTCATTTCAGTAAGAGGCAGTTATGACAAGGAATTGATCATTCATAGTCAATGGTGACGCAGCTAGATCTGATGGAAAGGGTCCAGCTCTTAGAGGGAGCCCTCAAGAGTCCAAGCAGCAGCAGAGTGAATAGCCCCACATGACCTCAATCATGAGCATTAGATCTTTGATGGAACAACAATAACATAAGGAGGAGGGTTGGGGTGGTGGAGGGTCATCAGCAACAAGTCATCAGTGACACAGTTACACCATTTCACCTTCATGTACCTGATTGAATTTTACTAGTCAGCTGATGGAGAAGCATGACTGAAACATTCACAGATGCATTTTTTTGAACGGGGAATTATCCGTAACCAATCACATGAGTGTGAATCGAGCTACGTCAGGGTCAGCCTCAAAAACCTACATGGAGGTTCACCAGTTTGTATATGAATGAAACAATATCAGTCCCACTTAGGTGCGACTTCGCGTCTCCTGGAGCTTGGTGTTATCTTAAACTCAGATCAGGCTTTTGACTGCTCTGCACTGTCTTTGTTCAGGCCACATGATGGAATCCCAACAGTTTGATTTGAGCATCTGAATTAATTGAATGATTTAGTGTCCTCAAATATTCCAATATTAAAACGATGATGTGAGTGTGTATATTTATAAGTCTATATTATATAGGTAGTAGTGACTACGTGAATGGGGGAGTGTTTTCAGACACAATTGGTCACTGTACATCCATGGTTACAGCACAATAAGTAAAAGGAACTGTCGTGCCAAAAAACACTTCCATCCTTATAGGAATGACTTCAAATAGCATAAAGGATAGAGGTGTGAAATTCAACATTGGTGGTTTTTCTGTCAGAAGAAGCAGTGACTTAAAAATAAGGACAATTAACTAACTAATGCCCGCTAGCTGCTATGTGACTTTTGTATTATTTCTTGAAAAAGAAACCATTTGCAGTAATATAAAAAAAATGTATCATGCAATACATTGAAATGCAGCAAGAATTGTGAATCGTATTCAAATTAAGTTGAAAGTCTAGTGAAGATTCACAATAAAGAATCAAAATCAGCCTACATGTATGTTGTGTGTGATTTGCTGCAGCTCTTTCCTGGCTGATTCATCTGTGAGTGGTCACATACCTCCTCTCATCCTTGACATAGGGACATGCATGGCAGTAAAGGCCCTGCCTAGCTCGCTTCATTATGACTTTTCCTTTTGTTTAAAGACTGCTGGACTCACTCAGAGATATGACAGTCAGAAGTCCTGCCGTGCCAAATCATAAAAAAGTATAATCAGCTAAATTAACCCATAACAGCCAAGTGCCTGTTCAGGCTTTTAGAATCAGTCTGAGTGCAATGGCAACTCAATAGTCCTGTGTACTGAGTGACAACCCGAGTACAGAATGCAATACATGCTAAGTAGTGCCCATCCAGTGTTTAGAGGAACAGATGCCAAAGCTTTCATGAAGTGGATGCAGGTCAAAGCAATCAGTGACAAGGTGTTCTGCATGACATCTGAACTACTTGAACTACACTGTGGTGTCTGTGATCTGACATCCCGCTGAGCTCTGTTAATATGATTTACAGTATGGTCACAAATATCACAGGGTGGCTGGAAGAAAGAGAGCAAACCCAGAGAGAGCCATGTGTTCGCTGTACAGGGCTCAGGGCAGTTCAATGTGATACGAGGACACACACACACCTACACACAGTCGCACACGCACAGCAGGAAGAAGCTGAATAAATGTATGGAGACATTTCATTTTTAGACTAATCCCGTTGAAATCTTTGTCCCACTGTGAGGGAGCATTGGTGTGCCAGTGCAATTCAAAAACTGCAACACCCTGTAGTGTGTCTAGACTCTAGACAGTCCTCATCAGGAGAGAGTATTAACTACATGTACTTAAAGTGTTTTTGTTTGTAATATGTATAATAAGCATCATTTAGTTATCGCTACTGAGAATTTAACAAACATAAAAACATGACGTAGATAGGTTTGCAGTTTTCAAGAATTATATTTCAAATTGCATCTCTTACACACATGAAGATAAAGTTATGAACACTGGCTGAATATCTATTATCAGAATCATTATAACTGTATAACTGCTACTGTGTAAAGAGAATACTGCTGTTAACAAGAACCTTATTTGTTTAAAGTGTTTGCAAACCAAATATTATTACACTTTTGTTCATATCTTTCTGGTGGCCGCGGTGCACCACCTCGGTCCAGGATGGTTTGGGCCGTGCATATGCTGGCTTTGGAGTGGCTATGGGCGGAGCCTTGGTCCTGGCTCCAGTGCGAACCCCTGGTGGCTCAGGCGGTGTTGTGGTGCCCAGATCTAGAGCAGCTGATACTTTCAAGGCTAATCATATTTATTTGTTATGCCTGATGAGCATACAGTAATATAATCAACGATAATATATAAAGCTCACAGGTCATGGGAATAGAGCGTATAAGGCAGCTCTGCATCACCACATGCAGTAAACCTTAATATGCTCAGAGACCTTCTACATAATCACCACAGACAGTCTGTCAGGCTCTATTTAAATGAATATAAACATAGCATGTACAGTATAATACATAGTGACATCCTCCTGTAGGGGTTAACAATGTTAAGCTATTCCACTCTCTGCCACTCAACCTAATCATCAGCATCCATGTTTTTATTTACTTAACCCATTGTGCCTCACTTTAATTTTAAAAAGTTGCTTCTCCTTCGAGGAAAAAAATGTCATAAAAATGTCTTATTTTTACGAGAAATATTATAATCATAATATTAATGTATTTATAAGAATAAAGTCAAAGAAATCATGTTTTTACAAATGAAGGCCAGTATTATAAGAAGTTCATTTAAAAAAGTAATAAGCAAAAATTAAACAATACATTTTTCAGAAATCTGATTAATAAATATATGGAATTACAACTTTATTCTCCTATTTTTAAAACGATTTACTATCCAACTGCACTCATTTTAGTCATATTGTGACTATTTTGTTAAAACAGCAGTCTTTTACTTTTTATCAAAACATGACAACTTTATTCTTGAAATATCAGATTTCAGCTGTTGTTTACCTTTTAAAGTGACTATGTGGAACTTTCAGAAAGTTCTTGTTATTAATGACGTCGGTGACCGTTAAGTGAACTGCAGTCAGCATTCTGTTAACTCGGTAGTTCTTTGTTATGATTAACAGTTGCTTTCTACTAGCCAAGAGCAATACAGTATGTTAGCAACTAGCTAACTGTAATAAGCTAAAGTTAGCCAGCTAACTGTAACATCAGCACGCAGCAGTACAGCTACTCTACCATTTTCGGACAGAAGGCGACGTCTGCATAATGTAGCGACTCTCGATAAGGAACGCTACGAGACGCCCTGTCGCTTGTTTCACGTTATCAGTGAACCGTAAGCGACTGTGAGCGACTGTGAGCTACTGTGAGCCGTAGCCTACGCCAAAACAACAGACAACACCGCTAAACGTTCTCTTAACAGGCTCGAAAAAGCGTTCCCGGTCATAGACTAACTCCACACACAGTGTTGCCAACTCCTCAGTAAGGAAAGTAGCTATTGGCTGTTCTAAAAGTCGCTAGAAGTTGCTAAATGACGGCATCGCCTAATTTGCATAATTGTAATGAGCGCTGTAGGAGAGAGGCGGGAACAGCGGCGGCTTTGCGCATGCGCGATTCATTTGCAGTCTGGACACGGAGAGTGTGGGTCTCCTCTTTCTGCAGCTGGGACTGCTGCGCGAGGGGCTTTCACGTCAGAGTCAAAACACCAGAAAAGTCTCCAACAACGCCAGAAAAAGTAGCTAGATTTGTCGCTAGTAGTTTTTGACAAAAAAAGTCGCCATGAGGGTTTGGAAAGTCGCCAAGTTGGCAACACTGTCCACACATGCTAGCAGGACAACAACAAAAACATATCTCACCTCACTCTCTCTGCCAATCCCAGGTACCCTCACCTGTGCCACCCATCCCCATAGGTCGCTAGGATGATTGACATGTTTAACAGCTTCACAGGTCATGAGACCTTCACTGACCTCCTGAACTCAGTAAATGCAATAACCATTACTCTTATCTTGAACAACTTCTTCCTGTAAACACAATAACACTCATAACATTACAGGTTAACATTACATGTCACTCAGTCCGTTACAATATCAAAGGACGCCAAGTCCACCTGTAGTGCCGTACAAAAGTAAAACTAGTTTTTTTTCTAATCTATTTTCATATATTTAATGTATCTATCGAAATGTCAAACATGCATACTATTATTACGAATTACTTATTTATTTATTCAACTGTGTGCCGCGTTTCCCAGAGGAGCATAAAGGGAGCAAAGGAGATAAATAGAAGCTAAAATAATCCAGGAAAATTCCATCTCAAACTTTTTATGATGTCAATGAACTCCAAAGCAGAACTAAAACAGACCTCAGACCATGGATGTATATAAGAGAAGAGGTTGCGCCCTTGACTTTTGCCCTGCATAATATTAAATAGCTTATATATGTTAAATCGTGTTTATGTCGTGCTACTAGCTACAGCTGTAAATCTAAATCTAGATTATGTCAAAATGTTCCATTATTCTTTCAGACTTCTCATCCATATTGACCTCAAAGTTGAGCTTGACAGTTGTTGTTTTTCCATTTGTAGCAGAAGGGAGCTTTTACCATTCGCAGGGCCTCGGTGTCCCTTTTTATTACAAGGCTAACACTAGCCAATCACGGTGGGCGGGCATCATATAAATGCGACGGGGATTCCCTTTGCTCCCTCCACGTTAAACGTTAAACGCGTGTCCCGCTTTCCGGTCTGCCGGACATCCGCAGCTGTGCAGGTACGCAAGAATGCGGCAGCATTGTTTCTCCCAGTCATACTGTTTTGGTGTTATATTGGCTTTCATTGTTTTGTAGACTATCTCTGGGGCTCCCCTCGTCCTGCACAGGTGATTCACCTGCGGATCTGTCGGTGAGTCTCAATTAGGTCCTGATTTGATTATACTCTGGTGTTCTGTTAGTGACCGTGTCTAGTGACCGTGTTAGTGACGCTACATGCCCTCCTCCCCCCTTCTGGAGCCGACGCATATTGCCTGATCGGTAAGGTGATTTTATTCTGTTGGTTTATATACTTTGGTGTTAATAATTATTCTATTAATTCTGTCATCCCGTATCACAGGGGACTTTTGGTTGGGTTTGAGCGGAACGCCGCCAGAAAGCGGCTACAGCTAACTCGGCTTACGTTCAAGGACGCTGCTGTTTTGCTTACCGGTGTTTTGCCTACGGCCGTGTTTAACTAACGGCTTTGGCCTACTGGGTTCGTCTACCCTGACCTGCGCTGTGTCGCCTACAGGGTCTGACGCTGCTATTGTCAGCATTGCGCCCCTGTCTTGTGCTGTTTGCTGTCAGCAGCACCCTTGTTTTAATGAGAACAACCTTTTTTAGCCTGAGCCATTTCGTGTATTCTGCCCAGGGATGTTAAGGCCCACTCTGGCTTTAAGTTTATATTAATTGGGTTACTGATCACCCCCCCCTGGCTGATCGGTCAACCCGAGCTATTTTTGTTGTTTCGTCTTTTTCTTATTTTTTCCTTTTGTTTGATTTTCTTTCCTGAGAACCAGAGCCTTTTTGTAATTGTGTCCTTTGTCCCTGTAGGAGCTGCTAAGCCAAGGTGTTGGGGTTGGTGCTTCCAGGTGTTGGTGTCTCCCTTCGTGTGCTGTGTCGTTTGGTGTGCCCCTGGTTAAGAACCCTCACGTGTGGTTGTGTGTGCGAGTGTTGTGTGATCGGGGTGCCTCCTCTTTTGGGATCCTCACCTGCACTGGTCCACCTCGCCACTGGTAAGCCGCAGTCCTCTTTTAAATAAATGTATAACGGCTCTTTTGGTATTTTGTGAATTTGTAATAGAATAAAGATTTTTTTTGTATTGGAACCACGTCTCCTGCTAATTTGTATAATGAACCTGAGTGTCGTAGTAAACCTGATACTGTGTGGGGAAAAGTGAATCCTTGGGTGCAATTCCTAAGGTGGCGTTGTTGTGCTCTAAGTATTGGCTGTCCTCGTAACTGTAAACGACATCCCGTCTACCTCTCGCCACACATTGATTGAAAAAGTTCCTTTTTATTAATTGTATCCTTACATGAATTGTATTAATAACATGATACACCCACATTCATCCTACCTGACCCACCCTGATCTACCTTTTCTCTCTTATCACTATGGACCACTAAAGAGTGTGAATATATGAATGTTTCCATGCCATCTTATTGGGGCTTGAGATGTGTCTTAGGGGTGAAGGGTGGCCCTCCTCTTCCTCTTCTCCTCTGCGCTCTGATTGGATGCAGCAGGAGCGTTTGTTCTTCTGTCGATGGCAGGCCTCCCGCACCCTCTCCATGATCAAAACCCCTTTTTGCGAAATAATAAGCCGGGTCTATCCACGCAAAGGCACACATCCATGCATAGAGAAGGATGACATCCATTAACTGGCATTCTGCTGGCTGTGTGATCAGGGATTACAGCATGAAGCAGCAGCAGGTGGTGGGTGGCATGCCTCTCTAGATGTGGCTTCCTCAGGGCCTATGACCATGTGTCTGATTCTTCTTAACAAATCAAACGCCTCCACCACAAATACTGGCTTCTATCCTAGCGAAATGTAAAAGCCACAGCTGAGCAGTCATATGTATAATTGTACGTTTAATGAGCTCAGGGGTCAACATGGTGGGCGAAGGGAGACTAGGTGTTCGGGAGGGGTTTTACCATTTGAATGATTTTCTTAATAATTGCAATAGTCTTTGCTGGCTATTCAAATGACTGCAGACTGAAGAGTAAATACTAATGTGTGCTTGCTATATTCTTTTGATGTATCCATGACGTGTGATTAAGCCCACTCTTTGTGGTGCCCTTTTATTAATTGAAGGTTTGGCTTTGCAGCAACACTGCTAGTTGGCATTGTTTTTGGTTCCGGAATTCCACAGTTCAGTTGGATGTTTCAAGGATGATCCAATTGGTTAGCACTACGGTCTCACAGCAGGGAGATGTTTGGAATCTATGGAACTGCAGGAAAATGCTGCAAAATATCAGATAATGTTCACATACAATGTGTTTTATGAATACTAGGTAGCCTTCCCAAGTTGATTCTACATTTGAAAAAGGAATAAATGACAACACTTAATCATGCTCTGTAGGAAAGCAGGAGATGCGTATGCATGGAGATAAGACTGTAGAGAAAGAGCTGTATTCTCTTTTCCAGTCAGAGCTCTGAAGAAATGTCGGGTGGAAAACAAACTCTCCAAATGTGAATTCAACAACAAATACACACAGATGTAAATTAAAGTGCCACTAAGCAAGTTTGGAGCCAGCAAACAGAACCAACAGTCTCAAACTGATTCATTCATCATCTTCAGTCATCGTCCTCAGTTGGTAGTGGTCGGGACTTCCTTTGACATCCCCCTGCATCTGGCCTCTTCATCATCCTCAACCTCCCGGGTCCCCTGGGTCTCCTTCTCAGGCTGCCTCAGGGACCACGGAAGAAGTCTCTGCAGGCATTCTGGTATTTACGTTACTATGTTCTCCTGTAGCTTCAATTAAAAGTGCAATTGACAAACTCTTCAAAGTGAAGACACTTGGCAGTTTTAAACTATTGTGGATGTTTTTTTTAAGCATTTTGGTGAGTAGTAGTAAAACTAAAAGTGATGTTACTAGCATGGGCTGTTGATAGACCAGTTATGAATCAATCTGACTTTACATTAGTTTAGTAATAACTTGAAATGTCCCTGCATGGCTGCCTTTGTTTTCATCCTATTTGTTATGTCCTGATATGGCAATCCCCTAGAAAGAGAGTGCATTGACTAACCTATACACTATAGTTATAATGTATAGGTTAGTTATAGTTGGTCAGAAAGACTTCATCAGGATTCCAGGGAGAGCTATTAGGTCATATCTTCATGTATTTCATTCAATAGGACTTTTTGTGTCAAATCATACACAGCAAAGAAAAATATACTATGGTTTTAATTGAGACGGTATCTGTGGCTTCTTATAATGTTATCCCTTTCACAGTAAGACCAACGCCAAGACGGTCTGACAGACTGTTTATTATGCAAACTGCAAAGGTGCAGTTAGTAGAGTGCAGATCTCTTCCAGGTCTGTAAACGAGCCAGCCTGCAACTGGGTAACAACTCGTCTGGACACCATATGCATTCCATTGGTACATACTACTTCATAACACCGAACCTTGAAATTGAACCCTTTTGCTCATACTCATACTTACCTAATGCTTCATAGTGTGTAGTTATTATAAAGTGTTACCAAGATGGGTAAATATATATTGATAGTTTCAATAGTGACTAATTAACACCCTACTCCTGTAGTTTGTTGCAACGGTTGCATTACGTGAAGTCACATAGATTGGGTGCCTTTCACAGCATGAAAGTCAGTGCCGGCCCGCTATATACACAGTTGCATATAGGCACTGGTACTTCATATTAGGTATGAATTCACTGATTATGAACTTGTGAGGGAGTGGGGAGAGATGAAATAAAAATAAAATATAAAGGGAAGCAGAGATATTATACATGTAACGCTTGTCTGAGCTGGTGACAGCTGCAGGTGGATTTTAGTCAATGTTTCACTCGGCGCAGCTGGGACGCATTCATGGGACGATGTAGCAGATCATGGCCGCTCAAGACAGCTTGTGATTCCACTACAGCGCTCTTCAGAAGCATCCCTGAAGCATCCTTGAAGTGGCTCTCAGCCTTATTTCTTCGATTTATAATGAAATAGTTAAGCAGTTTTAACATTTGTGTGGGTGGGTGTTACTCACACACACACACACACACATGTGCGTAAGTATGGCGGGCCCCGGAAGACAATCCAGCCTAGGGCCCCCTGTAGTGTAGAGCTGTGCCTGATGAAAGTGAGAGTTCCATTACAGCATCACCAGCTTCCATTGATTACATTAAGCATACTACCCCGTCTCCTGTCACGTCCTTTTGATAAAAGCCTATACGCTTCAGTTTAGAGACAAGATTATGGCCGTCAATCAAGTCAACATTCAGTTTACCTTGATGTATACTGACACATGTTTGTGAAATGTGATTGCTGATTGAATTTGAAACTCGATGGAATCTTAGGAGGAAGAACATGATGCATGTCTTGACAATCTGTGGTTGAACAAATTGTCAATCGTTATATTCTGTCTTCAAACTGAATAATAATCTGAAAGTGAGTGTTAGTTTGAAATGTCACTTGTACAAAAGGTCTCCTGAGGCTTTATGTTTGTTTGTTTGTTGGTTTCTTCTTTTCCTCCTCTACAGCGGTCCTTTCAGGCAATGTTCTGGGCCGATAAGCAGCAGCAGATAAGTTTAATGATCCCTGCTTGACCTCCACAGCCCCTTTCACTTGAGTAAGCCAGGCTGAGACTCTATAATAGTGTTTCATATGCTTGGGGCCACATGGCTGCAATTCACCTCCATCCTTGGAGCATCATTGTGGTGGATCATCAGAAAATCTTCAGCGCGCTCAAACTGTGTCTCCTTCACCCGGGGTTATCCTCATCTCCGGCTCCCTCCCTCCCTCCCTCCCTCCCACCAGGCACAACGAGATCTGGAATGCGCACAACTCTTTGAAGGAGCCATCGGCATAATTGTCTTGGCATTGGCACGGACGCACCAGCATGTTTGCATCAATTACTGTGGTCAGGAAAGAGAAGGATGAATAGGGTTGTTTTTTTAGGAGGGTGGTGGAGGAAAAGAACGAGCGAAAGAAAGTCTCCAGGGGCAGTAAATTGGACTGAGATCTATTGCCAACGTGGCAGTCCTTTTAACCTGAGTTTGAGAGCGAGGCATAAAAAATTCAGTCATTTTCAAACATGACCATTACTTTGGAGAGATAATGAGTGTCCTGAACGCCGGCTGACAAACCCACCCCCGACCCGCTCTTCTCTTCCCTGCGACTACATGACAGATAACACTTCATTTAACTACAGAGACAGAGACATGAGTGATGATGAGAATTCCCCAGCAATGTCTTTCCTCTAAAATACTCTTGCTAATTAGTTCAATGCGTCAGTGGGCTGAATAAACTCTCCAATACTCCCCCCTAGTCTCCTCTCAACGGCTCTTTTTCATCAGCAGACTCGTGCCAGTTTCACCTCCGTGTGTTGTTATAACTACTGCCAAGCTTTCAAGGTGACGCAACTATAGTTCTTACTGTCCAATAAATATGCAAAATTAGGTGTTAACTCGTCAATTTTTTCCACCAATAACCCACTTGACCTCTGCGTTCCATGCTGGCAATTAACATTCAAACACTAAAACACCTGAAAGAACCAGAGACACATCCAGCCAGGGATCTTTATTATTATCTGGAGCCTCTGCATAAAAGTGTCAGGCATATGGCAGATCAGAGTGTTCGGAAAGGGATGTGATGCTTCTGTCACGGTAAGGAGGAGGAGAGGCAACTTCAGCCAATGTCAGACGGGCTATTAGCGAGGCTGTCCATGAGACAAGTGGAGCAAAACCATTTTTGATTTCCTCCTAAATTACTTTCCTAGGGTCGTCTGGGATCTTTTGCGGATAGAGAGAGCAACCCGCAGTGTTAACAGAACGGGTAGCATTTGATTTGCAGCTTTGTTCCTCCTCCTTCGCCATATGTCTTCTAATCTGTAAATTTGCGTGTCTCAGACCTACGGCATACACTCCTGGAATTAGTCGGCTTCCCTGATGGAAGTGCTGATCTACGTGCTCAGCCTTGCGCCAATTCATAGCATAAATCCCAATTGCAACTCAAAAACATTTTAAATATGTGTGAGGGGGAAGAAGTGTAAGCCTCTTCACACAAATCACATACAAAGAGGCAGTGACATGCACACACCTAGACACAGACACAGGATTTACATTTCTTGCCATTCTCTACGGATGTGAAATATTTTCACACTGGGTCTCAGTGAAATTTTGAAGTGAAGTGTCCACTTCTTTTTATACATCCATGTCCATAGCCCATTCGGCATTACATCACGGTGCAGCAATGCTGTAACATATCAAACAGGCACAACGACAGAGAGGCGACACATGATTGGTATATCTACAATAAGATGAAACAATGACAATCTGAAAAATCAAAAGTTAACCCAAATGAAAAATAGAGGTTGAATCCAGCATGTTCATAGTGACAACATAACCCACAGAGGGCATTCATTGTCCGTGTGACAGGATGCCTTTGGTGCCTAAAGTTTTTAATTCAAATGTGTTACAGGGATGGAAGAGGTACAACTTTACGCTTAAGCATCCTCTTGATTTTGATATTAATCTCAATAGATACATATATGGAGAGAACTCTTCAAGAGTACAAAGTGTGCCAACAAGCCCCAGTCCCGTGGCCTGAAGGATGACTCTCCTTTTTTCTTTGATATTGAGCCGAACGTTCAAAGGCACAGTACTTCTACTTGCTGCTGCTCCAAAATGTTTCCCTTACTCAAACCAAGACATTCAGGTTGTTCTATTTACAGGACTGATGTCGCTGAAGCATTAATATGACCCATCACAGTTACAGCATGTTCTTTGAATCAGGCAGAGGCAGGTTGTGTTTTCCACTTTGACTAACTGACTTTGGTACAGACCACAGGCCTCTTGGAGCCTCTCCTTCCATCTCCACCGCCGTGTTCCTCTAATGAGGTTATGATGTAGTGGATCCCACCAGAGACCAGTGACACTATTAGGGGATCTCATCTCCACAAAGGCTTTCATTTTACCTCCACCTGCACACATCAATATGGCAAGTAAGAAATATTTCTTCAGTAGCTGACCCAGACTGACTGCACCTCATGTGTTCTATCCTGATAGATATAAGTGCAGCCACATGGTACATGTCTCCTTTTAGCTCAAACGGTGTGGACACACATTGTAACAGCCTGGAATCCAGCAGAAAAGGAACCTGGGTTTAGTAGTACGGGGGGAAGGAAGAGTGCAACAGAAAAAGGATTTCAGAAAAAAAGGAACCGATCCTTTGTAGTGACACATGGAACAAGATGTTTCACCAAAGAAAAATGCAAATTGCTATCAACGGGAACAAAATGTAACAGTATCAAACGCTCTTGACAATGAGAAGTCACACAAGACATGTCCTAATGAGCAGGAACAAAAAAAAAATCAACCTCAGGCATTTTAATCTTTTAAAACCCCGGCAGGCGGTACATTGTTTGACAAACTGCTTGTCAGTAAGTTGATTTTTTTTTTCCTCTGCACTCTATTCCCCTTCTTTTACAGGCTTTATTTAGTCCTTTCCCTGCAATGCATTTTAACAAGGTTGTCGGTCTTTGAGGGTCCATCACATGGGATCAGTTGTCCTCTCTGAACATGCACACCAGTGTACACCAGTGGGCTTCATAGCTAATCTGGAACACACAACCGCAAATTGAAAAACAAACACACCAAGTCAAACTTTTTAACGTCAAAAAGAAAAACACACGTCCGACAGTGATGACACTGACGACAGAATGAGACAATGACACAGACATAATGTTAGAATATAATATTAATATTACTACTTTGTTCATCAGTGGTGAAGTAAAAATCCAGGCCCTGAAAGTAGCAACCAAGAGGCAACCAACCTCCAGGTCTGAAAATTAAAGCCAATGCAGAAGTGCCTTGAACCTGCATTCTCTCTAATGTCCATCAGGGGGCGACTCCTCTGATTGTATAGAAGTCTATGAGAAAATGACTCTACTTCTCTCTTGATTTATTACCTCAGTAAACATTGTAAACATGACTTTATGGTCTCAATCTCTAGTTTCAAGTCTTATTCAATACAGCATGATGTTCATTTAGTAAATTATGATCCATTTAGAGTTAAATAGTCCATAAAGCAGGGTATGCTTTACCATGTACTTGACAGGTTGCTACCATGGAAATGCTACCACGGCATTGTTCAGCATTCGGTTTTACTCGTAGGAGTAAGGAGCATCTAAAAAACTATTGCAGTTAATCCTAATTATGGATGCATTAGCTAGCTAGCTAGCGCTAGCGTTAGTGTATGGGGTACCTGGTCACGCCAGGCCTCGCTCATTCCCAGATCCACCCTCACCTCCAATTATGGTTCCAAAAATCCAAGATAATGAGGGCCAAAATGCCAATCTCTAGAGGGCACTACATAGAAAATGCACTTGATTTGTACAGCACCTTTCTAGATTGCTGACCACTCAAAGCTCTTTAACACTGCATGTCATCAGTCATCCATTCACACCCATTCATACACTGATGGCACAGCCTTCCGGAGCAATTTGGGGTGAAGTGTCTTGCCCAAGGACACATTGACATGGATGTGTGCAGACACATCGAACAGCCGATCTTCTGATTGAAGGACGACCCTGCTCTACCACTGAGCCACAGTATGTGCTTCAGTGCCAAAGGTAGTGTTGTGATCCATATCTCTGCAAAGTCAAATATTATTCGTATTTTACATTTAGTTCTTGTTATAGTTACAAACTTCTGTCATTTTTCAAATACAACATGTTTGAGTAACCTAAAGGTATCCTGTGGAGGTTGAAATAATCGGCTTGTATTTCCGTAAGCACTTTCACAACACACATGTACACGCAATAGGGAGTATGTGATGCCATTTACATTCCTGCTTTAGGTTTAATGCTAAACTACTGATGAGCAGTTGGTGACAGTAACATACAGAGAATCCATTCCAAGAATTATACTTTGCAAATGGAGAATGATATGTATTCAACATGTTTGCTAGGACTCAAGGATAGACACAGTGAACTGTGTTAGTTTAGACAAAACCAATTTTTTTTAAATATAAGAACAAAAATTGTTCCACGTAAAGTTTTCTTCCTGTCCACAAACAATCAGCTTAAAATTGTCCTCATTCCGACTGGTCTGTATGCAAGCAAATGTTAAAGCAAAAGTCGAAAACAGACTCGGTCATCAGTTTAAGGTCTTATAAACTTTTGATTGAGGTGGTTAAAATCGGCCAAACATTGACAAAATGACCTGTCACCATGTTAGATCACCAAGGATTTTAAATGTTCTCCCATTCTGATACTTCCAAGAGATTCTAGTCTCAACTCAGCAATGAAATCCTGGAGTAAATACTCAAACCTAAGTAAGCAAACCGGGATTAACAGTCAGGCTTCTAGAAGCATGCAAGTGTGAATAGTGATGGTTAGATAGCCTAGTCATTTCTAAGTCCCAGAGTCTCTACCTCCCCAGTGATGTGTGTCCACAGTCTTTAGGTGTAGCTTGATTTCTTAGGTCATTCATAAGGTTTGAGTCTCTGTCTAATTGCTGCACACTCAAAGCTACAAACCTTCAATCTGAAAACTCCATCTCTCCTGGTCCAGCGGGTTCATGAGGGAGAGAGCTACTCATTAGACTGACTCTGGCAGTAGTTGACCCCATGGGGTCATGTGTTGCAATGGGGGCGACAGCTGAAACCTGTATCTTCTAATCTCCAGCCCAAAATCTGAATTAGCGAGGCAGGAGTTTCGTGTGATAGCACACGGAACCTCTGTGGGTTATTCCCCCTTGTTCTCTTGTCTCTTTTCTTCCTTTTAAATATCTTTTGTTCATTAATAAAGGCATGTCATTCAAGCACTGAAGTAGATCTAGACTTTCTTTCCTGATGTGTTTTTTACACACCAGCATTGTCTGGATGACAAAATCATGCAAAGAAATACTTCACTTTATTCCCCACTTCAGCTGGTAACTTGTTGGCCTTTTACATCATCAAACCAATTGGCCGTTGCAGAACTTTTCTCATACATCACATTGTTGTGTTATAGTCCCTCACCATCACCAAGTGGCCACATAAAAACAGCTTGCAGCTGCTGATTTGGCTCATGTCTTTTGTTCCTTTTTTACACGGTTTATTATCACTTTTTTAGTGAAGTAAAAGAGAATGTGGGTGCTCAGGTAGCTGACCTGGTAGAGCAGACGTCCCATGGCCCTTTACTAATATTATTGCTAATCATAATAATCAAAAAGTGCAATTACGTAATTACAGATGTTTAAAACTATTCAAGTTCAAGTACAATACAACATTTCTTAGTAACAGTAATGGGTGTAAAGGTACGTTGTTACTTCCACCACTATGCATATATATTTGCATGTACAAAGATAAAATAACACTTATTTTTACAATTTACACTTGCAAATGACAAGGTAGTACAAATACGTGTTTTTTTCTTTTGAAAAAAATTAGGAAGATCTTTGGTGAATAATAATCATATACGTTTGTATATATATATATATATGTGTGATTATTTACCTAATATATTTATACATACTGCATAACATTTTTCAATCTGAAATATCTCTTTAAGCCAACACGGATGATCTGAAAAAAGAGATGCAGATGGTTTTAGCCAACTCATGTTACACTGCTGATGTACTTTATTTTTATAACTGGTGACTTTAAAAACAACGTTTTAAATGCAACTATACTTAGACAACAAAACGATAAACCATGCCCACGTCCAGTTTATCCAAATACACATTCAAAAGAAAGACGTCTTTAGTTTAGTTACTGTACTATCTCAGCTGTTACATGACATATATCAAGCAGCATGGTAGATGTAAAATACATAAAGTATATGCAAAATGCATGGAAGTCAAAGTCTTGCTTTAAACACGTTTCCTCATGTTTAAAGAAAATTGTCTGAAATTGAAACTTTTTTTCTGCGTGAGGAAGAAGCTAACAAGCACGTACTTAACAGCCTTAAATGTCAGTTGAAGCTCAAGTCTTCATGTGGCTACTACTGTTAATAAGTTCAGTCGCTCGCGGTTGGATGATCTTTTTACTGCCTTTCTATATTTAGACAATCAGGCTCTGTTGGCCTGGTTCTACTTTTCTTCTTCTGAAAAGTTTAGAGGATCCATATTAAACTGGTGTGTTTGTGACTCAACCTCACCTCTTAACCCAGACCCAGTCGGAATCAGATGCATAATGTATTCCTTTAGTTCAGGTCACATCATATGACAGTGATTGACGGATCTTCCTGCCAAACACACACACACACACACACACACACACACACACACACACACACACACACACACACACACACACACACACACAGACAAGCGAGTCGGACTGGTGGTGGTTTGCACATTGACACACACGCATATATATATAACATTACATTACAGTCATTTAGCAGACGCTTTATCAAAAGCGACTTACAATAATTGTATTCAACATAGGTATACACTTTTATTCATATAAATATACAGTATATATATGTATATATATAAATTCCCTGATTAAATAAAAGATTCATGACTGATCCCAAAATGTAAAACTGCAGGACTGAAGGCCAGACCTTATGACATCTATGGTGTCAGTGTTGCCTGGGAGCAAGAATATTAAAGAGAAACTTTGATGATTTCCAAGCGAAAAACAAATCTCTAGTTTCAAAATGACATCTATAGAAAGCGTCTGGTGGCCGGGCCTTCGCCCATGGGGCCCGGTCGCGCTCAGCCCGAAGAAACAACATGGAGCAGCCACCCTGTGGATCCACCACCCGCAGGGACAAGCATCGGGGTCGGGTGCAATGCAGACCGAGCGGCGGTCAGGCCGGAGGCCTGGGCGAGCCGATCGCCGGCAGCATAGACTCCACGTCACCTCGCTAGCGGGGAAAGAGCCAGAGTTGGTGCAGGAGGTGGAGTGATACCAGCTAGATATAGTTGAACTCACCTCCACACACAGCACTGGCTCTGGAACCAAGCTCCTGGAGAGGGGTTGGACTTTGTCCTTTTCTGGAGTTGCCCAAGGTGAGAGGCGCCGGGCGGGAGTGGAGATACTCACGAGCCCCTGGCTGAGCGCCGCTGTGTTGGAGTTCTCCCCGGAGAACGAGAGGGTCGCTCCATGCGCCTACGGGTTGTGGGGAGCAAGGCTCTGACTGTGGTTTGTGCTTATGCACCAAACAGCAGTTTGGAGTATTCGGCCTTCTTGGAGTCGGTGGAAGGGGTCCTGGAAAGGGCGCCGCCTGCCGACTGCATAGCTCTCCTGGGGGACTTCAACGCTCACATGGGTAATGACGGAGAAACCTGGCGGAGGGTGATTGGGAGGAACGGCTTTCCCGATCTGAACCCGAGTGATGTCTCATTATTGGACTTCTGTGCTAGCCACGGTTTGGCCATAACCGTGTAATAAGTGTACCTGGTACCAGAACACCTTAGGCCGGAGATCAATGATCGACTTTGTAATCGTATCATCTGAGGCCGTATGTTTTGGACACTCGGGTGAAGAGAGGAGCAGAGCTGTCAACTGATCACCACCTGGTGAGCTGGATCAGATGGCAGGGGAACCGGTTGAAAAGACCCAGCAAGCCCAAACGGATAGTGAGGGTGAACTGGGAACGTTGGGCGGAGGACCCTGTCCAGGAGGTCTTTCACTCCCACCTCCGGAAGAACTTCTCATACATCCCGAGGGAGGTTGGGGACATGGAATCCGAATGGACCATGTTCAAAGCCTCTATTGTGGATGCGGCCGCTAGGAGCTGGGCCGGAAGGTCATCGGTGCCTGTCGTGGCGGCAACCCGAGAACCCGGTGGTGGACACCGGAGGTGAGGGAAGCCGTCAAGCTGAAGAATGAGACCTTCAGGGCCTGGATGGCCCAGGGGTCTCCTGAAGCAGCTGAGAGGTACCGGCAGGCCAGAAGGGCTGCAGCTGCGGTGGTCGCGGATACTAAAACTCGGACATGGGAGGAGTTCGGGGAGGCCATGGAGAAGGACTTTCGGTTGGCCTCAAGGAGCAAGGAGGTTCTGGCAAACCATCTGACGGCTCAGGAAGGGAACAGCCAGGGCCTACCCCAGGCTGTTCTCAGCGGGGGGGGGACTGCTGATCCGGACGGGGGACATCGTCGGGCGGTGGAAAGAGCACTTTGAGGAACTCCTAAACCCGACCAACATGTCCTCTGCAGAGGAGGTAGCGCCTGAAGACCTCGGGGGGGGGGGGGGGCTCACTCATATCCCTGGCGGAGGCCGCTAAGGTGAAAAAAGCTCCTTGGTGGCAAGGCGCCGGGGGTGGAGTGGATGGGATCTGCCCTGAGATGCTGAAGGCGCTGGACACTCTTTGGCTGTCTTGGCTGACACTCTTCAATGTCGCATGGGGGTTGGGATCAGTGCCCATGGACTGGCAGACCAGATTGACGAGATAGAGGAGTCCTCACTTATATAAAGTGGAACACATCACTCCAGTTCTGAGGTCATTACACCAGCTTCCTTTACTGTCAAAGAATTGATTTCAAAATACTCCTGTTGGTTTATGAAGCACTGAATGGTTCAGGGCCAAAGTACATTTCTGATCTGTTGCTAGATTATGAACCATACAGACCTCTCAGGTCGTCTGGTTCACTTCTGCTTTCTGTCCCCAGAGTCACAGCTAAACATTGAGAAGCAGCGTTCACTTATGGACCATATATCTGGAACAAACTCCCAGTAAACTGCAGATCAGCTGAAACGCACTTCTTTTAATTCAAGGCTTGAATTAAAAGGTTTGCTGCTGCCGTCAAATTAATAATTTCTTACACTGCACTGTAACTTCTACAGTATACTTGTATTTTATACCTTATTCTATTTTAGAAATAAAAAATAAAAGAAAAATACTCATTGTTTTAAATTAAAGAATGTTTTTAAATAAAAGAATGTTCATTGTATTTACATGACCTTTTATAAAGTGTTTCTTTAGCACTGTCTGTGTTCATGTAAAGCGCTTTGACTTGATAAATAAACTTTCTTTGCCTTGCCAAGGTTTAGTTGCAAGATCATTTGCTTGTGTTTATTTAGAGTGATTAGGTTCAAGGTAGGTACCATGTTAACCTCATCTCATAAGTTTAAATGTAACTCTCAAGCTTTGTCATGTGTCCTCTTCCTGTCCCTCTCAAGCTTTCCTTCTCTCTGATGTTGAAGAGAGATCCGTTCAGCAGTCATTAATCAGTGGCTTTTACCTTGAGCTCTGTGCTGCACTTGGGGGCATCACACCATCCAGCCTTCAGCAGCAGATGCATGAACACAACAGCTAATGCTGCTTCACATTATTCAATTTGACGAGGACTTCCTCCTGTTCCGACGTTACCCAACATGAACCCGCCAAAAAGTTCACAGAGCCACTGGTAGCCTGCGTGAAAAGTACTGCATCAGGGCGGAAGAGTGTGAGCGTGTTGAGCCACTGAGTGGATAAACTTGCCAATGCTGTGAAAAACTACAGTCGAGCTGCGGCATCAGCAGTTTCATCACTGCTATTTCCGACAACAAGAGTATTTTTCTCCGATAAGGCTCTGTGTCTCTGCTTGCTTTCCTGTACCCACTGTGATGAATGGTGCTAGTCAAGGTCAACTCTGCCTACAGCTGGAGCCAAGGCTCACACACACAGAGTCATTCACCTACGTTATGTCCCATAATGAATTAACAGATCCTTTTATGTCTTACCATGGATAAACTGTTGTTTAAGCACTACAGATGGCTTTGCATTAGTCAAAGCTGGGATTGAACAATTGATGATAGTGTTCAATGGCTGTTGTATGAACGGGCACAGGCAGCATCACTGCGCCCTCAAGTTGTACTGCAGCTGGGCTGCATATGTATAACACACAAGCGACTTTTTGTTTCTGTCACTATATTCACAGCTCAGTGCCTTTCTGATGTGCTACATATTTATATTCCATGCAAAGGGCAGCCGTCCCTCTGGAGGAAAGGAATGAAAATATCAAATGGGGAAAAAGACACATGGATACGCATGCAAATACAAAAAATGAATATGCTCTTATACACAAATAATGATAGAACAAAGCTTAGGCCCCATTAAAGCGTTTCATGTGTAAGATCCAGATATGATTTAACAAGCAGCAGGGGAGGATTTCAAAAGTCTGTTTTTACGTCATGTTCTTTTCCCCCAACAACACTTTTATTTAATTCAATTTGATTTCACACCTTTCCTGCCTGTCTTCAGCCAGCCAGCCTGCAACCAAATGTAACCAGTTAGCCTCTGCTATACAACCTCAAGACAGCATAGGGTGATGGTGTCTGACTGACCACGTGTTCACACAGGAGGAGTTCCAGCTCTGTATTATAGTTGCCTGTCTTTAGGTGGAGATATACTGGTGTGAAGTCATTTTCAACAAAGAGCCACATGATGGATACGGTACAGCTGACTGACCATTCGACGTATCTGAATTTGTAGAATCAGAAATCAACCACTTTTCCCACGTGCAACTTTAGGCAGAGGAGGTCTGTCCATGGCAACGCACCAGGCTTGCAAAACTCAGATCAAACTGTCAAACAGATCAAATATGAATCAATCAATATGATTCTGTTACTTTATTTTCTGTTTCTCGCCTCATATCTTATATATATATATATCGCTCAGCCTAAACTGATAATTAAGGAAATTAACACTGCAATGAACAATATTGGTAACACTTACATCTTGAACCGTATGAGCGACCAAATCGAGGCGGATATTAAAGAGTACTTGGAACAGAATGATGATGTTGAGGTTTCCCCTCTGATACTGTGGGATGCATGTAAAGCTGTTCTGCAAGGTAAAATATTCACTTAGAGAGCTCTTTGCTAAAACTGTAGATCATCACAACAGAAAGAATTAGAACAACACAGCTGACCAAACATTTAGAAATCAACTAAAGAAGGAAATGAATGAAATAAATTAAATCTACACAAAAGAAACATGCATTACTTGTATTAAAGCAATAAAAGCTATTTTTGTGAAAAACGAAGGGCAAAAAGGTATATAAATGGCGCAGTGTTAAACCCATTTGTTTCAGAAAGAGGCAGGGGGCGACCATGGCTCATTGGGTAGGGAGGGTCGTCCGGTGTCTGCAAGGTTGGTGGTTCGATCCTTGGCTATTCCATGTTCTGTGCCGCAGTGATCCTGAGCAAGGCTCCCAGTATGGGTGCCTGTCATTACGTAGGGATGGGTCAAATGCAGCGAATTGGGGCGACCGTGGCTCACTGGGTAGAGAGGTAACCACAAGGTCGGCGGGTCGATCCTTGGCTGCTACGTGTCCTGTGTCGATCTTATATACATTTGTATCCAACCCCTGAGCCGGTGGATAATTATAATATTATATATATATACCAGTCAGGGCCAGCAAAGCCTTCTCTGCTGGCCTAAACAGAATCACAAAGTTATAGCTATTTACACTACATGTAGTCTAATTTATTTTCCCATTATCTTATTTTCTTATTGCACAGCTACTGTCTTCCTCTGTTGCTCTGCTTCCAGTGCAGCTTGTTTAAGTAGAGCTTTTATCCAATCAGATTTCACCTCTGTGTCTCTAGGTAAGAAGAGAGGCCCGAGGCCTGCAGACTCACAAGTGAATCCATGTGCAGTTTAAGTGAATGGGGACGATATTGTTGATTGTCATAGTCTTCAACCAATCAGATCTTTAGTTTGACATGTTGGGCGTATTCTTTGACATGCCAGAGCCTGCTAGCTTGCCTAGACATACGTGATTGGTCAGTGGGCTAGCCTGACATGTTGGGCGGTGACAATACCAATATCTGCTGCCTCTGTGGAGCGGACATTTTCAGCCTCAAACGCATTAAAACGTATTCAAGAAATACAACTGGGGAGGCTCGACTGTCTTCACTGGCGTCCATGAATCGAGAAGGACTTCTTACTGGAACTAAAATGCACGGATGTACTGAACAACCGTGAGATTAAACTCTTTATTAATAAAGAAAGGAGGATGCACTTTGTCTTTAAATAGTGAACAGCAGCTTTGGTAAGTTAACTGCATTTGTTTTTACATCTGCAGTAGCTTTAATATACTTGTTTATATATTATTATTTGTACAACTTGTTTTTATGAAGATGGATTTTTGTTTGGTTTAATATGTGATAGGAACCATTGTTACGTCCAATGTTGCACTGGGGACATATTTAGCCCGTGCCAGTGTTGCCAACTTGGCAACTTTCTCGCTAAATCTGGCGACTTTCCAAACCCTCATGGCGACTTTTTCAATCAAAAGCTACTAGCGACAAATCTAGCGACTTGTTCTGGTGTTATTGGAGAGTTTTCTATGTTTTGACTCTGACGTTAAAGCACGTACGTTCTGCACTGTCGTGAACGAGCAGCGGGTGCTGCCGTGAGCCGCCCCAGAGCACACACAGGCGGTTACTCTCACAGCAGCCTCTCACAGCAGCCTCATGCAGCAGTCCCAGCTGCAGTCAGAGAAGAGAGGAGACACACTCTCGGCCTATTCATGTCTCTGCACTCTGCAGTTAGTGTATTTATAGGTGTTGAGCTTCATTTTTACACAAAACAAATAATAACCGTAGCTATGGCGTCATAATGAGATTATTAGGAGGTGCAAAATCCACTGGAGGTGTTGCAGAGGAGTATATCATTTATATACTTGTGGTAATAAATACTCTCCTTCTCTATGATTATTATTATCTCTTGCTTGTCTTGATATTTACTTTCCATGGCACTAAGAATATGCATAAAGGTGGATGTAGGTATTCCCTCATGCTACTGAACTGATTTTCTGGAGCATACCTCCACTTAAATATCAACCCTGATTCACAAAGTCAACCCATTCTCACTCTCAACTCACGACGTTTATTTTGAAAAGATACTGTGCGATTCTTGTAACGAGCAGAAACTGACAGGCCACTATGAGGGGAACCGAGATCGTCAGTCTGAAGCAGCGATATTGGTGGAGTTGGGAGTGAGAACGTGTTGTTTACGTGGGTAAGAATGAATCAGAGTCTGCACACACTCCATGAATTAAATGAAGAGTTTTATTTTCCTCTTATTCTATTTTTACAAATAAATTTAAGAGAAAAACCGCAAAAAACGTATGAATCAGGCCCGATTAGTGCTTTACAGATTTCACTGCATTTAGTATTCTGGGATGACATTCTGGCAAATAATCGTTCAGCTTCACACACTGCAAGACACACTTCCCTTCCTTCACAGATTAAGCATGGCCACTTCTAAACATTTACATAATACACTCAAAATAGCACACGCGAGTGAATTAGCATGCTGCAGCGCGTTACTTATCAAAGCCTCATGCCGATCGAGTAAGATCACTCAATGGTAACGAAGCCACACAGAAGGATTCACAAATGCATTTTCTGATTTATAGATGAATGACTCCACAAAAAAATATTTTTCAATACACTCAAGCTGTCATCATATATAAATGTAAACAAAATGTGTTCTCATTTTATGGTCAATCACATTCTCTCTGCTGGCAGTGGCATTGTTCCAAACTCATAGACTAGTTTGTGAAATAAGCAGATAGTTTTCTCTGATTAATAGAACATGTTTCACCTCACATGGGGTAAAAACGATTACAGCCTTGTGGTGAAGTGGAGTGGCACCATGCTTCATCGGCCTCTATCTAAGTCCCTTCCTCTAATTCAGAGAAGCACACTCATCTCTTCTCCCTTGAGCTGCAAGAAGCAACTTCCCAGCAATGAATGCCTCACACTGAATCACTTTTCCTTTAGTCTTTTACAATTGGTTGTCTCATATGTGTATATTTTTCACGTTTGCTAAATGATGCATTGTACTGGAAGCGTGCACGTTTTGATGAAGCAGTGGTGTGTGACCTGAGAGCTCGTCTTAGATGGACATTGCTCACCATCCTCTCCCACTCACCTATATCATCACTAGTTGAAGAGGTCAGGTCAGTGACACTTCTGTTGTGTATGTCAAGCCCTTTACCCTTCCTCTACAGCTTTAAGCTCAGAGATGCAGAGCATACAGTACGGTCCCTGAAACTACTGATGTTGTCATAGGGAGGTGCTGTGACCCGTTAATAGCATATCCAGTTTATTGTCATTTTAGTTTCTTTTAGTACTTGCAAAGACAAAATAAGGGATAGTGATGCTTTCATGTTTTTCTTTAACAGGTCCCACAGATCACCGATTATGTTCCACCACCTATTGAGTAGCTCATCTGAGATGACATGGAGCCAACAGCCTGGGTCTTTTCCCTGCCTGTAATATAACAGAGCACTTCATTGTAACTTCATAATGTTAAAGAGTGAGAGGGGGCTTAATTTTGCCCACTGCAGCTAGGTGTCCACATGCCTCTGTCCTGTAACACAATCCGACATATTTTCATGAAATGGTTCTTATGATATCTCACGAAAAGTTACTCCTCATTTTTTTTTGCCTTTTACTTTGAAAGCCGGCAGCACGTGTCAGCTTTTGCTCGTTACATGCATACAGCCTTTTCAAATAAACTTTGATCTTTACAGGAAACAACTTATTTAGGTTTATGCAACACATCTAGTTAGGTTTAGGTAAATATCACCCTTTGGGTTAAAATAACTGTGCAAGGGCCGTTGTATGAAAGTTATGTGACAATTGAATCAACATTGACTGCTCATTTCCCGAGGGGTAAGAACAGCTCTCTCCTGGCTGACAGATCAGTTTTTGTTGGACCCAGCCACTGCCCCTCCCTACCCGGCTGTGTGGATTTTGACGGTCTGGATCATGATTATGTAGATTACATATGATTTGATTTTGTGGGATATGAACAAATTACAATGCATTATTTTTCTGAAATGGTTTATCAGAATCAGAAACGGTATGTGTACACATACAAGGAATATGTTTTGGTGATTGTTGCATGATATTAAACACAGGCCAATAGCATAAGACATACATGAAAATAATAATACAAACAATTACAATAAATATGACCAATGAACAAACAATGTAGGTATAGCTATGAATGCTGGATGAGAACAGCTTGAATATTTAGGTGTGTGAGAATGCAGTGATGTGATTTAGCAAATAAATCTCTTTCTCAATCCTTCAAATTGAGCTCTGTTACTGGACAAGGATGCAAGAAGTTTGGCTTTTGTATTGTTGTTCTGAGGAGAGTGGAATAGAAAGCTTGAGCAGTGACAGTGAGTCACACACAATCAATTTGTTCTCAACAATGTAATATCCTATTGTCCACTCTTTGTTTCCCGTACGGATTTAAAGTTCAACATTCAACGTTGAAGTTCGAGATCCACGGTCACACTGTTCTGGGCTCTTTATTATTGGTGGTGGTGGTGAAATGGCTGTAGCAGCTCCTGTTATAACCAGTGTTAGCTGGTATAGTAGCAGGTTCCTGGGTTCCAAGTTCAATCCCCACACTGCCTGTTCAGCTACATGACTCTCTAGTTTCAAAATATTTCCAAAGAAACGAGTTAACATTTTTCCCAACCAGTGTCTGCTTCACCAACAAAGACCACGCCATGAGTTAGGAACAGAAGTGGTTTTATTTGGAATGTCTGGATGACGTAAGGGTCGAGTTAGGTGGGATGGGATTCTATGCTTGTGGCAGAGCTCCGAGTCGATGCCCCCCCTGTGACGGCCCTACTGCTGTAGGCAACCTGCAGCACCATGGCTCATTGCGGCTGTGGCAGCATGAACTGCACCATTGGTAGTGGTTGCTGATAAAGAAAAAGGAGGAGGAGGACCTACAGGAGTAGCTGGAGCCAGAGGTGCTACATTAGCAACAGATGAAGGAAGGGAAGAAGAAAAGATGTCGGGATGCATGAGCTGGGGTCAGATGTGCAGCCTGCAGATATAGGGATGGAATGAAAGAGGATAAAACGTAAAACAAATCAGACATATGGGAGCTGGCACAAGGGGAGATGTGACCTGGTCCAGAAGGAGCGCTGGAGCAGTTGGCTGTGCCCCTGCAGTGGGCTGTGACGAGATGTCTTCAGCAGGTCATGAGCAGGTGGCGCTGGTTAGAGGACCTGGAAGTGAGTTGCTGGCCGGAGTGCAGCTGCGGGTTGAGCGTCATACACAGCCCTCCATTTCTTTTGGGTAAAGGAGTCACCTAATGAATGGAAAATTCACTTGGACTCACTATAACAACTAGTTTGTCAACAAAAAAGTTGGTGAAATATATTTTTAAAATCTACATTTGATCTACCCAACAAAGCACTTTCTAAAAATGATAGAAACTATCTGTCTGAATCCTTTTTTTATTTTAATAAATACATTAAAGTTTTTTCTGCATTGATGTTAAACATAATTGAAATATTATCTAGGACTAAGATTAATTCACAAGAAAATAGATGTGTTTCTTCAGTATGGGAAAATAACCTGGATACAAGCTGCCTTTATTATAAATCGTCTCATTTTACAATATTCACCATTTCAAGCATGAAATGAAACTGCACCGTAAAAAGTAAAATGAAAGACATCAAGACTATGGTAATCTAAAATGCCTTCAACTCTTTTTAAGTAAAATATGTATGTACCCCATTTCCACTTGTAGTTCTTTATTGTCACTAATATAATTTCTCATCGTCTTTGTAACCTTTTGTAGGCCTAAACATTTTGTAGGCCTAAAAATAGGGCCTAAAAATAGGGCTAGGGCCCAGAACCTTCTGGCCCCTGGTAACACTTGTAACACTTGTGAGATGTGTTTAATTGTGTAAATATTGTGTATATGTTACTGGTTAATAACTGATATACTTATGGCACAGCTCAAATTGAAAAATTTCTAGTTCGCCTGAAAAAAAGCACTTGTATTGAACATTTTTTTATTTAAATAATGCAGCTGCAAGCCTAAAATCACACCACAGTCATAGAACGGCACGTGTTACATGTCCCCACAACATATTTTACTTCGATTGAGTGAAGCAGGCCAGCATAAATGGTCATAAAAATCAAAATTATGATTTTCGGAACCAGCTGTTGCATTGCTGTATACTCATTTTATATACTATATAACTACATATTAACTATATATTCACTTTTCTTATCACTAAGAGTGTTCAATAATCCTAATAAATCAGTTTGACACCATTTTGAATAATTTTGAGCAGTTATGATGTGTCATATCTGTCATTCATAACAATAAATGGCTCATAATGTGTGTCATGTGACCCTGGTAAGGCCGATTTACTCGTGTGAGACATTTTTAGATGCGGGATAGTCCAACGGGAGCCATGCAGGGGTGTTTCATCGTAACCGGGTCTGTTTACTGACTAAAAATCGCAAAATGCTGGGCGAACCCCCCTCTCTACATGGATTGCTCCACCCCACAGAATCGTCTGCCATTTTGTCATTCATTCCGCCAGCGCATTGATCTCACTCACAGGCATGCAGCACAACATGGAGGAAAGAGCTGCGCCGAAATCCGCTGGAATAAATCCGTTTTTCATCGCCAAAACGTAAGTTTTTTTTACCCAATTTCTTTTCTCGTGACCTGTGGCTGATGTTGGCATGCATACCCATAACTTTTGAGTGGTTTGAAAGACAGTAATTTGGACGCCGCTGTGCGTTTACGGGTCGAATCGTGCCCCTCCTGCATGTGTTCATACGCCATGTGCGATCATGCTCCGTGATGAGAGAGCCATAGAGTGAGCATAGATCGTCGATTTTTGGCCAAAATTGTGGCAAATCTTCTAGATATCTTCCAGATATGATATTAGTTCATGTATAATTGTGTTTGCAGTGTTTACAATGGCTGGTATGATGATGTTGCTCAGACTTTTCCCGTTAATTCGATATTTAATATGTCTGGAGCAATAATCATATTTCTTTATGAAAAATGCTTTTTACGACACGCTGAATGCTGCACACTCTAAAACAGCCCCTCGTGGGGGGCTCTCGGGTCCTATGTGTTTTAATGAGCATTGAATCAAGGGGGAAAGTATTGGTGGCTTGTTTTTATGATATTATGCTTATCAATTATGACAAAAGATTGACAGGTAAAGTTATCACGCAATACAATATACCTCATATTTGTGAAATCAGATATATATATATATTATGCAGCTGAAACCTAAAGTTTCCGGAATTATGTGATCCACTAACCCCCCCAGCACAGTTCTGTCCATCTGCAGACTTGAAGGCCCACTGCGAGCAGAAACATCTCCACTGGCTGAAAGGACATCCAGCTGACCTGAGAAACAAGAAGAAGTGTCTTCCTTCACCGGTTTCTATAACTTATTTTTAACTATGAATCCTGCACGTCAGATCTTTCCCTCGTGGCTCTGCCGGTTCCACCTCTTCTCTGGCCTTGTGCTTCTGACCTGTCAACATTGCCAATCCCGTGCCATGCAGCTACGACCTGCAATGCACCAACGTGTTGAAGATTTAATCCAGCAACTATTGAGAGCAAGAGTCTAAAAGTAAAGACTATTTTTAAACTGGCAAAGGTGCCCTAATGACCCCTGCTGCTACGAAATGGGGTGATAAGATGATTCAGCATCCTGCTGAGAGAGATGGAGATGAGGAAGAATGGTGCAAGCCGGACCTCGATGAAGGAAATTACCAGGTTCCGAAGATATCAGAGAAAGCCGAATCCAGCGAGAGATGGAAGATTCAACACACTACAATCATCCCACAAGATGCAGATGTCCACAGAGGAACAGCTCTGCATGCAGCTGAACCTCCCATCTGCCCATCAGAGCCGTCAGGTGAAACAATACCATTCCCAGATGTAAATGAGTTTGATGTCACATAATACAATAATCTTAGATAGAAATATCTTAGACCTAAAGATCTACATTTTATTTGAATTAAAAGACAATAAAAGGTGCCTTTTCCCTGGTGCCCCTCAAACTCTCAGCTGCAGAACGGTGCATAAATGTTTGGAATTGATTAATATCAATTAATGATATGAGTCACTGATTCTGCCTTGTCACATGTAATCCTTTTCATTTAGTTATTCATTGTACTGTTCATCATATTCTTTGTTCATCCCCTTCATTTTGTTTATTGTATCACTTATTCATTTATATTATGTTAAGTAGTTTGAAATATTTATTGGACTAACTACATACTAGTTAGTCCAATAAATATTTCATCCAACATTCTGTTAAATCCTGTTAAGTTAAACTAATGGTGGCTTATGACGTAAGCTGAGTACCATCATTCTTTTGTACTAATTTATGGGTTTATATATATAATTGAATTATTTATAATCGTTACATATCTTGATATTAATGAATTATCTTCATTAAATCTGCTACTAGCCACAACGCTACAGTTACAATGCAAATATAATTGAATGTTAGCTTCTTTTACAGTAAAATGTGGCTGTGTCTCTGTCAGAGTTTACTCATTAACTTGATGAAACTGTTCCTGTAACTGGGATTAAGTCATTTAACTAAATTGGGCGGCTATAGCACTTTTTCAAGAATCTTATTAAATGATCCCAAACACAGCTTTGTTAAAATTGTAGAACACAACGTTGGGTTAACAGTTTTACATTTGCTGGACGAATAGAGACTGTTTTGTTTTGTTTTTGTTTTGCTTCCTGGCAAAGGAAGCGGACATTTTTCCTGCAGACGTGAAGAAATGGATTCTTCAGAGAAAGAGGACTCACTTCTCTTTCTAACCAAGTCGATTCATACCGGTTATATGGACGGAGAAGATAATCTATTGCGCAACGCTTGGAGCCCGATCAGACCACGAATCACCAAAACTTAATTAAGGCATCTGGGCAGATTTAGGTTATTGTGTTTATTATCTTGTTTGTGTTGCTTTAGTTACTGTCATTTTTATAACAAGGTGTGTATGCTCAATAATCGCCGAGATCAACGACCGAGATCGTTAGTGTTGTGTAGAAGTTACTGTGTATTTCATACTACTGCAATCGTGTTGAGATGGTTCACCGCTGCTTGGCCGGAAGTTGTTTCTCAGAGGTTCAAAGGTCAGAACCGCCGCGGCTGTGCGAATCAAAGAGTCGACAGTCGTGTTTCTGTTGATGAGAGCAATCTTCCGTACTCCACCACCGCGAGGAAGATCTTAATTCGTTTTTGGACGATTTATTTTGTTTTGTTTGCTTTCTCTCTTCTTTTACTAACACACACACACACACACACACACACACACACACATATAGCGTTAAGCTAATGTATCTCTGGGTGAGCTAACTGTTTCAGACGTGTAGATAACGAGACCTTTATACTCGCCATTTTAGAGTCTCACGACATCATATGGTGTCTGAGCTGTGCTCTCGCCTCTCCCCCCCTCACACACACACTACATGCATGCACACACACGTACACTCCCTCTTACCACAGTTTGTTGATTTTAGATAGCGTGCTCATAAACGTATAGTATTTGTTGGAACTTAATAAACTGTTATACTTTAAGAGCAGCCGTCTGTGATTACTTTGTGCATGTGTATTGTGATTATAGCTGTATATGTGGTCTGTGCTCGAACTTAAACCTTCACTTTCACTCTGAATGTGCAATAGTACTCAGACTATTGACATTGTGAGTGAATACTAATTATGAGACTTAGTTTATAGTTTGGTCATTGGTCCCTGTTCTCAGGGTGGTGCCCCGTTATTATTAATAATCGTTAATAATTGTACTGACATTAATATGAATGAATTAATATCTATCGATGTCAATAATTTTTATAATAAGTTTTTATATATGCTGATAACTCAAACATGCTCCGTTTCGTTCCAAACAAATGTTAATACACTTCCCTCAGCTGTCATTTCACTATATATCAAACTATTACAGTCAGGTCATGTCTCCTCTGACAAAAAAGCTAATTGAGCAAAGTGCGTTAACGTTTTACCGTCACTGTTTGTTTAGAAAATATTGGCTCTGGTAAGCTAGCTATTCAATTCATTTGTGTCTAGCCCAAAATCACAGATCATGAAATTGCCTCAGAGGGCTTTACAATTTGTCTGCCAGGTGATATTTGTGTTTGTCAGTTGAATAAGTCTGCCATACTGTGTATAACATTTTCATTTTGGTTTCAGTCAAGGCCCCTATGGCAGTCATTGCAGTCACAAATCACCTTTGAAACAAACACATAGGTAAGCATAAGCCAACGCATGCTACTAGCCAGCTGTAGTGATATGACTAATAAATCAATCATACAACAAATGGAAATGCAGCATATATTCACTTTCTTCTCTGGCGAAAAAAGTGAATTGTACCACCCACAACGCAAGAGAAGGCATTGATTCCATTGTATTCCTTCAACATGGATGTAATCTTCAATCCAGTCGATGTATCACTGTGTTGATTATTTTGTGGATCTTTACACACCCATTAGCCCGTGTGTGGTTGCTTATCCCCCCGTCCATGTCCGTCCAGTGGTCACCAGGACAAAATATAGCTCGAAGGGACAAATAGAAAGAAGAAAATGCTGTATGTCACCACTCTCCTGTCCAACTTTCTTAAGTTGCCACTAATCAACAAGAGCCTGGTGGGGTTACAGCCCAGGGAAAGCCTCTAGCTATTTTCCAATTAGTGTCACCAGAGAGAGAAATAGGAATTCTACACAGTGCACTCAGGGTAAAAGAATGAAAACAAGAAGGGTGGAGGTGGAGGAGAGGGGGATGAGAGAGGGTAAGACTGTGCTTTGCTGAAGAGCACATTGCAAGGGCAGAGAGAGAGAGAGAGAGAGAAGTGAAAGATGTCGAGGCGGGTATCTCTTTTCTCTGGGGTGAGCAGATTAAACGATTGTGACAGCAATTTGGGCAAAACAACATTTGTAGCCGAGACAGATAGGTCTTGGCCCACTGTCTATCTTTCTCGGAGAATAGTCATTCATTACGGCGGACATTGGAGGAGAATGTGGAGACAGACAGGGCTCCAGCTCGGCAGCATCAATTAACTGCAGCTCGCTTTGTATGCCGGGGCTGTGTATGAAACTCGACAGTCCTCCACCAAGTTCGCTGAGCTTTTTAAGATGCAAAACCCATTTCTATTAAACGCGCTCTCACAGCCCAAAGGGCTGGCAGCGCTCCGCACACCTGCATCACAAAACAAAGGCACAGTGACTCAGCTGGTTCATTCAGTGTGTGTGTGAGCACAAAATGTGAGGGTAAAATGAGGATGATGACGTTTCTCCTCCCTGCAACTTTAGAAGTTAAACTGCATGTCTCTGACCTGTGTGAGTAATATGCGCTGACTCACACTTTATGCAATGTGTGAAGAAGTTGGTAATCAAGAAGGCAGATGCCATATTTAACAGACAACAGTGGTTCAGAACCATCATCCACATAATAATATTGATTATAGGGCAGACCTAGGAAATCCTCAGGCTGGATTGATCTAGCCTCTTACACCTTGTTTCACAGACACATGGATTCAGGAGAGTATTATATAAAAACATGAAGAGATTGAATGTTGAACCACAAAAATACAACTGTAAGTTATATAATGAGATGGATCTTATAATAAATACAAGAGAAGGGTTAACACTTTACAATATAGTATTCAACAATGTGAGCAGTTACTAAGAAACAACCAGAAGGCTATTTGAGGGAAGATGCCATCCACCTTTTAAGCAAAAGGACCAAAATGCAATCACTTTGTTACCTGCCATAGTAGCAGAGAGAGTGCATGGGCAGAGGGGTTGTTTCGTTGAACATGTTAGAATAAGTCTAGTCCAGTAATTGGGACTCTCGTAGTATAAATTGACGTAATCTCGCATTGGTTTGTGGACTACGGTTTCGAAGCCTCGAGGTCAACATATCGGCCATCACCATCTTGGATTTTGGATTTTTTGCAACCAGTGAAAGTGAAGCAAATGTTCAAGTGCCTTAAACTTGAGTTCTTTCAAATGGCCATCAGGGAGAGACTCCTCTGGTTGAATGGAAAAATGACTAGATTATTACCTCAGTAAACATTGTAAACATGAGTTTATGGTCTCAATCTCTAGTTTCAAGTCTTCTTCAATACAGCATGATGTTCATTCAGTAAATTATGGTCCATTTAGAGTCAAACAAACCATAAAGCAGGGGATGCTTTAGGGCGGGGCTACACAGTGATTGATAGGTTGCTACCATGGCGTTGTCCGGTCTGTTTTCATCTTACAACTTTAACCCTTGTGTTTTCAGTTTATAAAAAAGTTACAAGTAACATTATTCAAGACCTGAAAATGGATACCAACCAATCAGTGACGTCACTACGTCCACTTCTTATATACAGTCTGTCTTTGGTTACTAGTGAACAATTTGGGAAATACTTTGTAAATGAAAACGAAAACAACACAAACCAAATTGATGAGGACAAAATGAAAGAGATTTGTGTGGGGCTCTGGCAGAGAAAAAAAGCTTTATGGGCTGCTTTTTCAGAAGAGGGCTGGATGACGCAAGATGCTGAAGCACCTCTGCTCTCATCTAAATGTGAAGAAGAGTTTGGTTGTGAAAATGAACGGTCAATGAGCTGCGGCCTGTAAAGGTTTGCTGCAGACGACAGTCCACGGAGCCCTGATGCTCCGCCCCCGTTACGGCAATTTGAGCATTTGAGTATATTAATATTGAGCCGTGTCTAAATTGCACAAAATTGAACATGGCACTCCTTTGGGTCCCTAGAAGTACACCAGCCAAGTGTGAAGGAGACTGTAAGAACTGTTATTGAGATATGTGAAAGAACATACCCACATGCACACAGACCGATGCCTTGCTTTATAGTGTGATACAGCGTGACATGATTTTATTGGACCCATCTCACACAATGTCACATGCCATAAGCTTAAAGGGCTGTTGTAGTCACACACTCTGAAGGCATCTTTAGTTGTTGTAGTAGTTGTAACATAGCTTTACTATTATTCTCAGAGGAATGCTCCCTCCATGTCTTTGCAAATCCCAACTTTCAGCTTTTATATTTTAGGGGTTGGTATGTCATGGTAAATTTGACGTTGCCTCGTACTCCATGCTCCCAAAGTAGTAGTAAAATCTACTTTTCACCATCTCTTTCAGTCTTGTCAAGCCGGTGAGTGCGAGGAAACAAGGACATGGACCCAAATGCAGACAATCCAGCAGACAGGAACAATTTAGGAGTTTACTGAAGGTATGATACACAAGCTTACCAGCAAGTCCAATGACAAACATTGATTATCAATGTTTGATTGTGTGTAACAGAATTACTATTTTCTCCGTAAAAACTCAGATAACTGTTATACTGCACAGGATCAACTGCTACCTTATTAGAATGAGTGTCCATATCACTTACGTATAGTTAAAGAGTACATTTATTGTTGTCCTCATGGTAAACGCTTTGTCTACTGGTTTTTATAAGCCATCATATGAGATTAGGATTCCCAACCGTCTTTTGGTCACAGATATTTTATATTCAGTCTTGTTGTGAACCTGCTGACTGGGGGAGGAGGGGGATGGCATTATTGCTGAACATAATTGTACTCCACCCTACCTGCTCCAGTACACACACAGGAACTATTAATGGTTCAGTTTGGCCCTAGCATGGTCTTTTTTATGTCTCTACCTTTCTTGATTTCCTGTTTAAAGTTACTGTAACAAACGTTTAAATGGTTATGAAACAGTCTCAATTTAATACTCTTGCCTTTATTTGACCTACATAAGTAGCCGAGACCATTACCAATATTTCTATATAGTTATTCTCTATGTCGGAAACACTACCACATTTGACCACAGGGACCGCCAAAATCAACACAAAATGAAATTTCTTTGTTGTAGCTTTATTATAACTATCCTATGCAATATAATAATAATCAATTTACCTGGCTGTCAGACAGCTCTTTCCAACAAGAAACTGAAGCTCATCCAAGTCACAAGACTCCTTTGACAAAAACAGTCATTTTATCTTGCAGAATATGGCAGTTGCTGGTCTACCACTGTTTGTTTTATTGTAGGGCTGAGGTAGATCTGAACCAAAAAAGGATTTTAACGGCTTCAGTTCACCTTCATGAAGGGCTGTCTGATGGCCATGTAAAGCAGTGTAATATTGTAAATATAGTGAACACTTAAACTGATATTGATTTTCTTAGTTATCTGAAATAGGTTTTGCTGCTGACCCGTCCATAACACTACATTGTTTGGTCCTGTACTTTTACTCTTCTCTGTTTATCGAAACATCTACTGACTCTGGAGAAGTACCTCACATCTAAAAATAAGAAATATCCACCTGATTACGTTCACTAGCAACTGGTCTTAATAAAGATTCCCTTCAAAGTCAGGAACTCTTTTCTTCTAGCATCAGACTTATAATCGATACCAACACTTTTTCACTCTTGTGAATGTTGAGCATTATTTTATAGGGTGTGTGCTGTGCAGAGTGGAGTAGCGATGGGAGCAGAAAATAGAGAAGGGAACAGGAGGTTTGTTGAAGCTGCTGAGCATCCCTCCCCTGCCTCTTCTGATCCCATCATCACGCCATGCATTAGTCAAGCCTTGTGGCCCCTCTGACGTCTGCAAAGAATATGTGAGCGAAGAAGGAATCCATCAAGAGTAATGGTATTGCTGTATGCCCTCAGGGCAGCCATCTTAAATCCTTACCCATCATGCCTCAGCCATAAACTATGCAATCACGGCCCAGTTTGCCAGCAACAGGCTGGTCCCACTCAGCAAGCGTGTGGTCTTCATGCTCTATTTAAGAAAGAGTCTGGGGTTTTACTTTGGATCTGCTTCTTTTTTATGTTTTACCTTAACCAGATGTGTCAGGTCCCCAGCTTCTCCTCCATTCTCTCACTTTCTTCCTCCTCCACTCCTCTCCTCCCCTCGGCAGCTGTTCCCTCACATCGCCTGCCGTCTCTTTCTCTGCCGCCCTCCAGGTATGTCTTCACTTGCTCTCTGTTCTCACAATCCCTTTGCTTGCTGGGTTTTTATGGGTAAAATCATAATAAATTGGAGCACCACAGCATGCAGGTGATACTACTGTACACTGATGTTCTTTCTAAATTACAAAGTGCTTCTGTGGGCAACAACCCATTAGTGATTTGGGTTGTGGAGGGTGCATGCAGACGCAGGCGGATGATGTAATACACATTTCCAGCTGTTGGTTTCATGCTTTTCCACTGATAAACAAGCTGGTAAACAAGCTGGTAAACAGATGTAAACAGTCCAGTGTTCAAAAATAAAAAGACTGACAATTTTATGAAGAAGGAAAGTTGTTCAACCCGGTTGTTAGACCTCAAGGACACAAACAGTATGTTCTTGTGAGTAGCACTGAAAGGAAAGTTTCTTCACATGAATACTCTGCATGAGCCCTTTTATGTATATGCGATATTTCTGTTTTCTAAATGCACGGTATGTGTTGTCAAACCAATTTGTCAGAACATGTCCATCACCATTCTCCTGAGCCCCAGGGGACGTTTTAACATTAATTGTTTTATCCAACCAACAGTCTAGAACCCAAATAAACAGAAGAGAGGAAAAAGTCCAGAGTTTGTCATTTTTGCCTGATAGACAACAATTGTGACTCAATTACTCAGTTGTCAAAATTGATGTTGAACGACTAATTGTTGAAGCCCAAGACATTATTTCAGATACCATCCAGAATGATTTTTCCAATATCAAGTACTTATCTTTTAGCTCTTACAGTAAAATAACAACATTGTAATCACAGCTACCAGCGGAGGAAAGTCATTTGGGCTTTATACATGACCATATGAATGTATTTTGAAACCAGCACTGCCGTGCACAGCGGATTCTTCGCACTCAGCAGACATCCTATCTCTACTGTATGCCTAATTCATTGGCCCCATTCTGTCATGTAAGCTCAGCTTTAAAATGGACATTTATTACATGCTGTTTTGTTTCCAGTTAGTGCTAACCACATTCAATTAGAGTCAGGTCCTCTTTCATCCTCTCTGGACCGCAGCTCTCATACATGTGCTGTGACAGGATGTGAAAGTGAACGAGCACTGCGTGGCGAGGGCAGGCCTAAAGCACCGCTATCAGAGCCACATGACGTGAACGTCTAATTACTGTTTACAACAGGAAAACAACAAACGGGACAGACAAACAGTTTCAAGCCATTTTTAGCCACAATGTTATTTTTTATTTTGTGTTTTTAATGATAATGTTCATCTTCACTTATATCTGTTGATGCCTGTATTAACACCAGGAGGCAGTTAAAATGAGATATGTGGGCATGAGACTGAGATGTTTGCTGTGTACTTGAACTTTCATTTAGAATATCCAATCCAATCTTCATTTGTTTATGCTGCAGCCTGAAGATCTGTTTTCTAGATCACGTATCCCAGGATATCTTGAAAAACTGAAAAGATCACTCCCAAAGAAGGAATATTTTCTGTGTTTCATATCCGCGTCACTCCCAAATCCTAATTCTTAAAGGGACCGCACACAATGGATGGAGAATGGACCTGACAGTGTCAACTTTATATCGTTAAGTGTGATGATAGGCTATTGGATTGTAATTTGAAGGGGGAGAAAACATGCAAACCAGAACGCACGCACATATGTAGCATGTTAGAGTTATAAATAACTTGTCCATATGAGAAACAATAGTTTAATTTAATGACATCACCAAAAAAAAAAAAGATTATTATTTATTTATTTTTTTTGAGCCAATAATGCCAAATTATTTGGGGGGGGCTGAATAACATTTTAGGGGGACTTCAGCCCCCTTAAAATAGGCCTAACAACGCCCCTGGTTACAAGTAACTTAAAATAACTGTATACCTAAATAACTCAACACGTTGACTTGGTTTTACACAGGACACAAACCTTCCTATGTGGACTTTGTCGGCTTTAAACTACATCCCCTGATTTCCTCCTTTGCTTCCATCATAATTACTACAGGTCGCAGCCTAACAACATAGGTAGTTAAACATAATATATGTTACAAACTGCTTGCACAGACGTCAGATTGGCATTTTTTCCGGTGAGGACGGCTTGTTCTGACTCTTGTACATGAACAAATCTGCCGAGGCCAAAAGCCCAGAGCCGTTGCGTCGGTATTTCATGGCATACGGGCCTGCATACAGTTCTGCATTACAGGAAGAGTTACAGGGAGCCGGTATCAGCAGCGGACGCACTCAGCTGCGATAAGCTCATAGAAAACATGTATTAGTCAGTCACTGTTTAAAGCAAGCTCACCATCACTGATTGAGTTTGTAACTTTGTTTAGGGTTTGATCAGATATAGAAGCAGAGTAGGAAGAAGAAGGCAAGAGCTTCTGTCATGTCGGATTTTAGAGTGTTATCATATGACTAATTCTTGCAGGTGGGTATACGGTTCAGGTAGAACTCAAGGCTTCTTTCTCTTACACTGACTCTGTTTGTTCTCTTTATTATGTATGATAATACTTTGACCTGAGCTTAAAATTTAAACAACACACAACATTTAAGCATTGCAAACATTTGCTCAACACTATCATGGAATATCACAGAGATAAGTATTTCATTAAAGCAGAGTTTCATTTCAGGGAGTGAATGTTATCGAATGTTACTTCTTGACTTGCACGTGCTTCTGTAGCTACTGCAGGCATCAATACTGTCATACAACATTTCTTAGCACCTATGCATACATTGCTAATATGCCATTTACTGCGGATTGTGCAAACTGGACTTTCAGAGTAATTACCTTGACAACTAATTAGCTTCAGGTCACTTCATCTATCTTTTCTTCCATCAATCTAACTCTCCACTCAAAGAGAGTTGGATTAACATTTCAAGCCATATTCTGTCTCCTGTCATGTTACGGTTTTTTTGTCCGCCTTTTCCAGAACTACAATCAATCACAGAAGCTTTTTTTCAGGGGATAAAGCCATATTTCTCAACCACTGGGAGTTATGTGGATTGACTGATCAAAGAACTCACATTTCTAAGAACAGGCAACCTGATCTTCTAACCGTGCGGGGATATTCTGATAAAAGGGAATGAAGTCCTTCTAGCTGAGTGATCAGTGGATTGTCAGATTTACTTCTTCCTTTGACTTAATTCTACATTGATTAGACACAGTTGGAAGAAGTTTGAGGCTGAGTTTTTTTCTTACACCTTCAGAGGTTGAGAAATATAGTTTAACTATGCAAATATCACTGAGCTGTTACTGTACAGTTATACAATCAATCTAGCTTTTAACAATTGTGTCCTCAGAGACCCTTATTGTAACAAATTTGTCTTCTGAATGCTCTATGATTGGTGGGCTTGTTGAATAGTAGTGATGCTTATGGGCTCCTGCCCTGTCCATTGTCCAACCTTTCAGGGAACTCTTGCATCATGCTGCAGAAACTCTGATCCATGCCGTCATCAAATCAAGAATTGACTACTGCAACAGCATTCTTTATGGTGCATCATCCAAAGTCCTTAATAATAGAACCTCCAGAGCTCTGCTACTCAGCTGCTCACTTGTTCCCGTGATCATATCAGCTCTGTCCTCCAGAACCTCCACTGGCTCACTGTCCCACAATGGAATCAATTTCAAAGTCCCTCTCCTCACTCACAGATCCCTCCGTAACTCCTTCTGGCAGCCTCCGCTCCTCTGACTTATAACTTATGTAAAGTGTCTTTGAGCACCCTGAAAATCACTGAGAATGTATCAATATTATTATCATTATGACATAGCTATGTGCAATCTAGTGACTACAATTGTTACAACCCGACTCAAAGGCTGCAACATAAATGGGAGACCAGACGAGTTTAAAGGAATAAATCATTTATAATTCATTTAAAGAATACATAAACTAAACAGAACAAACATGGAGACTCAGTTGGTAATGTGAGGATATGTGGAAATGTCTGAAACAAACTAAACAAAACAGCAGCCGTGTCAGCCAAGGAAGAGACAAGATCCCTGTTCAGGTGCTGAGTTAAATATAACTGGAACTCCGCTCAGGCGTGGCTCATCAGCTGACGAGCAACAACCTGAAAGACACATTAGAGCCAGCAGACCGGACACAGATCACAAGTGGAAGGGAGGGGTGTCACACAATGACCTTGGTTGACAAAGGGGTTACAAGCCTCTTTCCTGAATTTTATACAACTAATGTCCAACATCAAACACGTTTTGAGAGAAATTTGAGATCATTTGAGAAATTGAGAGAGATTTTAGAGAATGCCCGGGTTACATTTAGATCTCAACTACGCACCTAACTTGCAAGGTTGTAATGCTATCACAGGAACAACATCTGCTCATGGACAGATAGGCATATAAACACCTGGCAAAGTACTCAAAACCTCACAAGTAATTACCACTTTGTCAAATGACTACGTGTCAAAGATCGCTTGTAGTGAGAAACCCAGAGAATTATCACCCACTCTGCAGTTCACTTCATTTCAATGGGCTTTTTTGCCTCTTTTAGCACATTCTACCTGTTTTGCGACACGGAAAATGTGTTGGTTCTGTCTCAGCGCTCTCATCAACCTTGATTCCAGGAACAGCGGGGCAGCTGAAAAGCTCTGTACAGGTCTATGAGGAAATAAACTAAACTGACAACTGAAATGAAAACACTTAGCAGGCTATAGCAGCAGTTTGATAAACACATGTCTCGTTGCCCTTATGCCTTTTGTAATGAATGCACCAGGGAAAGCGGTGTTAATACTGTGTGGATTTTACTGGTAAAATGAATTTAAGTAATTCAAGCACCACACAGACAAACACAGTTAGAGACTAGCTGATGAACATAGTTGAGCATTTAGCAGTATAAGAGACAGATATTTCCCTAAAGAGTTGGTGGAGGCAAAGAAAGAGAGTGAACATTCATCATGTGACACATCATGTGACACATGAGACACATCATGAGACACAAACACAAGTCTTAATGGAAGCTAATGTTACTTTGTGTCTGCTGCTGTTTGCCTACATGTCAGCCACCTTTATAAGGGGATAATAGGTCAGTGTAGGGTTTACAGCTGCTGCCCCTAATTGGCAAAACAATCAATTAAAATAGCTTTAAATGTTTCACCAAAAGTCGCAAAATGTCCATACTTAACAAATCGTCAACATGTCGCTGTCAATGTCTGTCAGTTGTTGTCCTATAATATCTGCTCCTTTAAACTAGAGCATGATTATAATTTATGAAGACCTTCCTTTACTTTAGGAAAATAATGGGGTCTTGGTTTCATTTTCAAAAATTCAACAAGACAGGGCCTGTTAACTTATTCATTCTTAACCGGAAAACACCATATTGGAACCTTGATGAAATGCTTTAGTAGGCTAACCCTCACCACATTACGGCTGTGAACCCCAGTATGGAGCTGCAGGGACAATGTATTATTTAGGCCAACCGAGCAGTTAGCATTGCACTGGCTTTTGGATTTTCAACAGAAATTATCTGTGGCAAACAAATGTTTATGATACTTACAAGTTTTCTTCATCAAGATAATCTTCACAAATAAACACCACTTGATTGTTGAAGGATGAATACAATCAGCAGATGTAAAAAGCTAACGTTAGGCGTTATAAAGGAACTCCACCACGGTCACATGACTTCATGTCACCACCACTAAGCTAAAGGAGGACTAGTGTTCTAGTGAGGACGTTTAGTCGTCTCATTTACACACTTTTGATATTGTAGAACAAAACATTAAAATCCCGTAACTCCTCAACCTAACCCTCGACTACAGACCTTATTTCAGTCATCTAACGATAAACACATTGACTTTGAGACGAGGGAACCAGAAGTACAAAAATGCTGACTCATTTCCTCATTTTAAGACTCATTCCTGCAGCACTCTGTCTCCGTAGTCAATGTCAAGTGTTGTACACCCACCATCCACAGCCAGCATCCCTACAACATGTGGCACTGTTAGGACTACAAGTGAACATATTTCAGTTACCTTCCTAAATGTATTTGGGTAAAGTATGAAATGATATATAAATGTCATCTGTAAGTGACAGGGCCTGAAGTCCAAGAGAGTTCAATGCATTGCATATTCAGAAAGCACAGACAAAGATAAAGCTTGAGCAAATTGAGGCCATGTACAAATAAGCATGCGTCACTTTTTTCAATGATAACAATTGTTCCAATAAAGCAGCATCAGCAGTGGAGAGTGACATTGAGAAAATAATTGCATACTTAACAATGCTGCTCCACAACCTGCTGCAAACACTCCTTAAGGGCGGTTCTTTAGCACCACAGTAGCATTTCGATTCAGGGTATTTGTGGAAGAATCACAGCAGACCCTTCTATTCAGACATAGTGTACATTAATGACATTAGAGGAAACCGTGCACAGAATGAGCAGCACGTGGCACATTTTCGCATTCCAGACTGCAACAGTAACGAGTGAAAGCTGAGTCCAGCATTAATGCTCGTCACAGTAGCGATTTTACTGTAACAGTGCAACTTAATGTGGAGGCAACCCTGTCTCCTTAAAGTCACAAGGTGCTTTGTTTTGTAATTATCCTCTTGAACCCTAACCCTATATTTATGCCTCTGCTCGAAAATGGCATACCCATACTAAAGAGGATATCTCTGCAACCACAAGGTGTATTTGAATACTTTTGGTGTTATAATAAAGGGAACACTTGTGAGATTTGTTCAGATATGTAAATATCAGTGTATATATATGTTACTGGTTAGGAGTAAATGAAGATGGCACACAGCACAAATTGAAAAGTTTCAGGTCCGCCTAATATAAAAGTAATTTTATTATTGTTATTTCTTTTGAATGATGGAGCTGCAAGTCTAAAACTCCCAAATCATAGCACAACATGTAAACAGTCTCTCTGCAAATTTTGACTTTGATAAAGTGAAGCAGAACAAAATTAGAGAGGTTTTAGTAGCGAGAGTTCAGGTGAGGTCTCCAAAATGGTCATTTTGGCTCAATGTGTGCCATTTGAATTTTCCCATGTACCAAACTATGTATTTCACTTGTATATCACTAATGATGTTCAATACATCCAAATACAGCAGTTTGGCTTTGTTTTGAAGGCCAGAATGCTCTCTGCACCCTCTCTGTGTCTCTCTGCAGACTGGAGTTTATTTAGCTTTCATACCATCCCCCCCACTACGCAGGACAGTAGCAAAGCCATCCATTGGTCAATATGAGTGAATGACCCCTCCTTCGACGCGTCAGAGCCTAGAGAATTGAGCTACACCCACGTGGAAAAGATTGACAGCACTGTTAGCCAGTCAGAATCAACAAGGCGCCGTCTAACGTGAAGCGTAAAATCCGATACCTAAAAGTTAAATCCTTAGCCCTGGTTTGAACGGCCCCCTAATGTTTCGGAATGATTTGAGTGAGACACAGGATATACCGGAGACAGATACCAGTGGGCATCCGCCGGGAAAAATGTTTTTCTTCGTGAAATCTTCAAAGGTAAGGAGCGTTTTGTTGATCATAAGCGATAATGTGATTTATGTTGTTGGTGTTCTTTGGTTCATATCTTCTTGATGCTTTGTTGTAGCTAGATTTGTTTGATATGTGCAGAATCCGTAAGTTGTCTGCTTTCTTTTGAGATATCTTGTGTGCGTATTGCATAAAATACCACAGCGATAGAGCCAGAAATGTGGCGAGTGGGTTTCCTAGGTGGCGCTATATGGATTTTGATATTTGGTCATTCTTTTCGTTTATTTTGAGTGTGTTTGGAGTATTTAAAGATTACATGATCTTGTAGCCCAGGCTTTGCTGTTTAATCAAGTATATAGCAGCATTATATTCGTTTGTGATAAGTGCATTGTTATACACGCTGTACGCTAAGCTTTCTCCGTAGAAAGCTAGGGGGGCTCTCGGGCTACAACAAGGTTGAATAACGAAATGCAGATTGGAATTCCATTTTGCTACACAACAAAACACAAAATCATATTTGGAGGGTGGAGGATGAATTAAGGGGTCTCAAAGGAAGATGAATGAAGCTGTTCTGATGTCTGGTGGTTCAGCAGCTGATTCTTCTGTATCTCTTTCCAGATGGCAGCAGGGTGAACAGGTTGTGGCTGGGTGGGTTTAGTCTCTTAATATCCTTTGAGCTCTTTGCAGGCTCCTCTTCTTACCAATATCAGTCATGCTCAGTAAATGGTACCAATTATGTTCTGGGTGGTTTTAATCACCCGCTGTAGAGCCCTCCTGACCTGGGCCAGGTACATCCCATGCCAGCTTGTAACGTTTGCGGTCAGGATGCTTTCTATGGCTCCTCTGTAAAAGTTGACAAGAACTTGGCTCGGGAGTTATGCCTTCTTAAGTTTCCATATAAGAAATTTTATGATTTTTTTTTTACCAGGATGGAGATGTGTGATGACCATGGTCAGGTTGTTTGTGAAGCTGATTCCCAGGAACTTAAAACTATTGACTTGTTCCACTTTAGCTCCATTGATGTAGACAGGGGTGTGTGTCTTTGCCTCCTTTTTTATAAAATCATCAGCTCCTTGATTTTACTGACGTTGAGCACCAGGTGAATGAACACTACCTTGCAAAATTGTTAGATTTTCTCTCTGTATGAAGTGTTATTGTATTTTTTGCATCAGGCCAATGACAATAATGTAATCTGCAAACCTCACAACAGAGTTTTCATGTTTGGGGTTACAGTCTTTGGTGTACAGCGTGAACAGGAGGGGGCTGAGCACACAGCCCTGGGGGGCTCCGGTGTTCAACACCAGAGTGGAGGTGTGACGAACTGCCTGGGGTCAGTTTGTGAGGAAGTCTCACCACAAGTTGCAGAGTGAGGTAGTCCTGTGATGGGACATCTATACTGGAATGATCCCAGTTTAAGGACTCTGTCACATGTTGGCACTCTTTATATTAACTTTTTATGAACTATTAGGCACATGATTTGCTGATTTATTTGCCAAATCATAAGATAATATAGAACACATCATGCAAAGAATGTGCTTTTACTCATTGGCTTACTTAATATAGTGTAATATTAATGTCATATTTAGTGATCACACTTGAGAGATGAAGTTGGCGGTTTGCGAGTCGTGTTCTCATTACAGGGTATTAAAAAACCTTGCACATATCACTACAGCACACTCTGTTGCGCTGGTTGCAAAACATGGTGATAGAAAGCCTCTCCAATCCCCCTTTGTATAGTTTCACACGGCTCACTCATTAACTGTCTAACTTGGTCTAATCATCCATTACTCCTCTAACACATTATCATCTCGGTTAATGTCAATGTTCAATTTCACCGTCAGGGTACAGTCCAGATTAATCCCCGTTTCTGTGTTCTCTGTGTGAAGACTTCATTTCCCTGAGCTCGAATGCCTCATGTGAATTCTGGTAGCAAGTTCATATTTGCAGCTTCAACCAGCACATTGTGGGAGGTCCAACTGGCAGCAATCACACAAACCGTTGTGTCCTCTGTGAACTGTATTGTATCACTTGTGTTTACATTAAGGCTGTGGTGCTGCATTATTTGCAGAGGCTCTACGGGCTAAATAGGAAAAAAAGATATAGATATAGATTGAGTGATTAACCAGCAGTTGGCATGCTTATTACAAAGTTTCAAACTTTTTCTTATAATTTTCCAACATGAAGAAGTCCTCTTTGTATTGAAAAATATAATGAAAACAAATTAAATGTTGTGATTGTCTCTTTTTCCCAGAAAATGTCTATTATATTAGTTGCTGATCGAGTATTGCATCAACTCTCAATTTGAGTTCTAGCAAGTTGTAGTGTGTTGGTCTTTATCCAACTCTGTTTCACTATTGTCTTTAAACTTCTTGGCTCAGTTCTCCTTTATTTTGTTTCATAGAATCAATGCAAGTTCCTAATCTCCATCAGTCTGCTTTAGCTCCTGTTCTCTGACCATTGGCTTGAGAAATGGGGGATCTGCACTCAACTTTTCAATGCATGCTCAGTTTACAGTAAAATGTTGCTATATCAGGATTATATCAAGATCGCTACGTCCTGAATTCAATTCCTCCATTAGTGTAACCTTGGACTTGGCAAAGACACTTGGCATCAGTTTTTCTGTGATTTTACAGAGTCAAATATTATACTGATCTGTATTCCCTGCTTTTTTTAGTTGGAAGGTGTTAACTGGCAACATGTTTCATATGTACCTTGGCGTTTATGTATGCAGCCAGCCCATTCTCACTCCCAAGCCATCAAATACAGCAGCTTGATCAGTGTTCCTACTTTTCAAACTGTGGTAGGGGAAGTAGCTTAAAAAAGCTAAACAAATACAGGACTTTCACCCAGGAGACCGCTGTTCATGTCCCGTGTGAAACCAAGAGTCAAAGTAGACTATTTTAAGTTATGTAGGTTACATTACATTAGGTACTCAGCTTTCGTTGTGTACAGTATGCAGCCTACTAAACTACATAACAAACTTATTTTAACCAAAACCACAATCTTTTCCGAAACTTAACCACGTTTCTTCCCCATGGATGTTTAAGTTGAAAAGACAGTGTTTGCAATGTAATGTAAACTGACACATGCAAAGTTGACACGAGAGGGGTTCGTACAGCATCACATTGTAAAGTGTAGGACCACTACGAAGCGATAGACCCAGGGTATCTTTTGGTTATCTGGTTTAACTTACCATAACAACCGCAATCCCGCTAAGCGTCATGAAGCTGGTTATCAACTCAATCAATCTTCTCAATCTGGCTGTTAGGGCTTTTACATAAAGGGGCGGTGTTTGCAGCATCGGACCAATCACAAACATGGAGTCTGCTGTCAGCAGAGTGGCACACTTAACAAACAAAAAGAAAACTATCAAATTAGAAAAATACTTAATAGAAGTTAAACTTAAAGTAACACAGTTGAAACAGCCAAATGCGTGAAAGTCCGCTGACAAGAAAAGAAATTGGGAGAAAATAAAAAAACATAAAACATATTTTAAAGCAGTAAGAAGGTTTCCTTCCATAATATATAATCACCATAAAAAAGTAACAGGAGCAAAGTAACGCTGCATCCAGTCTGTGACTGTAAGACCCGGCTCCGACATGTCACACTGCAACACATGGCTCAAGAAGCTGACACACATCATGAATATATGATATGAATGTATGAGGATAATATATACAGATTTTAGTTTTTTCTATTTAAGTCTGTTTCATACTGCCGGGGTTACAGCTGATAGAATAAGGCTAAAATATTGTCACATCAGAATACATCTGCAACACATTTAACATAATAAACCCATGTAATTATAGCAGGGTAGGAAATTTACATATTTTTTTGGGGGCAACTTTTGCCCCCACTGACTGAAATCCAGGGGCATTTTCAAAAAATTGGGGGCACTTTTTGAAACTTGTGAAATAACGTTTAACCTTTGTTCAAAATAATAAATATACTTATTTAGGCTTACAGTATATGAGCAATTGTCATCAAATGGCAATAATAAGACTATTAGCAGTAGTCTACAGATTCAAAGTGTTTTCTTAGATTTTTTAACAAAAAACAAACGTAAATCAGACAATCATATTCAATTTATTCTTATTTATTTGTGGTTATTTATTGTTATTATTAAATGTTTTAAACAACTATTAACAATTATTTTTGTCGTTTTTGTCTAATAATATCTAACGATCAATGAACCAAGCTTTGATTGGTCAGTAAGCAGCGCTTATACAAGAGTTGATCTCTTATCTCCAACATAACCTCCGACATGGGACTGAAAACCCAGTTAAGCCTGAAGTTACCTCGCTAACCACAAATCCTGCTTCATAGTACAGGCCACAGGTGTCACAACTATGTTTGGCTTCCTGCTCATACAGGGTGTGAAACAACAAAAAGTAATATTTGACAGCTTGAAGACTTAATTCTGGTGTTTTTAACTCAGACACATCTTCGGCATGGCGTCTGCGCCTCCGTACTAACTTTGTCTAAAAACAAAGAGCGTCTCACAACATTTGCTTGATGCATGGAGGGTAGATAAAACACATGCTTCACAAAAAGAGCCAGACTATCTTCACTTTGTTATTCCAATATCCTCTTCATTTCTGTCATGGCGTCAGTATGATAGGATCATTAGTCATTTGCGCACGTCTGTTGGAGCCAAAGAGGGATTGCTGTTGCCTGACATCATCTCAGGCTGGTATTTGAAGCAGAGATAGTCTGGCTTTATCAGAGTGAGAGAGACTGGCTGAAAAATAACAAACGAGGGACCACTTTCTCTTCTCCCCTACTGGAGATAATCTTGTTTTTGACTTGAATGATTGTCAAGGATTTCACAGGCGCTCCATCTGTTTCTGACAGCTTTGCCTTTATGTCGAAATAGGATTTCTTAATCTAATCTTAGTGGTTCTAAACTGTTGTTTTGTATTACCTCCCTCCCAGCATAGATCACTGCTTGGGAACCCTATGCAAAGTACTTTCTCTGATCTGCCCACAATGGACATCCCTCAATCACGATAATGGCAGAGTAAAGGAGCACAATGCAAATTGCAAAAATGATATGATATCGGGCTATTGAAAATCCAACTTAAGCCCTAGTTGGGAATGTCTACGCCCTGCAATCTAGCCCAAACTCATCTCCCCACACGGCTGCTCGATGAATTCAGCTGCCAAGTTAAAACAGAATGTACTGGATTGGGCAACAGGATCAGGTGGGCTTGACAGGGTGTGTAGGTTTTGTGTCGACCAGGATTAGAGGACTGATCTGTGTCCCGGATGCTTCTTAATGCACTGTCACATTATGTAAATCCTCACTCCGTATGAATGCCACAGATACTGTATTTGTCTGTCTGCTACACGTTGTTTCCCCATGAGCTGCATGGATTGACCTCAATTTGTTTCACAACCCCGCCCCCCCTCCCCCTCACATCTCACATTTCTGTCAGTAGTGGTAGTGGTAGTGGTAAACGACAGCACACATTTCCTGTTGCTGTGTGGGATACGGTGAGAAGGATCACGGAGCATTCTTGCTGTGAACGAGACAAAAGTTTAGACAGAGGAAGACCAATCGCCAGCAAGGCTCTCACAGAGACCAGTCAGCTCCTGATCTCTCTTCTCCATCTGCCTCCCTTCAAAGACCAGTCAGCTCCTGCTCTTCATCCTCATTCTCCTCTCCCCCCCCCCCCCCCTCTCTCTCTGCCTCCTGCCTCTCTCCACCTTAAAAACCTTTCTGGCTGTCGGGTAGAACCAGGCTAATTGACAGACTGACCCGAGGAAAGGTAGTGTTACTACTCCTCCTCCTTGCTCCTTTTGTCTTTGGATCAAATACCCTTCCTGTCTCTCAGCGCCTCAGACTACCATGGCATTGAAGTCTTCCGCTCCGCGTTGTTATACGGACTAGGAAATGAATCATGGCCGTGAGCGTGGGCAGTCGGTCATGATAGATCAGGAGGGCAGGGCCTGGGCGAGGAGAGAGTGGACAGACAGTTTGAGTAGGTTCTGCAAGGTTCAAATTTAACAATGTGATGCCTTCCACTGAGACCGACCTCCAGCCCTCCTCTGTCGAGAGGCTTTCATCTCATCAGACGCTCGTACAGCTCAGGTCTTTGCATGAATCCTCTTCTGGGAAAGGCTGCCTCCACTTCAGTCGAAGGCAGCAGCTTCTCTTCCACTTCTCCCCGCCCACTCTCCCTCAGTACAGTATGCCATTTTGCCCACGGCCTACCTGCCTTCCTTTCTTGTATGTTTCAGACTCCAGTGAGAGAAAACAAGCCGAAGAGCAAACCTCAAAGCTCACTGTTGAGTTTAACAACACTGTCACTCACCACAGTGGATTTTTTTACCCATCATTGCGTTCCATTTTTTTCCCCAGCAAAGTGCCTCTGAACGTTATCTTTATGACTGTGAAAACCGACAGCTGCCGGTAGGAGTGGAATAATTGCCGCTGCCAGTGTGACAGACATTATTGACTCACTTGTACAATAGCAGCACAATGGCATTCTTTCCCAAAGTGCTTGGAAGCCAGAGGAATTCATCCGTTCTCATTCTGTGGACGAGCCAGTTGTTTTGCAGCAGTAGCGAAGGGGTCTAAGATAACAATATAACGTGTTGTACTTTCAAATGCTGCTTTATTTGGATGTTGTCAATTGCAGCAAAAGCACTGCCCGGATCCAAACGCATCTTGGCAAGATAATTCTCAGCTTAAAAGTCCTCCCTGCTGTTTTACTGGCACAGAGTAGACCCAACATGTCATCACACACGCAGATCATAGATAGCCTTGTGGGCCTCACTCTGACATTCACTGCCAGCTATACTCAGTGGGCAGCTGGTTAAGTCTGCTCAAATTCACAGAGAACCAAAAGTGTTTCCTGCAGAACGTCGTGTACAGTCATGGTTTACTGATAGACACTTATAATGTACACAGAAAGAGTTGCTGTTAATTAAAGTGCTGTTAATCCAGAGCGTCAGCTATCATTACACATCATTTCACGTTCCATCATTGTCTCAAACAATTTCATGATGATGGCTGAGCTGATTATTTATGATAAAGTCAGTGTTTAATCACTGCGTATGATGACACTGATGTATCTAACAGTTTCATTCACTATCCTTATAATACTGCAAAAGTAAATGCTAAATGGACGGTACTCGTATAGCGTTTCACTCAAAGCGCTTTCACACTACTTGTAATCATTCACCCATTCACACACTGATGGCCCATCAGACTATCTAATATTCACACACTGTAGGCACAGCTACAGGAGCAGTTTAGGGGTTGTGTCTCTTGCTCAAGGACACATCGACATGGAACTTACTAACTCACTGATGGAATGATGAAGATCTCTCTGTTGTGGAATACAATCAGCTCATATATATACAATGTCAAAAAAGAAACTGAACTGTAATAAATTCAGTGCACTCATTGCCAGATTGTTCTTCACCACTTATGCAAGACTCTCCAGCACTGTGATTTCCTGTTGCCAACCCTCTGACATACCTGTCTCATCCGGTTCTCGGTAAACCCACCAGCCTTTGTCTCCCACATTGAGATGTGCTTCTGTGCTCTTGGTTCCTGTTTGCCTGTGGCTGCTTGGGGTCTCCATCCCATGACGACGCTACAGCGTGAGTGTTCCCGTCTACTCCCCTGTGGTTTCCGGTGGTCCAAAGACTCTCACCATGTCGCCACACATTCCATTGTGTATGTCCTGAGAGTACCTTCCTGCTGGCTTCCCGGTCTTCTACCTGGCCTCGACTAACTTTCGGCCTGTCCCCCCCTGGTTTGCCCACTTGGACTGTTAGCTTCCCTGGTTCCGGATCCTCTGCCTCCACAACTACCAGGGGTATTCAATTCAAATTCAGCGAGGTCCAGTTAGAGAGAATTTCCTCATTAAAGGTCCGGGAACATCACAGTAATGTCTAACTTGCTATGATTTAGTCCCATATGTATTGAAGTAGCCAACAGTTGTATTAACGTCTGTATGAAGTCAACAGCTGACTGTCAATCAAATATGAAAGTTCAATTGAATAATATCGAAACAATATTTATTATTACAGATTTCTGACTGTAATAAATATAAATAATACATATTCTAATAATAAATAAATGATCTCTCATTTCCAGTAAAATAAGGGCTAGATAAAAATAAATAAATAACAGAAAGCTTTTGAAAAATGTGCATCTTAAAATAAAGTACTTCATTTTCGAAAAATGTATTTTACTGAATTGTCCTGCAGCTTTGAATTCAGTTTATTCAGATGTGAAGTAATGTCAATCAAAGCCAGATATTATATTCTTCTCATCTTCTAATGAGATAAATGTGTGAGCATGGACTCTATCTGTGGTTATTAAACCACTTGCTTCAGCTTGATTCTCTCCATTAACATCACTGTTGGTCAGTGAATTCATGTGTTATGATTCTGATCATATTGGGCTCTTAGATTGTTTATTATCTGTGTCTTCATTTCAGATGTGAGTGGGTACGTTTGCTAAAAAGAGTTCTTTGTCTCATAGTGGTGCTTCACATTAATGCTTTTAATTATCATCACAGTGTCTGATCATGTGAGACATACTGGTTTTAAACTGGTTGTGTGAATACTAAACATATAAGAGTCTGTTCATTCTTGTTAAAGACTGGTTAAGTTATCCACATTTCATTTTTTTCGAGCATGTGATGTGAAATAACTTCTCTGACTCACATACTTTTTCCGACTGTTGGCTCTTTCTCCCCGTCTCTCTCCCGTGTGTGTGAATATGGCACTCGAGTAGAAGGCGATGCTTATTGGAAAACACATATTTGATTGGCGGTTGATGAGATGGTTTACTATGCATTAATTGGTCGATGTGTTTCCTGGACCCCTGAACGAGTGCAGTAAAGGCTAGAAAAGCTGTTCCTGTTAAAATAGAAGCGCTTTATGAAAATGTCTTAATTCTCAATTATCTATTGGTTTTAGGTCCAGGGTCCAGAGGCAACGGAGTCTGGGTCTGGACTCTGACCGCGGCACCGCCTATTAGTGACCCCTGATATACAGTGAGTGCATTGCTGTTGTTCTGTCCCTCTTAGGCTGAAGAGTGGACTTCCTTTGGCATTTGTTGGGGGTTGTGCTAGTGTGGTGACTGGATGGAGCAATTGTCTCGGGGGCACATTCGAAGCTGCAGGGGGATTGCCAGGTTATGGTTGCTTTACCGAGCCTGCGGGTTTAAGTGCATACGTACCCACCACAAGTAGCACCTGAAGACTCTGGTTCGGGTCAGTTAGCGGTGATGTTTGGCTGTGTCTGGGCCAATCGAGCTCTGTTTGTTGGTGGGTTAGTGCAACGGTGATTTTATTCTGTACACATCAGTTTTGGGGTTTGTGTGTATTGGGGCAGTTTAGAGGTAATAATCTTGTTTGGTATGACTACTGTTGAGGACTTTTTGAGAGCTCTGTCAGAAGAGTTATTAGAGCAGTGTTCACAGTGAAAATTGCTGAGCATTTTAAGATGGATGTCGGAGATAAGCAGTTAAAGGAGAGCATGAAAAACATCCGAAAAGAAAATCTGGTTGAAGTGGGTGTTCTCCACTCAATTGCATGCTGTTGGTTTCCGCCTCAGACACATTTGGTGTGTCTGCCTCTAGTGGAGCTGAGGTGAGAAACATTGCTGAGAATTTCTGAGTATGGTATGAAACTGCAGCCTTATCAGAATTGTTGGACATATCTGGTAACTTCCTTTGGACTTGGACAACCCACACAGACTCACTTAGACGTGGTCTGACAGAGACTCCGTGCATCTTCTTAAGCTTCAAGTCTATTTTTCTTGCGTTTAGTGAAGAGTAATCTGCATTGACAGCTGTTTAAATCTCACAAATACCCTGCCGTCTTTGTGTTTTGAACTATTGAACCTATATTGACGGATACGGGCTCCCTGTCTGTCTGTTTTGCTACAGGCAGATCCCCTCACTTGCTACGGTGGACGGGGAAATAAAATCAACAAATCAATACACACTGTTGATCTATTTCCATAGAGCTGACATGAAAATGACTTCAGTCCAGGTAATGTCTGCTGGCAGTCAGCCTGTTGAAGGCAGGTGAGCCAGCCGGAGGAGTTGCCGCTGACAGACGGGAAAAGACGTTTACAGAAGACGCTAAATGGCAAACATGTAGTAGTTCACAAGAAACTAAAACCAATTAGTTCTCCGTTTCTGCTTCTCAGATATAAGCGCCGGAATATAGACATTGTTTTATTAAATTATTACAAAAGTAAGTTGTCCATTCAGATCACACTGAAGAGATAGTAAATTAGGCCCTTAGAAAAAAATAGCAAGGACACAAATAGCGAGGCAGGGACACAGAGGGATGTGAAAATAGCTTTCTGTTCCTCCACTGCTGGAAATGTGAACCCTGTTACTGTATTAGGGGATCTTATTTGTGCACTGTAGGACAATTTGTGTTGGCATAAATACAGACTAGTACAAATACACACTGATCATTGCCAAGTGGACTAAGCTAGTTTGGAATCATGCTGAGGACACCCAGGAGAGGCATGCTGCTGATGAGCTGTGTAATGAACCCACGTTTTGGATGCGTCTGCCTTCCTGTTAGGGGTGGGTTTGCCTGGGATGTAGTGGCTGACCAGACGTGGGTGACAGGTGCCATGTCTTCGAGGTAAAAAGATGAATAAAAAGACATTGATGAATAGTGTGATCACTGTGTGTGTAATAGTGTTAAGCAGCAGCAGCAGCAGCAGGAGCTAGCTTGGCTAGCTCTGCTAATATCCAAACAGGTGTGAAGAGGCCACTTCCTGCCACTGTCAAGGTGTCACATATGCAGTGTCAGAAATCTGAATCAGACACAGGTTTATTGCTAATGTACAAAACATTTGCCAATAACCGTAATAAGAGTGAACGAAAAGGTGTATCTCAGTCTTAGTGTATTAGGGGTGTCGGGTACAGTTATATTACTGACCTGTTCATGCACGTATGATGAAAGCTATATGTGTACAGAATTGTGACCTGTGTGGGTGTTCAAAACCCTGTATCAGTTGAAAAAGCCTTTGACCTGGCTATGCACTCAAGGTTAAAAGAGTTGTATGTCATCTAGTTTTCTCTACAAACGTATAACAGTGAAGGGGGGTTGAAAACATCAGCCCAGCCTGGTCTCACTCCACTGTGTCTTGATTCCACCAACCAAAAGGCCCCCTTCAGCGTCTCTATGAGGCTAACTGTACTGTAAAGCCATCTACGTCCAGAGCGAAAAGTAGGCTCCCGTGTGAAAAGAAAATTGATTGATTTTTACTGACAATGTTACGTGACGTGCTGCTATGCCACTAAGTAACATGGCGTTACGTCCGTACCTTGTATTACAAACATGACCATGATGTTTTTTTCCAAACACAAGTTACAGTGCTAACCGTGACTGTTTCACCACGTTGACCACGTCTTAGAGCGTTACCTGTGGCTATTTCACAACGTTAACAAGAAATTATAGCGTTGACCACAACGTTTCACAACGTTAACCACATATTGGTGCGTTACACCACTTGAGACTGGGTAAGAAGCCAAGGTAGTAAAGTGCATTAATGGGACATGAATGTATTCAGATAGAGCAGTGTTTATGTCTCTTATTGTACAAGGTAAGAGCAGAAGGAGTGGAGCTGGTCTGTGCTGCCTTAGTCATCGTGGAAACGAGTAAGAAGATCTGCCATCTTTGTTCGGAGTACGTAGCCTCCGTGTTGTTGTACACTGTAGTGTACCTTTTGAATATGTCCATGTGATTGGTTGATGACTTTACTTAGGGTGCAGAAGCTAAAAATAAAAGTGTGAAAGTACTCATATAAAAATACATTGAAGTGCAAAAATATATATCAAAATGCCCCTGGTGTATGAAGGCTTTTATTTATCAGCCTCCCTTGGCAAGCAGAGAAAGACTGCACTGTTATAGGATATATTTTAATACATAGATGTGAATCAGGGTACATCTCAAAAAGAGCCCAGACAAGCCCTCAAAAAGACGGCTTAAGAGAGATGCTTGAACGTTCAAGCAGGATGGCGGCTTGGGGGCCATCTTCATACAATCTGTCTATTATGGGTGACAGAAGAATGAGCGGAGGAAGAGCAGCTCTGAGCCAGACAGGGGGAGAGAATATTGCCTGTAGCGTTGTGGATGTAGGCAGTGATGCATTTCCACCAGGCTAGTCTGGTCACAGGGGAGCTTCTGTCTCCAGTATTCGCCACTCGCTCTCAACGGCCAGAAACTTCTCCTCCTCACCTTAGTTTTCCAGTTTTCTCCTCTGCCTTTACTCTGCCCGAGGTAAATATAACCACAGCCTCTAGAGAGTGGGTGGGTGTACGCTTTCAGCTCGATGGGGAGTTTGTGGAATGAGTTTGTGTGTGTGTGTGTGGTTTTTCTCCCACCCTTCTGCAGAGGGCCATCTCTTTCAAGCTAAATCAGCTTGCTCGCTGTGAGCCTGTCTCTGCTGGGCATCTGCTAATGCCTGCTCCATTACATCCAGCCCATCTCTGGCTAGAAGAGCAACAGACGCAAACACAGATACACACACCCAGCCTGATTTGTGTGTTTGTGGGGGGATAGACAACTTTGAAGTCCTGCGATGCTGCCCCGAGATGCATAGCTGAATGTCGCTAGGAGGTCAAAAAAAAAAAAAAAGCAGTAGTAGACACACAAACCTGTCAGAAGCCAAAACAAGCCGGCCTCTTGGTTCGATGCCCTCAGGGGAGGCTGGGTATGTACTGGCACATTACTGCGTGTGTTCACAGGAGGTTGTGGAAGTGTCTGTCAGGGTTAAACGGTCAGGAAAAGCCTTCAATTTGGGCAAAATGTACTTCACTAGCTGTGCTTCATTAAGCAGCGAGGCAGGGACCCAAGAGACCCTGTTAATTACACCGTTCAGACTCCTTGATGGGCCCAGGTACCGATACGTGTGCGTGTGTGTGTGTCCTGTTGGGTGTAAACACACAACATGCTCATTAGAATAACAGAAGTTTTCCTGTTGATTGATTGTATCTGACTTCCTGTCAAACCAAGACCTAATCACTACACCTCACTGACACTTAGGGCTGGGCAATAAATCCATTTGATCAATTAGTTCAAACTCATGGTTTTAGGACAATATTCAAAGATGAAAATGTATTTATTAGCGTCCGCTAATAAAAGTGAAGAGTTTATTTCCCAAAAAGGCACAAAACACTGTTCGCCGTAAAGGTTTGTCTAAAGTCTTTGGCAACTAAAAGCAGCAGCACGACTCATTTATTCCATCAGCTTAACCAGAGGCATGCAGCCGAGTGGGAGAAGTGTGAAGCATAAAAGGACCGGCTAAAAAGCTGGCGACATAGGAATCATTTTCTCATTGTATCCCATATGGGAAGCATGCAAGCGTGAAGGAAACGCTGGAAGACCTGCCCGCGGGTTCCCAGTCAGCTACAGCCATGGAGAGGGAGTTGTGTATAATGGAAACTGGAGAATTTCAGTATTAAACGCATTATTAGTAGGATTTAATAACACCCCTAGTGGTGAGTAGAAGTGTCACAATAATAAATATGTTAGTCACAATATGTTTCCATATGGAATGTATTATAGGTTTACAATATTCTTACTTATAGAGGATATTATATGTTACAGTATATTAACTCATTGAATGTATTAAATCATAGAAGTATAGTCACTGTAGGTATTAAAACACTAAGAATAGTTTTGAGGGTCAGATAGGGATTCTGAGTGAGGTGTCAGACATGCAGCAGCAAATGGAGGCGACCTCATCGATGGAGGATGGGGCCAGTGGGACGGTCAAATGCCAAGCTGACCAGCAGGACCGAGAGGAGGAGCCAAGATGTTTTGCTAAGGGATCGATAATGGGAGGGGACAGAATTCAAATGAAGCCAATCACTAATCGCCACGGAGGGTCATTCACATGTTTTATGACAGTATCGGACACTTTCCGACTCTCGGGGGATACAAAAGACAATGTTTTAGGGAGTTTACCTCAGATTACTGCAGCTCTCATTTTCAGCTAACTGGCCGCGCCGGACTGTGAGGAGATGAGTGTATGTGGTCTCTGCTCTCGAGAACATTACTATTGATAGTTAATTCAGTTTGTAAGTGAACTTTGTGTAGCACATTAAATATTGTTTTTAATTTGAACCGGATCCAGCTCATTCTTCTGATGCGCGTTCGCAGTAAGAAGCTCGCAGAAGAAGAGTACCTGCGGCCTGCAGGCTCCTTCATCCTTTGTTCTTAAAAACCTAACAAAACACATCCAACATGTTAAAACACAGTCAAATCATTTTTTTTTAAGTGAAAGTTAATGATTTCTGTCTCTTGTCAGCCTTTTTTGTTTTTCAGAATAAAAAAAAAACAGTTATAAATTGGATACTAACACTATGATGATAATGTGATACATCATATAATAATGGATCAAATATTCAGTCGGACCCTCTCGTTGTCTCTCCCTCCCCACCAGCCTCCTCCTCCCTCTCCTCATGTTAAAATAATCAGCTGTAGACTGCTTCATTTTTGACAGCTAAATGGATCGTCTTGTAGAGCTGTTCACAACAGCAAAGTCATTATATTATGTCATTAATACTCATTGGAAGAAATCACAAATGTTAATGAAATAGATAACATTTCTGAGTGAAGTTTAAAGAATGAGGAACACAGACATCCGTCAGCATCAGTCATTCCTCCTGTCTTCTGTCCACCTGGCTGCTTTGTCCCGGCAGAGAACTTTACTGGTTGCTGTTCTTTAGTGAAGAAAGCGGCAGTGGCTGATTCAATTAGGCTTCACTTGTGTTTACATGTTCACGTATTGATAAAATATTTGGCTTTTTACTGGCAAATATTTTATTGCAGGTACAGTAACAAGTGTATAGTTGCCGTCAACTTGAGTATCCTTCACTTCACCTGGATCACTTCAGCACAGCGGCCTGTCTGCTCGCGCATGTGTGTGTTTGTGTGTTTGTGTAGTTGGAGGAGCTCAGCCCGACAGAGGGAGCAGAGCAAATGTCCGCTGTATCGTGATAATAAATGGCATCAAAATAAAAAGTACTAATAAAGAACACCAGCTACGTTGGACCACATCAATACAATTATCTGTAATAATTTACCACCGGGGTTGTTTTGAACCGGGTTTCTGAATGCATCCCATCTTTCAGATAATGTAAAACGTGAAAGGCTCTCACTAGAGCCGGTGTCCGTTCTGAGCTGCTGTAGAAACAAGATGCCAGACTCTGTGGAAGACGACCTTCTCCCTATGTAGATATAAAAGGCTTTTTCTAAGCTAATAAAACAGAATGATTCTTAGTTTCAGATGATTATACACTGATTAAAACATAGTTATGAATATTATATTCAATATCTGCCCCCTACATTTTACACATTGTTCCTTTAAGATAAAAACATGTTGTGAATTTCAGAAATTATTACATCTATCCTTTTTTTTTTTTTTTTTTTATGTGGACTTTTGGACTTTCCAATGCTCTGTAAAGTTATTTGAAAAGTGTGGATCACACGAGTGAAACAATCTTACGCAGCCACCAACCGCTTTGTGCCGGCCGTCAGATCAGACAGGCCATAAGACAGACAATCTGAAGAGCATGGATGTGTGGTGCTTCTCGGACACGAACATTTTTTCACAGCAGCTTTTTAAAATATCTTTGACCAAATCAACAGTTTCACTCAGAAGGTGTAGATCTAGTTAGACGTGGGAGTTAGACACATTTAAAAAACTGCAAACAGCATAAATCACATTTCAAGGATGCTCATTTGTATGGAACCCACAACTCATTACATATGAATAAATTATTGTAATTTTTTTATCAACACCTTTTTGCAAAGCTCAAACAGCCAGAGCTGTAAAACAAAAAAAGAGACGATCACAAACTTGATTATAGTAGTTGTGATCACACACACACACACACACACACACACACACACACACACACACACACACACACACACACACACACCTTTGCACTCATTATCACACTGTGTTCTTGTGTTCTTGTTTATGTTATTCTAAAGCAGCTGAGGTTCAGCACGTCATCTTGATATATTTGTTGTTTCCTTCTCTTCATTTGTTCTTTCTACACTTGGCTTTGAGCAGACATGTACACTAAGTTATATGTCTTGCTTGTGCTAATTAGTATTTGTATTTATGTATGTAGTTAGTATTATCTTCGTCTTGTGATCTCTGAGCAGTTTTTCTAAACTCTTTCCACTTTTTTACAGCTCTGATGATGAGGATAATATCACAGCTTTGTCTTTTTTTTTGGTCCAAGTTTGAACTGGCTAAATGACAGCGTAGTCAAAGTGTTTAACATTACATCAATACGCCAACTTATAAATTGAGCTGACTTAACAGCCCAGCGCTGTCGCTCTGATTTACAATTACAAGTCAGCACAGGCAGGTAATTAAACGGTGCGACGCTGTGATTCCTCCCAAAATACACCAAACCCCTTCCCAAAGACGACTCGCAAAACATGATTTTGTACCGTGATCAGCAGTGAATATTAACATGGTCGCTGTAAATAGACGGCTAAATTAGAAATCAAACCCGAAGACACAATTTGTTGTAATGACAAGCTCCTTCAAAAGACCACAGCATGCCAGCCTTCCCCTGCATTTTGACAGCCTTTCTTCACATCTCAGGCTCCTGACAGGGCTTTGTACGCGCCTTGTCACCTCAAATCTGTCTGCCACTGCTATTTTTCTACCCCCCCCTCATGCCTGTATGCTTGTCTTACAAAGACACTGTTAATGTTAGATTTCATCAGGCAGCCACTTCCTGGTTGATCAGGTGGGATCCCAAACTGAGGACTCGCAGCCACGTGTTCTCTTTTATTCCCTCCATCGTATCTGATACGGATCCCGTTGACATTACTGATCATAAGTTTAGCACAGTGATGTTAATTCCTGCTGATGGCCTTTTCCTCTTAGCTTCCATGTAACCTGATTATGCCAATCAGAGTGTCTAACGAGTGGAGAATGTGAACCGTTGGCAGCTTGTGAGCCCCGTTCCTGAAGCAAACTCAGTAACTGTAAGACTTCAAATGTATGATCTTAGCCCTAAAAGATGTGTACCAAGCCACCATCTTATCATATCCAGTCTGTGTATGTGGAACAGCAGGACGTTTGCTGAATTGGAGCTAAGTATCGCCTCTGGAGGTACATATTACCAGACAGGACGGGCCGGGTCTAGCTGGTTAGCGTGCTCATTTCAGCAGATAACTCTGCAACACAATGCACAGACGTCTTTGACATAACGTCTACACTGTAACCTCTTAGTTACAGTGTAGTTGAACGGTAGTTCATTATTTATGATTTGAACTGAAATCTTGGCCAGATCTTACACATTGCACCAAGCCTTGTCCCCACAATCTCATCGACTGGATTGGAGAATGTAAGGCTACAAGTTGTCTGTACATTAGACGTGCTTTCTGTCATGTATGTTCTAGACCTCCAGCTAAAAGTGGAATTAGTCAGAGACAGTTGCTCCACTTCATTTTTACTCATTTTCACATTTATCTCTCAGCTGCTTACAGCTCACTCCTTATTTTCATCTGAATTCACACTCGGCAGTGTGCAAGCCTGATTTACATTTGCAGCTCCTGCCTGTGTGAAGTCAGAGAGGGAGGCATATGGGTCGGCACAGAGGAGTCGGTTCCTGGCTGAAGGACAAACCAAGAACAAAAACTAGGAAATGTGCTGTTAAACCGTAAGAAACTGACTTCTGCTGTTTGTGGGGCAGGATGGAGGGGGCTCGTCATCAAGTGGACCTTTGTTAATTCAAACATTAAAGAAGCTAATGCAGATGTGTCCTAGAGGAGATCACAGCATAGTCAGCCATATGTTCACTTCAATGTATTTCAACTGCAGTATTATGGATGTGGAACTCAAAATGAAAATATAAATAAAGGTCTGCACACTGAAGCTCGCTTAAGTGCAATTTATTTCACTTCTACAAAGATGTTTTGAGCAGAATGCATTTCTTCAGACTTCTTTGAAAGTCTAAACCAGGGGTCACCAACCTTTTTTAAACTGAGAGCTACTTCAAGGGTACCGAGTAGTACGAAGGGCTACTTATTTGATACAAACTTCCTGAATAACAAAGTTGCACAGATCACCTTTTAATAATAATAAGATATGTGAAGAGACTGTTTGATCACATGTCAGTTAATTATTACTCACAATAATTATTAAGAATGATTTCCACAACAATGATGGTATAGCTACACATACATATTTAAACATGCAACTTTTATTTCTGTTAATCTGTTTCAACATTTGAAAGTCAGAGGTATCACATCTCTGATATTTTTGTATCATCACATGATTAAAGCCGGTTACTTTTGCACATAGCGCCTGCTGGTGAATGATCCAGTGGTAATGTAGAAATTTTGGGAATTCTGGGTCACCTTTGCATTGCGCAATGAAGCCTGCATGCCGGCCCGTCATCGCGGGAGCCCCAGCTTTTCCAACGGTACCTTTTTCTCCATGAAGAAACTAGTAACCAGTCTCGTCTATAGCCGAGCGTCTTCGGGCGCCCGCGTTCAAACCTCTAGTCTGGGCCTTTTCGGTCGGATTGCGTTGCCTCGCCTCTACCTCCGCCACCCCTGAGTTGTTGCCCCGCGGCTTGTTCCGAGGATTTACAGACCTGACGACGGGGTGCGCTCGCGGCGTGCGTCTGGCGCCAACGGGAAGCGCCCGCGATTCGGAACCTGAAAACCTAGTGCGGTGCAGCGGCCTCGTCCTGGCTGTCCGCCGTGCGCCTCCGGGTACCCAACTCTCTTATGACAAGAAATATTGTCATTTTAAAATTACACTAATGCAAGCATTTTTGATTAAAAAAGAACAGCAACTACAATTTTAGACGGAGCTCCATGGTGACTAGTGCTATTTTTAGAACATGTCTCGCGGGCGACTCACGTGGTCCCTGCAGGCGACAGGGTGCCAGCGAGCACCGTGTTGGCTACCTCTGGTCTAAATGAAACCCATGATGGAAGCACATCACTCATTCTTCATAATAATGGAATTCTGTCCATATAGCTTAACTGTGTACAATTTCATAATGACTTCCTCCAGCATATCCATTGTTCACATGCTCCTACATAGCATGGACAGAATATAATAAGTTGCCCATGCCAATTCTTTCAAGACTACTATTACCATTTCATGCTCACACAATGTATTCTAGACTTCCTTCCTTTATGACCTAGCCTGCATTATGGAACACCTTATCAAATAGGTGTACTGACTAGCTCACGGCTGCTCCTCTGCACTGCTCTCTCACTGCGGTTACAGCTGATAACGCCGTCCAGACGTGGAAGTGTAGCACCTTCCCTTAGGTTCCCCCTCGGGTAAACATTGTTAGCTTTGTCAGGACGTTTGCCGTAGTTCGCCCTGTTAGCGCTGACAGCCTCCAGCCGTCAGCTTGCTGCCGACATCTTGAGAGCCATTGAGAAGCAATCAAAATGCTCCCAATCTTAGATCTTCCACCTTAAACTTGAGCATTTCTATTTCATTCTACTTCAAACACACTCTACTCCACTACATTTCAGAAGAAAATTATTAACAGTTACTTTGTGAATTATTAATAATAGGCAAGTAAAAAATATTATTAATTTTCTTAATACATTTTCTATGTCTGATCTAACTTATTTTCTGTCCTGTGGGGATATTATTCATTATAATAAAAGAAAGCATTGGCTTGGTTGTTATTGGTTTACCAGCCTCACAAGGCCTTGATCCCGTGTTCTAATTAGGACTAAAAGCACGCATGTTTTCTTACAAGTGAGTTTTTGAACACGGGGTAATGATCATGGCAAAAATGACTTAGGGCTACCGTATTAATCTGTACCATTGTATCATGTTTTACAAAATGACATATGTTAATTCAATCTTAATTTACAAAGTAACTGTCAGATAAATGTAGTGGACTAATTGATTTTTTTCTCACTTGCATCTCAGGGTCGCTCCATCTTCACCAAGTACTAATAAAGCACTCCTCACACAGGAAGTCATCGGAAGGAACGAGTGTAAACATTTTCCTCTGGGAAACATGAATGTGCAATAAGTGCCCAATAAGTGTTTAACTTTATCAGTGATGTGTATGTTTCCTGTGTAGTTTTAATGGATTCATTCAAGTTAACTGAGGATGAAGAGGTTAGAATGGTGCCATTACTTCCACCAGTTGTGATTTCAAAATTTCTCAATTAAGTTTTTTTCTTTTTGCAGAATGAGTAAATAAATAAGGTCGAGGATATTATCAGGAATGGCTAATTGTGTTGTGGCACTTGAACACAGGACCATACTTACTATAACCCATAAAACAGGGGTATTCAATTCAAGTTCAACGAGGTCCAGTTAGAGAGAAGTTCCTCATTAAAGGTCCAGAACATCATGATAATGTCTAACTTGTTCTATGATATAGTTCCATAATTATTGAAGTAGCCAACAGTTGTATTAATGTCTGTATGTAGTCAACAACTGACTGTCAATCAAATAAAGAAAGTTCAATTGAATAATATCTCAACAATATTTATTGTCAGATTTCAAATTTTAAATACTCTAATAATAAATGAATGTTCTTCTCCCATTTATACAATAAGGGCTGGATTTAAAAATAAAAAACAGAACAGAAAGCTTTTGAAAAATGTTTATCTTAAAAAAGTACTTCATTTTAGAAATATTTATATAACTGAATTGTCTTTGCCTTTCAGCTTTAAATGCAGTAACTTCAGGTGTGAAGTGATGTCAATCAAAAAAAAGCCAGATATTATATTCTTCATTTTCTAATGAGATACATGTGTGAGCATGGACTCTATCTGTGGTTATTAAACCACTTGTTTCAGCTCTATTCTCTCTGTTAACATCACTGTTGGACAGTGAATTCATGTGTTAGATTCTGATCATATTGATTTAATTGGGGAAACCGTCAAATCGAAATAAATATATATGGCTTCTGTTATTCTTCTTCGTTTTTTTATTTTTTTTAATGATTGCAGCATTGAGCATTTAAAGAGCTATGAAAAACAACAAAACGGCATCACACAGAATCTTTATTAAAGTTAGAAATATGATGGTCTTATATGTTTTGGTAAACCACACAATAAACACAATTATAAAATGTGAATATAATACAAAACCCTGAATAATACATGAGACTGTGTTATTGAATATTTTGTGCTAACTGTTTTTGTATTAATCAATTAAATTACTATTCCTACAACACCTGCATGAAGCCAGATACTGTCAGCATCTTATGAACGCCACAAACCAGTCCCTCTTCTATGCTAATACCAAAACATCTCAAGGCATTTACTAAAAAAGGAATTAGTGCCACCTGTAATAGTTTCTCATTAAATACTGTTCCTGGCCCTTTCCAGCAAACACACTAACACATAAACTCTGAGAAATGATTAGGATACTTAAAGGCCTGGAGACTGCAGGGTCAACCATGCTGACTTAATGAGCTGCCAACTCTGGAAAGTTTTCTTTAATTTGACTTTCACGGGACGGAGTGTTGCAGTGTGACTCTATGATGTATATGATGTTTCTGAAGCCTTTGCCGGCTTAGAAAGGGAAGAAAATGAAATCATTAAAAAACTAAATATATAATCAAAACATGTATTAGTAGTAGGAAAGGATTGGTTATCAGCAAATCAAGTCAAAATGTCCTGCGAGCCTGCATATGTATACAATATAACAGTATAGGTAGGAAAAAGTAATTGCAGCTGCATGAAGCCTCCATCCTACTGCACATGTCGCATAGTTACATGAGTAACCCGTGTTCTCTGAGTGAAGAGACTCCATCCCACATCATTAGTGGTAGCCGTGGGCTGATTACCAATGTTTGGTTACAGAAGCATCACCCAGGCGAGGCCCCTCCTGTAAACCTTGATTGGAACATGTTTCGGAGCTGCTTTTAGCTGGAGACATGATATCTGATATGTGTTCAGGGACTCAGTAGGACACACAGCCAGGAAACCATGCAGACTCAGCTGCTTCTGTGGGATCGTGAAATGGCAGTTGACTTTGATTTATCCTCAATATTTGGCTGTTTTTAGATCATCAAAAATGGTTCCCCATTACGTGACACAATACTGCTGTTGTTGTTGCAGAAGCATATTATAATTTTCCCATCATTAGCTGCAGGTAGCATTAATTGTGTAGAAACATACAGGTACCTTAAGTAAATTCAAGCTAAAATAAAAAGGGGCATATATGTCACCTGTACAAGCAGCTAATTCTGACCCATATTTACATTTTTTCTTTGGGAGCAACCTTTAGTGGTCATAGTATTTATGACAGGAGCAAAGCAGGAGGTCCGGGGTTGTAGTATTAAGAATGACAAAGTCTGCAGAGGGAGGAGGTTCGGGGTGGATGGATGGGTCAAACAAAGACATGACTTTCACTAAGGAGAACACTGTGACCCATGTGAAAGAAGTCAACTCATTGAGTTATCTTAAGTTATGTAACTACATGCATTAGTACATAACCACCTCATGTACTGCAATAAGTAACAAACATACTTATTTTAACCATGACCGTGATCTTTCCTACACCTAACCAAGTAGTTCTGTTGCCTAAACAAAACCGAGTAGTTCCATTACAAAGGTTAACTACATGTTAAAACTGTTTCACAACGTTAACTAGAACGGCCACGTTTAGGAATGCCACGCGGACAAAATATTTGTTAAATATATCATGTATGTTGTTTTGAGTGTCATTGGCAAACAACACTTTGTCGTTGGGATCCACAGCAGCCATTGACAGTTGAAGATTCTCTTTATTATGTTAGTTTTACTAATGGCACATTTCCTTTGTCATAGATGAAATACAGTTAACAGGGGATCAAGGGTTGAGCTGCTGTAATTGATGCGTATACAGCTGGGGGTCAGAAACAACTTTCTCATGACTGCACTGAGTGCTAGAGTGTCCCTACACCTCGCCCATGTTGACCACAATCTTTTTCCCCCAGCAGAACATAAAGTTCCCAAAGCCCGAATGGAAAAAGCAGCCCTCAGATCTCCCAGAGCACTAATCTGTCTGGCCACTAGCAGAGAATCCAAAGCTCTCTCCCAGCTCCAGCCAGTGGTTCCCTGGCTCTGATAAATATCTTCTCTCCCTCAGGATGAAAGCCAATGGCCATCCAATTGGCCGCCACACTGCTTTCCATGGTCAAACTGATTTCCTTCTTGCTGCTGGGATTCGGTAATGTCCTGTGAGCTGAGTGTCCAGCTCTTTGCCTCAAATCCAATTGTAGTGGAAGGAGAGCAGAGGTCGTTTTTCACCGCTGCTGAGCTAAGTAAATAAAAACTGGTGGATTTGGATCGGCATTTGCTCAGTGCCAAGAGGGGGTAGAGTAACAGGCAGACATTAACAGCACAGCAACACACCACGAGTTTAGTCTTTTGAGGGGGAGAGATGAAATGAAAAGTACATTTGTGGATAACAGAGTGCAGAGCAGAGCGGCTGTTTCCAGCAGCTCCCCCGGTGGCTGCTGTCTTGGTTTCCTGTTAAACAATCAGCAGAAAACAAGAGACAGAAAACAAGAGAGAGAAAAGCCAAATGACAGATTATTTTAAAAGAGTGTGCAGAAAAATGCAGCATGTGTCAGGGGCAGAGTGGGTGTACTGTATGTGCGTGTTTATCTGTGCACATCGGGGGTGTCTGAGCAAGTCTTATTGATTGTTGGAACTGGGATGGAAGGGATTGGGGTTGTGGAGATCAATGCTTAGACAGTTTGGTCAGCCGTGAAACTTTCCAGAACACTCGTGCAGCCCGTCAGCACAGTTAACAAGATATCACAGCACACGGAAACAAGCTCAGTCTGGAACACACAATGAGCATCACTACTTTCACTTCAAGCTAGGTTTTCAACATTCTTGGATTTAAGTTGCCAAAAGATGTTTCTTGATTAAACACTGACTAGTAACTTATAAAGGGGTAGTTGTGTTTACTTTGCACATATGCTGGTTTCTTAGAAAATCAGAAGATCACACGAGAATCACAGGATCACATATCACACAAAAATCTGTCTTGTCAAGCTTCAAGTAATGTTTGTCTCCGGATTAATCAGTGTTGTGTGAGGAGCTACTGGCAGCTAGGGGCGTGGCTTAGGAGTGTGTGATGACATGGAGAGGTTGACGATTTTTACAATAATATATTTACAGTTATCTTTACAGTTATTGCTCTGTGTGGACGGCCCTTCAACCCTCTTGGTCAGATTGTTCCAGTCTTTCCCAACGAGGATGTCCTAACCGTGCATCAGCAACCAGGCTAAGCAAGAGAACAAGTAGTGCTCACCCTGGCTAGGTTTACCTTTCTGTGTCTGTTTTCCCTCCTGTCAGCAGCCAACATGCATCGAGAGAGGAAAAGATCGAACTGAATGAGGAAAAGATCAACATTCATAAAAATCATTAGCAGAGGGATCACAATGGCAGCAAAATAAAATCTCATCCCCGCGCTGCAGAATCTGGACAATTTTTCAGGCTCCATCCGTCAGAGTTATAAAGGGGTGTGAGGGCTGATTTACTGAGGAAATGGCATACACAAGTATGCTGAGGTTTTCATTGAATTCAGGGTTGCACCAAGTAGACTACAGTCAACAAGTTAAGACATTTATTTTATATAGCCCGAAATCACAAGTTTGTTGTATCAAACATGGACGACAGTTGCATAATCTCCTTCCATTTAAAGATAAAATTGGTCCCCTACATGAGTGTGACAGCAGTTATTGTTAATAACTTGTCTGATCTGTTTATTCAAAAGACATTTCCTTGTTGAGTGGAATTGATAGAACTAGATTACTCCTCTGTAATCTGCTGCAAATCATAAACTCTGCCGTGACTAATAATAAACATACCAATATCAAAACCAAGACCAATGTCATTGCTTTAGTTGCATAACAGAAAACAATGAGATTGTCCTAAAATGATCAGAGATAGGATCTGTGGGGATGTCAGGTCTTTGCAGAAAGGACAGTGCTGCAGATGTGTTTATCAGAGATAGCAGGGATTACCAGGTACTAACATCGTGGAGCTGCTTTGCCACAGCTTACAGCCAGTAAATAACAAAAACAGCTTAGTTGGCCAGAACATAAAACAGCATGGGAAGTAGAACTGTGACATAGCAACAATGTGCCGCAGCAATGGGCCATGTTGTGTAGAAGCTTTGAACCACTTTGAATTGACAAGCTCCAAGAGGAAAATAAGACCACTTATTAAAGTAGTGTGAAGTACTGAAATGTTTCTCTCTCTGTCTCTTTAAAGAGTACCCCACTCTTTCATCGAAGGCTCTCCTGGCGGGTTTGTAAAGGTAGCTGGCTCCTTGGGGAGGATGGCAGCCAAAGTCTTTCACAATAGTTACAATGGTGATCCCCAGTCAGAGCCAAAACACGTCCATAGACACTGAAATCAAAACTCTCTGGCAGCATAATTCATAACTATGCTGTTGATCCATACGTTCAGTATGATTCAAACACAAAAAAGATTTCCAAATAGTCACCCAATGACAACAGACAAACAGCACAGGTTAGTCAATATAGTGTTGTTTTAAAGCTAAGTTAACGGTTACTTATGACTCCCTGTAGCTTTCACTATCTAATATAAAACTCATTTGTTTAAAGTGCACCAGGATGTCCCCCACCCATTGTGAGCTTGATCCATACACTGGATATCATAAATTAATGATAATTATTCAACCTCCTTTGTTTGCCAACGCGTCTAGCTAGCTAACATTATTAGCATCTAGCCTTGGAGCAAACAATGTCGTTTTTCTTGATCTTCTGTGGATTCAGCGGTGAGTAATCTGCCAGACCTGCAGTTTCCATACACACCACTGAAAGCTGGACAGGACTCCTGTGCCTTGTAACGGATGCTAACGAAGGATTGGATTTTAGGGAGGGGCTTAGCGGAGGGTCAATTGGAAGCCACCTGCTTGTCTGAGCCCCTTTCCAAGCATGCGGGAGGCGAGTATTTGACATTAAAACATTGCTTTTCATTGAGGTAGGTAGTAGTGGAATAGAGGTCCCGTTTAGCACTAAGCACTAAGACAGAAGTGGGGAACTGTTAGCAAACAGCGTATTCATACCAGTGCTCAGTCTGATATCCATCACTTTGGCTGTGTGGAATGAGACAGCGTGACTTCAAGAACAACACGGGGAATTTATAGGCAACAGAAAAATGCCGCACTGACCAATGCATCAGCACTGAGGTTGTCAGGAGGCTGTAAATAACTGGCATCTGCCGAAACTGTGCCTGATGCCAATGAAGAATGAAATGAAACACAGCACAGGCTCATAAAAGTGCCGTGCCGATTTACACCGCAGTAAGAATATTAACCGCTGTCACTTATTTCATTTAGCTTTTTTACAAACTGACAGGCGTCAGAACTCTTAGGAGAGTGACAGGCAGACAGACCTCCGGGCGGAATAACAGGATGGAGGTGGAGGCGGGGGGGAGGGGGGGGTGGGGGG